>NC_140995.1:136517623-137141964 GCF_052327205.1 Somniosus microcephalus
AGACTGTTGCCTGATTTAGTGTTACCTACTTTAAGCTACCTCCTGCAATGCCCGATATAATGAATGCTTCTTAGTAGGGATGGGTGGTCATCAGCCCTATTAAATATGTAACTTCTCTCTGAGTCCTTGCAGAAGGGTTTCATGTCTTGGCCAATTAACCTGTCTTTTCTCAGGCAGTCATATCAAGACCTATAGCAGTTTGGTGAGCCCAAGGCTAGCTTTGCCTCCCTGTGTCTAGTTCAGGTGCTTAACTGGTTCCTAATGCACAGCTGATTCATTTTTGTCTGATTACACCTCTGTAAAGTGCCTTGGGACATTTTTCTATGTTAATGGTGCTATATAAATGCAGATTGTTGCTGTTGCTGTAGTTGTTAATTTAGGCACTGCTCCCTTTTCATTGTTTTTGGGCATTGTGGAGAGTTAAAGGATTTACAGTCAAACTTCCTTGTATCTTGGAGCAACAGGTTTTCCAATATAAACAGGATGGCTTTGAAGTGCCGTGAGAGGAAAGCATAGCTTGTCTTCTGATGTGAAAAGTGCTTGAGTAAGGAAATACATGACAGTAATGATGTCAGCCATGAGTGATTAAAGTGTAACTTTAGGGTAATAAACATAGCTAGGGTAATAAACATACGTAGAGGTATCCGTTAGCTATAGTATAAAAAGATGACAGTTGTTAAATCCTATTCTTCAAAGATGTTAGCAACTGTTACGTCAGGAAGGCTTGTTTAGGGGAAGTAGTTTTGGAGTAAACAACTAGAAGTGTTTACATGAATAGTCTGTTTTCAAAGGATTTGGGAATAGATATGTCATACAGTCTTATCTATGACATTTACCTTTAATGTAGGCAAAGTATGGTGTATAAAGGAAAATGGTATTCTGCATTTGGAGGGTTCAAACGATAGATTTGAAGCTGAAAAGCCACTCTCTGTATACAGTTAGGCCGATCACCTGTACTGTGTATCAATAAAGTCTGTTCCATATACTACACTACAACGTGTCTCGTGCTTACTCAAAACATATTGTTGTGAACCAGAGGAGGAAGGAGGTTGACTGCTAACAATTGTCTGCCCTCTGTGAGAGAGCAGATTCCCACAGCACGAAAACAACATCACATGTAAACCCACAGCATTACATTTCCCAGAAACTATTGTAACCCACAGTCATTTCCAGTTAATGCCCACTGTTCAATAAATTTAAATCCCAAAGACTTTTAATCCACCATGATACATGATCTAATGACTGCCAGGCATTATCAAAATTAAATAAGAGAAAGTCTAGTAACATAGCATTGATATTTGATGAAGTGATTTTCATAGCTGTTAAACATATGGGGCCAGATATTCCGATCCCTGCGGGTGTGTATGCACTGTGTACACACCCGTAGGGACAAAGGAAATGCCGGTTTCAGGCATGCAAAGCGCATGTGCTGAAAACCGGCATTTCCGAACTGTCAGGAATGCTCTTGACCTGCCCTGGAGAAGGGCCTCTGTGGGTGGATAATTCCACTTTCTGGAGAACCTCCGCCCGCAGAAACCCTTCGAAATCTTACGCCTGGTAAAAGCAGGTGTAAGGCCTGCTTTTACCAGCATAAGATTTGAAAAAAAGTTAAAAAAAATGTTTTCACTCATTTATCATTTTTCATTTAAAAGTACTTTAAAAAAAAGGTAAGTTTATTTTTAGCCCCGTAAAAAACTTTAATTATTTTGTTCAAAAAATTAAATTTTTGTTTAAAATATTTAATTTATTGTAATTTCAACTAATTTTAAAAATGTGTTTAAAAAAAAAAATTATTTAATGTTTTACAGTGTTTTTTCATTGATCTCCATTCATATATTTGACAGGTCTATCTGTCAAGTGTATGAAGGGAGATTCCCTTCTTTGATTGGCTCCCCATAGCTCACGTGATCCCAGCGACGTTTACGAACCGCATGTGCCCCTGCGATACGTGGGCCCTGCACATTTCGAGTTGGAGAGGCCCAGGAGCGGAAGTGTCTGGACCTCGGGAGCCCTCAGGTAAGTCCATAGATATTTTCCAGATCGGAGGCCTCCGCACGTGGGAAGCCTCCAATCGGAAAATATGGCCCATGGTTATTTGCCTGCTACAAAATTCATAGATGTTACAAGATGTTTATATTTTAGACCTTGTATTAAAACCCATTTGAACAGATTTTTAAAGCAACTGTACATTTTGGTAAGTTATCAGTTTCAAAAGAAAGAGCACATATTTATAAATCGCTACAAAGCTGCACCAGGACTGCCTGCACTGCCCTAATTTACACATTCTCTTTTTCTCTGTCATTATACTTCTGCCTTTATATTTCTCTCTGTTTGTATCGTTCCATAATACCATATGACTGCAGCTCTGTGGGTTTTTTTCTCAAATTATGGTCAATTCTCAGCTATCATATGTAAAGAATTTACAAATGGAAATGACTCAAAAATTGAGTCATCACTCATGAAATGGCAGTTGGATAGTATTTGCAAAACAACTGCTTAATGCAGAATTAGTTTTTGCAGTCAATACAGGTTGTGGAAAATATGCAAGGGTGAAAATTTACATTAAAGTATCTCCCTTGCCTTCTCAGCCACTGTAAAATGTTCCTGACTGTTTTTATCTTTATCTATTAATTGTTCATCCCAAAGGGACTCAGTTAATTTTCATAATTTACTAACTACCCTAGCCAGTGCAGTTGTCATAAAGAATGGGGGAGAAATTCGGTATCACCCTGTTTGGGATGCAATTATTGGCCGTGCACAATGTTTAGCGCCTGGCGCTAAGTATCGCCTCCGACTGCAAACTTGACTTCTTTCGCCCCTGGAGGTGATTTGAACGCTAAATCAGGCGCTACACACCTCTCAAGGCACTAACGCCAAGGAGCGAGGCACTACCTCAAAGCGTTGGTGAAGCTCCTGTGATGTCAGTCAGCAATGTAACACAGACACACTGTCACTGGCCAGTTCTTAAAGGGGAGGGTCAATCTTGCTCTCTAGCCGCACCCTGCTCATTGCAGCCTTGAATCTCGGCCTGGAGAGACCTGTACATCAAATGTGCTGGAAAGAACAATGGAGAGGCCCAGGGAAAGAGCTCAGAGTGCAGCCCCCACAGTCTCTTCTAAATCGATGCAAGGAAGGTCAAATCAAAATGAACCTGCAAAGTGCTGCTCAGTACCCAAAACTCTTTCACACAGCGTTGAATCTCTCCAGAAGTCTTGTGAAGGAATAGCCATGATTCAGAGAATTACACGATACCATGAACAGATTTCTAATATTATTAATAAAAGACATACACTGGGTTTAAAAGACACAAGTCTCAGCAGACAGGCTGTAAACAGAATACAGGCTTCTCAGATAAGATCGGTTGATAACAAAGTTGTAAACAAGCTTTGAAATGGGAATTAGTTATGATGCGCCTCAATAACTTCAAGGCTCAAAGTTAACTGGATAAAACAAGGCTTTCATTAGCAAAGAAAGATGCCTGTGTCTTCACCTAGCATTCTGCTGCAAGACAAGCCTGGGCTTGTCTTAAGTAGGGCCAGGTATGGGCGGAGCCGACACACCCAATGGGGAGAAAGGGGGCGGTGCACTATATACAATACAAGGTAGAAACACAGGAGCAGGCAATACAAACACAGGAGCAGGCAATACAATATATGTAGTTAACTGCAGAGTCTGATGAATGACATATTTCATCACATTCACCCCTTCTACAGATTTAGTCTGTCCGAGGGTGTGATAGTCCTCTGTGACCGACGTAACGGTTGCGGTGCCGGCTGGGTGTCCCAGGTGACCTCCTGGGTCTCTGCCGGGGGCGCCACCGGGGTTGAAGGAGTAGGTGGTGGGGGTACCATTGGCTGATGTTCTTCCGGGGGTGATGAAAGAATAGTGGGTGGAGTGGGTGGGTAATAGATGTTGTGGTTGTTGTCGTTGTTGCTGTTGTTGTTGTAGTCATTGTCGTTGTTGCTGTTGTTACCGGCTGGGGCGAGGCCTTTTATGGACACAGTGTCCTCCCGTCCATCGGTGTGCCGGACATACGCATATTGTGGGTTGGCGTGGAGTAGGTGCACTGGCTCCACGAGAGGGTCCGTCTTGTGGCCCCTCACATGCTTCCGCAAAAGTACCGGACCTGGGGTGGAGAGCCATGACGGTATCGATACGCCTGAGGTGGATTTCCGGGGAAACACAAACATTAGCTCATGAGGCGTGGCATTAGTGGCGGTACACAATAGTGACCGTATTGAGTGGAGCACAGCTGGGAGGACTTCCTGCTAGTGGGAGATAGGGAGGCCCTTGGTCCTTAGAGTTAGAGTGACTGCCCTCCATACTGTCCCGTTCTCTCGCTCCACCTGACCATTACCCCGGGGGTTGTAGCTGGTGGTACGGCTTGTGGCAATCCCCTTGGACAGCATGTACTGGCGTAGCTCTTCACTCATGAAGGACGCCCCCCTATCCGTGTGGATATAGCTTGGCATACCGAACAGGCAGAACAGGCTGTTGAGGCATTTAATGACCGTGGCGCTGGTCGTGTCTGGGCAGGGGAAGGCGAATGGGAAACGGGAGTATTCGTCCACAATGTTCAGGAAGTAAACATTGCGGTCGACGGACGGGAGGGGGCCCTTGAAATCTAAGCTAAGCCGCTCAAAGGGCCGTGTAGCTTTGCTTAGGTGGGCTCTATCAGGGCGGTAGAACCGAGGCTTGCACTCAGCGCAAGTGCGGCAGTTCCTGGTCAGAGACCGAACTTCCTCAATCGAGTAGGGTAAGTTGCGGGACTTTATGAAGTGGAACAGCCGTGTGACCCCTGGGTGGCAGAGGTCATTGTGGAGGGTCTGTAGCCGATCCCCGGTGGCGTTGGCACACATCCCTCGTGAGAGGGCGTCGGGGGATTCGTTAAGGGCCCCCGGCCGGTATATGATGTCGTACTCGAAGGTGGAGAGCTCGATCCGCCACCTAAGAATCTTATCATTTTTAATCTTCCCCCTCTGTTTATTATTGAACATAAACGCTACCGACCGCTGGTCGGTAAGTAGGGTGAAGCGTTTGCCGGCTAGGTAGTGCCACCAGTGGCGCACTGCCTCCACGATGGCTTGGGCCTCCTTTTCCACGGAGGAGTGTCTGATCTCGGGCCCCTGGAGGGTCCTCGAGAAGAAAGCTATGGGCCGCCCCGACTGGTTGAGGGTGGCCGCCAAGGCAAAGTCAGGCGCATCACTTTCCACTTGAAAGGGAGTGTTCTCGTCCACTGCCTGTAGCGTGGCCCGCTCAATATCCTGCTTAATGCTTTTGAAGGCAGCATGGGCCTCAGCAGAGAGCGGGAAAGAGGATGCTTTCAAGAGGGGGCGGGCTTTATCGGAGTAGTTAGGGACCCATTGGGCATAATACGAGAATAACCCCAGGCACCTTTTCAGGGCTTTGGGAGTGTTGGGCAGGGGCAGCTCCCGTAGGGGGCGCAATCGGTCGGGGTCTGGTCCAATTTCCCCATTCTCCACCACGCTGCCTAGTATGCAGAGGTGCGTGGTGTTGAAAACGCACTTGTCCTCGTTGTAAGTGAGGTTGAGTTTTTGTGCGGTTTTCAGAAACCACGCGAGGTTTGAGTCGTGGTCCTGTTGGTTGTGGCCGCAGATGGTGACGTTGTCGAAATAGGGGAAGGTTGCCTGCAAGTGGTGGTTATCGACCATGCGGTCCATCTCCCTCTGAAAGACCGAGACCCCATTCATCACCCCAAAGGGGACTCTGAGGAACTGGTAGAGGCGTCCGTTTGCCTCGAAGGCGGTGTACGAACGGTCCTCTGGTCTGATAGGGAGCTGGTGGTACGCTGACTTGAGGTCGATAGTGGAGAACACCCGGTATTGGGCAATTTGGTTCACCATCTCGGATATGCGGGGTAGCGGGTAGGCGTCTAGTTGGGTATAGATGTTGACTGTTTGACTATAGTCAATCGCCATCCGCTCCTTCTCGCTACCCCTCACCACCACCACTTGGGCGCGCCACGGGCTGTTGCTGCGTTCAATAATGCGCTCCCTCAGGAGCCTGTCTACCTCGGTCGCGATAAACCACCTGTCCTCCCAGCTGTACCTCCTGCTTTTGGTCGCTATTGGCTGGCAGTTAGGGGTAAGGTTCGCGAATAGCGAAGACGGCTTTACCTTCAGGGTAGCCAGACCGCACACTGTGAGGGGCGGCTGGGACCCACCGAAATTGAGCGTGATGCTTTGGTGGTGGCACTGAAAATCTAGACCCAAGATCACGCTCACACATAAATCCTTCATAATTAACAGTTTAAAATAATTATATACAGTGCCTTTAACGGACAATCGTACCGCGCAGTAACCCGCAATAGTCGATATCTGGGTTTTGTCGGCCATAGAGATCGTGCCCTGAGTAGGGACTATAGTTAGAGAGAGTCGTTGTACCAGACCAGGGTGAATGAAGCTCTCCGTGCTCCCGCTGTCAATTAAACATTTAACCTTGCACCCGTTTACCTCGATGTCCACCATCGATTTGGATAGTGGGTGCGGTCTGGACTGGTCCACTGTGATCGACGCCACTGTAGGGCCCTGATCGGGACAAGATGGTGGGCCCAACGAGGCCGGGTAAGATGGCGTCCACGATGTCTGCTCGCGAGATGGCGGACCCCACGAGGTCGGACAAGATGGCGTCCAAGATGGCCGCTCCCACGGCGTGCACGCGGCGGTGGCGGGTTTGCCTGCGGGGTTCCCTCTGCACACCTTCCCAAAGTGCCCCTTCTTACCGCACTTACAGCAGGTGGTGCCTTTCGCCGGGCACAGGTTCCTGGTGTGCTTCGGCTGCCCGCAGAAGTAGCATTTGGGGCCCCGATGCGTCGCGGCGGTCGTAGGGCTTCTGGGGGGAGAGCAGGGCCCCGACGGTGTTGGGCTACCGGGCGGGGAAGATGTCTTCCAACATGGCGGCGCCCTTGGTGCGTACAAGGCGGCGTGGGCCGCGCGGCCTGAAGAGTAGGAGTCAGAGTTCTTCTGAGCCACATCCAGCGATTGCGCTGTGTCCACAGTCTGTGTCAGATCTAGGCCCGTTTTCTCTAGCAGTCTCTGCCGGATGTAATTAGAGCTAAGGCCTGCGATAAAGGCATCCCGAATAAGCTCGTCTGTGTATACCGTGGCCTTCACGTCTTTGCATTTGCAGTCTTTGCCAAGCACTTTTAGGGTGACTAGAAAGTCCTCTAGCGACTCTCCGGGTCGCTGTATGCAGGTAGCAAGCATATGCCTGGCGTACACCTCGTTGGTAGGTCGCTGATAGTGGGCCTTTAGAGTGTTGCAGGCATCCAGGTAGGTGGCGGCGTCTTGGATGAGTGGATAAACCCGGTGGCTTACCCGATTCTGCAGGATCCCGTGTTTCACATCTCCGGTGGCTTTAGAGGCTGTGACGGCTTCGGAGTTGGCCATAAAAAATTCCAAGCACTGGAACCAGTGTCCAAACCATGCCGATGCATCCGAAGCATGCGGGTCCAAATCCAAGCGTTCCAGTTTCAAAAGTTGATCCATCGTTGAAAGTTTGCTAATAAAATTGATGCGCCTCAATAACTTCAAGGCTCAAAGTTAACTGGATAAAACAAGACTTTTATTAGCAAAGAAAGATGCTTGTGTCTTCACCTAGCATTCTGCTGTTCTGCTGCAAGACAAGCCTGGGCTTGTCTTAAGTAGGGCCAGGTATGGGCGGAGCCGACACACCCAATGGGGAGAAAGGGGGCGGTGCACTATATACAATACAAGGTAAAAACACAGGAGCAGGCAATACAAACACAGGAGCAGGCAATACAATATATGTAGTTAAATACAGAGTCGGATGAATGACATATTTCATCACAAGTTAAATATTCTAAAACAATGAAAGATTGAAGCAAACCATTGGAGGTACCGAAAGGTCTACGGTTTGCAACGAACACAATGAGAAGACCCAATTTAAGGTGTTACAGACTAACACATTGGAACAGAAATACAAACATTAAAAGAGGCATGTGCCTTTGAAACATGACATCAAGAAAAGAAACATCTGCTGGTCAAATAGTTTTATGTTAAACTTGGAAAACAGGAACCATAAGATTAAATATGCAACCAATTGAGATAGCTAGAAATGCATGAAACATTCAGTTGAAGTGTCTTTAATTTAGATATAGTAAAAACCATACCAACAAGAAGGCTTTGAAGATATAACTTCAATAGAGACACCAAGCAATTGCATTGTGTTTGTATTGAACATGGAGAATAAGGAAAGACACAGGGCTTGATTTTAATGCAGCCGACAGGCGGGTTTTTAGGCGTGCGGGGGGTTAAAATTGCAAACCCCAGGGGTCGGGACCCCCCCTCCCTGCCTGGTTCCCGCCTCCACGCCATTTTAACCTAGGTGTGTCTGATTGATCCGAATCAGACCCGCCTGCAATAGGCGGGACTGTTCTTTAGGGCCCTTAAACAGCACTGATTGGCCTTTATAATCCCATTTTAACAGGCCCTTGCCGTTTAACCCTTTTCCCATGTAAAACGCGCCTGGTGGGGATCACGCCTGTGAAACCTGGCGTGAACACTATTGGCTTGCTGACTAACAGCTGCAGGTCCAACATTAAAGAGGATATTTGATCAGTCATCATTTGCAGGTGGCAGGACTTTGTTGTCATAGAGTCATAGAGTTATACAGCACAGAAAGAGGCCCTTCGGCCCATCGTGTCTGCGCCGTCCATCAAGCCCTGTCCAATCTAATCCCATTTTCCAGCATTTGGTCCATAGCCTTGTATGCAATGGCATTTCAAGTGCTCGTCCAAATGCTTCTTGAATGTTGTGAGGGTTCCTGCCTCTACCGTCCTTTCAGGCAGTGAGTTCCAGACTCCAACCACCCTCTGGGTGAAAAAGTTCCTCCTCAAATCCCCTCTAAACCTCCTGCCCCTTACCTTGAATCTATGCCCCCTTGTTATTGACCCCCCTACTAAGGGGAAAAGTTCCTCTTTATCTACCCTATCTATGCCCCTCATCATTTTGTACACCTCAATCAGGTCCCCCCTCAGACTTCTTTGCTCCAAGGAAAACAACCCCAGCCTGTTTAGTCTTTCTTCATAGCTGAGGCGCTCCATCCCAGGTAACATCCTGGTGAATCTTCTCTGCACCCTCTCCAAAGCAATCACATCCTTCCTATAGTGAGGCGACCAGAACTGCACACAGTACTCCAGCTGTGGCCTTACCAGCGTTTTGTACAGCTCCATCATAACCTCCCTGCTCTTATATTCTATGCCTCGGCTAATGAAGGCAAGTATCCCATATGCCTTTTTAACCACCTTATCTACCTGTTCCGCTGCCTTCAGGGATCTATGTACATGTACACCAAGGTCCCTCTGACCCTCTGTACTTCCTAGGGTCCTACCACTCATTGTGTATTCCCTTGCCTTATTTGTCCGTCCAAAATGCATCACCTCGCACTTTTCAGGGTTGAATTCCATTTGCCACTTTTCCGCCCATCTGACCAACCCGTTTATATCGTCCTGTAGCCTGAGGCTTTCCTCCTCGCAATTTACCACCCCACCAATTTTCGTGTCGTCTGCGAACTTACTGATCATACCTTTTACATTCTCATCCAAATCATTTATGTAGATCACAAACAGCAAGGGACCCAGCACTGATCCCTGAGGTACCCCACTGGACACAGGCTTCCAGTCACAAAAGCAACCTTCGACCATCACCCTCTGCCTCCTGCCACTCAGCCAGTTTAGGATCCAACGTGCCAAGGCACCCTGGATCCCATGGGCTCTTACCTTCTTGACCAGTCTCCTATGCGGGACTTTGTCAAAAGCCTTACTGAAGTCCATGTATACCACATCCACAGCATTTCCCTCATCCACACACCTAGTCACCCCCTCGAAAAATTCAATCAGATTGGTCAGACATGATTTACCCTTGACAAAGCCATGCTGACTATCCCCGATTAATCCTTGCCTCTCCAAGTGGAGACTAATTTTGTCCCTCAGAATCTTTTCCAATAATTTCCCTACCACAGATGTTATGCTCACTGGCCTGTAATTCCCTGGTTTATCCCTGCTACCCTTCTTGAATAATGGTACTACGTTAGCTGTTCTCCAGTCCTCTGGTACATCCCCTGTGGCCAGAGAGGTTCTGAAAATTTGTGTCAGAGCCCCTGCAATCTCCTCCTTTGCCTCACACAGCAGCCTGGGATACATCTCGTCCGGGCCTGGGGATTTATCCACTTTTTGGCCTGCTAAAACCGCTAGTACCTCCTCCCTCTCGATGCTAATATGTTCAAGTATATCACAGTCCCCTTGCCCGATTTCTATGTCTACATCGTCTTTCTCCATAGTGGACACAGGTCTCAGGTCTGGGGCAACTTTTACCAGGCCTAACCACACCTGTGGAAGGTTGGAGCCTCACACACTTCTCCAGTGTGACCTCCTGCAAGACCCCTCTCGCCACCCTCACTCAGCGCTTCCTCAACTGAGGCACCTACCAGAAGCATGTGAGGCCTTTTTTCTTTCCCCTCTTGGCATTAAAGGACCTCCAGCCCCATTCGCGAAATGACACATGCCACAACAGCAGAAGTTGCCATCAGAATTTTTATGAAAAACAAACAACTGATAGCATTTTTAGAAAATACACAGCATTTCACCCAAGTGACTACCCTTGTGACTATTTGTGCTTTATTTTCCTCTTACGCGTGCTCCTACATACTGGTTCCCCTGTGGCTTCAGCAGATGTGGAGTCCCCTTGCTCACTTTCCTGCTGCTCCCGTCGCGACACCTTTGGCGGGCGTCCTCTGGGATGCTGAGCCTGTGAGGGCTCACCAGCAGTCTGCTGTTCCTGCGGCTGTGCAGGGGTTGAGACCTCTATCTCCATTGGGTGTGGAATCCGGCGGGGCTCTGACCGAGGGCTATGCAGTGGCATGGAAGTGTGAGCGCTTGGAGAGGAGCCCCCACTTCCTTGAGGTCTGCCACCAACCTCCCTCTCATGGGTCAGGTCCCCCTCAGTGCCTGCAAGTGGCTTCATAGCAGCTTGCTGCACATCAGGAGGGCCATGGGGACCCATATCTACAATGACAGTCCTACTCAGAAGGACTTCCATGAAGGTCTGGTTTCTCTGTTCAATAGATGCCCATCGCTCCTCAAGAGATGTCAGTCTATTCTGAACACTCACCATGTTTTCCATACCCTGGCGACTAACCTCCTCCATGGAGGTAGCCCTCCTCTCCACTACCATAGCCAGCCTTACCACGGAGGCAGCAATCATTTCTACATAGGTAGCCATCCTTTCCGTGTTGATGCGTTCATGCGCCAATGACTCCACAAAGGCCCTGCTCATGTTCGCTATGGACTCCTCCATTCTCTCCACACTCACAGCGACCCGAGAGACAAAACCTGCCAGAGACTCCTGCATTTGTGCATGGAGTTCCACCACCTCTGCTCTTACGGATGGACCCAGAGGCAGAGGGTCGACATGCAGTTGAGCCGAGCTGGCAGAGTCCTGAGCCCTCCGACGAGGACTCTCTACTGCTGTCCCTGTCTCCACAATCTGCTGATGCTCACTTGTGAGTTGTGATACACCAGGTGACAACTCTACTCTATGTCCCGAAGGTCCCACCGAGGTGTGAGTGTCTGTGCTGGTGCTGGGTGCGCTGAATTCTGCTGACGCTGCGCCCTCAGAGGTTGCAGATTCTTCTGAGCAGTCTGTCTGCTCAGGCTCTTCCTCCTGCACACTGGGGACGGGGGCTCTCGATGGTCCTGTGGGGGAGTCAAGGAAAAAGTTAGAGATGTGATGTCAAGGTTACATGCACATTGTATTTTGCAGATTGTAGTGTATGTGCCTTTAAGTCAGAACTACGTTTTACAGCTCCGGCAGTGACCACACCGGTATATAAGCTGTGCGCATGCCTCTATACCCCAGTCTAGAGATTACCCTCCTCCAGTAAAGACCTGTTATTTGTTAATGTACAGCATCCATGTGATTATTTATCCACTGAACCACGGATCCAACAGTGGCGACGAGTGTCGATTCGAATCTACCTGCAACATAAAAAAAAAAAATAGTCGAGGCCAGGAACACGGGCGTCGACCACGAGCAACCGCCCAGCAGTCAGGCCGAGATCCAACTTCGCTGGGGAGGCTGTGGAGAGCCGGGCTTGGTTCCCCAGCCACAACGAGCAGTAAGAGACCGATGACAGGTCCAGAGCAGACCCTCCCCGAGCAGCGGCGGCTGGAGCTGACCGACGGCAGAGAGAGAGCAGAGCAGCGTCGACGTGGTAAGAAAGAGGGTGAAGAGCGGAGGGCGCAGCCGGGGGTTGAACACCGAGCGGCGTCGAGGAAAAATACTGCAAACCGGAAAGAGAGAGGGTAAGAAACAGCCGGGTTCTAGACTGAGCGGCGTCGACAAATATCAAGAGAAGAACGCGCAGAGCACAGCCAGGGATCACGGGCTGATCAGGGTCCGCGGTACGAAGAAAGGGGAGAAGCCATTGAGCTGTGGAGAAGCAGGGAGAGCGCGGGAGATGCCATTGAGCCGCGGAGAAGCAGGGAGAGCGCGGGAGGCGCCATTGAGCCGCGGAGAAGAAGGAAGAGCGCGGGAGACGCCATTTTGAGAAGCCGCAGCGGAGATGAAGGGCAAGCGCAGGAAGGAAGGAAAGCGCGGGAGATGCCATTTTGTGCCAGCAGAGAAGAAGGGGAAGCGCGGGAGGCGCCATTGGTGATAGTTCACGCACAACCAAGGATGCCGAAGAGTGGCAGTACCTCTACGTTCGACAATGAAGTTGAAGATTGGGCGACATATGTGGAATGTATTGAGGTGTACTGCAGGGCGAATGAAGTGCCAGATGCTAATAAAGCACTGGTTCTGTTAAATTCCATGGGTGCAAAAATTTATGGGTTACTGCGAAATCTAATAACCCCAGAGAAGCCGGTAAACAAGAATTTTGAAAGCATAGTAGAAATCCTACAGGACCACTTAAACCCCACACCGCTGCTGATAGCAGAATGATTTAAGTTCCATAAAAGGAACCATAACAAAGACGAAAGCAATGCTGAGTACCTAACAGAACTGCACAAGCTATCAAAATACTGCCAGTTTGGAGCAGGACTAGCAGACACATTAAGGGACAAGTTTGTGTGTGGGCTACAAAGTGAAGAAACCCAGAAACAGCTTCTATCAGAAAAGGACCTTACGCTGGACAAAGCTTTCAGTATGGCAGTATCACACGAAGCAGCCGCAAGGGGCGCTGCAGAGATACAACGGAGACCGCAAGAATATGGCACCAACGAAATGACCTATGGAACAGGGAAGTGCTATCGCTGCGGCAGAACAACACATGACCAGAAAGATTGTTGGTTCAAGGACCAAGTGTGCAGACAGTGTGGGAAAGCAGGACACATAGCAAGAGTCTGCAGGTCTGGGAAGAAAACCAACAGTAAGAAATCTCCACAGGAGAAGTACAAAAAGGTACACCAGGTGATGGACAGTGGTTCAGATGAACAGAAAAGTGACACAGACTCCGGAAGCAAGGAGCTGGGTTGTCTGAAACTACATAATGTAACCGAAATGGAGGATCACCAGACTATCTGGGCTACACTCAAGATAGACAGAGTCCAAGTGGAAATGGAATTGGACACAGGGTCAGCTCTAACAGTCATAAATCAAAGAGACTACAAGCGGCTATTTTCACACATACCCTTGAAAGCTACAGAGATTGTCTTGAAGACGTATACGGGGCAAAAAGTCTACCCCAAAGGAACAATAAGGGTGAAAGTGACATATAAAGGCCAGGAAATACCTAAAATGGATATATACGTATTGCCAAATGGAGGACCACCACTGCTAGGATGTGAATGGATCCGGAAGATATAATTAGATTGGCATTCCATACAGGCACTGAAGGTTGAGGCCAAAAAGGATGACGATGTCACACCTGGATGACTGTCAAAAATGCTAACTGACGCAAAAGAAGTGTTCCAGGAGGGACTAGGAACACTAAAATGAATAACAGCAACAATTAAAATAGAGGAAAATGCAAGCCCAAAGTTTCTGAAGGCCAGACCAGTGCCTTATGCGATCAGACCAGCTGTTGAAGCAGAGCTGGAAGGGTTGAAACGTTCAGGAGTACTGTCCAAAGTGGACTGGAGCGAGTGGGCTGCACCCATTGTTCCTGTAATGAAGAGGTCGTTGAGTAATACGCCTAGGGAACCAAAGAAGGTCCGCATCTGTGGGGATTTTAAGGTGACAGTGAACCCAGTCCTTCACATGGTGCAATATCCGCTTCCACAAATTGAGGATATTTTCGCCTCACTATCTGGTGGTAAACGCTTCACCAAAATTGATCTAGCCCAGGCGTACTTGCAAATGGAGGTAGAAGAAGTTTCGAAACATTACCTTACGATCAACACTCATAAAGGTCTCTATCAATACAACTGGCTGGTGTTTGGAGTAGCCTCGGCTCCGACTATCTGGCAAAGGGTGATGGATCAGGTCCTGCAAGGGACCCTGTGTTATTTGGGTGAAATCTTGGTCACGGGCGAAAATGACGGTGATCACCTCGCTAACTTGGAGAAGGTGCTCACCAGATTAAAGGAGTATGGGCTACGAGCTAATCGCCACAAGTGCGAGTTTTTCCAGAAACAGATCTCGTATTGCGGCTACGTCATCGATGAAGAGGGGTTACATAAGTCCCCTGAAAAGATTGAGGCGGTAGTCAAGGCTCCAGCACCGGAAAATGTGTCACAACTGAGGTCGTTCCTCGGGCTGGTAAACTATTACCACAAGTTCTTACCAAATTTGTCTACGGTATTACACCCGCTGAACACCCTACTGCAAACAGGGGTACCATGAAAGTGGGATGACGAACGTAGACAAGCTTTCCAGAAGTGTAAAGAATTGATCACATCAAAAGAGGTGTTGGCCCATTTCAACCCAGCACTACCAATTCATTTGGCATGTGATGCATCACCCTACGGCATTGGAGCGGTGCTGTCGCACAAATTCCCAGACGGGTTGGAGAGGCCAGTAGCCTTTGCGTCTCGGTCACTAACCTCAGCCGAGCGCAACTACGCCCAGATTGGCAGGGAGGCCCTCAGCCTAGTATGGGGAGTAAATAAATTCAACCACTATCGGCATGGGCAGAAGTTCACCTTGCTGACTGACCACCAACCACTTGTCTCCATCTTTAATCCTAAGAAGGGCGTGCCAGTAATGACTGCACAGCGGTTACAAAGATGGTCCCTGTTTCTAGGGGCGAATCAATATGAAATAGAATATAAAGGCACGAAACAGCATGGGAATGCTGATGGGCTATCGCGCCTGCCACTGCCTACTGTGGAGGAAGCACCAGCAGTGGACCCTATTGAGATATTTTATTCGTCGATAATTGAACGATTGCCAGTAACAAACGCGGATATAGAGAAGGAGACCCGCAATGAACCGACACTGTCACGGGTATATGAATTGACGGTGAGGGGATGGCCAACACATGGCGACTCACTGTTGCCAGCATTCTCATCCAGAAGAGAACAGCTGTCAGTATGCCAGGCGACAGTGATGTGTGGATCCAGAGTGGTTATTCCACCCAAGTTAAGGGAGAGAGTGCTAAATGAGCTACATGAAGGTCATCTGGGGGGAGTGAAAATGAAAAGCCTTGCTAGGGCTTATGTGTGGTGGCCGGGAATCGATCAACAAATCGAAGACCTAACTAAGAGCTGCTTAGGATGCCAGAAGGTCCAAAATGCACCACCACATGCCCCTCTACACCCATGGGAGTGGCCCTCCTCTCCATGGCAACGGGTGCACATTGATGTCGCTGGTCCATTCATGGACTCAATGTTCTTAATAGCAGTGGATGCTCATTCAAAGTGGCCTGAGGTGATAAAGATGTCTTCAACCACTACAGAGAAAACGATTGCAGTCCTACGGACCATATTTGCCAGAAACGGTTTGCCAGAGCAGATCTGCTCTGATAATGGACCGCAGTTTGTGTCCGACGAGTTCCAAAAATTCATGAAAAGGAATGGGGTAAGGCATTACACATCCGCCCCGTATCATCCAGCCACCAATGGATTGGCTGAGAGGTTCGTACAAACCTTTAAGAAGGCAATAAAGGCCATGTGCGATGAGGAAATTCCACTACAGCATAAGATGGACAATTTCTTATTAGCTTACTGAAACGCGACACATGCAGTTACCAACCAGACCCCGGCCATGATGTTCTTTAACCGAAGGTTGAGATCTCGTCTGGACTTGCTCAGACCAAATGTGCGAAGAAATGTTGAGGACAAACAATTCCAGCACATCAATGAGAAGACGCCAAGGAGCTTCAATGTAGGGCAACCAGTCTTGGCCCATGACTATCGAACAGAGAAGTGGCAACCCGGAACGATATGTACAAGGCAGGGGCCATTAATGTACACAGTGGATGTCGGGGAGAACATTGTGAGATGCCATGTCGATCAGATCTTAGCGTCACAGGAATGCGTCAACCCCATGTCTCGAGTACCTGGGGATGAACCCGACATAACGGTAGCATCTACGTCAGACCCAGTAGCAGTGGAACCCGATGAACTACCCGATGAAAAGGGGTCAGAATCGCCTCTGCACCAAGAACAAGAACCTCTGGAAAGGCGCTATCCCGAAAGGGTCAGGAAGGCACCCCAAAGACTGAATCTATAAATGGACTTTTGTTATTTAATGTACTTGTAAAAATGTAATTGTTATTTGAATATTAAGGGGGTATTATTAATCTAAAAGGGGAGGAATTGTAGTGTATGTGCCTTTAAGTCAGAACTACTTTTTACAGCTCCTGTATACTGTAGTACCGGCAGTGACCACACCGGTATATAAGCTGTGTGCATGCCTCTGTACCCCAGTTTAGAGATTACCCTCCTCCAGTAAAGACCTGTTATTTGTTTATGTACAGCATCCGTGTGATTATTTATCCACTGAACCACGGATCCAACGCAGATGATCATAAGTCCATATGATATAGCTTCAGAATCATTATCAGCGACTCATGCAATGCCAATGAGAGAGATGGAAAACTATTCTGTCACCAGCTGGCGGGGATGCTCCTGTCTGTCCATCCCCAACGTCCACATCTCGGTCAGCCCCGGCAATCTCCAGGACTCCTTCATCCCAGGGGGTGAGCTGGGCAATAAGGGCGGCCCTCCTCCTGTCCTGGCTCTCTCTCTCCTGTTGTGAGCTCTCTTTTCCTGCAATGAGGGAGAAAAGTGAAGGTTGAGTGAGAATGAAGGAGTGAGTGCAGAGATTGCATAGCATAGATACTTAGAAGGAGACAAAGATGGAGTGAGGTTGCAATACCAAGAGCCTTCCCTGTGTGTTGTCAGTTGTGTTCAAAGCATCAGAGTGAGAGGGAGTGTGAGTGCTGCTTGGTGGCATAGTTATGTGATTGTGAGCATAGAGAGAGAGGGAATGGGTAAGGGTGCATAGATGTGAGTGTCTAGTGGGATGTGCAGGAAGAGATTGCTAAAGCTGAGTGCTGGTGAGGAAAGGCAATGGGGATCAGATTGAGGGTGATGGAAACATCATACAGTACTTACTTTTCCAGTGCGAAGAAGGTCATGGAATCTTTTCCTGCACTGCAACTACATTCTTTGTGTGAGCCCCAAGCAGTTGACTTGACCTGCCACCTGTAGCCACACAGCCTTGGTCTCACTGGGAGGCCTCTTCCTCACTGAAGAAGGGAAGAGGACCTCCCTGTGGGCCCTAGCACCATCCAGTAATGCCTGCAGTGAAGCCTCGTCAAATTTGGGGGCAGATCTGGCCCTCCCGCTGGCCGTTGCTCCTGCAGGCTCCTGTGCCATCTCAATGGTGAAGTTTGGGAGCCTGCAGAGGAAGCAAGGCTTGCTGTGGACCTTAAAAGCAGCAGCAATGATGATGTCATATTCTGCGACTTTTTGACTGGATATACTCAATTGCCAAGGCTACCCACACGCTGGAAATCAATTTGCCAATTGAGTTAAAATTGCATCAATCTCATAGACCCATTTAGAATCATGTGGGATTCACTAAATTCAGGGAACCCGCCAATTCCCCACACCTGAGATAAAATCGACCCCACAATGTCTGCAAAAAAGCAGTTAAGCCAAAATTAAGAATTGAATGAAGAATCTTCGGTAAGAAAGACATCAAACAGAAACCATAGCTGTCATTGTTTTTATGATGGTTTTTGGAACACCTAAAAGTAGAGAAATAATAATGCATGCAATAGTTCAATTGATAGTAACATAGAAAGCATTCAAACAGAGGGATCAATAAAGACAATTAGCTGACATCAGCAGAGAACATCAAAGAAGAAACCAAAGCCAAAAGGGTATAAAAATAAGACCTTTTTTAACAGAACGTCAGAACACGCTGAACGGGCAGGGCATTTCTCAACTTTCCAGAGGCATCTCTGTAAGTTTTTAACTATGAGTCTCGGGAAGTTAAAGTATTGATTTTTGGTGGATGTTCTGGATTTAGAAATAAGAAATAAGAAATGTAAGGATTTAGAAATAAGAAATAAGAAATATAACAAAGTAAAGATTTGAGAATAAGAACCTCTGAGAAATAAGAAATGTAAGCTAATTGTACTTTGAATTGTTAATGTTGCGACTGATTCAACAGATGTTAACTGAATGCCGGCTCTTAAATAAAACTATATATTTCTAGAATTGTCTCAAAAAGTGAATCTGTATAGACTTGTGAACCCACAAATTCTGTACACTCTTTTGTAAGGAGTTGCAGAAATCTGGGGGGTATTCCGGACCCTCATAATATCCGGAAGGTTACAGTCTAGTTCAACTTATTAAAAGTACTATCTGGAGGATGGTAACATCTTTAGTCATTCCTTTCCTTTAGGGAGAGATAGCCTGAACCATTAGACCCATTTAAGTGTCTTATGGAATTCGGCTATCTCTAACTTAAGTTGAAGGTGAACATCTGGGGAATACGCCTGATCTGGAATAGCCCAAAAGGGCTAGGATTGTAATTAACCCTTCAGTCTCTCTCTCTCTCTCAGAATGTGTGTTGCAAAAATGTCAGCGACAAAAACTGGCAGGAAGCGGCCGCCTTTAAATAGCGCTCTCCCAGCCTCTTCCCAACTGCAAAACGTTCCCCTCTACCTGTCATTGCTAGCGGCAGGCAGAAAGGCAGGGGTCGCCATTCAATATCCGCTCCGGGGTGCTACACGCTCAACTGACGTCTCGATCTGTGGGCGCAGGAGATCTTGGCAGTAGTGTTTAGCGCGCCGCAAAACGTCTGGTCATTTTAGCGAGCGGCGCAAACATCGCTGCACCCGGGCACTAGTTGCTTTGCGCCCCATTAGCTCCCTAAGAGGGCGCTAACGGGAGGCACTAATCAACCAAATTTTTCCCCCAATGTCTTTATCCTAAATTGCCCTATTTTAATTAATAGTATGCTTCTATACAAATGCGTTTCTACAAATATATATAAATATATATATATTCCAAACAAAGATAGAACTTCACTTTATATAGTGTCTTTCAGGTCCTTGAATGTCCCAGAGTGCCTCATAGCCAAAGAATTAGCTTTAAAGTGTAGTTACTGTTGTAATGTAGGTAAACTGGCCAGTTTGAGATAGACAATATCAACAAGAAAGAAAGAATGAAAGAAAGAAAATAAATAACAGCCAAAGAAGTATTTTTGAAATGTAGTCATCATTGTTTACGTGGGCAAACAATGCAGCTAATTTGCATTCAGCAAGGTTCTACAAACAGCAACAAGATACATCACCACCGAAACTGTTTTCGGTGTTGCTAGTTGAGGAATAAATGTTGTCCAGGCCGCCTGGATAACTGCCCTGCTCTTCTTTGAATAGAATTATAGAATGATGCAACACAGAAGGATGCCATTCTGGCCTGTGCCAGATCTTTGGTTGAGATATCCAAATAGTCCTACTCCCTTGCTCTTTCCCCATAGCCTTTTAATTTTTTCCCCTTCAAGTGTTTATCGAATTCCCTTCTGAAAGATACTATTGAATCTGTTTCCATCACCCTTTCAGGCAGTGCAGTTACTCGCTGTGTAAAAGAATTCTCCTCATGTTGCCTCTGGTTCTTTTGCCAAATCACTTTAAATCTGTATCCTTTGGTTACTAACCCTTCTGCCTCCTTATTTATTCTGTCAAAACCGTTCATGATTTTGAACACCTCTATCAAATCTCCTCTTAACCTTCTCTGCTCTAAGAAGAACAGCTTCTTCAGTCCTTAGACATAGCTTTAGTCCCTCATCCCTGGTACCATTCTAGTAAATATCTTATGCACCCTCTCCAAGGCCTTGACATCCTTCCTAAAGGGTAATGCCCAGAATTGAACAAAATACTCCAGCTGAGGCCTAACCAATGTTTTATAAAGGTTTAGCAATATTCCCTTGCTTTAGTACTCCATGCCTTTATTAATAAAGCCAAGGATCTCATATGCTTTTTTAACAGCCTTCTGCTGCCCCTTGACAACATCATCCACAGACTCTGGGTGAGTTGCCTTGGGTCTGCTTCTGTTTTGCCACTACAACTTTGGATGAAATTCAGTGGAAACCCCAGTTACACATGTAAACATGTTTACCGTGGAACTACCGCTAAAATTACAGCAGTGAAGTGGGAGAAGAGCCAAAGAAATTCCTGCCAATTGAGTCAGCTTCCACCTGAACAATGATGACAACCAGCTCTACCTCTCCACCACTGTGACAAGTGCAAGCTGCTGCTGCCAGTGTGAAACATTGATAGCTGCCATGCATGAACATCATCTCCAACCAAGAAGGCAGTTCCACAAGCTCCACTCAACTGTCAATGTCATTCTATAACAGGATAGTAGGAGGTGGGTGAAAAAGGCCATAATGGCATTCCAGCTAGTTTTCCTTCCATTCCTTGGCCTCTGCTCTTTGCTTCGCTACAATAGGTCAGTAACTTAGCATGTGCAAATTGCAAAGAAGTTATATTTTACCACTCCTTGACAGACCACATTGGTGCTTCACCAGACACCTATCAGAAGAGCAGGTTCAAATTGGAACCTGCAGGAAGACAGCAGGACTTCAGTGGGTTAGTCTGATGGGTGATTTTAACTGCCTTTCTGTGGGGGGAATTTTTCGGGGGGTCAGCGGGTGCATTCGGTGGTGGGTCGGGTGGGAAAATGTTCTTTTTTGATAGCGGGTCGGGATCTTGCTGTCAACCCACCGCCACAAGTCTTTCACAGATGTCGGGTCTGTCAGCACTGAGCAGACCCAACACGCAGTGGCAGGGGAGGCAATTCAGGTCATTATGACCTTGTTAACAGCCCAATAAGAAGTATTTTGAGCTCACCTTACCATTTTGCAAGGCCGTCCACAGGGTCCACACTGCTTGGGGGTCATGTCAGGTAAGCAGGTCAGGAGTTGTATGACCATGGAATCATCTCATTACTTGACAGCTGCAAATATGCTACATAAGCTCCCATCTCACAGCTGTTCACTTTCCAAGCTCAGAAGCTGTTGCTTACTGCTTTTGGAAGACAGATTGAGCTTTATGCAGGTTGCAAGTGTTTGGAGTAAACTCTCTATCCAATGTTACCTCATTGGAACAACCTCTCTCACCATTGACATATCGCTTCTGTCATCTCAAGTTCACCTGCCATCTATTACATCAGCATTGGTGCCCTTGAAACTATCTCACCTTGGTCCTCAGAATCCCACCACGATCAGCCCCAACACCAGCAGCACCATGCACACCAGCAGCACTTCTTTGCAACACCAACCTTCTCTGCAATCAACTGATGCTGCACAGGACAGAGGGCTTCAGCACCCAACCACATTGCTGCCCGTGACGTCAGGGATGGCCTCACCATGGCCAGATTTACTTCACTTGATGCTGTACACCCTGGCTGCCACATGATGCGTCAGGTTGGCACCACCCCACACCAACATCATAAAGCATCCCTACAATGTCCAAGCCATTCGTTTCACACTCATGACCATTGTGGGGGGTACCATTATGTCTCACCATTCACTGCAACTCACTAAGCCATTTCCAAAGGTTCACACAAATCTGTCCAAGAACGCAAAGTGTTGAAAATAAAGCTTTCAATGTTTGACAGGACATTAACAGAAACTTCACATGAACATTGGCTAAAACACACAAGTGGCTACCCTTGTGTGTTGTTAGTTGGTATGATTGGACTAGGATGAGGGTGAGTGTGAGGGGTGGCTAGTGAGATGGGGAAGTGATAATGTAAATAGAGAGGGATGGGTGGAGGTAGAAGGTAAGTTGGTGTGAGTAAGGATGTGCAGGAGTAGGGTAAGGAAGGCAGAGTGATGGGGATGTGGTGAGTGGCACAGCAGGATGAGCTTGAACGTGGCTTTACAGTAACGTTTCATGATCTACTGAGATCATTGAAAGGTTTGTGCCACTGCAGCCTGGTCCTCCTCATGACATCCCTGCTTGTGTCCATAAGCATATGGAGGGAGTCATGGGAGAGCCTGGGTGCAGCTGTGCACCTTAGTGCAGTGCTTGTCAGTGTTTGCAGCACCTCAATGCTGTAGAACACTGACAGTACAACTGTCAAAGTAAATTTGTGCATGGTCCCTTTAAGGAAACCGGCTGATGACGGGTCATTAGACCCACTTCTTTCAACTGGCTGGCAAATGCGCTGAGCGGGCTTAACAAGTCCAATCAGGGGAAAACCATTTTGGACAGCGGGCTGGAGCTGACAGCGGGGCCGGGTCCTGCCACCGATATCACCCGCCACGGACCCGCCAAGGTTGGGAAAATCCAGCCCCAAGATTCCATTGGGCAGGCAGGGTTAAAATCTCCCTTTTCATCTCCCCCCTTTCCCTGAGCAATCTATTAAATCTAAATCTAAGCACCTTCCCTCTTCTAAATTTGCAGTTATACCTCTACTGATTCGACATTTACCAAATCTGGGCAATTCAGCTGTTTGTAATAAAGGTAATTTGTTGATGCCCACATATCCCCTTGTGCCTGTGTCTCGGTTACTATTGCTGTCAGATTTTAATTTTCTACAGCGCTTCTTATATCACTAACATTTTTTCAGCATTTCTCAACTTCCCTTCAGATTATTGTAAACGTTCTAACCAATTTTTGGCCATGGTTCATGATGTTCAGTGGATAGGTAAACATGCATTCTGGATCTAATATGCTCTCACCAAATAATAAATTCTCTGATTAGCAGGTCATGATGATCTGTTTTCTTAAAACATGCTTTGTGCGCTGAGGAAGTCTGCGATATAATTTTTGTTATTTAACCACTCATGGTAATAAAACCTGAGCTGCTGGCAAAGGTCAAGTGGCCCATTTCCAGTCATTAAGATGATCCATGTGCATTATTTTGGCTTGCATTCAATTGGATGATTTAATGTATTACTGACAGTAAATGTTAAGCTTTTTGGGGTATTGCTACCAAATTAATACCCAACTATTCAAATATCTGTTGTCTTTATAGATACCAGACATCAAGATCACAGCCACTGTAAGTTGTTTTAAATGGAGCACAAGGAAAATAAACATTTTTTCTGAAAGGTTAGGAGGTTGGTTTAAAGCAAAAAATAATATTTAATTTTAAAATATTTCCCTTTCATATGCAGAAACATTCAAAGTGGCTGTTCATTCTGAAGTACTGAGTTATATTGTTTACTGTTATACATATCAACATCATTAAAAAAAAATTGGCTCAAATGTTGGGTCAGAATGATTTCTGAGCGAGCTTTTGTTTAACCATTCTTTTTGTACAAAACAGTTTCTCATTGGAATGATTGTGGCCCCTTTCTTTGCCTTCAAAATTGGTACATCTTCATGTTTGAATATGTATATTGAGGGTGTAATTGGTCTGCACCAGTAGCAAGGAACAGGATCATAGTGAATCGGCAGCATGCTTTACACTGTGCCCAATTTTCTCTTCTATTTTTTTAAATTATTCGTTTATGGGATGTGGGTGTCACTGGCAAGGCCAGCATTTATTGCCCAGCCCTAATTGTCCTTGAGAAGGTGGTGGTGAGCCGCCTTCTTGAACCTCTGCAGTCCGTGTGGTAAAGGTACTCCCACAGTGCTGTTATGTAGGGAGTTCCAGGGTTTTGACCCAGTAACAATGAAGGATTGGCGATATACTTCTAAGTCAGGATGGTGTGTGACTTGGAGAGGAACTTCGAGGTGATGGTGTTCCCATGCGCCTGCTGCCCTTGTCCTTCTAGGTGGTAGAGGTCGCGGGTTTGGGAGGTGCTGCCGAAGAAGCCTTGGCGAGTTGCTGCAGTGCATCTTGTAGATGGTACACAAGGTGCCAATCAAGCGGGCTGCTTGTTGAGGTCAATGGAGAAGAACATCAGGCACTGTGTAAAAGGAGCTGCTGATTGGCCATGAGCCTGTATCGTGCTCGTGGCGCAGACCAATTTCATCCTTATTATATTTGGAACCGTGGTAGACAAGTTGTATCTAGTAGAAAGAATATATAAGAGTGGAATTGGTAGCAATGTGATTAATCCAAGCATCACATCACATCCACCTCCCTATTGTTTAGATCGGCATTCAGGACCCACACACTCCATTATCAGTTGCCTTCTACCTGGCACCAATTCTTCAACTAACTGATGGCTTAGGACATTATCTACTTCCGTTTTGAATTAATTCACTGTAAACACAAAAAATTAGGAGCAACTAGGAAATTCATAAAGAACTGCTTCACAGAAAAAGGTGATAGCCATATTAGGGTAAACTTAATGGACCAGACTTTTCTGAAAAAAAAGCAGCGTCTGAACGATGCACACCATTATTAATGCGCAAATCGGCCAGCAACTTATAGTGAGGAGGAGATGCACCGTGAATTTCAAATCGCCACAAGTTGCTGGACGATTTGTATCCATCCGGTATTAGGTTCGCGAAAACAACAGCTCACCCTTAACCTCCCCGTGATTTTCATGATGTTGCTGCATTTGCATATTATTGCCGATTAATGCGCTACAGAAAGATAAGTCTTGTAATTAACAGCATAAGTACCCTTTTAACGACATGATAATTGTTAATGACTGCCAAGCAACCTCTCTTGCCCAGAAAATGAATAATTATAAGTCTTGAGTCTCATTCCTTCAGGTTGTGAATTAATCCAATCTTTCTTTCCCTCTCTTTATTTCTCTTTCTGTACCTGATTTATTATCGAATTCACCCACTCTAATCCTCCCTCCTTCTCAGTCCTTCCTCTGTTTATTTCTTAATCCTTAAATCTCATTGGTTAAGTAGATACACTGTTTGTCCCATTGTTCACCAAGGTTCCAGATGCCCTGTTGCCCTTGCTTCACCATTATCAGCTCACACTTCCAGCAACAAAGTTGTGAAACCTGACAATGTTAAAAAGGAATAACAACAGAAAATGCTGGAAAAACTCAGCAGGCCAGGCAACATTTGTGGAGAGAAAATAGAGTCAACGTTTCGAGTCAAACCCTTTGTCAAGACTGGAAAGGCATTGGAAATGAAATAGATTGAGAGGCCAGGCTGGGAGAGAACAAAAGAGAAGAGACATTAAGAGGTATTCAAAACGAGACGAGATGGTGACAGGACTAGTGGAGACAAAAGACGGCTCTAGATTAGGTGTGAAATGTGCTGGCAGAATGAGAGACAGCTGCCATGTGGGAGAGAAAAAAGTGGGGTGGGAAGGGCCAAAACAAAGGTGTGGATAAAAAATAAGTAAAAATGTAATGGGGGCCGAGGTTGTGATCTGAAATTGTTGAACTCGATATTGAGTCCGGAAGGCTGTAAAGTGCCTAATCGGAAGATGAGGTGCTGTTCCTCGAGTTTACGCTGAACTTCCGTGGAACAATGCAAGAGCCCGAGTACGGTGAGGTCTGAGTGGGAATGGGGCGGTGAATTAAAATGACAGGTGACCGGAAGCTCGGGGTCATCCTTACGGACTGAACGGAGGTGTTTCGCAAAGTGGTCACCCAATCTGCGTTTGGTCTCCCCAATGTAGAGGAGACCACATCGTGAGCAGTGAATACAGTATACTAGATTGCAAGAAGTACAAGTAAATTGCTGTTTCACCTGGAAGGGGTGTTTGGGGCCCTGGACAGTGGGACGGAGGGAGGTATATTGCATCTCCTGTTAAAATGTTAAAACGGAACCTGAAAAGTTGCTATCTACTGCTCCTGTTAGCTGAACTATTGTCAATCAATGTTCCCCCTAATTTTTATTTTGGCCGTGCGGTCCATTCACATTTTCGCACGTGCGTGAAATTTAACATTGGAAAAGCCTGTCCTCAGCTGCATGGGACCAGCAGAGAGCTGCGCGGCCTCGCAGCTTAGAGGGAAAGTTGTTGTCAATCCTACTTGAAGATATCCTCAAGTGTCACATAAACCTCCAAATCGTGGGAAAACAATATGTGTGATAATTGCATATTGTTAACTGGACCCCCTCATGGGATTAAGCGAATTGTAGCAATTACACTCCAAGGTCTCTCTTGTATTATTTTTGTTATTCGTTGCCGGAATATTGTAGAGGTTCTGGAACTAAAGCAAGTATTACTACCACAACAAATTGAGTATTTATTTGGACATAAAAGGAATGGCGTCAGTGTTTTTTGGTACAGTGGTTTCTTTCTGTGCTGACGGTTTGTTTGATGACTAATCTATTACTACTTCAAATGTTTCTGTAGTGGAAGGAGTATGCTGGCGGGCTGCAGGGTTTCCATAGTAGTCTGCTGCAACTCGAGAGGCCCTTGACCTCCTAGTCGTGTACATTGCGAAGGCCCTCCATCTGAACTATCTGTATCCACTGCTGTTGTGTACAGTGATGCTTAATAGACTGGATATAAAATTGCTTTGTGATGGGCCCACCTTACATGTCTCACCTGCAGGCATGTCCCTGATATTAGATTTTCCCTCAGCATGAAATTGATCTGTAAGAGCAGAACTTTGAGCAGCTATGAGGCCTGTAATTCCTTGCCTTACAATTATCTGTATATGATATTGAAACCAACATCTTTAAGTTTGGAGCCCAAGGCCTCTATTGCATCAGTTTTGGCGTTCATGAGAGATCCACTCTGCCTGTGACCTGTGCCGGTAATGAAAGATTGCACGGCGTATGCAGGTGTCCATGCCCAAAATCCTAAACTGTGTTCCTGGCATGTGAACATAAGAAATAGGAGCAGGAGTAGGCCAATCGGCCCCTCGAGCCTGCTCCGCCATTCAATAAGATCATGGCCGATCTGATCCCAACCTCAAATCTACTTTCACTCTCCATCCCACCCGAACCCATGTGATCTCCTGGGAGAGGCGAAAAAACAGATAAAAAACCCAATGGCCAATTTGGGAGAAAAAAAACTGGGAAATTCCTCTCCGACCCATCTAGGCGATCGAAACTCGTCCAGGAGATCACTCTGTCCCTGTATTTCCTGCAGTACTTACCTTCTGTAAAAGGTGATCTCCACCCCAGCCAGGAACAGGCCCAATTTACTCTTGAAGGACTCCTAGCTGGCAGCCTGATCCCGAGGTCTCCACTAATCCCTGTGAATAGAACCATCTCCTGAAATCTAACACAGAATTAGAACACAAGAAGTAGGAGCAGGATCAGGCTACATGGCCCCTGGGCCTGCTCCGCCACCCACAGGGCCATGACCGATCCGAACCTAGCCTCATGTCCGATTTCCTACCCGCTCCCCGTAACCCCTAGTTCCCCTTACTTCTAGGAAACTGTCTATTTCTGTTTTAAATTTATTTAATGATGATGTAGCTTCCACAGCTCTCTGGGGTAGCAAATTCCACAGACCTACCACCCTCTGAGTGAAGAAGTTTCTCCTCATCTCAGTTTTGAAAGAACAGCTCCTTATTCTAAGATTATGCCCCCTAGTTCTAGTTTCACCCATCATAGGGAACATCCTCACCGCATCCACCCGATCAAGCCCCTTCACAAAATTATGTTTCAACAAGATCGCCTCTCATTCTTCTGAACTCCAATGAGTAGAGTCCCAATCTACTCAACCTCTCCTCATATGTCAACCCCCTCATCCCCGGGATTAACCGAGTGAACCTTCTTTGTACTGCCTCGAGAGCAAGTATGTCTTTTCTTAAGTATGGACACCAAAACTGTATGCAGTATTCCAGGTGTGGTCTCACCAATACCTTGTACAACTGCAGCAATACCTCCCTGTTTTTATATTCCATCCCCCTAGCAATAAAAGCCAACATTCCATTGGCCTTCTTGATCACCTGCTGCCCCTGCATACTAACTTTTTGTGTTTCGTGCACCAGGACCCCCAGATCCCTTTGTACTGCAGTACTTTCCAGTTTCTTGCCATTAAGGTAATAACTTGCTCTTGTGGCGGAGCCACCAAAGGACTCAGAGCGGTTGTACATAATTCCTTTAACAGCAATGTAGTTACTGTCTGTGCCTGTACCTTTAATTACACTGTTTGACTGTACAATGTCTAGTTACCTTTACAGTGCGGTTTCAACGTGATGACGTCATGCCGTTAGTCACGTGATGCCCCAATGGCGGGAAGAACGTGATGATGTCATGACGTCAGTCTTCTGACCAGAGGATCAGTCCTGGTGGAGCCCTCAAGGAGAGTCGACCCGTTATTGATGTGTTCTAGCAGTTTCCAGTTTAAACTCATTTCGTTCCATTAAAGTTCATTGTTTGAATTGCCTGAGTCGAACTCAGTCTTTCTGACAGGAACCTCCGTTCCTACATTGGTGACCCCGACTTCTATGAACGATTTTCGTGGAAGATTCGACATGGACACGAACGCCGTCACGCTGAAACTGCCACAGTTCTGGGAGCAACAACCAGACGCCTGTTTTATCCAGGCTGAAGCCCAGTTCGCCATTCGGAACATCATCGAGGATCAGACCCGTTATTATTACGTGGTCTCCGCCCTCGACAGCGCAACTGCATCACGGATCATCTGCCTCCTCGGTAGTCCTCCTACTGACAGCAAGTATGATGCAATTTAGGCGCGGTTGCTTCAGGTTTTCGGGCTCTCAAAGTCGGAGCGCGCTCGCCGGCTCATCACGCTGCCCGGCCTCGGGGACTCCAAACCGTCCGAGCTCATGAGCCGAATGCTCACGCTCTTGGGTGCTGAACCGGAATGTTTCCTCTTCCAGGAGCTTTTCCTCTATCAACTGCCTGGACAGGTTCAGGCTGCCCTAGCCAGATCCGACATTACAGACTGCGCCAAGCTTGCGGCCGAAGCCAATAAGATTTTCACGGTTACCCAGCAGTGCTGCGTGGCCACGAGGCACCCATCCCCCACAGACGTGGTTCCGGCTTCTCCTACAGCGGGCTGGTGCTCCTACCACACCCGTTTTGGCGCGAAAGCATGATGCTGCCATTCCCCCTGCAGTTTTTCGCCCCCAAAAAAACCAAGAAAACGCAGGCGGCGTCCCTGGCGACGGATGACCAAGTCTAACGGGCGTTCCGCGGCGGCGATGGCCGTCGGTTCTACGGGGAAACTCCTCTATATCACCGATTCCCTCTCGGGCCACCATTTTCTTTGTGACACCGGGGCGCAGTGTAGCATTCTGCCTGCGTTGAAGCTCGACATGCAGACTGGAAACCTCGGTTTTTCCCTCGTAGCGGCTAATGGCGCAGCAATTCGAATGTTCCGAAAGTGGCGGGTCAAAGTCTGTTTCGGCGGTCAGCGCTTCTTTTGGGAATTCGTCACGGCCACAGTCTCACAGGCTATCCTAGGGGCAGATTTTCTGTGTGCCAACAGCCTACTTGTCGATGTCCAGCACCGCCGGCTGATCAACGCGGCCACTTTTCACTCGATTCCGTGCTACCACGGTGCCTCCGTGGCGCGCTCCATTGCCTGTGCTTTCCCTCCTCCGGATGATTTCATGAGGCTCCTCGAGGAGTTTCCGGAGCTGACAAGGCCCACCTTCTCCTCTTCGGCGATGAAACATGGTGTTGAACATCACATCACCACTACTGGCTCCCTGGTTTATGCGCGGGCTAGAAGGCTCGAACCCGGCAAGCTTGCAGCTGTGAAGGCAGAGTTCGACACGATGGAGCGGCTCGGGATCATTTGGCGATCCAAGAATCCCTGGTCCTCGCCTCTCCACATTGTGCCGAAACCAGTCGGCGGCTGGCGGCCATGCGGTGACTACCGACGCCTCAATGACGCCACCACTCTGGATCGGTACCCGATCCCGCATATCCAGGATTTCTCAGCCCATTTGGCGGGAAATTCTATCTTCTTTAAAGTCGACCTCGTCTGTGGATATCACCAGGTTCCAGTGCACCCACAAGACGTCCCGAAAACCGCAGTCATCACCCCTTTTGGCCTCTTTGAGTTCCTGCGGATGCCATTTGGCTTAAAGAATGCAGCGCAGGTGTTCCAGTGTTTAATGGACTCCGTTCTTCGAGACCTGCATTTCATCTTCGTCTACCTTGACGACATTCTCATCGCCAGTACCAGCAAGGAGGAGCACATCTCCCATTTGCGTTCCCTCTTTACGCGCCTCAGCCAACACGGTTTAATCATCAACCCGGCCAAGTGCCAGTTCGGCCTGCAACAGATCGATTTCCTGGGACATCGCATAACATCGGATGGCGCCGTCCCTTTGTCGATGAAGGTTGAAGCGGTTACCTCTTTCCCGCGGCCGTCGACAGTCAAGGCCTTGCAGGAGTTCCTGGGGATGGTCAACTTCTACCACCGTTTTGTCCCCAAGGCGGCTCAACTCATGCAACCTTTGTTCGGGGCCCTCAAGGGCAAGTCCGGTAAAGATCCAATCAGCTGGACAGCCGAGAAGGCCCAGGCGTTCGGCGGCACCAAGAATGCTTTGGCCAACGCAACCATGCTGGCGCACCCACTTCCAGGTGCTACCATCGCCCTTACCACCGACGCGTCAGACTACGCCATCGGTGCAGTGCAAGAACAGTGGGTCAACGGCACATGGCAACCGCTGGCGTTTTTCAGCCGTCAACTACGAAAGAATGAAAAAAAGTACAGCACCTTCGATAGGGAGCTACTGGCCCTTTTCTTCGCCATTCGCCATTTTCGGTTTTTATTGGAGGGGCGTCCCTTCACGGCTTTTGTCGACCACATACCCGTTACGTTCGCCATGGCCAAGACCTCCGAACCGTGGTCTGCTCGTCAACAACGTAACTTGACGTTCATTTCTGAATTTACCACGGACATTCAACATGTGTCTGGTAAGGACAACCTGGTGACAGATTGGCTCTCCCGTGCAACGGTCCACGCGGTGCACCTAGGGATCGACTATGCCCTCATGGCTGCAGATCAGGCCTCAGACTCGGAGGTCCAATCATATTGAACCTTTCCCTCTAGCTTCCAAGCGACCAACGTCATCTTCCAGGCCGCAGGTGCCACGCTCCTTTGTGACGTTTCCATGGGATTTCCTCGGCCTATCGTGCCAGTCGCATGGCGCCGGAAGGTTTTTGATGCCATACACGGGTTGTCGCACCCGGGGATGAAGGCTTTGCAACGGCTTATGTCGGCTAAGTTCGTCTGGAAAGGTATGCACATCGATGTCCATGACTGGGCTAATACCTGCGTCGTATGCCAGAAGGCCAAAGTCCAGTGTCATGTCAAGGCTCCAGTGGCTGCGTTCACTGTTCCGGAGCGTCGTTTTGACCTCGTGGGGCCGCTTCCGCCTTCTCAGGGTTATACTCATTTCCTCACCATAGTGGACCGCACCACTAGGTGGCCAGAGGCAATTCCTTTGGTTTCCACCACTTCGGCAGACGTCGCTAGAGCTTTCATCTCCTGTTGGGTTGCCTGTTTCGGGGTACCGGCGGACATCTCTTCTGACCGCGGGCCGCAATTTTCCTCGGAGCTTTGGAACGCTGTGGCTCAGGGGCTCGGCACCAAACTTCATCGCACCACTGCCTATTATCCACAGGCAAATGGCCTTTGCGAGCGATTCCACAGGTCGCTTAAAGCCTCTCTTCGGGCCAGTCTTCAAGGCGCAGGATGGGTGGACAGACTCCCATGGGTCCTTTTGGGCCTTCGTGCGGCGCCCAAAGGTGACCTACAATCGTCTTCAGCTGAACTCGTCTATGGCCAGCCGCTCCGTGTACCAGGGGATTTCCTCCCTTCTCCCACGGAGCCATGGTCCGCCTCCCAGCAACTCGTTCGCCACCAGGAAGCGGCCAGATGCTTCGCTCCGATACCTACGTCCAATCACGGTTTGCAGAACTCCTATGTGCCACCGGGACTGAAGAATGTGGATTATGTCTTCATCCACCACGACGCTCACGGGGATCCGCTCAAGCACCCTTACACTGGTCCTTTCCATGTCATCGAACCAGGAGACAAATCCTTTTCGGTCGACGTCGGAGGGAAGCCGGATCACATCTCAGTGGACCGCTTGAAGCCGGCTCACCTGGACCTGGACCACCCTGTCGTAGTCGCTCAACCACCCAAACGTGGCCGACCGCCCGCAGCTGCCGCACCAGATCAACCAAAGCCGCTTGCCAACTCGACCGCGCTCACCGCGCCTGCTCAGCCACAACCGACTGCCAACTCGGCCACCGGTCGTCAACTTCCTCTACCAGGGTATAGAAGTTGATCGGACAGGCTTGTCAGGCCTCCACCTCGCCTCACTTTTTCTGTTAAAGACAATTCTGGGGGGGCGCATGTGGTGGAGCCACCAAAGGGCTCAGAGCAGTTGTACATAATTCCTTTAACAACAATGTAATTACTGTCTGTGCCTGTACCTTTAATTACACTGTTTGACTGTACAATGTCTAGTTACCTTTACAGCGCGGTTTCAACGTGATGATGTCATACCGTTAGTCACGTGATGCCCCAATGGCGGGAAGAACGTGATAACGTCATGACGTCAGTCTTCTGACCAGAGGATCAGTCCTGGTGGAGCCCTCGAGGAGAGTCGACCCGTTATTGATGTGTTCTAGCAGTTTCCAGTATAAACTCATTTTGTTTCATTAAAGTTCATTGTTTGAATTGCCTGAGTCGAACTCAGTCTTTTTGACAGGAACCTCCGTTGCTACACTCTATGATTTTTCCTGCCAAAGTGCATAACCTCACACTTTTCAGTATTATATTCCATCTGCCAAATCTCTGCCCACTTACTTAGCCTGTCTATGTCCCTTTGCAGGTTTTTTATGTCCTCCTCACTCACTACTTTCCCTCCCATCTTTGTATCATCTGCAAACGTTGATATGTTACACTCGGTCCCTTCCTCCAAATCGTTAATATAGATTGTAAAGAGTTGGGGTCCCAGCACTGACCCCTGCGGAACACCACTAGTTACTGATTGCCAGTCCGAGAATGAACCATTTATCCCAACACTCTGCCTTCTGTTAGATAGCCAATCCTCCACCCATGCCAGAATATTACCCCCAATCCTGTGATTTTTTATCTTAAGCAATAATCTTTTGTGTGGCACCTTGTCAAATGCCTTTTGGAAGTCTAAATACACTACGTCCACTGGTTCCCCTTTATCCACCCTGTATGTTACGTCCTCAAAGAATTCAAGCACATTTGTCAAACATGATTTCCCCTTCGTAAAACCATGCTGACTTTGTCCTATTAAATTATGTTTATCCAAATGTCCCGTTACTGTCTCCTTAATAATGGACTCTAAAATTTTACCAACCACAGATGCTAGGCTAACTGGTCTATAGTTTCCAGCCTTCTGTCTACTACCCTTTTTAAATAAGGGTGTTACATTAGCAGTTTTCCAATCTGCCGGGATCTTTGCTGAGTCCAGGGAGTTTTGGAAAATTATTACCAATGCATCCACAATCCCTACCGCCACTTCCCTCAAGACCCTAGGATGTAAACCATCAAGTCCAGGGGATTTATCCGCCTTAAGTCCCATTATTTTACCGAGTACCACTTCCTTAGTGATTTTAATCGTATTTAGCTCCTCCCCTCCTAGAGCTCCCTGTTTGTCCAGTGTTGGGATATTCTTAGTGTCCTCTACTGTAAAGACTGATAGAAAATATTTGTTCAGCGTTTTTGCCATCTCCATGTTTCCCACCATTAATTTCCCGGTCTCATCCTCTAAGGGACCAACATTTACTTTAGCCACCCTTTTTCTTTTTATATAACTATAGAAACTCTTGCTATCTGTTTTTATATTTTTTGCTAATTTACTTTCATAATCTATCTTCCCTTTCTTAATCAATCTTTTAGTTACTTTTTGCTGTCTTTTAAAGACTTCCCAATCTTCTATCCTCCCACGAGATTTGGCTACCTTATATGCCCTTGTTTTTAGTTGGATACTATCCTTTAATTCTTTACTTAGCCACAGATGGCTGTCTTTTCTTTTACACCCACATCAGGAGCACTGATTGGTAAATGATACCTCTACATGACATGAGTTTATGCCATCATGACAGGGAATGAGTTACGTGGAGAGACCAGAGAAGCTGGGATTGTTCTCCTTAGAGCAGAAAAGGTTAAAGGGAGGTTTAATAGAGGTGTTCAAAATTATGAGATGTTTTGATAGCGTAAATAAGGAGAAACTGTTTCCACAGCAAGAAGGTCGGTAACCAGAGGACACAGATTTAAGGTAATTGGCAAAAGAACCAGAGGGTATGTGAAGGAATAAGCCATATAACCTATTCAGAAAAATACAGAAAAATACACCATCTTATGAAAGAATTCCAGCCTTATTAAAACATGACAAACTGGGTTTGGAAATATAGAAACCTAACTATGAAATAGCTATGAAGGCATTCTGGCTATTGAAATAAGATAGTTGTTGACACTGAATCAATAATATTATTGAAGCAGAAGGTTAAAGGCTCCCAACAGGCTGACTTTTGGGAAGAAAACAATGGTTCACCCTGGATAAGGTGTTCTAATTTACACCTCATAAAGAAGCACAAACATCTGCCTTCGTAAAAATGACATCAAGTAAAAAACACACCTGCCGAACACTTTTTTATGGTAAACTTAGAACACCTAGAGAGGAGATATAATTCTGTAATGCTACCAGCTGAGTTGACTGTAAGAATTGCTGGGGTCGGCAGAAAAATGACTAGAGATAATTAGCTTACATCAGCAGAAAACCTTAAAGGAAATACCACTGGAAAAGGGTATAAATATTGAACTCTCAAATGGGATAACAGACTCGCTTTAATCGGACAAAGCAATTCTCGGCTTCAGAGGTGGCTCTGTAAGTCTCCAACTCTTTGTACCTCGGGGATCAAAGGTATTTGATTTTTATGGATATCCTGTAGAACACTAAGAACTGTAAAACTGTAGCAAAGTTAAAATTTGAAAGTAAGTTTCTCTGATAATGAGATTGTAAGCTTTCTCTTTTTGGAACTGTTAATGTTGCGATTGACTCACCAACTGTAAACTGCATGTCGGTTCTTTAATAATCTATATATTTTTAGAATTGTCTCACATAAGACTTCTGTATCAAAAACTCATGAACTCAATCTCTGTACACTCTTTGGTGAGGAGTTGCAGAATTCTGGGGGAGTTTTCCGGACCCTCATAATATCTGAAACGTTACAGCCTAACTAAACGTATTAAAAGTGCTATCTGGAAGACAGTAACATTTTCAGGTTGTTCCTTTCTTTTAGGGAGAGATGGTCCAGACCTTTAGATCCAATTAAGCGTCTTTAGGATTTGGCTACCTCAAACTTTAGTTGAAAGTGAATGTCTGAGAAATACTCCTGATCTGGGGTAGCCCTAAACGGGCTAGGACTAGTAATTATCCCTTCAGGGTGATGAGGAGAATTTTTTTTATGCAGCACATTGTTGTGATCAGGTGTGCACTGCCTGAAAGGGTGGTGGAAGCAGGTTGAATAGTAACTTTCAAAAAGGAATTGAATAAATAGCTAAAGGGGAGCAATTTGCAGAGCTGTGAGGAAAGAGCAAGGGAGTGGGACTAATTGGATAGCTCTTTCAAAGAGCTGGCACAGGCATGATGGGTTGAATGGCCTCCTTCTGTGTTGTAAGATTTTATGGCCCCGATTTAAATTTTGCGACAAGCTGGGAGTGGGGGCATCCAATCGCGTGTGGGAAACCTGGAAGTAAGTTCAGCGCGTCTATCAGTGGCTTTTTAACTCAGCCATTTCATTAACATTTTACGTCCGGGTTTCCCATGCAATCAGCGGTAGCGGGCGTGATGAGGACCCCCATGATGCGATCTCAACTCAAGTATTTAAAGGAACAATCCAAAGATGCAAGTTGAAGGAGTTTGGAGTTGGGAAGAAGAGTCAGAAGTGTCAGAATGGAGTCCAGACTGGCAAAGGCTGTGCACTGTTTTACTGATGCCTCCCTGGATGTGCTGCTGGGGGTTGTGAGGAGTAGGAGAGAGAGAATCTTCCCCAGCAATGGGAGGAAGAAGCCGGCAGGAGACACCAAGAAGGCATGGTTGGAGGTTGTGGAGGAGGTCAGCAGCAGGAGTATGACATAATAGCCAGCCCGGGTAAACAATCCATCAGGCACCTGTCTTATGCATTTGTGGACGGTCGACTGGGAGATCCTGCATATGTCTGCGGCAAAGCCCTGAAAGGATCCGAAGGCAAAAAAGTTGAGGGCAGTGGTGACTTTGATAGCCACTGGTAATGCATGGCCACCAGGTCCAGAAGGCAGCAGGTCTTCTTTTAGGAGGCTGCAGATATCTGCCACCATGTGACATGACATCCTGAGCCTCACAAGACACTGGTGTGCAGACATATCAAGGAAACTGAGCCTCTGACTGTAGACCCTGTTTCATGGGTGGTGCCTCCTGTGAGCTGCGCCTCTCTGCTGATCTCTTCTCTGCTTGTCTCCTCCCTGCTGGTCCCCTCTCTGCTGGTCCCCTCCCTGCTGGTTCCCCTCTCTGCTGGTCCCCTCTCTGCTGGTCTCCTTTCTGTTGCTGCCCTCTCTGCTGCTCCCCGCTCTCCTGCCCAGCTACAGGTCTGTGACCAGCAGGCTGTGGGTGGTGTTGCTGGCGCTGTTGCTGGTCATCTTTGTCCTCATCTGAGGTCTAATCTAAGGCAGCATAAGCGGCACCCATCCTGATGTGATAGAGCAAACCTCCAAAGTGTAGAAAGAAACTCCTCTGCAAAAGTACCGTGAACAAACCCTTTCCCACTGGCAGGTGTAAGGGGTTTTCTCCGATACTGGTCCCCTGTTACACACAGTTCTTGGATGTCAGGATTTATAAGAACAAAATACACATGGCACAGGGTTTTGGCTCAACCTTTGATTCGTTCATTTATTGAACACACACACACAATTACCTTCCCAGTATAAATCCCTACGATTTATATCAGGCTAACAACCCCAAAATACAAACCCCTACGCAAGGGTCATTTGCATCGACACAATATGACACAGTTAAACCCGTCCGCGATTTGACTGTTACATATAAAGTTACCCAGACTCAATCACAAAACCCTTATTGTGATCTGACTGAAACTCACAAAACTTACTCAGACTCAATCATAAAAGCCCCCTCTATGATTTGACTGAAACATACAATCACCACTCCCGATCGGCTGTCTCTTGGAGTAGATTGTAGGCCCGAATCTTTCTGTTCGCTGTTCTGCTGTCGGCTTCCCACACCATTGTCTTCGAAGTGATCTTACTTTAAACCAAAACCAACCTTCAGTATTACTTGGCCCCCTTCTGAGCGTACGATTCATTTCAAAATGTGTGAATTGTTCATTGATTTGAGATATCTTTCTGACAATGCAACCCTCCCAAAGTGACTGCATATGCGAGGTTGTTGGTTTCTGTTAGCATTCGTATTCAAAAGGTTCGAGGCCCGGCCCATTGTCTGGGCATGCACTGCAACTATTTATTCGGGGGCCATGGTCTAAGGTGGCCAATGTAACCCCTTAAGGTAAATGAATATGCAAATGTTCTGCCAGCGCATTTCACACCCAATCTAGAGCCGTCTTTTGTCTCCACTAATCCTACCACCATCTCGTCTCGTTTTGAATACCTCTTAATGTCTCTTCACTTCTCTTTTGTTCTCTCCCAGCCTGGCCTTTTAATCTATTTCATTTCCTGTGCTTTTTCAGTCTTGACAAAGGGTTTGACCCGAAACGTTGACTCTAGTTTCTCTCCACGGATGTTGCCTGGCCTGCTGAGTTTTTCCAGCATTTTCTGTTGTTATTTCGGATTTCCAGCATCTGCAGTATTTTGCTATCGTCATGCGAATGTTCTTGTTCAGAAGCATTCGTATTTTAGATTGTCTGTTATCCAGTCATAGTTTCGGCTGCAATGTTTGAATTAACCCTTTATTGCCGAGCCTTTTTTGCTGGCTCTGCAGTTCTGGGTTTTTATATTTCATAGTCCAATTTTTACCATTGAGGGAGAGGAACGGAGCCTACATCTCCCCCCTTTAATATCTCTTACATTAGAGATATTACTTCCATCTATTCTTTAGCCGTGGAGGGTGCATTGTCGGTCCCAGCCAAATCTCACATTTTTTACACAGTCTATACATTCGATTCTATAATCCTAAATCCCCTTTATACAGTTTTTCCCTTTTTCCCTTTTGTTTTGTTTTACACGATAACCTGAACAGATAGAACACCATAATTAATTGCACAATTATCAATACATGTGAGGCAATTCTGATCCAGGGAGGAATTTCAATATTAAACCCAATGTCCCGCCAAGCACATATACCCCATTTCGGAAAACCAACAATTTCCACCCGATATACCGGCACTGGCCGTTGTGACTGACCCATCACTGACATCCTGAGAACTATTCCCATTATGGTTTGGTTGTACTGATCACAAACGATTGGGACTGGGTATGCTTCAGAGGCCAACCGTTGCTGGCACGGGTTCATGAGATTGTCATAAGTGCTCAAGGCTCTTAGGTGTCTGTTGTGAATCTATGATGGTACGCGACCTTGCTCCAGATCCTCTAAATTACTATGCCCCTCATTTAATAACCAGGCACCGTACATAACACACGCATAATTTTGCGCGGCCTGGTCCGACGCATTCCGGTCCTCCTTTATTAAGTTGTTTATGGTCTGGGCGTGAGTTTCCAGCTCAGCCATCAAGGGGTCGATTTTCGTGGAGCCGTCAGGCGGGATTTCAGGCGTGTGGGGGGGGGGAATCCCGAATTTGGGGGTCCCGACACCATCCCGCCCAAAACCCCGCTCCACGCAACTTTCAGAGGTGGCGGGTACCCACCCCGCAATGGGACCCACCGACCCCAGGCGGGAAGGGATTAGTGCCAATTAACTGCCTGTTAACAGGTAGTTAACAGGCAGCTTTTAGCCTAATCCCTATTTTGAGGGGTTTCGTGTGGGTTTCCCGACGGCTCCAAACCACGCCAGGTTAGAGCAGGCGGGCCGTCGGGTTGAAGGAGTTGGAGGGGTCGCGATGTCAGCGCTCAGGTGAGTGATGGGTGCATGAGTGCAAAGGTAAGTGTGTTTGGTGTGTCTAAAGTGTGTAAAGAACTTTTACTTACCTGTACTTACCTTAACAGCCTTTCTTCCTGCAGGCGTCGGGAGCCCATCACTCAGCCGGCACTTAAAGCAGAACGGCTGCGATCTGTGAAAAGTGACAGCCTTCAGCTTTGAGTGCTGCTGAGAGTTCTAACTGAGTCTGTGCAGAAGGACTCATGTTAGAACTCAGACTGTCAGTGTTTCACAGCTTGAAACAGCTGTGAAACACTGATATTTCATCTGTCAAGAACTCTTGACAGATGAAATTGCAGTCTGTGACGTCACCTGTTGCCGGGTGGCCCTTAATTGGCCTGCTGAGCCCGCTGGGCAGGCTCAACAAGGTCAATCAAGGGAAAATCGTGCGGATTGGCCGGACGTCGATGTAGGCAGGTCAAAAACCTGAAAGTTGTAGTCCCGCCTTCTTCCCGACAGCTTAGGGAAAATCTACCCCCAATTCTTTTAGGTGAATGGTCATTACTTGGTATTCTTGTATTTCCTGTTCCTCAATCTCATTACCCTACCCCAGTATCCTCTTTAGCTGATCCCGTAAGGTATTGACCTGCGTTTGCAGCTGGGCATCATCTATACTATTGACCAGTGATGTCCCCGTATTAAACACCATGGCCGCGTCATTGATCAATCCCCTCTTCCGTCTCCCCAAACCGGTGTGACTGTTGTCAGCTCGTTTATACAAATCCTGCTGACATTCTTCCCCATAGTTCAACTTGTAGAATTGCCGTAACATTTCTTTTAATAGTTTCTCGTACAATTTTTCCGTTTCAGCTGGGCACTACCGGGGTAGCCGTACCTTTGTCAAATTAAGGATGACAGATGCTACCTCGTAATGCACGTCATGGTACAACACCTTCCCTGTTGGAATCAGTACTAACCCATTCCTAGGTCCGGGTGTCATTATGGGGCACTTAACCTCTTTATCCCGTGTCTTTGGGGCTGATGGAAGAGGCTTCTTATCGTGCGCTACTAGTTCAGTAGCATTGACTGCGTTTGGAGGATCTGGGACCACACATGAATCAAAACTCTGAGTCCAGCCTATTCCAGACCCGGAAACTTGCCATTGCTGTTTAAAAGCGATGGACACCCCCTTCTGGCATTTACGTTCCGATCCTCCCACACACACATAAGCCCCTTGTTCCTACTTCCACCACTTGTCCCAACATAATTTTACACCCCACTTTGTCCCCACAATCGATCTGTATGAGTCGTTCCCCAATCTTTCCCAATCCGTGGATTCACTACCCTTGGCCCTCTGTTTTCCGTAGCCACCACCACCATCCCACGGAGATACTTCCCCAGCATTCTAGGCACACTTGCCTTCCCTCATTCACCAGTACCTTTTTGGTGGTGATATTTAATTTGGGGCAGGGCACTGATGCTTCACTGAATTTGTAACCAGTGTAATTGGAATATTTAGTGGAATTTGACCCCAACCAACCCAGCCATACTCCCTCATGGAAGTATGTAGCTATCCCGTCAGTGCCCTGTGCTCTACTTCCCTGTGTTATGGTGGGCCCGGCTCCTCCCATACACCTGTAAGTAAACGACATCTCGATGTCGCCTCGCTCCATCTGTCCTGATCTGATCAGGATTACCAACAGGCCCAGCTACAGAGTGCATTCCATCCTGCGTCCTCCATTCGACTCGCCTCTGCAAATAAAAGAAAAGAAAAATAGCAACGCTCTGTGAGAGGTCTTCCCTCCACAGGTCAAACTTAGGTTATATACATATGATACATGCTGTGATTGCTGCAAGAGGTCCCTTTTTCCTTACTGTTCGGTTGGGACCTCTTGCGGCTCGGGGTCGGTGTGCGAGGAGGCGTCCAAGGCACCCTTGGTCGGGTTGTTCGACTACTCTTTCTCACCGCTCCACTCTCTGGGTTTTTGCCATCATCCCACAACATGGGAGAAAAACTTACATTGGTCAAACTCATGATCATTCCCTGGGCTCTGGTTCGTTTTATTCCCCTCTTCCCGGGGTCATAGCGTTTACATTGATTATTTTGGAACCACTTTGTCCGTTTTGGCAGCTGCACTGCGTAAACCATAGGGCTTGCCTTGTCCATTTTACTGTACGGCCCCATGTACAGTGGCTCGAAAGCCCCTACCCGGGCATAATTTCTCACCATGACCTGGTCCCCTACCTTCCACTCCTGTACTTTCTGTGGCTCTAACAGCATTCTATTCTTCTGGTACTTTCCTCAAGGTCTCATGCAGGTCTTTTACGAACCTGTCCCGGTTGACCTCCCTCGTTTGATCTTCAGTCAGGACCGGTACCAACACATGAGTCGGGGTCATCATCAGCTCATATGGAGAGTGTCCTGTGCTTTTGGAGAGGCTGGCCCTGATATTCATGAGAACCAGAGGCAGGAGGTCATCCCATTTCTTTGGGTACCCCCCTATCTCCTTCCTAAGCCTTTCCTTTAAGGTCCGATTCATCCTTTCCACTATTCCTGATGATTGGGGGTTGTGGGCCACATGCCATTTTCCCTGTATCCCTAAAAGTTTCAGGGTGGTCTGCATGACTTGTCCTGTGAAATGACTCCCCTGATCTGATTCCACTACCTGGGGCAATCCCCATCGGGAGAACACATCCCTTTCTAGGATCTTAGCTGCGTTTAACGCTGTGGCTGTTCGACAAGGGAAGGCCTCAACCCACTTAGAGAAAACGTCCACCAACACCAGACAATCCTTGTTGCCTGCTTTTTTGGTGGGTACGGGCCCAATGAAGTCTATTCATATAGAACGCCATGGTCCCTCTACCCTCCTAACGTGTCCCAATGGTGCCTTTCTATGGTGGGGGCCTGGATTATTCACAGCACTCACTAGGCACTCACTGTTATATTCCTTCACCTCTTCCCTGAGATGAGGCCACCAACCCACCTCCTCCACTTTCTTTCAGGTAGTTTCCAGCCCCCTGGATGTACAGCTCCCGGACCCCCGTGAGCTTGCTGCATAAATTCCTCCTGGTACTTTGTGGGCACGATCCACCTTTCCCCTTTAACTAGCCCCCTCTTTGACCACATTATCTGCTGCTCCAAAAGGACCCTCCATTGGTTCTCCTTCTACCCTTTTCTTAATCACGGTTTTTAAAACCGTATCTTGTGCTTGAACCTGGGTCAGGTCTGGGGCAACTTCACCTCCTGTGGGCCCTCCATATCCCTTAGGGCCGCGATCTCTCCAGATTGGTACGGGTCCCAAAGTATTCCCTCCCTGGCCCCCTTTTTGCCAACTCGTCGGCCTTCTGGTTACCTTTCCATTTAGGCTCAGTTTTTGAGTGCGCCTTTACTTTTTGAATGTAACACTCCCCTTTATTGCCCATAACGCCCTGGATTGTGTTCAGCAGTGGGGCGGTTACTAACGGTTTCCCGTTGGTGGATTTGAATCCTTGTCTAGCCCATATTGCCAGATATTCAGTGCAAGAATTGCATGTGAACATCAAGTCTGAGCATATTGTGTAGGGGGTTGGGACTTCCTCGGGATACGTGACCACATAAGCTACAGCCACCAGCTCAGCCTGCTGTGTGCTCAGTGTGCTGGGGAGTTTGATGGCTTTCTCTATCCCAGCCCCTGGGTCATAAATTCCACACCCTGTCCTACACTTTCCGTTTGTCACTGAGCTGGACCCATCCACATATATATCTCTCCCTGTCGGATGTTGCCCGGCCCGGAATCCCACGTCTACATACGATACCCCTTCTACTGTGCACACGTGTTTCGTCCCTGGATAAATCATGTTCAAGGCCAGCTTAGGTTCCGCCAATCTTTCCACCCTCAGGTTCATCTGGGAGAGTAGCAATGTCCAGCAGGCAATACAACTGCAACTCACTGTCCTATCTTTTGTCGTCCAATAGCATCTGTGTCGGGGTATGACATGTCAGTAAGGTTATTAAAGATGACCCCGTAAATAATTGGAAATGTTTGACGGCCCAATAGCTCGCCAAAAGGTGTCTTTCACAGTTCGAGTAACTCCTCTCTACATCTGTCAGGACTCGGGAGGCATAAGCTACTGGCCTCAACCTGTCATGCCGTTCTTGGAGCAACACTGCACTCAAACTATCCCCAGGAGCTGCTACCTCCAGATAAAAATCTTCCTTCCCATTTATTGCTACTAGTGCGGGTGCAGTTTGTAAACTTTCCTTCAGGCGAGTAAATGCCTCCTTACAACTCTCATCCCATTCCCATCCTACTCCTTTCCTAAGGAATCTAAGCAAAGGGGCTGCCGTGGCTGCATAGCCTTCAATAAAATCCCTGCAATACCCTGCCATACCAAAAGATCTCACCCCAGTTACACTCTTTGGAGCGAGTAGTTCCTGTACTGCCCACCTCGTCTATAGCCCTTTCCCCTGCCCTAATCGTCAATCCTAAGAATTTCACCTCCTCCTGTCCTATTTGGGCTTTCTTGGGGTTTGCCTTAAACCCTGCCTCCCCCAACAGCTTTAGTAGCTCGTCCAGTAGTGGCCTGTGGTCCTCTGCACTTTCTGAGAATAATAATAGGTCATCCACATACTGGATCAACTGGCTAGGCTGACTGAAATTCTTTAAAGCATTAGCCATATACTGAATGTAAAGGCAAATTTATACTGATCCTCCCGTCTTACTGGGATAGACCAGAACCCGTTAGCTATGTCCAATACAGTGAACGTTGTTGCCTCCGCAGGGATATTCCCTATTAGATCGGCTACTGCTGCTACCATGGGCGCGCATGCTGGAATACCTTTATTGAGAACCCAGTAGTCTACCGTGGCTCTCTATGAATGATTGGGCTTCTTAACTGGCCATAGGGGTGAATTTACGTGAACCACTATCGGCCTCAGTACCCTTTGTTCCACGAGGGTGTTCAGTGCAGTTTCCAGGTCCTTCTCTGCCTCCCAGGGAAAACGATACTGTTTCTGAGGTCGTGAGATTGGGTCCCCGTGTACCTCCACCTCTACCCCCGTTACCCTTCCGCAGTCATGTCGGTGAGTGGCGAACACTGCGAGATTATTTTTCACATACCCCCTGATACCTTTCCGGGGTGCTACGGACCAATTGTTCCAAGACATAGCTACCCTTCAGTTTCATAATACAGGCGCTACCTTTCACTTTCTCCGCCTTGGGGTAACTAGAACTTCCTCAGGTTTATCTGAACCAACCGCCCCCCATAGACAGTGGTGTGATGAAATATGCCATTCATCACTCACAGTATTCTCTGCCTGTGACGGTGGTTTAGTTTCAGTTTCATTTCCCTTACCTCAGTTCCGTTTCCTCACCATTGTATTGTATTGTAATGTATTGTGTGTAGGGCTCCGCCCATACCTGGCCCCTATGTAAGCTGGCTCAGCCTGCCTCGCATCCAGTACAGCAGACCTCTGGATGGAAGATACCTCTCCACTGTGTGTTACCTTCTAAGTTAATAAAAGCCTTGTTTTGTTCCACTAACATTGAGTCTCGGATTAATTGAGGCACATCAAGTGGTTTCTCATATCCATGATCACATAGTGGGCCAGCATAAAATCAGCTCCAAGGACCCCGCGTTGGGCTGATCCAATTGCATCAGTACACATTCCCACTTAGTGACAAGAGGTCCTAACCCTATGGACAAAGGTTTTGATACCGCCCCAGCCTGCTCGTTCCCTGTGAAACCCACTAACTTAAACGGGACCCTGCTCGACCATGGAGAAGTGGTCAGGTTTGGTGAGTGAACCACCGTACTCGAAGCTCCGGTGTCCACTAAATACTTTCCCCGATCTCTACCCTGATCTCTACACAAGGTCTGCCCCACTCATCGTAGGTGAGCGGGCACAGGTACCTGGGCTGGGTGTGTCCTAGTCATGGGAGAAGTGGGGGCGCGCTGGGCTTTTCACTACATACGGCAGCGTCCAGCTTTCCCTGGTCTTTGCCCATAACCTGCCGTAACGCGGTCACTAGAAGTTCCACCGGGTCTTCTACCCTTTCCTTCTCTGCCTCTACTACCTGCGGTTTTGACCTTGAGGGACCCCCGTATCCAGGTTTTTCCCTTTTTGGGAACTTGCACTCCCTGTTCCAGTGTCCTATTCTCCCACAGTTAAAGCACGCCTGGGATCTGTCCACCTTACCCCCCTCCTGCTTCCACTCTTTTCTACCATCCATGCTTCCCATCATCTCGTGCACTTTTCCCTTTTGTTTATTCTCCTCCCCTCGGTTGGATTTAAAAGCCAGAGTCAGTTTCCTTAACACGCCTGTCTCTGTATTATTAACTTCCTCGGATTCTGCCCGAGCCCTGATCCGTGACAGGCTGTTAGCCACTAGGGTCCTCAACCAATGATTCCTGGGAGCCCCTAACAACTGAGCTCGGGCTAGATTTCCCCCCGTTGCTTTCAGATACACGGGCCACAACCTGTCTGCGAATGCATCCGGTGCTTCGCCAGCCAGCTGTCTGGTCTGCTCGACCTGCAAGAACGGGCTGCCCTGGCTATGTCCCAGCGCCATTAAAATTTCCTCCTTTACCCCATCCAGGGTACCTCCTCCTAACTTAGTGGCTGCCGACAAACCCTGGTACAGCTTCCCATCTAGAGAGAACAGTATCAGCTTTTTCCGTTCGCCGTCGTCACAATTATTGATCCCTCCTATCTGCTCTACATTAGCAAAATGAACAGAGGCATTCCCTCCGTGCTTCAGTTTCGGCACACTGGCCAGCATTTCCTGCAACTGAAGGGATGTACAGTATAGGGAAGCACATAATCACGCTGCAATGGCCCCTGACTACCGCCTTATGGGAGTGGACCAAACTTTTGCTGTCGCCGGGGACACATCAGTTCCGGTGGTCCCTGTGCTTCGGGAGCCGGTCGAACCTCTCTATACTGGATCCCATCATCGGGCTCCTTTTCCTCCTCATTCCAGTCTACCCCAACTTCCCCTGGTGCCATGAGACAAACCATACCCCTGGCCCTGGATAATGCTCGGGTCAACCTACGGATTTTTTCGTTACAGGACCCGTGACCGGCCTCTTCATGTTCCCGGTTTTTGGCTACCCTGCCACCTTAATATCTTTTAACTGCTCCTCAGCCTTGTCAGCTCTCTCTGAGTTCCTATTACCTTCCTCACGCTGAGCCTGACACTGCCTTCTACTTTTGGTGACCTGATATTGCAGGTACTCTAATGTGTTTCTAGCTGTTTCTTCCTGCGCTTTTCTCTTCTGCCTTTCAAAGCTCAAATCTTCCGTCAGCCGGTTCACTATGGCCTCTCTCTCTCCTGCCCTACTTTCTGGTTCCTGTTTCTCTTTTCCCAAATGCTCAACTTTCTCCGTGAGCATCTGAATTTGTTTCTTCATACATATTAGCCAAATTGCCTTTTCCTTCGATTTCTTATGTATGCTACTACCCGTCCACGCTATCGCTTTCTCATACGGACTGTCAGAGTGTAACATTTCCCACACCCAGTGTTCGGAAATATTTACTTTCCCAAACACATACGAGGATACCCTATCATCCATCGCGGGTTTCTTGCACTTAACCCTGTCCATAATTTTGTTTTAAACCTTGACGTATTGCCGCCAGTCCCAGATTCTGCAAGGGGTTTTCTCCGATACTGGTCCCTCGTTACACACAGTTCTTGGACGTCAGGATTTACAAGAACAAAATACACACGGCACAAGGTTTTGGCCCAACCTTTGATTTGTTCATTTATTAAACACACACACACAATTACTTTCCCAGTATAAATCCCTACGATTTGTATCAGACTAACAACCCAAAAATACAAACCCCTATGCAAGGGTCATTTGCATCGATACAATATGACATAGTTAAACCCGTCCGCGATTTGACTGTTACATATAAAGTTACCCAGACTCAATCACAAAACCCTTATTGTGATCTGACTGAAACTCACAAACTTACTCAGACTCAATCATAAAAGCCCCCTCTATGATTTGGCTGTAACATACAATCACCACTCCCGATCGGCTGTCTCTTGGAGTTGATTGTAGGCCTGAATCTTTCTGTTCGCTGTCCGCTTCCCACACCATTGTCTTCGAAGTGATCTTACTTTAAACCAAAACCAACTTTCAGTATTTCTTGGCCCCCTTCTGAGCGTACGATTCATTTTAAAATGTGTGAATTGTCCATTTATTTGAGATATCTTTCTGACAATGCAACCCTCCCAAAGCGACTGCATATGCGAGGTTGTTGATTTCTGTTAGCATTCGTATTCAAAAGGTTCGAGGCTCAGCCCATTGTCTAGGCATGCACTGCAACTATTTATTCGGGGGCCATGGTCTAAGGTGGACAATGTAAACCCTTAAGGTAAATGAATATGCGAATCATTCGTATTTTAGATTGTCTGTGATCCAGTCGTGGTTTCGACTGCATTGTTTGAATTAACCCATTATCACCGAGCCCTTTTTGCTGTTTCTGCAGTTCTGGGTTTTTATATTTCATAGTCAAATTTTTACCGTTGGGGCGGAGGAACGGATCCTACACAGGGAAGAAAGCAGCTGTGAGTACTGAGTATTTATTGGCATATTTGCCTGATATCGATTCAGCCCCCTCAATTGCCACTGTGTGCTCGCCTTGCTTTTGAGTTCCAGGAAGCCCAGGAGACCCGTGCACCCGACGTTGAACTGAAAAGTGTGTTGAAATATTGCTCTAATTGAGTGATTAACATATGTTAATTGACAACCTGCCTCTTCCGAGTTGGTTGCGCACAGGCTTCCTAACGCGCTCGAGCCAAATGCGAAAGTTGGCGGGTTGGAGCTGGCTTCCCGACACACTGTCAATTTCGTCAATTTTTCACCCCCCACCTGCACCCAAACCCACGTGTTTCTGCAGATTAAAATTCAGCTCTATGATTCGAAAAGTCTGCAAATAATTCTAGTGTTTGTATGAAAACTGACAGCACCATATTAGTTACTACATGTGTAACAGTGGTCCACCATCATGAAGTGCATCATAAGTGCTGAAAACTTGCTGTCAAATGAAGAAAGAAAAAAGGCCTAGTAAAACTGTGTGAAGACCATTCAGCAAATGCAACTTTCTAGATTTCACACATAAAAATATTAAATGTCATCTGTCAACTATCTACGCACTTCCTAAGTCTCTGCTTTTCCACAGAATTTAGTGGATATCTTACACTTAGACATCCTACTTACAATATCTTTATAGATATATTATTAATTGGAATAGGTGCATTTGAGGAAGTGCAAATATTCCCATGGGAATCATTTTCATTTTGCTGTTTTAGAAGTGTAGTTACTGTTGTGTCTCCTTGTGTTCTTATATACTATATATATATTACAGACACTTTTAGTTCATTTTAGTTAGTGCTTTTACTGCTGTATTCTTTCTTTGTTACAGTGCTGCCGCATGGTGCGGAGTGATACAAGATGTCCGACGCTGCACTGTGCGCTGCCTGTGCACAGTGTGCCACACAGCAATATAACTACACCATACCAAAGTAGTTCCATACCAAAGTAGTTCCATTTAACGATGTGATACTATAACAATGTAACATCCCTCTTTCTCAAAAAACTAAAACATGAAATTTAACAATTTAAATTAACAAATATTGGCCTAGAAATTCAGTTGGCTGCGCCAGCTGTTAGCGCCTTAGGAGGAGTAGATCTCGAGCGCTAGGCGCTTAGCGCCCGGGCGCAGCGCGATCTGCGCCTTGCCCCAACTTCAGTAGACATTTAGCGCCGGCGCAAAGTCATTGCGCGCGCTCATCTGCGCGTGCAGATCATGACGTCATTTCATCGTGCAACGCCCTTTGTGCGCCCGGAACCGGAACTTCACTCGCGCCGCCCCATTGTGCACCTGGCGGCCCGAACGACTGTGAAGTGGAACGGTACACAGCCGAGGCGGGCCGCGGGGAGCGCAAATTAAAGGGCACTCCTGCAGTAGAAAAGGCAGCCGTTTTGCAACACTCCTTCTTTGGGAGGAGGAGGAGGAGGAGGAGGAGGAGGAACAACAACAAAGTGATGGAGAGAAGCCCTCCCCAAAAACACAAATACACTAGTCTCGGCCTGTCAAAAAAACAAATCCACCCTCCCCCTTTAAGAGCTCACCGGAGCCAGAGTGTCTGCCGGCAATCAGCAGCTCGCCGCACCTGCCCTGTGCCCAACTTCCGGTGTTAGCGCCCCGGGCTGCCGGCTTAGCACCTAATGATAGTCGTGCATCGCCTGTTTTAGCGCAGCAGCAACCTCTTAGTGCGATGCAACTGAATATCGGCGAAGGGGGCTCGACTTTGCGCCGGGCGCAAACTTTAGCGGCCACCCGACTTTACCGCCCCAAAAGTGGCTATACTGAATTTCTAGGCCATTATATCTAAACTATTATCAACTACAAAGAATCGTGAGTTTTTTTTTTATTCGCGATATCGCTCAGGTGGTTGGATGTTGTCCCTCCATCTTGTGGATTTGGTGGTGACCATTTCTCTCTGTGGTGTGTTCTGCTCTTGTTGTTGTTGTTGCTGTCGCCTTTGGAGTTGGAGTGTGCATGCTCGTGGTTGTTTGATTTGTAGCGCTTGTTTCTGGTGTTGTACTGCTTGTGGTAGCTGGTGTTGTCAATGTTGCTGATGTTGTCTGCTGCTTATCCAGTTCAGGTGAAGGTCTGATGTGGAGTCTGTTCCGTCTGTATTGGTTACCAAGTTCAGTCTCTACGAAGTAGGATCTTGGAGTATCAGCTTTTCCAATGACCTTGGCTGGATTCCAGGTTTTCAACACCGGGTCTTGCACATGCACTGATTGTCCATTCAGCAATTCTGGTAGCATCTTTGCATGTTTATCGTAATGTTTGCTTCCTACGATTTGTACTTCTGCCAGCTTTTGTCTGAAGTCCTCCTGGTCCTGGGAGGATGTATTTTTGCTGGTAGTGTAGTCTTAAACTTCCTCCCATTCAGCAATTCCGCAGGTGATTTCATGTCCGCTTTCAGTGGTGTTGATCTGAGTGATAGGAGGGCAAGGTCTTGGTCTTCCCCCATCTCACTACTTTTGATGAGAGTTCTCTTGACAGTCTGGATCTGTCTTTCGATGAACCCGTGTCCCCTTGGGAAATGTGGGGATGAGGTTACTATTTTGAACCCATACTTTTCTGCCAGAGCTCTGAATTCACTCGATGTGAACTGGGTTCCATTGTCACAGATTACCTTTTCTGGGATTCCTTGTTCAGCAAACAAGCTCTTTGCAATCCTGGTGGTAGTTGTGGCTCTCAAGTCTTTCATCCTTCTCACAAAAGGAAACTTGGAATAGTAATCTGCCACTATGAGATACCATTCTTGATTGCACATGAAGAGATCAGCCCCAACAGTGTGCCATGATCTTGACGGTATTTCACTATGTATCATCTCCTCTTTCTGTTGTGCATTTCTGTATTTCTGGCATATACCACATGCAGAGACCATCTGTTCGATATTTTTGTGCATGCCTATCCAGTATACAGCTGATCTGGCTCTCAGCTTGCATTTCTCCATTCCCATGTGGCCTTCATGTATGAGATGGAGAAGTTGTGTCTGCATCGTCTTTGGCATGATGATCCTCGATCCAGCAAGGAGAATACCGTCTTCTACTGCAATATCGTCTTTAATCGTCCAGTATTGATGAATTGTCGCCTGTACCTGCTGGATTCTCTCCGGCCACCCCTGTATTACTTGTGTGAGTAGTTGCAACTCCTCATCTTTGCTAGTCTCATCTCTGATTTGACTGAGCTTTGTAGGGGTAACATTCACTAGGTGGTGGATTTTTACTGTTAGGCCCTCCACCTCGTGTTTCTCATATGGTGACAATCGAGACAACGCATCTGCTAGCACCATTTCCTTTCCTGGCTTATATTTAAGCATGAAGTCATAGCTTTGGAGCCTTAGAAGTAGTCTTTGCAGTCTTGCAGGCGCTTTGCACAGATTCTTCTTATAGATCTGTTCTAGTGGACGATGGTCACTCTCTATTGTAAATCGCCTGCCATACAGGTATGTATGGAATTTCTCGCATCCGTACACTACTGCTAATAGTTCTCTTTCTATGTTGGCGTATCTCGTCTCGGCTGACATCAAGGCCTTTGATGCGAAAGCTATCGGCTTTCCTTCCTGCACCAGAGCTGCCCCTAGTCCTTTGGTAGAAGCGTCTACTTGCAGAGTGACTGGTTTTCTTCTGTCATAATATGACAGACATGTTTCTTTGCACAACAGTTCTTTAAGTTGTTTGAAATTCCTTTCGTGTGATTCAGACCACTGGTATTTGGCGTCTTCTTTCAATAGCTCTCTGAGATTTGTTGTATGTTCCAACATGTGTGGGATGAAAGAACTCATGTATTGGACCAAACCGAGGTAACTCCTCAGCTCTTTCTTGTCTTTGGGTGGTTTCATTTCAGCAATCGCCGCAATCTTCTCTGGATTTGGCTTGACTCCCTCTGGTGTATAAATCATACCGAAGAATTGGCATTCCTTGACTTTAACTATGCACTTATCTGCATTTAACTTGATGCCAGCCTTCCTGGTACTCTCCATGGCCTCATGTAGGTGCATGTCATGGTCTCTTTCATCTGCTCCATAGATCTGAATATCATCAGCTATTCCTATAGCTCCTTCACAGCCTCTGTATGTCTCGTCTATTTTCTGCTGAAAGATATCTTGACTGACCTTTAGCCCGAATGGTAGCCGCAGGAATTTGTAACGCCCAAATGGTGTGTTGAATGTTGTCAGTGTTGTTGATTCCTCATCCAACTTCGCGTTCCAATATCCGTTTCTGGCATCTAGTTTTGAGAAAACCTTGGCTCCTGTCAGTGATGGTGTAATCTCCTCTAGCATTGGGGTGGGATAGTGGTCCCTCTTTATCGTCTGGTTTAGATCTTTGGGGTCCAAACATATTCTGAGACGCCCGTTTGGCTTTTCTCATACCACAATTGAGTTTACCCAGTCTGTGGGTTCAGTGACCTTTACGATCACTCCCTTTTCTTCCATCTCCTTTAGCTCTCTTTCAAGCTTTGTCTTCAGCTCGATGGGTACTTTTCGTGGAGCATGGATAACGGGCTTTACCTCTGGATCAATGGTGATGTGGTATTGGAAATCTCCGAAACATCCCACTGTATCATTGAAACATTCCGGATACATGTCTATCAAGTCTTTTTTACTTTTGATTTGTGGGCGGTTCTCCAGTGGGGTGTTGCTGTCTATCTTCAGTGGCGTTTCCGTCAGCTCGTGATGCACTGAGATCAATCTCAACTTCTCGCAGCTGTTTAATCCCAGGATCGCTGGCCCCTCAGTGTCGGTGACATAGAACAAGCAGTTGGTGTTCTTTCTTTTATGTGTCCCTTTGATAAAGGTTATTCCGAGTTGTTTAATCTCACTCCCCCTGTATGCTGTCAGCGTGACATTACTTGCCTTTAAACAACCATTTTTCAGGTAGCCATCTTCTCTCAGGTTTTCGGGAAAGATCTGCTGGTACAGTCTCAATGGGAGAATGTTGCTCTGAGCCCCTGTGTCCAGCTTCAACTTTAAGTTGATGGTTGTGGGCCGACCTTTGACCTTTTTTTTGATTTGGATGATGGTGTGCAATTCTCTCCTCGGAGTATTTTCCGCTCTGGACATCTTGTGAAGCTGTATCTTTATGGTTTCGATGTTTAGTGCATTGTCGTTATCATCATCATCATCCTGCTCATCCATGGCATGGATATTGTGTTTCTTTCTCTGGTTCTGCTGTCCGCCTTTGTTTTTTGATGTATGTTCCTTCTTTCTTCATTCTACACCTCTTTTCCCAGTGGTTTAGTTTGCCACATGCATTGCAGCTTGTTCCATATGCTGGACATTTCCTCTTGTCTGTGTAATCGTGCGGTCTTCCACAATTTCTGCACATGTTTCCCCCGTTGTCATGTGCATGTCTTTTGTGTGTTGTACTTTTCTCTCACTGCATCCACTCTGTTGTCCGTCTCAGAAGCCGTCCGCATGTCAGCCGTTTGAGAAATCAGCATTTTCATTTGCGGCTTCATGGGCTCTTGCAGTATCTATAGCCTCTGTTCTTCCGAGCTTTTCTTTTCCTATCAGGGCTTTTTGTACCTCTACATGCGCTGACCCCCATATTAGCTGGTCCACAAGCCTTTCCTCCATTTCCTTAAATTTACACTTGCTGGCTTCATTTCTCAGCCTTGTCAGGAAATTGTCAGCTGTTTCACCGGGTTCCTGTCTTAGACTCTGGAATTTGTATCTGTGTATACAGTGATTGGATTTAGGCTCTAGATGGTTGCTGAATTTATCAAAAATTGTCGCAGGGTTTTCCTTTTCCTCTTCAGTCAAACTCCAGCTATTATACAAATCTAGACCTTTTTCTCCTGTCCACAACAGAATGTAACTAACCTTTTCCTCGTTGGTAGTACCCTTCAGGAAGCTTTTGAATGTAAGCTCACATTTCTGTTTGAACTTGCGGAGTGCTTCTACTATATCGTCGGCTTCCCAGTTCATGAGGGGTTGCATTTGCATAGTCAGTGCAGTGGCAGCCGTCATTTTAGTTTCCCGTACGATTCACTCTCAATCAGCTCATAAAATCACTTTTCGTCTTATTCGTAGTTCGTATAGCACAATTTTGTACTCACTTATACCGCTGTCACCATGTTGTGTCTCCTTGTGTTCTTATTACTATATATATTACAGTCACTTTTAGTTCATTTTTAGTTAGTGCTTTTACTGCTGTATTCTTTCTTTGTTACAGTGCTGCCGCATAGTGCGGAGTGATACAAGATGTCCGACGCTGCACTGTGCACTGCCCGTGCACAGTGTGCCACATAGCAATATAACTACACCATACCAAAGTAGTTCCATACCAAAGTAGTTCCATTTAACGATGTGATACTATAACAATGTAACAGTTACTATTCAGGTTACTGCACCCTCAGTTTAATTCCTTGATTTCACATGTCATAGTTTTATATTCAGAGCTGTGTTTTGAGCTGTTAGCTTTTTTGAAACTGTTGGACAGCTTTTTCAAATTTTCCAGATTTGTATGTTTATAAACATGAATGGATAAATTGTCCATTGATACTACTTTTACTGTACATTTTTGATAAGATTAGTGAACACAGAAATGTTGAGCCCCAGTTGTTAAGGGACTGAACTTTTCTGCTCGGCTCCAGGTCACGGACACTAGCATGGTCCCACAGCTGGCTGGTACATACCACCGCTGATGTTACTTTGGGTCCCTTTGAGGGCTGGAGATGCAGGCACAGTAATGCAGGCTCCTCGTCCCCAGCCCCACCCATTCCTGTGTCAATGGTCTTATTTGGGACAGGCCATCTAGGAAGCTCTCAGGGAAGGCCAATAGTAGCATAACTGAGTCCCAGTCTAATTTGTGGCCTTTCCGGTTGTGTCTGCCAGAATTATAGCAGGATTGCACCAGAAGGGCCAAGGATTTTTGGCCCCAAGTTTCTGGACATTTCAAGTAGTAAACAGGTTGGGAGATCCAGGAGTTAGTACCATAATGGTTAATGCTCTTCTATTGATGCCAGTTCTGGCTTTCATTTCTTGAGTACTTGAATACTGCAATAACCCCATTTAGGCTGCTATAACTACTTATTATTGTCTCTGGTAACAACATGTGAGACTCTCGCTTGCAAGGTTGTTAGTTCCAATATGGAAATCTGTTTGGACATTGCTAAAAGGAGAGATTCTGCTGAACAATCATTTTGTTTGAAAGTAGTAACCAGTTGTGCCAATGTGTCATTAAACTAAAGAATAGAACTCTGTCTACTGCCAGTTTCCATGAAAGAAAAATAAGATCTATCTTGCCAGAAATTTCACATCATTAGAGGTTGCTTGTTTGTAAGCACGTTAGGAACACATTTTCATCTTACAGCTACATTGCAAGTTTTAGTATAAATGTCTTGTATAGAGTCATAGTCATAAAAAGTCATAGGGCTCAATTTTGCCAGGCCCGAGGAGGCGGGATTGGAGGCGTGTGAGGTGTTAAAATCGCAAAAACTGGCGGGCGGGTCCGATCCCGCCTCCATCCTCCCTCCGAGCAATTTTCCCACATGCGAGTTTTCTGACCCCGTCTCCATCCCGCTTCCAAGAGGCGGGATAGGCCCTTAAAGCCCTTAACAACCAGTTAAGTGCCTCTATAATCCCATTTTGAGAGGCCTTTCTGATTTTAACAGTTTTCCCACATGCTGCCTGTCTCCTCTGAAACACGCCAGTGAAACCTGGCAGCAGCACAAGTGGATTGCTTACTAACAGCTGCAGCTCCACCATTAAAAAGGAGTTTTCACCAACCTTCATTTGCAGGTGGCAGAACTTTGTTGTCTCAGGTCTGGGGGAACTTTTAACAGGCCTACTCATTGTTGTGGAAGTTTGGCGCCTGACACCCATCTCCAGTGTGACCTCCTGAGAAACCCCTCCCCCCACCTTGAATGAGCACTTCCTTAACTGAGGTATATGCCAGAAGAATGGGAACCATTTATTTTCTTTCCTCCTGGACATCAGATTCGGACGAACACCAGCCGCGGCAGCAGCAGAACCCTGAACAACAGCAGCACCAACTGCAGGAGTAACAGCATGAGCTCCAAGCTGCTGCTCACCCACCTGAAGCTGCATAGGCCAGAAGGTGCCAGTGCGCGACCACATTGCTGCCTGGGATGCAAGGGACGCATTCATCTTGGCCAGATTTGGTGAGCCTGCACAATCAAACAGTTTTGCCTCACACATTCTTATCAGACCATCGACAATGGCCAAGAACCTGCGGATTCCTATCACTCTGACCACCATACTGACAATTGCAAGTTGCCCTAAGCCCTCAATGTGGAAGTCCCATTTGCAAAATGACACACACCACAACTGCAACAGTTTGCCATCAGAATTTTTTATGACAATAAACAAGTAATGACATTTTAAAAATAAACACAACATTAAACCCAAGTGACTACCCTTGTGACTACTTGTGCATTATCTTCCTCTTACGCGTGCTCCTACGTGGTGCTTCCCCTGTGGCTTCAGCAGATGTGGAGGCCCCTTCCTCACTTTCTTGCTGCTCCTGTCTTGACACCTTTGGCGGGCGTCTTCTGGGGTTGTGAACCTGTGAGGGCTTGGCAACAGTCTGCTGCTCCTACGGCTGTGCAAGGGTTGAGACGCCGATCTCAGTTGGGTGGGGACTCTGGTGGGGCTCTGACCGAGGGCTCTGCAGTGGCATGGTCACGTGAGCGCTTGGAGAGGAGCCCCCACTTCCTTGTTGTATGCCACCAACATCCCTCTCATGTATCAGCCCCACTTCAGAGCTAGCAAGTGGCCTGAGAGCACCTTACTGCAATTCAGGGGGGCCATGAGGACCTGTTTCTGTACTGGAAGTCCTACTCCCAAGAACTTGCCTGAAGGTCTGGTTTGTTTGCTCAATAGCTGACCATCGCTCCTCAAGAGATGTCAGTCTATCCTGAACAATTACCATGTTTTCACAACCCTGGAGACTAAGTTCCTCCATAGCCATAACCACCTGTAGGGGGTGGCGCATGAGCCCAGTCAGTTATGCCTCTGACTGCCCGTGAGCGGTTCGAATCGCTCCCACGCCCCTGAGATTCTCGACACTGGACTTAGGTACAGGTAGCGATACAGATAAGACTCGAGTAGACAGGTGGTTTGGATGTAAGCAAAACTCAGGATTTTATTAAACAGGAAAAGTTGATACAGTCTTAAGAGAAATTACCAGTATGTAACATTACAGGCAAATACAAATAATTATAATTATACAGGGAATGGGCAACACACGGCACATTGAGCAAAAACAACTATCTTAATAATCCCCTTATCCTTATCCCACCCCCTATACCTAACTAGATTAAGATATGAGGGGCCAGAATTTATGCTCACCAATCAAAAGGGTTTGTTGGACTCAAAACAATGGTGGGGTTCGGGGTTCGCTCTTGGTGCTCTCTGCAGCCTGCCGTCGTCACGTGGTCTCCGGGCGCTGCAAGGGCATTGTCCAGGTTCGAGTACCCCAAAGTTAAAGTCTCTGTTTGGGTACTTTACCTTGCAGGGATGATTCTTCTTCTTCAGCAGACAGTTTGAGTTTGCGTGAAGATAGTCGCAGGTTGGCTGAGGCTGAAGGCCCGATGTTTCGAGGCCTACCCTCAGTTCGTCTCTGTGGTGATTATTTCCTATGTTTAATAAGAAGTATTGTGATTGGTGAATGGGGTGGTTGTTCTCTGTGTTAGTAAGAAGTATTGTAATTGGTTGTTTGTTTCTACCTTGAGATATATGTTGTAAACTCATTGGTAGTGGATGTCAGGTGATTTGTGGTGGCCATCTTAAATTCAGTTCTCTCCAGTCATGGTTGGAGACTGGTGTTGAAAGATGTGCTACTGGATTTTTAAAGTTAATAAAGCCTAGATTAGAAAGGCAAATCTATTCTTTATTTCAATTTATTAACTTTTTATCAGAATGGAGCGATATCTTCAACCAGAATGATTCAATGCTGACCCTAATTCTGCAGGAGTGGATGATAAATGGAAACATTGGTATTGTACATTTACAAACTTTTTGGGTGTGTTGGAACAAGAGTCTCTGAATAAGCTGAATATGCTGATCAACTACATTGCTCCGGATGTGTATAAGTATATTTTGGACTGTAAATCTTACGAATTGGCTATTTCTACATTGGAGAAGATTTTTGTTAAACCAAAGAATGAGGTATTTGCACGTTATCTTCTATCTGCCCGTAGGCAGCAGGTGGGAGAATCTTTGGATACTTATTTACAAGCACTTCGGCACCTTAGTGCTAACTGTAATTATAAAGCCGTGACGGCCGAAGAATATAAGGAAGAATCAGCACGGGATGCTTTTATTAATGGACTACTGTCTAGATCAATTTGTCAGCGGTTGTTAGAAAATAAGACTTTGGATCTCAAGAGTGCTTTTGAGCAAGCTTCTACATTGGATATGGCTCAGAGAAGTTCGGATTCTTATGCGCTTTCTAATCGACCTGCGACTGTGGTTTCGGCAGTTCCGGATGAAAAAGAATTAGGTGGACTTAATGGGAGTGGTTTACTAGATTCTGAAACAGTTTCTACTTCGGCGGCTGTTGCCTCTAGGATTCAGAAGTGTTATTTTTGTGGGAACGTCCGGCATCCTCGTTTGAAGTGTCCTGCCCGGGAGGCTGTGTGTAGTAAATGCGGAAAGAGAGGTCATTATGCACGTGTTTGTAAATCATTAGGTTCAATTACCTCCTCTTCTGCGACTATTCAACCTGTAGAGAGGGTGTTTATTGCATCAATTTCTGCTGCATTTGCTCATGGCCTAAACAAAGCTATAGTTATGGCCCAAGTTAATGGGTTAGAAGTGAAGGCTCTCATAGATACAGGCAGTACCGAGAGTTTTATAAGTCTTCAGTTTGCGAAGGAAAAGTGTTTGAAAATCTTGCCTGTTACTTATCAGGTGTGTATGGCTCAGACGACCCTTACTTCACAAGTAGCTGGTTGTTGCCTTGTGAAATTAATTCTTCTAGGTAATATGTATACTGATATACGCCTATCTGTTTTGCCTAATCTTTGTGTGGATATTTTGATTGGTCATGATGTGCTTAAATTACACGAGTCTCTCAGTCTTTCGTTTGGAGGGACTAAGCCACCCTTATCCATTTGTGGATTAACTTCTTTATCCATTTCTCCATTATCACTTTTTTCCAATTTGATGCCAGATTGCAAGCCAATTGCTACCATGTCAAGAAGGTATAGCAGTCAGGATAGAGAATTTATTAATTCTGAAGTCCAACGTCTTTTATTGGAAGGAATCATTGAACCTAGTTGTTCACCTTGGCGGGCTCAGATAGTTGTCACCACTAACGAGAGACATAAGAAACGAATGGTGATAGACTACTCTCAAACTATTAATAGGTATACTCAATTAGATGCGTACCCTTTGCCTAAGATTGATGAGCTTATCAACAAAGTATCTCAGTATAAGTTTTTTAGCACTATTGATTTAAAGAGTGCTTATCATCAGATTCCTATTGTTAAGAGGGATCAACCATATACAGCCTTTGAGGCTGGTGGAAAGCTGTATCAGTTTTGCCGAATACCATTTGGTGTTACTAATGGTGTTGCTTGTTTTCAATGGGCAATGGATGCTTTTATAAGTGATAACTCTCTCTCTGACACCTTTTCATATTTAGATGATATTACGGTGTGTGGTAAATCAAGGGTGGAGCATGATTCTAATTTAGAAAGATTCCTTCAAGCTGCGGAAAAAGTTGGTTTAACTTTTAATAAAGAGGAGTGTATCTTTTCGACTGCTGAGGTAAATCTACTGGGGTATATTATCTCGGGAAATAAGATTAAACAGATCCAGAACGTCTGCGACCATTGATCGATTTACCTTATCCTACTAATTCTAAGGCTTTGCAACGAGTTGTTGGACTGTTTTCTTACTATTCTAATTGGATTGCAAACTTTTCACAGAAGATCCGGCCCCTTATTTGGGTTACGACATATCCTCTATCATGGGAGGCCAGGACATGTTTTGATAATTTTAAAAAGGATATCTTAGGAGCAGTTGTGCATTCTATTGATGAGCAGGTTCCCTTTGTGATTGAGATGGATGCTTCTGATTTTGCAATTGGGGCTACTCTGAACCAGAATGGAAGACCTGTGGCCTTTTTCTCACGTACCTTGAACAATAGTGAAAAAAGACATTCTTCAATAGAAAAAGAGGCATATGCAATAGTAGAAGCACTGCGTAAATGGAGACATTATTTATCGGGGCGACATTTCACGTTGGTAACCGATCAAAAATCTGTGTCCTTTATGTTTGATGTTAAACATTTTGGAAAGATCAAAAATGATAAAATAATGAGGTGGAGGATTGAGTTGACATGTTACCATTTTGATATAGTTTATCGTCCGGGGAAGGATAATGTTGCTGCTGATGCACTGTCGAGGGCTTATTGTTCTGTGATTCACGGAGATACGCTTATTAATCTTCACAATGCCTTATGTCATCCTGGGGTTACGAGGATGATACACTTCGTACGCAGTAAGAATTTGCCCTTTTCAGTTGAAGACGTCAAGCGGATGACTTCATCATGTTCTATCTGTGCTCGGTGTAAACCGAATTTCTTTAAGCCTCAACGAGCTCATCTTATAAAGGCTACTTCTCCTTTTGAACGTCTGGGCGTTGATTTTAAGGGGCCTCTTCCTTCAACGACTCAAAATTGATACATATTTACTGTTGTGGATGAGTTTTCAAGGTTGTTTTAGGTTGGAGCATGTTTTAAAAGGAGGGGTGAATGTGGTGATTATTTCCTATGTTTAATAAGAAGTATTGTGATTGGTGAATGGGGTGGTTGTTCTCTGTGTTAGTAAGAAGTATTGTAATTGGTTGTTTGTTTCTACCTTGAGATATATGTTGTAAACTGATTGGTAGTGGATGTCAGGTGATTTGTGGTGGCCATCTTAAATTCAGTTCTCTCCAGTCATGGTTGGAGACTGGTGTTGAAAGATGTGCTACTGGATTTTTAAAGTTAATAAAGCCTAGATTAGAAAGGCAAATCTATTCTTTATTTCAGTCTCCTCAGTTGGTCTTCGTCAGTTGGTCTTCCTCAGTTGGTCTTCCCTCCTCCCCTCATCACGTCCCACCTCGCCTGGCCTGAATTGTCCGTGTCTGCCCGATGCAGTGCCTGGGCGATTTCCAGATGGAGCGGGGAAAGGCACTGGCAAAGGCCAGGGGGTAAGCATGGGACGGGGAAAGAGCATCAGCCACGAGGGCGAGGGGCAGAAGAGCCGAGCAGAGAGAGAGAGAGAAGAGAGAGATTGCTACCCGGGGCCTTCGATTATACTCTTTTCGAAAACCCTTATCTGCGCGCCAAATCAGGTTAGTTCTTTGTCTTAATCTTGGCGGGCTATTTTAAATAATGGCAGCAATCCATACTAACTGTTTTTAGATGGCCGGTAATCGCATCTACCGGCCCGATAATTGACTTGTTTTGTCATGAATGTTCCTTGATGGGCCTGTCCAGCCTCGATGGCTCTCTTAATCTGTTTCCGATTATATATGTAAACTGCTTGATGGCCTTAACTATAGGCCGAACTGAATTTAGATTTGTCTCCAATTCAGTCTAATACATAATTCAAAGTCCTGTCTGGTTTCAAAATACAAAGTCTTTCTTCACAGAAACTGCAGCTTTGGTTTCGATCCACAAGCTGTCTGCGTTGCAGAGTCCATTTAAAAATCTCACAGGCTTTCTGCCACGAGGCACGAGCGCCATCTTGGGTACCCCTTTTGATTTAAAATGTCCGCGCAGGGTCCCGTTTATTAATAACAACCTTCGGGGAAATGTAGAAATTTTGCAAATCTTACACACCCTCTCCTCTACAGTAGTTATCCTTTCCACAGAGGTTGCCATCCTTTCCGTGGTGATGCGTTCATGCGCCAACGCCTCCACAAAGGCTCTGCTCATGTTCGCTATAGACTCCCCCATTCGCTTCACACTCGCAGCGACCCTGGAGACAAAACCTGCCAGAGACTCCTGTACCTCTTCCTGGAGTTCCAGCACCGCTCTTCTTCTGGATGGACCCGGAGGCAGAGGGTCGACATGCAGCTGAGCTGAGCTGGCAGAGTCCTGCACCCTCCGACTAGGACTCTCCACTGCTGTCCCTGTCTCCACCATCTGCTGATGCTCACTTGTGAGCTGTGATACACCAGGTGACAACACTGCACTATCTCGCGAAGGTCCCACCGAGGTGTGAATGTCTGCGCTGGTGCTGGGTGCGCTGAATTCTGCTGATGCTGCGCCCTCAGAGGTTGCAGCTTCCTCTGAGGAGTCTGGCAGCTCAGGCTGTTCCTCCTGGATAGTGGGGACGGGGGCTTTTGATGGTCCTGTGGGGGAGTAAAGGAAAGAGTCAGAGATGTGAGCCCAAGGTTACATGCACATTGAATATTGCAGATGATCAAAAGTCATTATCAGCGACTCATGCAATGTCAATGAAAGAGATGATAAACTATTCTGTCACCAGCTTGCTCTGATGCACCCATCTGTCCGCCCCCCACTTGCGCATCCTCCTCCACTCCCACGATCTCCAGGGCCGCCTCCTCCCAGGGGGTGAGCTGGGCTACTGAGGGTGGCCCTCCTCCTGTCCTCTCTCTTTCACTCTTATTGTGAGCTCTCTTTTCCTGCAATGAGGAAGACAAGTGGAGTTTGAGTGAGCATGAAGGAGTGAGTGTAGAGAATCCATATCATTGATGGTTAGAAGGAGGCAAAGATGGAGTGAGGTAGCAAGACCAAGGGCCCTCCCTGTGTGTTGTAAGTTGTTTTCATAGCATCACAGCGATAGGGAATGTGAGGGCTGCATAGTCGAATAGTTAGGTGAATGTGACCATAGAGAGAGAGGGAATGGGTAAGGGTGCAGGGATGTCAGTGTCAAGTGGGATGTGGAGGAAGAGGTTGTCAAAGCTGAGTGTTGGTGAGGAGAGGCAATGGGGATCAGATTGAGGGTGATGGGAAAGTCATACTCACTTTTCCAGTGCGCAGAAGGTCATGAAACCTCTTCCTGCACTGCAGCCAGGTTCTGCGGCACATGGAGACAAAGAATTGACCTCTTGGGCCACTTGCATCCACACAGCTTTCGTCTGCTGGGAAGGCGTCTTCCTTCCTGAGGAGGGGAAGAGCACCTCCTTATTTACTCTTGCTCCCTCCACCAGAGCTTGCAGAGCAGCGTCATCGAACCTTGGTGCAGACTTTGGCCTACTGCTGGACATATTGGCTGGGGGAATCTATCAGAGCAAAGGCATAAGGTTTGCAGTCTGCAGAAGAAGCAAGGCTGCCTGCAGGCCTTAATTCCACCTGCACTGATGACGTCATCAGAGGCGACTTTCAGGATGGAAAGACTAAGTGGCCCAGGGGTTCCCACACGCTGGAAATCAATTGCCCAATTAGGGGAAAATCGCATATTTTCCCCACATCAAATTGGAGTCGGGTGGCTAACACGAAAAGTGGCTGACACGCCCCCAGCCCGCACAAATGGCAAAATTGAGCCCATAGAGTTATACAGCACAGAAAGAGGCCCTTCGGCCCATCGTGTCTGCGCCGGCCATCAAGCCCTGTCTATTCTAATCCCATTTTCCAGCACTTGGTCCGTAGCCTTGTATGCTATGGCGTTTCAAGTGCTTATCTAAATGCTTCTTGAATATTGTGAGGGTTCCTGCCTCTACCACACTTTCAGGCAGTGAGTTCCAGATTCCAACCACCCTCTGGGTGAAAAAGTTTTTCCTCAAATCCCCTGTAAACCTCCTGCCCCTTACCTTGAAACTATGCCTCCTGATTATTGACCCCTCTACTAAGGGGAAAAGTTCCTTTTTATCTACCCTATCTATGCCCCTCATAATTTTGTACACCTCAATCAGGTCCCCCCTCAGCCTTCTCTGCTCTAAGGAAAACAACCCCAGCCCGTCCAGTCTCTCTTCATAGCTGAAGCGCTCCAGCCCAGGTAACACCCTGGGGAATCTCCTCTGTTTGTCCTCCCAAAATGCATCACCTCACGCTTTTCAGGGTTAAATTCCATTTGCCACTGTTCTGCCCATCTGACCAACCTGTCCATAAATTACAATTCTGAAAAATTCTTACATTTTGGCCTATATTGGCCCCCTTTCCATTTGATGTAACACCTTTAGCGACAGACCATCCATTTCTACTAATCAGTACTTTTGTTGTTCCATCTCACCCTAAAGAATACCACAATAGTCCTTAAAGGATTAATAGCTAGCATTATTGCTATAAGCTGCTACAAAAAGCAACTCGAGGAATTAACTGCCCTCTGGCATTTTTCAATCATATACATTAATGAAACAACTATTGCTGTCCAAGTTTTGGTTTTATTTACTTTTTCCCACATTTTTTTGTTTATTTTATGTCTTTCAGTTTCCTCTCCCATTGCCACTCAGTATTTTCCAAGTGTCAAGATGGTCAAGTGTCTGTTCCCAACTCTTGTTAACTCCATTCTTGTTGCAGAATAGATTAACTTGTTGATTTTGTGTTTTTCTACTGGAGAAGTACATTGCCCTCATTGAAGGTGACTCTGTTCAAGAACCACTGATCTGCCCTGCCAGTCCATTTTTTTACTAGAAATTCGGTATCGCCCTGGTTGGGGTGCTAAATTTTTAAAAAGTTGGACAATTACTGCCAGGCGTTAATCCTTCTGACTTCATGTTAAATTGATTGTTAGCGCTCCAAGACAGAACTGGAGTGCTAAATCAAGCGCTAATCACCTAACTTAGGGCGCTACACACAGAGGGCGGGGCGCTACCCGCAGAGCGATAACCAATTTCAGGTGCAGTCCAATCAGGATTCACCATTCACACTGGCTCCTTCCAGTTCTTAAAGGGGAGGTTCAATCATTCAGCACAACCTCATTCTCAGCATTGCTGGCTGTGAAGACGGCCTCCAAGCAAGACAACAGCTACACCTCTTATCCTCATGGCTGATCCCAGTCCCAGGGAGAGAGCTCACCGGTTCAGCGACCAGTCATGGAGACATTGGTCGTGGCAGTCGAAAGAAGGAGGGCAGTGCTGTTCCCAGCCACCGGCAGGAGGCCATTGCCCCAGGACTTCAGGGCAATGTGGAGGGAAGTGACCCAGGATGTCTCAGCCAGCAGTGTGGTCCTCAGGACCCTTACACAGTGCCTTAAAAAATTCAATGACCTCACTTGGGTAGTCAGGGTGAGCACATGCTTCAACAAGTCCGGCATACTGGCATCTGAACCTCAGTCTGTACACACTGCACAAACCTCCACACCCACTACTCACCCACCAAGCACCTCCACCTACTAAAACTCACATCCACATCTCACGTCTTGCCGACAGTAACAGCTATTCAACTATGGCAGTCACATCCCCCAAACACATAGCTGCTCACTCACTCACACACTTTCCTTTTTCTTGCAGGCCAAACTGGGCCACAATAGGAGGGAGCAGGAATGGACAGGCGGGGGAGAAGCGGACATCCAACAGCTTACAGACCTTGAGGAGCGAGTGCTGAGAGTCATTGGGCACCAGGTGGTGGGCACTGTGGCCGTTGGCGACGTCGGCACTCTTGGGGGCAACAATGGTATTTTCATTCCCTCTCCTCTCATCCCACTTCCCCCTCACACCACAAGTCTTTCCCACTTTCCAGCTCATTATACTGTCTGCATTCCTTGCTCCCTTCCTGCCCTCCTGCCCTCACCTTAACCCGAGTCTTGTGCCTTTTATGCTTTCAGGTAGTCAGCAACCAGATGACCAGTCTGCCCCTGAGCCTCCCAGTGAGAGTGAGGTGGGAGAAGAGGAGGAGGAGGAAGAAAGCACTGCATCACTGCATGTCTCACCCGCAGGCACCACCTTAGATACTGGGACTATGCGATCTTTAGAGACAAGTTTAGTAGAGGGGTCTGTACAGGGTGATGCACTGGGGATGAGCGGGCTGCAGCAAAGCCAGGGGGAAAGGGTAGCTCAGAAGCCAGATCCCCGGAGGGCAAGTTCGCACGCAAGTTCTGATGCACAGGACTCATGAGGACCTTGATGGGGAGGCATTCACAAGAAGGGTGATGGGTGACATAATAAAACTCACTACGCACTTGGTTTGAGCATAAAGCAAGGCTTTAATCAACTTGTTTCAGAACATGGAGGTCCAGTTGTACGTCACTAGTTCCTTGTCTTACAAAATGTCCCTGGAAAGCTGGGGCTGACGCCCGAGTATTTATACTCCTTGGACGGCGCCACCAGCTGGCCGTCCAGCGTTATTTCGCGAGTAGTTTCTTGATGAATGATGAGATTTATAACATTCTTCCTGCCTAAAAGATTTGGAAGTCCGCCGACTTCCCCTTAGCGGATCAGACGGACCACGAATAGCCGCAGTCTTTTAGATTTTTGTTTATGGCCAGAAGGCATGTCTCCCCGGACTGTGTGTTGGTCCCTGGGCTGCTTGATCCGTACCGGTGGATCGACAGGGCCCGTGTTGCTCTGATCGACCTGAGGGAGGCTGGGGAGATCGTGACTCCGGGTACGGGTCCCCACAGGCGCAGAACTGGCTTCATCCTGCTGGATAGCCGGGGATTGACCGGCGTCCTGGCCTCGGGTGGCCATCCCATGGGGAGCGCTTGGCTCCCCGAGTGGATCCGGTGGGGCAGCTGGCAGATCTCTCGATGCCCCAGGTAGGGCGTCATCTTCGGGGGAGCGCAGAGTGTTGGCATCATCCCCGTGGGTCCCTCTATCGGTTGAGTCCATGGAACCAGCTGGGCAGGGAGCCAAGTCCTGGAGCGAAACGGTGGACTCCCGGCCATCAGGGTACCGCACGTGCATGTACGTGGGGTTGACGTCCATGAGTTCTACCTCGTTGACGAGAGGATTGGTTTTAGATGATCGGACGAATCTTCAAAGCAGCACGGGGCCGGGAGCAGCCAACGATGATGATAGAGATGTCCCATGGGTGGAGCGACGCTGGAAGCTGAAGAATCGCTCGTGAGGTGTGACATTGGTAGACGTAGAAAGGTGAGACCTGATGGAATGCAACATGTCAGTGAGCATAGTTTTTCCACTGCTGGTCTGGTAGGTTGCGTGACCTCAGCGCAAGACAAACAGCGTTCCAAATGATAGCGTTGTATCTCTCTACCTGTCCATTACCGATGGGATGATACGGTGTCATTTTACTTGTGGCGATTCCCCGTTGGGAGAGATAACTTTTGAGTTCGCTTGACATGAAGGAGGGACCCCGATCAGAGTGGATGAAATTGGCCGTACCACAAAGGGAAAAGACTTGATCAAGGCATTTGATCACTGTGGAAGTAAGCATATTGGGACAGGGGAAAGCAAAGGGAAAGCGTGAATATTCATCCACCATAGTCAGTAAGTTGGTGTTTCGCGTTGAGGAGGGCAATGGCCCTTTAAAGTCAATGCTGAGTCATTGCATAGGCTGCATAGCGTGTATGAGCGAGCCACCCGATGGACGGAAGAATTGCGGTTTTAATTCCGCACAAATTCTACAGGAGGAGCACGTTCTTTTCACATCTTCCGTAGAAAATGGGAGATTTTTAGATCGCACAAAGTGCAACATACGGGTAATGCCAGGATGGCATAAGTCAGTATTAATATCCGCCAGAGTCAAAGTTGACATAGAAGAGCAGAATGCCCGCGCGAGGGTATCCGGGGCCACATTCTCTTTGCCGGGTTGATAATATATGGTGTATCCAAAGGCAGCCAATTCCATCCTCCAGAGTTGTATTTTGTTATTCTTGATCTTAGTGCATTTCCGGTTATCCAGCATAAAGGCCATGGAGCGCTGATCGGTTATAAGTGTGAAATGGCGACGAGCGAGAAAATGACTCCATTTACGTACCGCTTCGATGACTGCCGTAGCCTCCTTCTCGGACAGGAGGATAATGGAGCTCGCTACCCTGCAAAGTTCTGGACAGAAATACAACGGGTCGACCACCTTGATTCAAGGTAGCAGAGATCGCCACATCCGATGCATCGCACTCGACCACGAAAGGAAAATTTTCATCAATGGAACGAAGCGTGGCTTTTTCCAGTTGTCGCTTGAGGAGGTTGAAAGCTGAAATAGCCATTGCCTCTAATGGAAATGACTTTGCGTGAAGCAGGGGCTGGATCTTGTCGGAGAAGTGGGGTATCCATTTCACATAATAGGCGAACATGCCGAGTGCCCGACGAAGAGAGCCGAGATTCGTAGGGGGAGGGAGCTCCTGAAGCGGACAAAGTCGCTCTGGATCCGGTTTGATGACACCGTTGCCCACCCAGTAGCCAAGGATGTTGACTGATGGTACTGATTTCACAGATTTGGACTCATTTAAGGTTAAGTTGCGACGACGGAGAACGTCAAAAAATTTCTGGAGGTTGGCATCATGCTCCTTCTGGTTATAACCAGCAATGGTGATATTATCCAGATATGGAAGAGTGTCCATTAAGTTCTCCTGTTTGACTAGGCTATCCATTGCCCATTGAAAGATGGCCACCCCATTGGTGACCCCAAATGGATGGCGACAAAACTGGTAAAGCCGACCATTGGCCTCAAAGGCCATATACTTCTTGTCAGAGACCTTTAACGGCACTTGGTGATATGCGCTCTTTAAATCAAAAGTTGAAAATACCTTGTAGTTGGCAAGGTTATTGACCATGTCATCGATGCGTGGTAGTGGGTAGGCATCCAGGTCGGTATACTGGTTAATAGTTTGCGAGTAATTGATGCAAAGACATTTCTTGTGTTGCTTCAGAGGATTTTTAACAACGATGACTTGAGCCCGCCAGGAAGATGAACATGGCTCAATGATACCGTCAGCTAGAAGGCAAGAGATTTCTGTCTCGATAAAGGATCGATCATCTTGGCTGAAACGTCGTGATTTAGTGACTATGGGCTTACATCGGGGGGAAAGATTGGCAAACAAGGAGGGCTCATCAAGCAAAGCTGCCGAAAGCACACAAAATGGTACTTTGGAACGAGTAAGCTCCGGCTTTGACCGTCCAAACTCGAAAGTGAGTCTTTTGTGTTGTTTCTGGAAATCCTGTCCCAGGCGCACATCATTGCATAGGTTCTTGAGCACCCCAAGCCGGGTGGAGAAATAACTGCGGCCATTGAGAATAAGGTCGACAAGACAAAAGCCGGAAGAATTGGTGGTCAGTCTCGTCAGAGCCATTGCAATTTCCCTGTCTGAGGGGTAAATACGCAGTTTTAACTTACTGACAGCCCGCTCACTAATGAAGCTGTCAGAGCTGCATGAGTCGATTAGTGCACTCAAAATGTGTCCATTTACTGAAACCTTCATGGCTGCATGGGACAGACTTTGGGGAAAAACAGCTGTGATGGGAGGAGGGGCAGTTTTACCCTTGACAGCTGTAACCTTAGTAGTGGTTCTTGGAGGAGGAGCAGTTTTATAGATTGCAGCTGTAACCTTAGTAGTGGCTCTTGGGGGAGGAGCAGTTTTATAGATAGTAGCTGCAAAACTAACAGGAGCTCTCGACCGGTATACCTTAGAAAAGTGGCCTTTCTTACTAACAGCGGCTCTTGACTGACATACCTTAGAAAAGTGACCTTTCTTGCTGCAATGATTGCAGGTCGCATTACGAGCAGGACAAAATTTCCTATAATGGAGCGCTCTTCCACAGAAGAAACACTTCCTTCTAGATTGCCAAGATGCCGCTAGGGCAGGGTTGTCATCAGTGTAGGTTTCTAGGGTAGGGTTGTCATCAGCCGGGTTGGAGTCATCATCCATGAGGGCTTCCGCCCGAAGCCTATCGAAAGAGTCACTAAAAGTGATAGCAGCAGCCTGTGCACGTGGTGAAAGATAGGTGTCTGCATTCCTCTTTGCTAAGTCCAGAGAACATGCCTGGTCATAGGCAGCCTGTAACTTGAGGGCTTTATTCTCCAACAGATGCTGACGTATGAAGGGAGACGCAATCCCATTAATAAAGGAATCACAAATTAACTCCTCCTGGTACTGCTCAGCTGTAACAGCTTTAAGATTACAATCCTTGCTGAGTCTGTGAAGTTTCTGAATGAATTCGTCAATTGATTCCCCGGGTTGTTGTCGAGTTGTGGCCAGTAGATGCCGAGCAAAAATTTCATTTGGGGACTTGACATATAGCTGCTGTAGTATTTGGTTAGCGGCGTCATAGTCTACACAGTCTTCGATATAATCAAACACATGAGGGGATACATAATTATTAGCAAGCATTCGTAACTTGTTAGGAACATTCTCACCACACTCCTCAAGGAAGTTGCTAAAGGTACGATACCAGTGTTTCCATACCTTAGCGGCTGTAAGTGAATTCGGGTCCAGGTCGAGACGGGCGGGTCTGAGTAGTTTCTCCATGATGGATCGATTACTTGTCTGAGTTCCCTTCTATGGTTCGAGTCATAGCTGGCTGTTCCTGAATCATCCAAAGTGTGGAGTCGATATCAAGTTGATTAAATTGACGTAATAAAACTCACTATGCACTTGGTTTGAGCATAAAGCAAGGTTTTAATCAGCTTGTTTCAGAACATGGAGGTCTAGTTGTACTTCACTAGTTCCTTGTCTTACAAAATGTCTCTGGCAAGCTGGGGCCGACGCCCGAGTATTTATACTCCTTGGACGGCGCCACCAGCTGGCCATCCAGCATTATTTCATGAGTAGTTTCTTGATGAATGATGAGATTTATAACAATAGGCATGCACATGGAGATCATAGGTGCAATGGCAAGGGTGCATGAGAGCCTGTCGGCAATGGTAATGAGCGTGCTGGAGTCCTCCTCCAATATTGCACAGAGCTCTGTGCACACCATGAAGCCCATCCTTGGCAGTCTGCGAATGATGGTGGACTCCCTGAGAGACCGTGGGGACCCAGACCTCATGCCGGGTGTAATGGGTGATGTGGCAGCATCCATTGCAGCACAGGCAGAAGCAACGCAACGTCTTAGTGCTGTAATGCAGTCAGTGGCTGCTGCCATCGAGCCTCAGACTGATCACATGCAGTCTCAGCTTGATGCCACGCAAGCTCTGACTGCTGTCATCATCACTGGGTCCACCACAGTCCACCAGGGATCTCATGGTTTTGCAGCAGGCCAGCAATCTGTGCTCCAGCAAATTGGTAGGGATGCTGAGGTGCTGCACCGGGGGAGTAGCAGTGTGTTAGTCGAGCAGGAACCTGCTGTCCTCTCTCAGGATGACAGCATTCCTGCTCCCACCACTGCCACTCCACCATTGCCCTTGTCATTGCCTGTCATCCAGTCAGCCCAGACTGTCGCTGCCCAGCAGGAGATGGTGCAGTTTACAGCCAGGCCTTCCAGGCTCAGAGCTGGTCAAGGGTGTCCTGCAAGGCCAACTGTAATCTCTGGCACCGAGGGGAAGTAAGGGTTTGCACAAGGGTGATTAGTTAATATTGTTGTTGTATGTATGTGTTTACTGAATGTTGCTAAATGTATTAAAGGAATTTTTCTGATTTTATGGTGTCTCTCATTTCAACTTTGCACTGTGATATGGCAAGCAAAATGGATGGAATGATGGGGATATGGTCAGCAACTGGGATGTGGGGTAGAATTTATTGGAACCGCAGTCTGATTAGGCGGTCATGGACTGCCCTTCCAAAAGGCCAATTGAGTGGCTGCCTCCTCCCTCGCTGCTGTTCCTCCTCCTGTTCCTTCTCATCCTCCTCCTCTCCCTCTTCCTCCTCCTGAGGTGGTCCCACTATGCCTGGTGACAATGTTGGGCCCTCATGATGGTCAAGTTGTGCAGCATGCAGCACACCACGATAAAAAGGGACACCCACTCAGCCGAGTACTGCAGGGCTCCTCCCGAGCGTTCAAGGCAGCGGAACCGTTGCTTGAACACCACGATGGTCTGCTCAATGATGTTCCTGGTGGTGGTATCTCTCCCGTTTTATGAGTGCTGAGCAGCAGTGTTGGGGTTGCGGAGGGGAATCATGAGCCAAGTGGAAATCAGATAGCCCTTGTTAGATCCGTGTATCTTAACTCCCATGGGTGTAGAGGGACATGTGGTGGTGCATTTTGGACCTTCTGGCATCCTGAGCAGCTCTTTGTCAGGTCCTCGATTTGCTGATCGATCCCCGGCCACCACACATAAGCCCTAGCAAGGCTTTTTATTTTCACCCCTCCCAGATGACCTTCGTGAAGCTCATTGAGCACTCTCTCCCCTAGAAAAAAGGACCATCTTTGTAGCCGTTGCACAGTCATCACCGGAACGCCCTTCTTTGGATTAAAGATGGAGACAAGTGGTTGGTGGTCAGTCAGCAAGGTGAACTTCTGCCCGTGCAGATAGTGATTGAACTTTTTCACTCCCCACACTAGGCTGAGGGTCTCCCTGTCAATCTGGGCATAGTTACGCTCGGCTGAGGTTAGTGACCGAGACGCAAAGGCTACTGGCCTCTCCGAGCCATCCGGGAATTTGTGCGACAGCATCGTTCCAATGCCATAGGGTGATGCATCACACACCAAACGAATTGGTAGTGCTGGGTTGAAATGAGCCAACACCTCTTTTGATGTGATCAATGCTTTGTTCTTCTGGAAAGCTCGTTTACATTCGTCACTCCACTTCCATGGTACCCCCGTTTGCAGTAGGGTGTTCAGTGGGTGTAGTACGGTAGACAAATTCGGCACGAACTTATGGTAGTTGTTAAGTCTGTGTGTTATAGTGAGAATTACTACACAGACCACAAGAGTAAATTCAACAGGTCTTTACTGGTTGGAGGTCGGACTATACTGAATACAATATTATTACACTGTGCTTACATACCGGTGTGGTCACCACCGGTATTACGTATACAGCAGCCAAAGAAAGTAGTACCTTTCTTAAGGTGGACCAGGCTTAAGTTCTCTTAAGGTGGAACAGGTTACATACACCACAATCCTCCCTTTTTAGCTTAACAGTCATATCCCCAAATAAACATAACATATATACATATATAACTTCAGGTATAACAGTTCAAAGGCTCAGTCTCTCAGGAGGCTTTCTGATTCGGCTTGGATAACGCCTTTCAGTGGTCTCTGATTCTTGTTGTTGAGGTGCCTCCTCTAGTTGGTTGCCAATGTATTGGGTGTCATCATCATCAAATACATTCTCGACCGAGGTAGATGCTTCAGGTTCATGAACGTCTTCCACAGCTGTCTCTGTCACAACCATGGGTTCGACCCTTGCTCTCGACTCTACCAGTTGATCCGCATGACGCCTTATCACATTATGACCAATATCTACGGTGTACATCAGAGGTCCTTGTCTGGCCCGGATTGTTCCGGACTGCCATTTGTCGTTTCCATAGCCCCTTGCCATCACTGGTTGTCCTACGTCGAAAGTACGAGTGGTCTTGCTGTTAATATGCCGAAACTGTTTGTTTTCCACTTCCCTCCGCACATTTGGTTTTAACAAGTCCAACTTGGACCGCAACCTCCTGTTATAAAACATCATAGCAGTACTTTGGTTAGTCACGGCATGATCGGCGTTTCTATATGACATCAGGAACTTATCGACCTTGTGTTGCAGCAGAATCTGATCATCATTCATGGCCTTAATAGCCTTTTTGAATGTCTGGACAAATCTTTCAGCCAACCCGTTTGTCGCCGGATGATATGGGGCAGAGGTATAATGTTTAACTCCATTCTTCTTTAAGAATTGTTGGAATTCTTCCGATACAAACTGTGGTCCGTTGTCCGAACAGATCTGTTCTGGCAATCCGTTCCTTGCGAATATTGTTCTTAACACCGCAATTGTCTTTTCTGAAGTAGTGGTATTCATCTTGATGACTTCCGGCCATTTGGAATGTGCGTCCACCGCGATTAGGAACATGGAGTCCATGAATGGACCAGCAAAGTCAATGTGTACGCATTGCCATGGGGCTGAAGGCCATTCCCATGGGTGTAGCGGTGCTATCGGAGGTGCATTTTGCACTTTTTGACACCCAGCGCAGCTTTTCGTTAACTCCTCAATCTGTTGGTCAATACCCGGCCACCATACGTAAGCCCTAGCAAGACTTTTCATTTTAACTCCCCCCAGATGACCTTCATGTAGTTCTTTTAAAACTCTTTCCCTTAACTTGGGAGGAATAATCACTCTTGTCCCGTACATCAAAGTACCATGGCAGACGGACAGCTGGTCTCGCCTTGCCGAGAATGCCGGTAACAGAGGATCACCCCATGTTGGCCATCCTTTCACTGTCACCTCGTAGACTCTGGACAGTGTCGGGTCGTTCCTGGTTTCTCTTTCAATACTTGCGTTGGTGACAGGTAAACACTCGATAATGGTCGAATGAAATAACTCAACAGGGTCAACTTCCGTCGTGTCTTCATCTTCAGGTAGTGGCAGGCGCGACAGGCCATCAGCATTGCCATGCTGTTTCGTACCTTTGAATTCTATCTGATATTGATGTGCCCCTAAGAAAAGAGACCATCTCTGGAGACGCTGTGCTGTCATCACCGAAACACCCTTCTTAGGGTTAAAAATGGACACCAACGGTTGATGGTCCATCAGAAGTGTGAATTTTTGGCCCTGTAGGTAATGATTAAACTTCTTCACTCCCCATACAAGGCTAAGGGCCTCCCTATCGATCTGCGCATAGTTGCGCTCAGCGGAGGTCAATGATCTGGATGCAAACGCGACTGGCCTTTCCGTGCCATTTGGCAATTTATGTGAGAGTACTGCCCCAATACCATATGGAGAAGCATCACAAGCCAACCGAATAGGCAGTGTCGGGTTGAAGTGAGCCAACACTTCCTCTGAGGTGATCAATTCTTTGCTTTTGTGAAATGCCTTCTTACAGTTTTCGCTCCATTCCCATGGTACCCCCTTCTGTAAAAGAGCGTTTAGCGGGTGCAGTACCGTGGATAGATTTGGTAGAAATTTATGGTAATAGTTAATTAATCCTAGAAACGACCTCAACTGAGAGACATTATCCGGAGCGGGAGCCTTTACAACTGCCGCTATCTTGTCAGGAGACTTATGAAGCCCCTCCCGGTCAATGACATGACCACAGTACGAGATCCGCTTCTGGAAGAACTCACATTTCTGCCGATTTACCCTAAGTCCATACTCTTTCAGTCTGTTGAGCACCAGTTCCAAGTTAGCGAGATGCTGTTCATCACCATCACCTGTGATCAGAATATCGTCCAGGTAACATTGTGTGCCTGGAATTCCCTGTAATACCTGCTCCATGGCCCTCTGCCAAATTGCTGGAGCCGATGCCACTCCAAAAACCAGCCTATTGTACCGGTACAACCCTCGATGCGTGTTGATCGTGAGGTATTGGCGTGACTCTTCTTCAACCTCCATCTGCAAGTACGCCTGCGCCAGGTCTATCTTGGTGAAGTGTTTCCTGCCAGACAGTGAAGCGAAAATATCCTCAATCCGTGGAAGCGGATACTGCACCATGTGAAGCACCGGATTAACGGTGATCTTGAAATCTCCACAGATGCGAATCTTCCCTGGTTCTCCTGGCTTATTGTTCGCAGGACGTTTCATAACGGGAACAATGGCCGTAGCCCACTCACTCCAATCTACTTTAGACAGTACCCCTGAATGTTCTAGTGCTTCCAGCTCCGCTTCAACCGCAGGTCGTATTGCATAGGGTACCGGTCTGGCTTTAAAAAATTTTGGTTGTGCATGTTCATCAATCTTGATGTTTGCCGTAATTCCTCAGTGTTCCCAGTCCCGGCTGGAACACCTCTTTAGCCTCATCCAATATTCTGGACAATCGTTTAGGTTTGACAGCTGTTTCCCCGGAATCTACCGTTAGTGCTTTCAAGGAGTGCCAGTCCATATTCATTTTCCTAATCCACTCCCGTCCTAGTAGTGGTGGACCTCCTTCAGGTAGCACATATAAGTCCATTACTTGGCTTCCTTCGCCCTTGTGGACCACTTCTACCTCTATTTTTCCGATGGGGTACACTCTTTGCCCCGTGTACGTTTTCAATATAATCTCCGTATCCTGTAAGGGAATATGTTGGAATAACCTTCTGTAATCTTTCTTATTCATGACCGTCAATGCCGATCCAGTGTCCAATTCCATTTTTACTTGGACTTCTGCTATCTTAAGAGTGACCCAAATTGTCTGGAGGTCTGTATCCTTACCAACGTTGTGTATTCTTAAGCTATCCAGTTCATTACTGCTGGCGTCTGAATCTGACTTCTGTTCAGTCAAACTGTTCTTTGTCACCTTGTGTACCTTTACATATTTTCCTTGCGGTGACTTTTTATTGCTGGTCTTCTTTCCTGACCGGCATACTTTAGCTATGTGGCCAAACCTGCCACACGTTCTGCATTCTTGGTTTTTAAACCAACACTGGTTCTGATCGTGCGTTGTCTTTCCACAACGATAACATTTGACAGAACTCAAACCCAATTTGTTTGTACCTAGTTCCGGTGGCCGTAGCTGCATTACTGCCGTGCCTCTCGCTGCGGCCTCGTGTGCTGCTGCCATAGTGACCGCCTTCTCGAGAGACAGCTCATTCTCCTCGAGCAGTCGCCTTTGTGTGTCCTGTTTAAATAAACCACACACAAGTCTATCTCGAAGTGCCTCTGTCAGTCCCGTTCCAAACTGACAATATTTTGCTAGCTTACGTAATTCCATCAAATATTCAGCATTGCTTTCATTTTGCAGCTGTCTTCTATCGTAAAATTTAAATCATTCCGCTAGCATCAGCGGCGTGGGGCTAAGATGATTTTTTAGGACAGTAACAATCTGTTCGAACGTCTTATCCGCCGGTTCATCTGGTGATAACAGGTGTTTCAATTGCCCGTATGTCTTCGCACCCATTAAGTTTAGTAATGTTAGTGCTTTATCTGTCTCAGGAATTTTATTTGCCTTACAATAGTTTTGTATGCGTTCTACATACATAGCCCAGTCTTCTATATCACTGTTGAAGGCATTAATGTTCCCATGTTTAGGCATCGTAGCAATTTATCGTATTTTTAATGTTATCTAAGATGGCGGCTTCCCGCTCTTGCCGTCGTCCTCCGCCCACAAAATGGCAGTTTTCCCGCGCTTGGCAGTCTTCACCCGTCCCCCGACGCTGTCTCCGCTTCACTGTGGCTCTCGTGCCTTCAGTTTCCCCAGACGCTGCGCCTTTAGCCCGAATGCGGCCCTTATCTCCGGTCGCGATCGATGTCCCGCGCTGCGCGTCTCGCTCGAAAGCGGCCCGGCCCTTATCTCTGGTCGCGATCGACCTCACCGCCCTTATTCCTCCGTCTTCCCAGCCCCGTCTGTACAGCCAACGCGGTTGACTTTCTGTCGCGTCGCTGCCCGGCTTACCCACCACGAGGTAGTAGAAGAAGCTGTCAGTCGCTGATGGAGGCTTCGAGGTCAGGATGTCTTCTGCACTCCGGTTGCTCGATGCCTGCCGCTCGACATGTCTTCCCGTAGGTGATGAGGGTGGAAACCTCTCTTCGACGTCCTGTCTGTGGACGAAGTCGCCGTGGAAATTACTGCAGCAGGGTAAGAATCGGACTCGTCGCCACTGTTAAGTCTGTGTGTTATAGTGAGAATTACTACACAGACCACAAGAGTAAATTCAACAGGTCTTTACTGGTTGGAGGTCGGACTATACTGAATACAATATTATTACACTGTGCTTATATACCGGTGTGGTCACCACCGGTATTACGTATACAGCAGCCAAAGAAAGTAGTACCTTTCTTAAGGTGGACCAGGCTTAAGTTCTCTTAAGGTGGAACAGGTTACATACACCACAGTAGTAGTTCACCAGCCCGAGGAACGACCTCAGTTGTGACACATTTTCCGGTGCTGGAGCCTTGACGACTGCCTCAATCTTTTCAGGGGACTTATGTAACCCCTCTTTATCAATAACGTGGCCACAATACGAGATCTGCTTCTGGAAAAACTCGCATTTGTGGCGATTAGCTCGGAGCCCATATTCCTTCAATCTAGTGAGCACCTGCTCCAGGTTGGCGAGGTGATCACTGTCATTTTCGCCCGTGACCAGGATGTCGTCCAAATAACACTGGGTCCCTGGAATCCCTTGCAGGACTTGTTCCATTGCCCTTTGCCAAATAGCCAGAGCTGATGCTACCCCAAACACCAGCCGGTTGTATTGGTAGAGACCTTTATGAGTGTTGATCGTGAGGTACTGTTTCGAGGCTTCTTCCACCTCCATTTGCAGGTACGCCTGGGCCATATCAACCTTAGTGAAGCGTTTCCCTCCAGATAGCGAGGCAAAAATATCTTCAATCCGCGGAAGCGGATATTATAACGTGGGAAGGACTGGGTTCACTGTCACGTTAAAGTCCCCACAGATGCGGACCTTCTTTGGTTCCCCAGGCGTATTACTCAACTACCTCTTCATTACAGGAACGATGGGTGTAGCCCACTCGCTCCATTGGACAGTACTCCTGAACGTTCCAAACCTTCCAGCTCTGCTTCGACGGCTGGGCGGATCGCATAAGGTACCGGTCTGGCCTTAAAAAACTTTGGGCTTGCATTTTCCTCTATTTTGATCGTCGTTGTTATGCCTTTTAGTGTTCCGAGTCCCTGCTGGAACACTTCTTGTGCATCCGTTAGCATTTTTGACAGTCGTCCAGGTGTGACGTCGTCATCCTTTTTGGCATCTACAGTCAGTGCTTGTATGGAATGCCAATCTAGCTGTATCTTCCGGATCCATTCACGTCCTAGTAGTGGTGGTCCTCCATCTGGCAATACATATAGGTCCATTTTTGGTGTTTCCTTGCCGTTATATATAACGTTCACCCTTATTTTTCCTTTGGGGTAGACTTTTTGCCCCGTGTACGTCTTCAAGACAATCTTTGTATCTCTCAAAGGTATATGTGAGAATAGCCGCTTGTAGTTCCTTCGGTATATGACTGTTAGGGCTGATCCTGTGTCCAATTCCATTTTCACTTGGACTCCTGCTATCTTGAGCGTGACCCAGATAGTTTGGTGATCCTCCGTTTTGATCACATTATGTAGTTTCAGACAACCCAGCTCCTTGCTTCCGGAGTGTGTATCACTTTTCTGTTCATCTGAACTACTCTCCGTCACCTTATGTACCTTCTTGTACTTCTCCTGTGGAGATTTCTTGCTGCTGGTTTTCTTTCCCGACCTGCAGACTCTTGCTATGTGTCCTACTTTTCCACACTGTCTGCACACTTTGCCCTTGAACCAGCAATCATTATGGTCGTGTGTTGTTCTGCCGCAGCGATAGCACTTCACTGTTCCGTATGACATTTCATTTGTGCCATATTCTTGCGGTCTCCATTGTATCTCTGCAGTGCCCCGTGCGGCTGCTTCATGCTGCAATGCTGAAAGCCTTGTCCAGCGTAAGATCCTTTTCTGATGGAAGCCGTTTCTGGGTTCCTTCACTTTGAAGCCCACACACAAACTTGTCCCTTAAAGTATCTGCTAGTCCCGTTCCAAACTGGCAGTGTTTCGATAGCTTGCGCAGTTCCGTTAAATACTCAGCATTACTTTCATCTTTATGCTGGTTCCTTTTGTGAAACTTAAATCTTTCTGCTATCAGCAGGTGTGTGGGGTTTAAGTGGTCCTGTAGGATTGACACTATGTTTTCAAAATCCTTTTCTACTGGCTTCTCTGGGGTTACTAGGTTTCGTAGTAAGCCATACGTTTTTGCACCCATTGAATTCAACAATACTAGCGCTTTCTTGTCATCTGGCACTTCATTCGCCTTGCAGTATACTTCTATGCATTCGACATATGTCGTCCAACCTTCGACTTCATTGTCGAACGCTGTGATACTGCCACTCTTCGGCATTTTTGGGTGTGGTTAGACTGGCTTAAAATGGCATCTCCCGCGCTTTCGTTTCTTCCCCGCTGCGGCTTAAAATGGCGTCTCCCGCGCTTTCCTTTCTTCCCCGCTGCGGCTTAAAATGGCGTCTCCTGCGCTGCTGCCAACGCCGCTCTCGGCGGTCCTCGTGGCAAATGGCGACGCCCTGTGGGTTTCGTGTGCTGTTCCTGCGCTGCTGCCAATGCCGCTCTCTGCGGTCCTCGTGGCAATGGCAGCGCCTCGCGTTTTCCTGCGCGCCTCTCTCCCCCGTTGACGCTGCTCGGCCCTTGAACACCGCTGCGCTCTGCTCTCTCTCGCCTCTCTCCCCCCCCATTGACGCTGCTCGGCCCTTGAACACCGGCTGCGCTCTGCTCTCGTCTCTCTCCCCGTTGACGCCGCTCGGTCCTGAACACCGGCTGCGCCCTGTGCGCTCTGCCCTCTCTCCCCCGTCGACGCTGCTCGGCCTTTTTCTGTGCCGCTCGGTCGGCTCTAGCCGCCGCTGTCCGGGAAGGGTCTGCGCAGTACCTGTTGCCAGCCCATTTCGCTGGACCACTGTGACTGGAAAGCCAAGCCTGGCTCTCGACAGCCTCCCCTGCGATGCTCAAATCTCCGCTGGATGACTGGGCGGTTGCCCGTGGTCGACGCCCGTGCTTCTGGACTCGACCTCCTTCCACTGTTCTCCAGGAGCGAATCCCTGGGAGGTGATGCAGAGTTGCAGGCAGGTTCGAATCTGCGTCGTCGCCAATGTTAGATCCGTGTATCTTAATGTTGTTTCCTTCAATAATCAGACAAAAGACTGCAGGGAACAATCAACAGGTGTTTACTGAATGAGGGTTACTCTAGAACTAACTGTACAGATCACTACTCAGGGTTTATATACAGGTGTGGTCACTGCCGGTACTACAGTATACAGGAGCTGTAAAAAGTAGTTCTCCCCTTAAAGGTACATACATTACAGCCCTTGTCTCCGACCAGCCAGCCGCGAGCTTAATGTGGTGGCTGGAAGAGTGCTGGATGAAGGCATCGTGGCTGCTGCCAGAATAGCGGGCATTGACAGTGAGGTTTTGCTGTCTGTGTTCGCACACCAACTGCACATTAAATGAGTGGTATCCTTTGCAGTTACGGAGTACGTCAGGATTGTTACGGGGTGCCCACAAAGCCACATGGGTGCAGTCAATGGCTCCCTGCACCATGGAGAAGCCCATTATCCTGGTAAAGCCACATGCACACTCGTTCTGCTTCTCTCTGGTCATGGGGAAGGAAATGTAGTCCCTTCTCCTTCTGTAGAGAGCCTCTGTGACCTGCCGGTTGCAGCAATGGACGACGAACTGCGAAATGTTAGATATGTCTCCTGCAGCAGACTGGAAGGATCCACTGGCATAGAAATTGAGGGCGACGGTGACCTTGACTGCCACTGAGGGAGCCGTGGTGGTCCTGATCTGAGGCTCGAGGTCTGGCTGAAGGATGTGGCAGAGCTCTGTGACCACCTCTTTGTTGAAGCGGAGCCTTCAAAGACACTGCTCCTCAGTTAAATTTATGTAGGAGAAGTGCTCCCAAAATACCCTGTGAGGGTAAGGCATCCTGTTGAGAGCCCTGTTGGCCCTCCTCCCTCTGGCCACATTTTCCAATGTTTGTCTCTGCCTCCGCTGCGATGTTGATGCTGGAGGGCGATGTAGAGTGCCAGTACAGCCCCCATTAACGTATCCAAGTGTAGGAGTTCGGAATCTCAGCACAATGAAACTGACAACTTTTGAGCAGCCAGAACACTACTGAAAGTAATAACCATTTACCTCACTGAAAACGGCTGTTTCCCTATGTCAAATTGAGAAGGCAGCATTGATTGGCGACTAAAATGAAACCAGATGTTGATCCCTATAAACATCGCTCCTACAGCAGCCATCCGACTGCACCACGCCTCCTCTTCCTGCCGTTGTTCACGCCAGGCGCTAAGGCAGGGGGCAGCAGTCAATTTTGCATCTGGGCCATTAACGGGGTGTTCCACACGCTTTGACGTCACGATCTGGCAGGCGCTAAAGGCCTCGGTGTTAAATGTTATCGGCAGTGCTAAATCGCAGGTGAATGTCGCGTGTAGCGTCGGATTCACCGTGCCCTGCCGCAAACCCACTAACATGCCGAATTACTCCCCCTTAAAGTTTTTCACTTTAAATGAAACTATTCTGTGTGCTGTCAGAATTAATCAGGGCTCTTCTTTTCCTGAAAAGTGCATTATGTTTCCCTTCCCCCAGGGCCATGAAACTAGCTGAGGGTGCTCACTGAAATAATAGAACCAGAGATGTATTTGCAGCATTTAAAAGACTAAGGGGGAAAAATGCAGTATAGCCCAGGAATGGGTGGTAACTTTTGAAAAGTTTGAGAATTAGCGCCAGACGCGATTGTTTCAGACTGCACATAAGAACATAAGAAATAGGAGCAGGAGTAGGCCATTTGGCCCTTCGAGCCTGCTCCACCATTCAATAAAATCATGGCTGATCTTCTACCTCATCTCCACTTTCCTGCACTATCCTCATATCCCTGGATTTCCTTAATATTCAAAAATCTATCGCTCTCTGTCTTGAATATACTCAACGACTGAGCCTCCACAGCCCTCTGGGGTAGAGAATTCCAAAGATTCACCACCCTCTGAGTGAAGACATTTCTCCTCATCTCAGTCCTAAATGGCCGACCCCTTATTCTAAGACTGTGACCCCTGGTTCTAGACTCCCCAGCCAGGGGAAACATCCTCCCTGCATCTACCCTGTCAAGCTTTGTAAGAATTTTGTATGTTTCAATGATTCTCATTCTTCTAAACTCTACAGAATATAGGCCTAGTCTACTCAGTCTCTCCTCATAGGACAATCCCCCCATCCCAGGAACCACTCCCTCAATGGCAAGTATATCCTTCCTTAGGTAAGGAGACCAAAACTGTACACAATACTCCAAGCGTGGTCTCACCAGGACCCTATATAATTGCAGTAAGACATTTTGGGGGAGAAATTCAGTATTGCCACGTTTGGGGTGTTATACTCGAGCGGGCGCGAAATTTAGCGCCCGGCACAAATTATCGCCACCTACTGCTAATTTGACCTGCTTCGCCCCAGGAGGTGCTTGGAGCGCTAAAACAGGCACTGCACGGCTGTCCTAAGGTGCTAAGCCGGAGAAGCGAGGTGCTACCACTGAGGGTGGGCGCAGCGCAGGTGCGGCCAGTTAGCGATTGCACGCAGACACGCTGGCGCCGGTCAGCTCTTAAAGGGGAGGTTCGATCTTGGATTGCAGCCAAACCCTGCGCATCGGAGCCCTGATTCTCGGCCTGGACAGACCTGCTGCCACATTCTAACGCCTAGGACCATGGAGACAGCCAGGGAGCGAGCGCAGCGGTTCAGTGAGGGGGCCCTGCAGGTTCTGGTTGGCGCAGTGGAGCGCAAGCGATCTATCCTGTTTCCGGACAGTGGCAGGAGGCCGCTGCCCAACGACTATCGCAAAGCTTGGAGGGAGGTGGCTCACAGAGTGACCTCCAGCAGCATGGTGCCTAGGACCCCTGTGCAATGCAGGAAGAAGTTCAACGACCTCACTCAGGTCGTCAGGGTGAGTACCCTTTTCAGTATCCTCTTCATCCCTGCATGTGTACCTCACTTTATGGCCAAAGGGTCCTGAAAGCCCCAATGCCCAACCCTCATCCAACACCTATGGGCCTTTCATGAAACTCACACGCACATTCAGCACTTTACACACTGTAAGGGCTATTCAACCATGGGAGGCAGTGCAGCCAAGATCAGGGCTTGACACTGTAAGGGCTATTCGACCATGGGAGGCAGTACAGCCAAGATCAGGGCTTCACACTGTAAGGGCTATTTGACCATGGGAGGCAGTGCAGCCAAGATCAGGGCTTCACACTGTAAGGGCTATTCCACCATGGGAGGCAGTGCAGCCAAGATCAGGGCTTCACACTTTACTCAGAGCCTGTCCTTTCTCTTGCAGGGCAAGCTGGCCCATAACAGGAGGCAGCAGCAACGGACTGGGGGAGGCCGGCCTCACCTTCAAGACCTCAGCAATCTGGAGCAGTGAGTCCAGTGAATTATGGCAGGCCGGATGATTGGCCCCGTCGCCACTGGAGATGCCGACCCCGTTCTGGACAGCAATGGTAAGGTCATCACCTTTTTGACCTCTCTCCTTCCACTTGTGCCTCACACCAGCATCCTTTGCCACTATCGAACCAATACAGTGCATTGCAGCACTCATGCCTCCCTCACTGCCGCCGCCCTGTCCTCACGCTAAAGCAACTCTTGTACCTCCCTGCTTTCAGATGCTGATTCGCCAGGTGAGGAGGCGGGCCCTCAAGCTGCCACTGTGAGTGATTCTGAAGGCGAGGAGGAAGAGGAAGCCGGACCATCAGTGCCACCCTCAGCCGAGGCAGCCCATGGCCATAATGGGGACACGTCTTCCCTGGAGGGGAGCAGGGGGGAAGGGTCTAGCTCCGGGGCCCAGCGGGCTGCAGCAACGTGGGGGGTGGGGTAGGGAAGCTCGGCAGCCTTCTCCCCGGAGGGAGAGTCTAGAAACATAGAAGATAGGAGCAGGAGTAGGCCATTCGGCCCTTCGAGCCTGCTCCGCCATTCAACGAGATCATGGCTGATCATCCAAACCCTAGCACCCAGTCCCTACACCGACAGCCATCCCACCCAAGCCCTATCCCCGTAACCCCGTAACCCCACGTATTTAATCCCCCCTAACACTAAGGGCCAATTTTTATCATGGCCAATCAACCTAACCCGCACATCTTTGGACTGTGGGCGGAAACCGGAGCACCCGGAGGAAACCCATGCAAACACGGGGAGAATGTGCAAACTCCACACAGACAGTCACCCGAGGGCGGATTTGAACCCGGGTCCCTGGCGCTGTGATGCAACAGTGCTAACCACTATGCCACCGTGCTGCCCGTGCAGAAGAGGTGCGGCTCCTCACTGAAATCGGCGCCCAGGCAGAGCAGAGGCACACTGAGCTCATGGCTGCAGTGGCAAGGATGGCCGAATCCATTGAGTCACTGGCAAGGAGTGTCCAGGACTTCGGCGCTGCACTGGCAAGGAGTCTGCAGGACTTCGGTGCAGCACAGGCAAGGAGTCTCCAGGACTTTGGTGCAGCACAGGCAGCACAGGCGGCTTCCACGTAAGTGCTTAGTGGTGACATACAGTCAGTGGCTGGTCTGATGCAGACGCAGATTGAGGCCACACGAGCACTGACTGCTGCCACCCTCGCTGGATCGGGCACGAATCGCCGGGGCCCTCGCTGCGCTGCAGCAGGCCAGCAGTCTGTTCTTCAGCAGATTGCTCTGCATGCTGCAGTGCTGCCCCATGGGAGTGCCAGTGTGTCGTCTGACCAGGGAGTGGCTGTCCTCTGTCAGGATGGCAGCATTCCTGCTGCCAACACTGTCACTTCTTCACTGCAGCTGCCACCACCTGTAGGACAGATTGCTACCGCCCATGCAGAGTTGGAGCAGTCAGCAGCCGGGCCCTCCAGGCCCAGAGCTGGTCCAGGCCGTACCTCAAGGGCATCTGCCGACTCAGTTTCTGACACTCAGCAGCCTTCCCCCAGCCTTGCTGCAGCCACTGGGGTCCCATTGCGGAGGAGCTGCAGGGTGGGAAGGGGCCAATCTCGCAAGCGAAGCAGATCACCCTCGAAGGGCAAAAAGTAGGAGGTGTGGCAAAATGCTGTTACTTTTTTTAGTGAAGGCCGAGGATCATGGTCATTTTTTAGTTACTCTTTTGTTCTTTGTCTCCAGGTTGTGAGAGCCAGTTATGTGTTTGACTGCTTTTTTGGGGGTTTCTCTCTATTACTTTGTCATGCGGGAAGGGCACACAGTTTGTTCAATAAAGAAGTGTCTTTATTCAGATTGTGCATGTTTACTCTTTGAACTATTTGTTGCCTTGACCGGCTCAGGGGTTGCGGAACGGTTCCATTCATGTTCTTTCAATGGCACAAGCCATTCCCTCAGAGGGGGCCTAGAACCGACTTGCAATAAGCTGCTGACAGACGGCCCTTGCACTTTGTGCCTCCCTCACATCCTGGTGCTCCTCCTCCTCCTCCTCCTCTGCTGGTGCTCCAATGTCTGGAGGCAGTCGCTGAGTCCTGAGGATTGCCAGGTTATGCAGCATGCAGCACACTACAACGAAATAGGAGACTCGCTCAGGTGAGTACTGAAGGGCTCCCCCGGAATGGTCCAGACAGCGGAACCGTTGCTTTAGCACGCCGATTGTGTGCTCAATGATGTTCCTGGTCGCTTGATGGTTCTCATTGTATCGTTCTTCAGCAGGGGTGCTGGGCGCACGGAGCGGGGTCATCAGCCAGGTGCACAGAGGATAGCCCTTGTCCCTGAGAAGCCAGCCTCCTGGGTGAGCCAGGGCTTCGAAAAGGTCTGCCACAGAAGTCTGGCACAGGATGACGGCATCGTGGCTGCTGCCTGGAAAGCGGGCATTGACAGCTAGTATCAGCTGTCTGTGGTCACACACCAACTGGACGTTCGACGAATGGAACCCCTTCCGGTTGCGGTAATCCTCGGCATTCTCTTGCGGCGCCCACAAAGCCACATGCGTGCAGTCAATGGTGCCCTGGACCATGGAGAAGCCCGCTATTCTTGCAAATCCCATTGCGCGCTCTTGCTGCTTGTCCAGGGTCATGGGGAAGGAAATGTACTGACGTCTCCTTTTAAAGAGGGCATTCGTGACTTGATGGATGCAGCAATGCACCGCGAACTGGGAGATATTGGCAATGTCCCCAGTAGCGGATTGGAAGGAGCTGGTGGCATAGAAGTTGAGAGCCACTGTCACCTTCACTGCCACCGACAGAGACGTCCTGCTCCTCAGTTGAGGCTGCAGATCTGTCTGAAGCAGGTGGCAGAGCTCAGTGACCACCTCCCTGCTGAATCGAAGCCTCCGAAAACACTGCTCCTCAGACATGTTGAGGTATGAGAACTGTTGGCGGAATATCCTGGGAGGGTAAGGCCTCCTGTGCCGACACCTGTTGGCCCTCCTCCGTCTGGCCAGGATTGACACTCTCTCTCGGCGTCTCTGAGCCCTCTCAATGCAATGGAGAAACCCAACGTTTCCACCCATTGCAGCCCCCATAGTATGTGGCCACTCAAGGTTATGCCAGTGAAAAATCAAACCAACTTCAAAGTTCTGGGCCGAAGCCAGAAGTACCTCTGCGAGCGCTGACTCAATGCAGAAAGCTCTCTCCCTTTGTCTCTACAAATCTCTCTCTCTCTCACAGAAGGAGTGGTCCAAAAATGGCTACCACAAAGAAGCCAGGAAGAGCCCCCTTTAAATAGCGCCCCCCCCCAGCCCCACAGTGACTGGGAACCGTTCCAGTCAACCAGTCGCTGGGAGCACCAGGCGGAAAGGAGGGGGGCGCCACTGAAGTTCCAGTTCGGGGCGCCCCAAGGGCGTTGTACCATGAAATGATGTCAGGATCAGCGCGCATAGCTGAGCGGGCGTTGCTGTTTTGCGCCGCCGCTAAATGTCCGCTCAATTTCGCGAGAGGCGCAGGTCTCGCCGCGCCCGGGCACTAGCTGCATCGCGCCCCACTTATCGCCCTCTTAAGGCGCTAATGGGTGGCGCTAACAACTGAATTTCTCCCCCCTTTACTCTTATACTCAAATCCTCTTGTAATAAAGGCCAACATACCATTTGCTTTCCTAATTGCTTGCTGTATCTGCATGTTAACTTTCGTGTATAAGGACACCCAGGTCCTTCTGAACACCAACATTTCCCAATCGCTCACCATTTAAAAAATACTCTGTTTTTCTATTTTTCCTACCAAAGTGGATAACTTCATATTTCTCCATATTATATTCCATTTGCCATGTTCTTACCCACTCATTTAGCCTGTCTATTCCTCTTGAAGCCTCTTTACACCCTCCTCACAACTTACATTCCCAGCCAGGTTTGAATCATCAGCAAATTTGGATATATTACTTTTGATCCCCTCATCCAAAGCATTGATACAGATTGTGAATAGCTGAGGCCCAAGCACTGATCCTTGCGGTATCCCAATAGTTACAGCCTGCCAACCCGAAAATGACCCGTTTATTCCTACTCTCTGTTTTCTGTCTGTTAACCAATCCTCAATCCATGCTAGTATATTACCCCCAATCCCATGACCCCTAATTTTGTTTAATAACCTCTTATGTGGCACCTTATCGAATGCCTTCTGAAAATCCAAATGCAGCACGGTGGCATAGTGGTTAGCACTGTTGCCTCACAGCGCCAGGGACCAGGGTTCGAATCCGGCCTCGGGTGACTGTCTGTGTGGAGTTTGCACATTCTCCCCGTGTTTGCGTGGGTTTCCTCCGGGTGCTCCGGTTTCCTCCCACAGTCCAAAGATGTGCTGGTTAGGATGATTGGCTATGATAAATTGACCCTTAGTGTTAGGGGGATTAAATACGTGGGGTTACAGGGATAGGGTGGGATATGTGTTGGTGTAGGGGTTATGGGGATCGGGTGGGATATGTGTCGGTGCAGGCTCGATGGGCCGAAATGGCCTCTATCTGCACTGTGGGGTTTCTGTGACTTCTGTGACTGTGACCACATCCACTGGTTCCCCCTTATCAATTCTGCTAGTTACAACCTCAAAAAATTATAACAGATTTGTCAAACACGATTTCCCTTTCATAAATCCATGTTGACTCGGCCCAATCCTATTATTATTTTCTACGTGCCCTGTTACCACATCCTTAATAATAAATTCAAACATTTACCCTACTACTGATGTCAGGCTAACTGGTCTGTAGTTCCCCGTTTTCTCTCTCCTTCTTTTCTTAAATACTGGGGTTACATTTGCTACCTTCCTATCTGCGGGAACCGTTCTAGAATCTATGGAATTTTGGAAAATGACAACCAATGCATCCACTACCTCTATAGCCACCTCTTTCAAAACCCTAGGATGTAGGCCATCAGGTCCAGGGGATTTATCAGCCTTCAGTCCCATTAATTTCTCCAGTACTATTTTTTTACTAATACTAATTTCTTTCAGTTCCTCATTCTCGTGAGAGCCTTGGTTCTCCACTATTCCCGGGAAAGTTTTTGCTGTCGCTGTCAGGGCGAGGCGCTAAGTAAGGCAGAGGCGACAAAGAATTTTGCAGATCGGGTGCCCAGTGAGCGTTGCAATCTGCCTGGCGCTGAGGTCCCCGGCGGTAACTCGTAGCAGCAGCGCTAGGGGCGGAGGAGCGGATTTGGCATGCGACGCTGGATTCGCCTCACCCTGGCGCTATTGCATCAGTGCCCCATTAGTGCCCCTAATAGGTGCTAACTGGAGGCGCTAACCAACCAAATTTGTCCCCCTAAGACCTCAAATATCTCTGCCCTCATCAAAGCCTCAGATGGTGAATCAGAACACACAGTGGAGTGATGGAGAGAATACTTCAGATGGTGATGAGACTCCTGTAGGCAAGAGAGGTGCAATTGACTTCTCTCGAGCTACTGATTGTGTACATTGCAATGCTCCTGATGATCTGTCTGCAGGAGGTATAAAATGTATATTCTGATTTTCTCTTCCAACTCACAGAGTGAGGAAATTAAATTCTGTTGCAATACGCCATAGTACAGCATGCTGGTGCTCCTATGTGCTGCAGTACACCATTGCACTATCTTTTATTTATACATATTACCATTAATCATGTTATCTTCCATGTATGTATTTACAGTATTTAGGTTCCTAGTGGTTTTCATAATATGATACTGTGAAGAATAATGCTATCTAAATAGCTTAATTGAACTTTGTTAAAGATAAGACAAATCTTCAGAACAGGTGGATGATAGGAAGTACATTGATATACTGTGGCACAAATTGGTGGAATGGGCCGTGGGCTGAATGCTGCTATCAGGATGATTTACTGAGGGAGACTGAGCATTTCCTTACAGTAAGGATGACAACAGAGCTGCTGCCAACCCAAACTCTCTAGGCCAGTGGTTCTCAAACTTTTTTGGTTGAAGGACCCCTTTTCAAATTGATTAGTAATCACAGACCCCCGCCCCCCATCTAAATTATAATACTATATAACACTCATAATATGAAAGTGGGGCATGTAAAGAGTGTTTTAATAATGCTTTTAAGAAAACAGGTATTTATTTACAGATATCCGTGAGATGGGTGTGCCTGCTTTTCACGCCAATCCTGGGTACTTGGCAGCAACAGGTGGCCACTATTAGCCACTTAGTGCTGAACAATTTTTAAAGTAGTCAGCAGGCTGGCCAAGGGGAGTGAGGGCACTCATGCACATGCTGGGATGCTGCTGGAAGCGTGACTCACTGCCATATTGTCCCACTCATGTGTTCTGTAACAGCTGCGCTGTGGGATTGTACATGTTCGTGTGAACAATTTCAGGCACATGTTTGAAGGGCCCCACAGGTGCTCTGATCATGTGTTGGGAGGATGGCACAGGGTCGTGGCGCCAGGTAGAGGATCAGCTCAACCGGCAGGAAACGCTCATTGCTATGGGCCTCTGTGAGGAGGCGTTGAAGAATAATCCGCAAGAACTGAATTGGTGTCGGTTTTATAAAGAGGAGCAGCCTTGAAATTACCTCCAGCCGCCTCCGGTCGCGGACCCCCCTGGAAAATCTCTACTGACCCCCAGGGGTCCACGGACCCCAGTTTGAGAAACATTGCCTAAGCAGATTACAAAACTGCAGCAGCAGAGGCCGAGATAGTGCATTCCTGGCCACCCTCTCAGCCACAAAATAGTGCGTGATGTGGGGGAAACTAAAAGAAAGAATGGTAGCTAAATAACTTTTTTTTTAAACTGCAAAGGAACAATTATGAACCCATGAGCCTTAACACTACTCACTCGACTGTAGAACCAAAACCCACTGTTGAATGGTATTTGAGCTTGATTGACTTCAGTGAGTGAGTATTGCCAATTCTCAACTGGGTCACAGAGGAGAACAAGGAACAGAAAAACAGCAGGACTAGTCCTACCCCTTCAGACCCTGTGGCCGATCATGGTGCCATTGACAGTTGCCATGGAGAAGTCCAGACTATCCAGCTCTTCTGGCTGAAGAAGGAAACATCGTGGCAGGAGGCGGCTGTGGGGGACCTTAAAGTGGAAAAAAATATAGAAGTGAGAATCAAAATAATTGTTTAATACAAAACAGAGAGGAAAGTTTTTTTTAATTACTGACTAAGATATAATATGGCAAATCTTGTCAAATATTTGGGTAGGATGCAAACTGTGATCATCATAGCCTTTAATCTATTTGGGTGTAAAACCTCCTTATAAAAGAACGTATATACCTAGAAACTGCTGTGTGCATGAGGCATTATACTGGCAGCAATTGTGGAATCCTGGGCAGCAATTTTAATGGTTCTGGTATTTGCGTGGTTCCCACCTGCTGAACGCCTGTCATGATTTTGTGGTAGAGCGTTTGAGCTTGCAGTGTGTTATAATGCATCGACTGTTCATTAGGCTTGTTCAGCATGGAAATCCTGTCATTACTGGTTGTTAAGGGAGCTTGTCCACAAAATTGCTGTCTTCCTGTATTCCATCTGTAATGTGTTAATCTTGTTCATGTGAAATGGGCATTAGAGTTTAGGCAGAATTTCCCATGTCAAGAATCCTGACTCTCTAATAGTCGATTATTCAGTCTTCATGTGCTAATCGAGGGTTGACTGTAGAGTACTGCAGATTTTTGAATGGATTTGCTCCCACTATTTTAAGTCTGTGGGCTAAAATGTGGGCATTCTCTCTCACCCAGTAGGCCAGCCAATGATAGAGGAATAGCATTAATCATCAAAGGCAGCTGTGAACTGCAATTACGAGGCAGTTAACAACCTGAAATAGCACTGGGAAGGCATTACTCATCAAATTACTGTAGATTTGGATGTTACTGAATAAGAAAGCCATTTTGCATGTCAGGAGCTATATTCTGCAAGCACTCAGGAAGAGATGAGCTTGTTACAGATGGAATATACGAAGATAGCAATTTAAGTGAATGATGGTCGCCCTCCAAAAGTGCCTGGTGCACCAGACATAGGAAGAGGTGGCTTAAAGCCGGAAACACAATTCAGCCACAGCAGACCCAGATGTGAATGAAGGACTCTCATAAGGCACTCAGAATCCAAGCAGTTGTCAGCTTAGTCTTCCATAAGGAGTGGTAAATTAGATATTACACATCTGAAGGAAGGCACTACCATTAAGGGGCAACACAATGTTGACATTCATACATTCCATAACAAAGGGAAAATAATGCACTGCATTATGGACTATTTATTTAACATATAGCAGGAGCCGAGCCTAAGGGGACAATAGGTGGAATTTTAAGAACTGAGCATGAAAATGTAGAACAAGGTGGTTTGAGTGCAGTTACTTGGCAGATGAGGTTTGCCCCTTTACGAATTGGTGTAGTGGCGGCATTCCTTGAAAGCCATTTGGAATTAGAGCCAGTTGGGTTAATCTTCATGCTGCATTACTGTACCACTGCTAATTCGTCATTGGCACTGTCACCAAGTTACGCTGCTGGGGCTTGGCCATCCAGGTCAATGAGATGTCTGGGTAAGTCTATTTTCTGAGTGAAGTTTTTTTTAAATTTGTTTTTTATGGGATATGGGCATTGCTGGCAAGGCCAGCATTTATTGTCCATTCCTAGTTGCCCTTGAGAAGGTGGTGGTGAGCTGCCTTCTTGAACCACTGCAGTCCGTGTGGTGAAGGTACTCCCACAGTGCGGTTAGGGAGGGAGTTCCAGAATTTTGACCCAGCGATGATGAAGGATTGGCGATATACTTCTAAGTCAGGATGGTGTGTGACTTGGTGCTCCCGTGCACCTGCTGCCCTTGTCCTTCTAGGTGGTAGAGATCGCGGGTTTGGGAGGTGCTGCCGAAGAAGCCTTGGCGCGTTGCTGCAGTGCATCTTGTAGATGGTACACACTGCAGCAACGGTACGCCGGTGGTGGAGGGAGTGAATGTTTAAGGTGGTGGATGGGGTACTAATCAAGCGGGCTGCTTTGTCCTGGATGGTGTCGAGCTTCTTGAGTGTTGTTGGAGCTGCACTCATCCTGGCAAGTGGAGAGTATTCCATTACACTCTTTACTTGTGCCTTGTAGATGGTGGAAAGGATTTGGGGAGTCAGGAAGTGAGACACTCACTGCAGAATACCTAGCCTATGACCTGCTCTTGTTGCCACAGTATTTATGTGGCTGGTCCAGTTAAGTTTCTGGTCAATGGTGACCCCCAGGTTGTTGATGGTGGGGGATTCGCCGATGGTAATGCTGTTGAATGTCAAGGGGAGGTAGTTAGACTCTCGCTTGTTGGAGATAGTCATGGCCTGGCACTTGTGTGGCGCAAATGTTACCTACCACTTATCAGCCCAAGCCTGAACGTCGTCCAGGTCTTGTTGCATGCGGGCATGGATTGCTTCATTATCTGAGGAGTTGTGAATGGTGCTGAACACTGTGCAGCCATCAGTGAACATTCCCATTTCTGACCTTATGTTGGAGGGAAGTTCAATGATGAAGCAGCTGAAGATGGTTGGGCCTAGGACACTGCCCTGAGGAACTCCTGCATTGATGTCCTGGGGCTGTGATGATTGACCTTCAACCACCACAACCATCTTCCTTTGTGCTAGGTATGACTCCAGCCAGTGGAGAGTTTTCCCCCGATTCCCATTGACTTCAGTTTTACTAGGGCTCCTTGATGCCACATTCAGTCAAATGCTGCCTTGATATAATGGGCAGTCACTCTCACCTCACCTCTGGAATTCAGCTCCTTTGTCCATGTTTGGACCAAGGTGGTAATGTGGTCGGGAGCTGAATGGTGTTGACGGAACCCAAACTGTGCATCAGTAAGCAGGTTATTGGTGAGTAAGTGCCAATTGATAGCACTGTTGATGACACCTTCCATCACTTTGCTGATGATTGAGAGTAGACTGATGGGGCAGTAATTGGCCAGATTGGATTTGTCCTGCTTTTTGTGGACAGGACATACCTGGGTAGTTGTCCACATTGTCGGATAGATGCCAGTGTTGTAGCTGTACTGGAACAGCTTGGCTAGAGGCACGGCTAGTTCTGGAGCACAAGTCTTCAGCATGATAGCTGGGATGTTATCAGGGTCCATAGCCTTTTCTGTATCCAGTGCGCTCAGCCATTTCTTGATATCACGTGAAGTGAATCGAATTGACTGAAGACTGGCTTCTGTGATGGTGGGGACCTCAGGAGTAGGCTGATATGGATCATCCACTCGGCACTTCTGGCTGAAGATGGTTGCAAACGCTTCAGCCTTGTCTTTTGCACTCACGTGCTGGGCTCCACCATCATTGAGGATGGGGATACTCATGGAGCCTCCTCCTCCTGTTTGTTGTTTAATGGTCCACCACCATTCACGACTGGATGTGACAGGACTGCAGAACTTTGATCTGATCCGTTGATTGTGGGATCGTTTAGCTCTGTCTATAGCATGCTGTTTCCATTGTTTAGCATGCATGTAGTCCTGTGTTGCAGCTTCCCCAGTTTGGCACCAAGTTATGGAGCATGCAGCAGACAACAATTATTGTGGAAACCTTGGGGTTGAAGCAAAATTGCTTTGTAAGCTAGTCTTCGATCGGTCGAGACAGGTGAAGCACTGTTTCAAGATGTCAGTGGTGTTTAATAATAATACTGGTTGAAGCATAAGGTTTGTTGTTCCTGTGTTGTGCTTCTGACTGTGGATGGCACCGCATACCCTTGATCTCCGTGGTGCCATTGTTCCACTCTTCATTCCCTTCAAATAAGGGTGGCACCGATGATTACCTTGAAATAAAGGCACTTTTGGGTAGCAGAAACTGCCCGACATGATTCTCTGCTGATGGGCCATATGCCACATGTGACAGAAATAGAGGACCACCTTTTTGCAGATAATAAAATGTCTGTATTGTATCTTTTTCATGTGATATTTTACATTATTATACAATGTTATCAATTTGAAGAGAAACGTTGATAGCTGTTGTTTGAAAGGAATGCTGTTGTCCTTTGTTGTACAAAGAAATACACAAATACTGTTTCTGAAACCATGGGCTGGATTTTGCCAATGGGGAGCTTTTGGAGGCGGGACTCCCACTTGTCAGGTTTCAGTCCCGCCTCCATCAACTTCTGGCCAACCCACGCTATTTTCCCTTGATTAACCTTGTTAAGCCCGCCCCGTGGACTTAACAGGCCAATTAAGGGAAAGCCAGTTACAGAGAACGTCAGCGTATGACGTTTCATCTGTCAAATATTTTTGACAGATGAATTGTCATTGTTTAACAGCTCTGTGAAGCTGTCAAACACTGACATTCTATCTTCTTGAATTCAAGACCTCATCAAACCTCTTTCTTTTGCAGAAATTAGATGGTTGCTGCATTGGCGAATGCGAGACTCTCCACATCCCCAACTCTTGAAGCCTGCAGAAAAAACAAAGGTAAGTAAACTTTTTCTAAAACTTTCCACTTACCTCACATACACACCTCTCCACACTTGCACCCATTGACATAAATCAACTGAGCGGCCTGTGGGTGGCGCTGTCTAGGGAGAGTATAAATACTCAGGCACGGGCCCAGCTTGCGCAGGACATTCTTAACAGGAACTAGTCAAGGACACAACTAGACCTCTATGTTGTAAAACAGTTGATTAAAGCTTTGTTTAATGCTTAGACCAAGTGCCTAGTAGTTTTCTTACATCACCCATCACATACCTTCACAGCATACGTTTGCACCCCTCCCACCCCCACAGACCCACTACTCACCTCAGTGACCCTGCGGGGTTAACATAGAAACATAGAGATAGGAACAGGAGTAGGCCATTCGGCCCTTCGAGCCTGCTCCGCCATTCAATGAGATCATGGCTGATCTTCGTCTGAGATCATAGCTGATCTTACCAGTTCAGTACCCCGTCCCCGCCTTTTCTCCGTAACCCTTAATCCCCTTAGCCTTCAGAAATATATCCAATTCTCTCTTGAAAATATTTATTGAATTAGCCTTCACAGCCCTCTGTGGCAGGGAATTCCACAGGCTCACCACTCTTTGAGTGAAGAAATTCTTCCTCATCTCTGTTTTAAATGATTTGCCCGCTATTTTTAGACTGTGGCCCCTGGTTCTGTGCTCCCCGGCCATTGGAAACATTCTCTCTGAATTCAGCCTGTCCAGGCCTGCCATAATTTTATATGTTTCGATGAGATCCCCTCTCAATCTTCTAAACTCCAGTGAGTACAAGCCCAAACTATTTAATCTCTCTTCGTAGGTCATTCCCGCCATTCCAGGTATCAGCCTGGTGAATCGCCGTTGCACTCTTTCCATGGCAAGAACATCCTTCCGCAGATGGGGCGACCAAAACTGTACACAATACTCCAGATGCGGTCTCACCAGCACCTTGTACAGCTGTAGTAAGGTATCCCTATTCCTATACTCGAACCCCCTTGATATGAAGGCCAACATACCATTTGCCTTCTTAATCGCCTGTTGCACCTGCATGCTCTCCTTCAGTGACTGGTGCACAAGAACACCCAGGTCCCTCTGCACTTCCCCATCTCCCAATCTATTGCCATTTAGATAATAATCTACCCTCCTGTTTTTACCCCCAAAGTGGATAACCTCGCATTTATCCACATTATAGTGCATCTGCCACGTATCCGCCCATTCCCCCAACCTGTCCAAATCGCACTGTAGCCTCCTGATATCCTCATCAGAGCCCACCCCTCCTCCTAGTTTAGTGTCGTCAGCGAATTTGGAAATATTGCATCCAATTCCCTGATCCAGATCATTTATATATATTGTGAACAGCTGGGGTCCCAGGACAGATCCTTGCGGCACCCCGCTGGTCACTGCCTGCCACTCCGAAAACGAGCCGTTTATTCCAACTCTCTGTTTTCTATCCGCCAGCCAGTTCTCTATCCACGTTAATACTTTGCCCCCAATCCCATGAGCCTTAATTTTGCATGATAATCTTTTGTGTGGAACCTTATCGAAGGCTTTCTGGAAGTCAAGGTACACCACATCCACTGGCTCTCCCCCATCTATTTTACCAGTTACTTCCTCAAAAAATTCCAGCAGATTAGTCAAACACGATTTACCCTTTGTAAATCCATGTTGACTCTGTCCGATCCTTTCCCCATTTGTCAAGTGCTCCGCTATTTTATCCTTAATAATGGACTCTAGCATTTTGCCCACAACCGATGTAAGGCTTACTGGTCTATAATTCCCTGCTTTCTCTCTACCCCCCTTTTTAAATATTGGGGTAACATTAGCTACCCTCCAATCCACGGGTACTGTTCCCGAGTCAATGGAGTTCCGGAAGATGATCCTTAGAGCATCTGCTATCTCCAGGGCCACCTCCTTAAGTACCCTAGGATGTAGTTTATCAGGCCCCGGGGATTTGTCGGCCTTCAGTCCCCTCAACTTACCCAACACCATATCCCTAGAGATACTAATTTCTGTCAGCTCCTCCCTCTCATTAGTCCCTATGTTTGCCGATATTCCTGGGAGGTTATTTGTGTCCTCCTTTGTGAATACAGAACCAAAGTATGAGTTTAATTGGTCTGCCATTTCCTTATTCTCCATTATATATTCTCCCGAATCGGACTGCAAGGGACCGACTTGGGATTTTACCAGTCTTTTCCTCCTGATATACCGATAAAAGCTTTTGCAGTCTGTCTTTATGTTTGCTGCAAGTTTACTTTCGTATTCTATTTTCCCCTTCCTGATTAATCCCTTTGTCCTCTTTTGCTGTATCTTGTACTGCCCCCAATCTTCCGGTCTGGTGCTTTTTTTTGCCAGTTGATATGCCCTTTTTTTTGATTTTATGCTGTCCCTAATTTCCCTCGTTATCCACGGTTGAGTCACCTTTTTAGGTTTATTTTTATGCCAAACCGGTATAAACATGTTCTGGAATTCTTCCATTCTATCTTTGAATGCTTGCCATTGTCTCTCCACTGTCAATCCCCCCAGAAACACCACCCAATCAATCTTACCCAATTCCCGTCTCATACCCTCGTAATTCCCTTTATTTAAGTTCTGGACCTTAGTCTCTGATTCAATTTCCTCACTCTCCATCTCGACTGAGAGCTCGATCATATTATGATCGCTCTGACCCAAGGGGCCTCGTACAAGAAGATTGCTGATAAGTCCCTTCTCATTGCACAATACCCAGTCTAAAATGGCCTGATCTCGAGTCGGCTCCTCGACATATTGGTCCAGATAACCGTCCCGAAAACATTCCAGGAATTCCTCCTCCTCAGAATTTTTACTAATTTGGGTAGTCCAATCAATATGTAAATTAAAGTCACCCATGATGACAGCTGTGCTCTTATCGCACGCTTCTCTAATTTCCCTTTTTATGCCTTCCCTCACCTCCATATTACTATTTGGAGGCCTATATATCACACCCACTAACGTTTTCCTCCCCTTGCTATTTCTCATTTCTACCCATACAGATTCCGTTTCATCCGAGTTAATATCCTTCCTTTCCATTGCATTAATCCCCTCCTTTACCAGCAATGCTACCCCACCTCCCCTACCTTTTTGCCGATCCTTCCTAAATATTGTATATCCCTGGATGTTAAGTTCCCAGCCTTGCCCACCCTGCAGCCACGTTTCTGTAATCCCAATCAAATCATACTTGTTTACCTCTATTTCCACAACTAATTCATCCACCTTGTTCCTAATGCTTCTAGCATTAAGATACAAAGCCTTCAGGCTTGCTTTTTTCACACTCTCATTATGAATTAGTTTGGCCCTTTGTGTTTCTCTCCTTTGCTTATTGCTTCTCACCTTTCTACCATCTATTTCTGACTTCATATGACTTCCCTCTTTTCCACTACCTAGGTTCCCATCCCCCTGCCAAATTAGTTTAAATCCTCCCGAACCGCCCTAGAAAATATTACCCCGAGGACATCGGCTCCCTCACAGTTCAGGTGTAGACCGTCCCCTTGGTACAGGTCACTCCTCCCCAAGAACTGGTTCCAATGCCTCAAGAATTTAAATCCCTCTCCCTTGCACCACTGCTCAAGCCACGTATTTAGCTTATCTATCTTACTCTCTCTAAACTTATTAGCTCGTGGCACTGGTAGCAATCCAGAGATTACTACCTTTGAGGTCCTACTTTTCAATTTAGCTCCTAACTCCCTAAATTCAGCTTGTAGGAGCCTTCAGGAAGCCCACGCCTCTGTGGGCAAAATGGGGATAATCCTCTTATCTGCCTGTTAACTACCTGTTAACAGGCAGATAAGTGGCGCTAATGCCCTTCCCACCTCCAAGGAGCCGGAACCTGGGTGAGGTGGCGGCGGCAGAGGAGCGAGCTTAAAACTGAGGTGGCAGCAGCAGGTAGGCCCCACAGTGGCAGCGGACTTGGGTGAGGCGGCGGTGGCAGAGGAGCGAGCTTAAAACCAAGGCGGCAGCAGCAGGTAGGCCCCACAGCGGCGGCGGACCTGGGTGAGGCGGCGGCGGCAGAGGAGCGAGCTTAAAACCGAGGTGGCAGCTGCAGGTAGGCCCCACAGCAGCGGCGGACCTGGGTGAGGCGGCGGCGGCAGAGGAGCGAGCTTAAAACCGAGGCGGCAGCAGCAGGTAGGCTTACCAATCTCAGAGCTCAGAGCGGGAGAGAGTGAAGTAAAAAGTAATCGAAGTGTGACGTCACCAGGAAGCAGGTAAGTGATTCATTGGTGAGTATTTCTCTTTTTTTCCAAACTTAAACTCTGTGGTTTATAGTTTCTAAACTCTCTGTGGTGTAGCGGGGACTGTTGGTAAACCAGGGCCCTTAAGTATATCATTTAACTGTAGTGTAATTGGTGGGATTGATTTGATTTAATTTAATTTGAATTAATTAAAGGGTAAGTCATGGCAGGAGAGCTCAGCCCCATGGTATGCTCCTCCTGCGCTATGTGGGAACTCAGGGACACTTCCTGTGTCCCTGACGACCATGTGTGCAGGAAGTGTATCCAGCTGAAGCTACTGGCAGACCGCATTGTGGTGCTGGAGCTGCAATTGGATACATACTGGACCATTCGCGATGCTGAGGACGTCGTGGATATCACATTTAATCAGTTGGTCACACCGCAGGTAAAGGTTGTACAGGCAGAAAGGGAATGGGTGGCCACCAGGCAGAGTAGTAGGTGTAGGCAGGTAGTGCAGTGGTCCCCTGTGGCTATCCCCCTCTCAAACAGATATATCACTTTGCATACTGTTGAGGGGGATGGCTTATCAGGGGAAAGCAGCAGCAGCCAACTTCCTGGCACCAGGGGTGGTTCTGCTGCACAGGATGGGAGGAAAAAAAGGGGTAGAGCTATAGTAATAGGGGATTCTATTGTAAGGGGAATAGATAGGTGTTTCTGCGGCCGCAAATGAGACTCCAGGATGGTGTGTTGCCTCCCTGGTGCAAGGGTCAAGGATGTCTCAGAGTGGCTGCAGAACATTTTGGAAGGGGAGGGTGAACAGCCAGTTGTCGGGTGCATATAGGTACCAACGATATAGGTAAAAAATGGGATGAGGTCCTAAAAGTTGAATATAGGGAGTTAGGAGGTAAATTAAAAAATAGGACCTCAAAGGTAGTAATCTCAGGATTGCTACCAGTGCCACGTGCTAGTCAGAGTAGAAATAGAAGGATATTTCAGATGAATACATGGCTAGAGGAATGGTGCAAGCGGGAGGGATTCAAATTCCTAGGACATTGGAACCGGTTCTGGAGGAGGTGGGACCAGTACAAACCGGATGGTTTGCACCTGGGCAGGGCCGGGACCGATGTGTTCTGGACATTATGTGACATTCTGGACATTTTTACATGCAGTAGCACCCTCTGGTGGTGGTTATTGTGTTAGCAGTGTGTTTGTATGAAACAGAGGTCATTTGACCTTTGTTCCTTTCTTCCTGTGTGACGTCATTTGACCTTTGTTCCTTTCTTCCTGTGAGAGGTCATTTGACCTTCGTACCTTTCTTCCTGTGTAACCCAGGAAGTAGAACCCCAGGAGGTAAAATTCCAGGAAGAACCTGGCAGTAATGGAGGATTCCATAAGGGTTTCACAATCCAATGTAATCTGATTTCATATGTTAGGCCAAGTGCAATATCTGTGAGTATCTTTGTTTGTTAGCATAATAGCAATGTTGTCAGAGTAGTATTTTGACAATAATATGTTTATAAAAAGTAATAGTTGATAGTTACGGAAGTTAGTCCAAATGTTCGTTAGTTATACAATTAGTCTATTCTACTGTTGTAAATATGTTTATATCTTATGTAATATCGAATGTATAATACTCAGTTTATGTACAAAACATACTTTATCTTTGTTTACAGTTTCACAAATTTGTTCAAGTAAAGCTTCAAAACAGCAAACGGCTTCACGAAGAATTATTTTTGAATAAGTGTTTAACTTGCTGGATAACTAGACAGGAGCACGTCTAGCGCGGCCAGTACACGATGTCCTGGGGGAGTGTTTGCTAGTGCTCTGAAGGAGGGTTTAAACTAAAATGGCAGGGGGTTGGGAACCTGAGCAGGGAGACAGAGGAAAGGGAAACAAGGATAAAAGCAAAAGACAGGAAGGAGAAAAACAAAAGTGGCAGTCAGAGAAATCAAGGGTTTAAATCAAACATGGCCACAGTAACTAATAATTCTAAAAGGTCTAAGAGCGTTAAAAAAACAAGCCTGAAGGCTTTGGCCTAGAAATTGAGTGGGCTTAGCGCCCATTTTGCGGCGCTAGAGGGCATTGCGCTGGACTTACAGCCGGTTTTGAAATTGACTAGGGCCCAACATCGGCGTTACACCGGTAGCGCTGCGCCGGCACTGATGACGTCATCAGTGTGCGCAGCGTCCCGGTTGCCGTGGTGACGGGCCCCAGCACCGAAATTCAGTTGCGGCCGCCTCGCCCGTGGCAGCCGCAACTAAGACTCTGGCAACAGAGTCTTACACGACTTTGCGCCGGCGCATAAAGGTGGAGCGGCGGCCGGCCGCTTTCCCGCCGGCTGCCTGCCCGCACCTCCCTCCCCGGACTCCCCCACCCCCCCCCCCACGGAACAGATGCTTCTCGGCTGCGAGCCCGGCACTTCCCCGAGGTGCCGGGCTCATTTTTGTGGCGATTTAACCGGCCAGCGGGCGGGTGCAGGCAGCTCCTCCTTAACTGAAGGAGGAGGCCTGCACTTCCCGAGCCTGCCGCACCGCATCGGGCGCCGCAGCGCCGGAATAGCGCCGCAATGCGGCGCGTAGCGCCAGTTTTCAGGCGCAAACAGCCTTCAGTAGCGCCGGCAGCCGTTTGGGCGCGGCGCTACTGAATTTTTGGCGCGCACAGCGCGACTTAGCACCGGCGCTAAATTTCCGGCGTTAAGCCCCGGCACAGCGCAAACTCAATTTCTAGGCCTTTGTGTCTTAATGCGAGGAGCATTCGTAATAAGGTGGTTGAATTAGCTGCGCAAATGAGGTAAACAAATATGATATGATTGGGATTACGGAAATGTGGCTACAGGGTGGCCAAGGCTGGGAACTCAACATCCAGGGGTATTCAATATTCAGGAAAGATAGGCAAAAAGGAAAAGGAGGTGGGGTAGCATTGCTGGTTAAAGAGGGGATTAACACAATTGTAAGGAAGGATATTAGCTCTGATGATGTGGAATCTGTATGGGTAGAACTGAGAAATACCAAGGGGCAGAAAACGTTAGTGGGAGTGGTATATAGACCTCCAAACATTAATGCGGAAGTTGGAGATGGCATTAAAAGGGAAATTAGAGAAGCGTGCAATAAGGGCACAGCAGTTATCATGGGTGAATTTAATCTACATATAGATTGGGCTAACCAAATTAGTAACAATACTGTGGAGGAGGAATTCCTGGAGTGTATACGGGATGTTTTCCTGGACCAATATGTCGAGGAACCAACTAGAGATCAGCCCATCTTAGACTGGGTATTATGTAATGAGAATGGAAAAATTAGCAATCTTGTTGTACGAGGCCCCTTGCGTCGGAGCGATCATAATATGATACAATTCTTCATTAAGATGGAGAGTGAAGTAGTTGACTCAGAGACTAGGGTCCTGAATCTAAATAAAGGAAACTACGATGGTATGAGGCGCGAGTTGGGTAGGATTGATTGGGGAATGTCACACAAAAGATTTATGGTGGATAGGCAATGGCAAACATTCAAAGACCACATGGATGAACTACAGAATTTGTTCATCCCAGTTTGGCATAAAAATAAAACAAAAAAGGTGACTCAAATGTGGCTAACAAGGGAAATTAGGGATAGCATAAGATCCAAGGAGAGGACATATAAATAGGCCAGAAAAAGCAGTAAACCTGAGGATTGGGAGCAGTTTAGGATTCAGCAAAGGAGGACAAAGGGATTAATTAAGAGGGGGAAAATAGAATATGAGAGTAAGCTTTCAGGGAACATAAAAACTGACTGTAAAAACTTTTATAGATATGTGAAGAGAAAAAGATTGGTGAAGTCAAGCGCATGTCCCTTGCAGTCAGAATCAGGGGAATTTATAATGGGGAACAAAGAAATGGCAGACCAATTAAATACATATTTTGGTTCTGTCTTCACAAAGGAGGACACAAATAACCTCGCAGAGACGTCGGGGAACATAGGGTCTGATGAAAGGGAGGAACTGAAAGAAATCAGTATTTGTAGGGAAATGGTGTTAGGGAAATTGACGGATTGAAGGCCGATAAATCCCCAGGGCCTGATAATCTACATCCTAGGGTACTTAAGGAAGTGGCCCTAGAAAAAGTAGATGCATTGCTGGTCATCTTCCAACATTCGATGGAATCTGGAACAGTACCCATGGATTGGAGGGTAGGTAGCTAATGTTACTCCCCTATTCAAAAAAGGTGGTAGAGAGAAAAAGAGTAATTATAGTAAGCCTGACATCGGCAGTGGGGAAAATGCTAGAGTCCATTATAAAAGATGTAACAGCAGAGCACTTGGAAAACAGTGACAGGATCGGATAAAGTCAACATGGATTTACAAAAGGTAAATCGTGCTTGACTAATCTACTGGAATTTTTTGAGGATGTAACTGGTAAAATAGATAAGGGAGAAGCAGTGGATGTGGTGTATTTGGACTTTCAAAAGGCTTTCGATAAGGTCCCGCATAAGAGATTAGCATGTAAAGTTAAGGCACATGGGATTGGGGGCAAGGTATTGACTTGGATAGAGAACTGGTTGGCAGACAGAAAGCAAAGAGTTGGAATAAACGGGTCTTTTTCCGAGTGGCTGGCAGTGACTAGTGGGGTACCGCAGGGATCGGTCCTTGGACCCCAGCTATTCACAATATGTATTAATGATCTAGACGAGGGAACTAGATGTAATATCTCCAAGTTTGCAGACGACACAAAGCTGCATGGGCATGTGTGCTGTGAGGAGGATGCCGAGAAACTCTAGTATGATTTGGACAGGTTGGGTGATTGGGCAGAAGCATGGCAGATGCAATATAACGTGGATAAATGCGAGGTTATCCACTTTGGTGTCAAAAACAGGAAGGCAGAATGGCAATAGATTAGGAGAAGGGGAAGTGCAACGAGACCTGGGTGTCCTTGTGCACCAGTTGCTGAAGGTAAGCATGCAGGTGCAGCAGGCAGTTAAGAAGGCAAATGGTATGTCGGCCTTCGCAGCGAGAGGGTTTGAGTACAGGAACAAGGATGTCTTGCTGCAGCTGTACAGGGCCTTGGTGAGACCGCATCTTGAGTATTGTGTGCAGTTTTGATCGCCTTATCTGAGGAAGGATGTTCTTGCCATGGAGGGAGTGCACCGAAGATTCACCAGGCTGATACCTGGGATGGCAGGAATGACGTATGAGGAGAGATTGGGTCGATTGGGCTTATACTCGCTGGAGTTTAGAAGAATGAGAGGGGATCTCATTGAAACTTATAAAATTCTAACAGGACTAGACAGACTAGATGCAGGAAGGATCCTCCCGATGGTTGGGGAGTCCAGAACCAGGGGTCACAGTCTAAGGATAAGGGGTAAGCCATTTAGGACAGAGATGAGGAGGAATTTCTTCACCCAGAGAGTGGTGAACCTGTGGAATTCTCTACCACAGAAGGCAGTAGAGGACAATTCATTAACTATATTCAAGAAGGAGTTGGATATATTTCTTAAGGCTAAAGGGATATGGGGATATGGAGAGAAGGCAGGAACGGGGTACTGAATTTGGATGATCAGCCATGATCTCATTGAATGGCGGAGCAGGCTCGAGGGGCCGAATGGCCTACTTCTGCTCCTATCTTCTATGTTTCTATGAACCTGGTGCAGGATGGCTACCCGCCTCCTGGCAAGATGGCACGGAGGCAGATTGGGGGCGGGCTGGGCACCCGCCCCCAGATTCTGCCATTTTCCTGGGAGTTCCGCCTCCATACCCGCCTCCCCAGGGCTGGCAAGATTGCGCCGCATAGAACCATAAAAGTTTGCAGCACAGAAGGAGACCATTATGTCTATCATGTCAGCACTGGCTCTTTGCTGAAGCAATCCAAAACTAATCCTAAATAGCAACAGAAAATGCTGGAAAAACTCAGCAGGCCAGGCAACATCCGTGGAGAGAAAATAGAGTCGACGTTTCGGGTCTAACCAAAAAGGGTTAGACCCGAAACGTCGACTCTATTTTCTCTCCACGGATGTTGCCTGTCCTGCTGAGTTTTTCCAGCATTTTCTGTTGTTATTTCGGATTTCCAGCATCTGCAGTATTTTGCTATCGTACCAAAACTAATCCTGTCTGGTTCAAATATTTATCCACTTTTTCCTTAAAAGATGCAGCAATTTCTGCCTCAACCATGCCCTGTGGCAAAACATTCTAAGCACCAACAACCCTCTACATAAAGAAATGTCTCCTAACCGTTCTCTTCAATCTCTAAGTGACAATTTTAAATTGTTGGCCACGCATCATTGACTCCCAACAATATTCATGCTCGAGTCATCCTCTGAAAAGCCTCTGCTGAATAATGTGTCTGTGAACTCCTTGATACATTTGTGGGCTGTAACCTGGCTGGCATTGCAGATGTTTATATTGCTAATCTAGGAAAAGTCTGATGCCTGGAAATTGAGGGCCACGCTGACTTTGGCAGCCACTGGCAGCGCTGTGCTGAAGTGACCTGTTGTGTAAAGGTCTTGGTGAAGACAGAGAAGAGAATTTTCACCTGGGGGAGCACATGGGTTTGAGTGTGGGTGGAGGGCTAAAACCGGCAAAAATGTCAGCACTTCGGGAAGCTGGCTCCAACCCGCTGACTTCCGGCTTTAACATGAGCGTGCTAGGTTGCTTGCACGCACCCCATTGGGAGAGGCAGGTTGCCTATCATAATATGCTAATCACTCAATTAGAGTGATTTTTCAACTGATTTTTTTAATTAAATGGCGCATCCACAGGTTTCTCAGGCTCCCTGACACTTGGCATTGAAGGCAAGATGAGAACACAGCAGCAATGGAGGGGGCTGAATCAAACTCATGGAAATACTGCCATAAATACTCAGTACTCACAGCTACTTTCTTACTTACTAGTGGGAAAGGGTTTGTTCACAGTACTTTTGCTGAGAGGTTACTTTCTACACATTGGAGGTTTTCTCAATCACATCAGGATGGGTGGCGCTGTGACTGCCTTAGATTGGACCTCGGACGAGGACCAATGTGACCATCACCAGCACCAGCAGCAGCAACCTGTTCAGAGACCTGTAGCTGGACAACAGAGAGGGGAGCAACAGAGAGGGCAGCAGCAGAGAGGGCAGCAGCAGAGAGGGCATCGCAACAGAAGGGGCAGCACCAGAGAGGGCAGCAGCAGAGGGGGCAGCAGCAGAGGGGGCAGCAGCAGAGGGGGCAGAAACAGAGAGGGCAGCAGCAGAAGGGGCAGAAACAGAGAGGGCAGCAAGAGAGAGGGCAGCAGCAGAGAGGGCAGCAGCAGAGAGGGCAGCAGCAGAGGGGGCAGCAGCAGAGGGGGCAGCAGCAGAGGGGGCAGCACCAGAGAGGGCAGCACCAGAGAGGGCAGCACCAGAGAGGGCAGCACCAGAGAGGGAAGCACCAGAGAGGGGAGCACCAGAGAGGGCAGCACCAGAGAGGGCAGCACCAGAGAGGGCAGCAAGAGAGAGGGCAGCAGCAGAGAGGGCAGCAGCAGAGAGGGCAGCACCAGAGAGGGGAGCACCAGAGAGGGGAGCACCAGAGGTGTGCAGCACCAGAGGGGGCAGCACCAGAGAGGGCAGCAGCAGAGGGGGCAGCAGCAGAGGGGGCAGCAGCAGAGGGGGCAGCACCAGAGAGGGCAGCACCAGAGGGGGCAGCAGCAGAGAGGGCAGCACCAGAGAGGGCAGCACCAGAGAGGGCAGCACCAGAGAGGGGAGCACCAGAGGTGTGCAGCACCAGAGAGGGCAGCACCAGAGAGGGCAGCACCAGAGAGGGCAGCACCAGAGAGGGGAGCACCAGAGAGGGCAGCACCAGAGAGGGCAGCACCAGAGAGGGGAGCACCAGAGGTGTGCAGCACCAGAGGGGGCAGCACCAGAGAGGGCAGCACCAGAGAGGGCAGCACCAGAGAGGGCAGCACCAGAGGGGGCAGCACCAGAGAGGGCAGCACCAGAGAGGGGAGCACCAGAGGTGTGCAGCACCAGAGAGGGCAGCACCAGAGGTGTGCAGCACCAGAGAGGGCAGCACCAGAGAGGGCAGCACCAGAGAGGGCAGCACCAGAGAGGGCAGCACCAGAGGTGTGCAGCACCAGAGAGGGCAGCACCAGAGAGGGCAGCACCAGAGAGGGCAGCACCAGAGAGGGCAGCACCAGAGAGGGCAGCACCAGAGAGGGGAGCACCAGAGAGGGGAGCACCAGAGAGGGCAGCACCAGAGGTGTGCAGCACCAGAGAGGGGAGCACCAGAGAGGGGAGCACCAGAGAGGGGAGCACCAGAGAGGGCAGCACCAGAGGTGTGCAGCACCAGAGAGGGCAGCAGCAGAGAGGGCAGCACCAGAGGTGTGCAGCTCGCAAGAGGCACTACCGCAACACCCGTGGCCCATAATTCCTGATAGGAGGCTTCCTGTGTGTGGATGCCTCCTATCGGGAAAAAATCTATGCCCTTTCCTGAGGGCTCCCAAGAACCGGCCATTTCCGATCCTGGGCCTCTCCACAACGGAATGCCAGGGCCCATGTATCCCAGGGGCACATGCGGTACGCAAGCGTCCCTGGGATCACGTGGGTCAGGTGAGCCAATGGGAGAAGGGAATCCCCCTTTATACTTTTGACAGATAGACCTGTCAAATATATGAATGGAGATCACTGAAAAAAGACATCAAAACATTAACTACATTTTTAAAAAACCACCACGTTTTTAAAATGAGTTAAAATGACATTAAATTAAATATTTTGAACAAACATTTAAAAAAAAAATTAAATTTTTTACGGGGCTAAAAATAAACGTACCTTTTTTAAAAGTATTTTAAAATTATAAATAAGTGAACATTTTTAAAAAACTTTTTAAAACTCTTATGCTGGTAAAAGCAGGCCTTACACTTGCTTTTACCAGGCGTAAGATTTGTAAGTGATTTCAGCGGGCGGAGGTTCTGCAGAAAGCGGAACTCTCCCCCCGCAGAGGCCCTTCTCATGGGCAGGCGTTCGATCTGTCAAGAGGATTCTTGCCAGACCAGAAATGCCGATTTTCAGCACATGCACTCCGCATGCCTGAAACCGACATTTCCAATGCCCCTATGGGTGTGTACACAGCTCGTACACACCCGTAGGGATCGGAAAATACAGGCCAGGGTGTACAGACAGAGGCTGAGTTTCCTTGACATGTCCGAACAGCAGTGCCCTAGGAGGTTCGGGTTGTCGCGTCAGGTGGTGACAGATATCTGCAGCCTCCTAGAAGAAGACCTGCTGCTTGCTGGATCTGGTAGCCACGTGTTACCAGTGGCTGTCACCGCCCTCAGCATTTTTGCCTCCAGATCCTTTCCAGGGCTCTGCTGGAGACATATTCAAGACCTCCCAGTCAGTGACCCACAAATGCATAAGACAAGATGACGCCAGTCAGAATGAGCGGGCGCTCGGGTTTGCGGCTCTGGCTGGTTTCCCACAAATGCAGGGCGTGATCGACTGCACACACATGGCACTCCGGGCACTCCCAGATAAACCAGGAGTATTCACCAACCGCAAGGGTTTCTACTCTGTCAATGTGCAGCTGGTGTGCAATCACAAAAAGATATTTCTGCAGGTGTACGCAAGATTCCCGGGGAGCTGCCATGATACTTTCATCCTGTGGTAGCCCAAGCTGCCTGACATCTTCGGACCCGCAAGCAGACATAGAGTGGCTGCTAGGAGACAAGGAATACCCACTTAGAAATTGGAAATAGAATCTTAGAAGTTTATGGCACAGAAGGAGGCCATTCGGCCCATCGTGTCTGTGCCGGTTGCAAAAGAGCTATCCAGCCTAATCCCAGTTTCCAGCTCTTGGTCCATAGCCTTGTAGGTTGCAGCACTTCAAGTGCATATCCAAGTGCTTCTTAAATGCAATGAGGGTCTCTGCCTCTACCACCCTTTCAGGCAGTGAGTTCCAGACCCCCACTACCCTCTGGGTGAAAAAGTTCTCCTGGACTCCCCTCTAATCCTTCTACCAATTACTTTAAATCTATGCTCCCGAGTTATTGACCGCCCTGCTAAGAGGAATAGGTCCTTCCTGTCCACTCTATCTAGGCCCCTCACAATTTTATACACCTCAATTTGGTCTCCCCTCAGCCTCCTCTGTTCCAAAGAAAACAAACCCAGCCTATCCAATCTTTCCTCATAGCAAAAATCCACCAGTCCTGGCAACATCCTTGTAAATCTCCTCTGTACAATCTCCAGTGCAATCGCATCTTTCCTGTAATGTGACCAGAACTGCACGCAGTACTCTAGCTGTGGCCTAACTAGTGTTTTATACATTTCAAGCATAACCTCCCTGCTCTTGTATTCTGCGCCTCAGTTAATAAAGGGAAGTATCCCATATGCCTTCTTAACCACCTTATCTACCTGGCTTGCTACCTTCAGGGATCTGTGGACATGCACTCCAAGGTCCCTCTGTTTCTCTACACTTCTCAGTATCCCATCATTTATTGTGTATTCCTTTGCCTTGTGAACCTGAGCAGCGGAGGAGGTGGTAAGATATAAAACAGCGGGAGGCGAGGCAGTGCGGACCTGAGCGGCGTCGGCATCAGAGGAGGCGACAAGATATAAAACAGCGGGGGGGCGAGGCAGTGCGGACCTGAGCCGCATCAGCATCGGAGGAGGCGACAAGATATAAAACAGCGGGAGGTGGGGCAGCATGGACCTGAGCGGCGTCAGCATCGGAGGAGGCGACAAGATATAAAACAGCGGGAGATGGGGCAGCATGGACCTGAACGGCGTCAGCATCGGAGGAGGCGACAAGATATAAAACAGCGGGGGGCGAGGCAGTGCGGACCTGAGCGGCGGCAGCAACGGAGGAGGCGGTAAGCTATAAAATAGCGGGAGGCGGGGCAGTGCGGACACGAGCGGTGGCAGCATCAGAGGAGGCGGCAAGATATAAAACAGCGGGAGGCGGGACAGCACGGACACGAGCGGCGGCAGCATTGGAGGAGGCGGTATATCTCTGACAAGTTATAAAACAACAATAAAAAACAAGGAGTGATGTCACAGTACAGCAGATAGGTGATTGGTTGATGAGTATTAACATTTTTTCTCTCTAAGCTAGGGCAGTGGTTTAAACTAGGAACGGGAAACTATAACGTACTTTATTAAATTAAAAACTTAACTAGATAAGCTAATTAATATAACTATAAATAATTGTTGAATAAAGATTTTAACTAGTTAAATAAATAAAATGAGGTTAGACTAAGATATGGCAGAGCAGCTTGTGTGTCTGGACTGCACTATGTGGGAGTTTGTGGACAGCGAGACTGTCCCGAGCGAACACGTCTACATGAGATGTCTCCATCTCGAATCTTTCTGGCTCAGAGTCATTGAGCTGGAGTGAGAGTTGGAGACGCTCCGACACATAAGGGAGGGGCAGGAGTATCTGGACAGTTTGCTCCAGACTTTGATCACACCTCATAGAGAGGAGCAGGTTCCGAACAGGGTTGGAGTGACTGATAGTGTGCAGAGTAATTGGAACCCAGTTAAGGAAGTGAACGAGGATCCACAGAAACTGATCCTATCCAACAGGTATAATGTACTTGCTACCTGTGAGGATAAGGATAAAGACTGTCGGAATGCGGACCATGGCATTTTGGAGCAGGAGGCTGTCCTAAGGGGGAGGAGGAGGAGGAGAGGAAGTGTAATGTGGTAGTTGTAGAGATTCTATAATTAGGGGGACAGATAGTATCCTTTGTAAGCAAGATCGAGAGTTCCACATGGTATGTTGCCTACCTAGTGCCAGGGTGAGGGACATCTCGAACCGGCTTGAAAGTATATTGGAGAGGGAGGAGGAGGATCCAGTCGTTGTGTTCCATGTTGGGACCAACAACACAGGGTAGAGTAGGCAAGAGGTCCTGTTTGGGGAGTACCAGGAACTAGGAGCTAAATTAAAGAACCAGACCTCAAGGGTTATAATTTCTGATTACCTGAGCCATGTGCAAATTGGCACAGGGATAAGCTGATTAGTGAAGTGAACAAGTGGCTAAAGGAGTGGTGTGGGAAAGAGGGGTTCCATTTCATGGGGCACTGGGACCAGTATTGGGACAGGAAGGAATTGTACCATTGGGACGGGCTCCACCTGAACCAGTCTGGGACCAGGGTCCTAGCGGAAAGGATAAATAGGGTGGTCAAAAGGACTTTAAACTAGTAAATGGGCGGGGGGGCTCAGTAAATTGTAGTACAAATAGTAGTTCAAAAACAAACAAAAGGGAAGAGAGTAGAGTAACAGTCAGAAATTGTGCTTTAGGCACTACGTGTAAAGGGAAAACTAAAAGATGTAAAGTGATTAAACCAGGAGAGAGAAATAAGAAACATGTGAATAAAACATTGGAGCTGAAGGACAGGCTAGGGTGTGTGGCCCAAATAAGCGTTCTTTATACAAACGCACGGAGTATAAGGAATAAATTCGAATGAACTGCAGGAGCAAATTCAAACTGGAGAGTATGACATGGTAGCCATTATTGAGACATGGCTACAGGACGATCAGGACTGGGAACTAAATATACCAGGTTATAAGGTCTACAGGAAAGATAGGGAAAATGGCAGAGGGGGAGGAGTAGCCTTAGTGATTAAGGATGAAATCACTTCAATGATAAGAGAGGATATAACGAGAGGTAAGCAGGCCGTGGAGACTTTTTGGGTAGAATTAAGAAATAGGAAAGGATTTAAGACTGTCATGAGATTTGTGTAAAACCGACCTCTTTGACCAAGCTTTTGGTCATCTGCCCTAATTTCTCCTTATGTGGCTAGGTGTCAAATTGTTTGTCTTATAATACTCCCGTGAAGCATCTTGGGACTTTTTACTACATTAAAGGCGCTATATAAATACAAGTTGTTATTGTTGTTGGAGTTGTGTATAGGCCTCCTGGTAGCAGCTGTGAAGTGCTAGATTGTATAAATACAGAGATTAGACAAGCGTGTGGCAAAGGCAGCGTGGTTTTAATGGGGGATTTTAATTTTCATATAAATTGGGATAAGCATATTAGCACCTGTCAGAAAGGTAGTGAATTTCTTGAGTGTGCCTGGGAGAGTTTTCTAAAACAATATCTCCTAGAGGCAACTGTAACGTCCGTGTGTAATTGAGACACGGACTGCAGGAGTTGGTTATAACAGGTGTTTACTGAATGGAGACAAAACTGGAACTACTATACAAAGTTACTTCACAGGCTTATATACCGGGGTGGTCACTACTGGTACTGCAGTATACAGGGGCTGCAGAATATAGTTCCTTCTTCAAAGTACATACACTACAATTCCTCCCCTTTTAGCTAAACAATACATAACATTCGATTAATAATTAAATAACATATTTACAATTACAGTTGCTATATACATTAGCTGAAGTTAAGCAATTATAAATTCAGTCTTTGAGGAGGCTTCCTGATTCTGTCCAGATAACGCCTCTTTGGGGTATCAGGTTCTTCTGGCAAAGTTGATTCGGGATCAACGTCGTTGTTTGGTTCGTCTGCTTCCACTATCACCGATTCTGAGGTAGATGCAATTGGTACTTCGGTTTCATCACCAGGTCTATCAGATCGTGGTGTGGATTTGACGTTTTCCAGAGACTCTAGAATCTGGTCAGCATGGCGTCTTACAATGCTCTCTCCAACGTCCACGGTATACATTAGAGGTCCTTGCCGTGTGTAGATCGTTCCTGGCTGCCATTTCTCTGTGCGATAGTCCCGGGCCAAAATTGGTTGACATATCTTAAAACTCCTGGTTGGCCTTTCATTCATATTCTGAAACTGTCTGTTCTCCACATCTCTTCTGATGTTTGGCTTAACCAAATCCAAGCGGCATCTTAGTCTTCGATTGAAGAACATCATGACTGGAGTTTGGTTGGTAACCGCATGTGTCGCATTCCGGTAGGCAAACAAGAAGTTATCCACCTTGTGTTGTAGGGGTATGTCTTCACTAAACATTGCCTTGATAGCCTTCTTGAATGTTTGAACAAACCTCTCGGCCAATCCATTGGTGGCTGGATGATATGGGGCGGATGTGTAATGCTTAACACCATTGTTCTTTAAGAACCTCCGGAACTCTTGAGACACAAACTGTGGTCCATTGCCGGAGCAAATCTGTTCAGGCAGCCCATTTCTGGCGAATATGGTTCGTAAGACTGTGATGGTTTTTTCTGTGGTGGTTGAGGACATTTTTATTACCTCTGGCCACTTTGAATGTGCATCCACCGCAATTAAAAACATCGAGTCCGTAAATGGACCAGCAAAATCAATGTGTACCCTTTGCCATGGAGATGAGGGCCACTCCCATGGATGTAGAGGGGCTTGTGGTGGGGCGTTTTGGACCTTCTGGCATCCTGTACAGCTCTTGGTCATCTCTTCAATTTCTCTATCGATTCCCAGCCACCACACAAACGCTCTGGCTAAGTTTTTCATTTTTACCCCTCCCAGATGACCCTCATGAAGCTCATTGAGCACTCTATCCTTCAATTTGGGTGGAATTACTACTCTGGATCCACACATCAAGGTTCCTCGGCACACTGACAGCTGTTCTCTTCTCGGCGAGAATGCTGGCAACAGTGGTTCGCCATGTGCTGGCCATCCCTTCACCGTTAAATCATAGACCCTGGAGAGTGTCGGGTCATTTCGTGTTTCCTTTTCTATGTTTGCATTCATCACAGGTAGACATTCGACTATGGTCCAGTGGAATATCTCCACAGGATCCACTGCAGGTGCTTCTTCCACCGTTGGCAACGGTAGGCGCGACAATCCATCAGCATTCCCATGCTGTTTAGTTCCTTTGTACTCGATGTCATATTGGTGTGCCCCTAGGAAAAGGGACCACCTCTGTAGCCGTTGTGCTGTCATTATCGGTACGCCCTTCTTAGGGTTGAAAATGGAGACAAGAGGTTGATGATCAGTTAGTAGAGTAAATTTCTGTCCATGCAGGTAGTGATTGAACTTCTTCACCCCCCACACCAGGCTGAGGGCCTCTCTGTCAATCTGGGCATAGTTATGCTCGGCTGCAGTTAACGAGCGTGACGCAAAAGCTATCGGCCTCTCTGAACCATCAAGGGATTTATGTGACAGTACTGCTCCAACGCCGTAGGGAGACGCATCACACGCCAGTCTTATCGGTAGTGATGGGTTGTAGTGAGCCAATACTTCTCTTGAAGTGATCAGGCCTTCACACTCCTGAAAGGCCCGCTTACATTCATCGCTCCATTTCCATGCTACTCCAGTTTGTAGCAGGGCGTTCAGTGGGTGCAGAATTGTGGACAAATTCGGCAAAAACTTATGGTAGTAATTCACCAATCCGAGGAATGACCTCAGTTGCGACACATTTTCAGGCGCTGGTGCCTTAACTACCGCTTCAATTTTGTCAGGGGACTTATGTAACCCCTCTTCATCAATCACGTGGCCACAATACGATATTTGTTTCTTAAAAAACTCGCACTTGGGGCGATTGGCTCGTAGCCCATGTTCTCTTAGTCTAGTGAGCACCTGCTCTAGGTTGGCAAGGTGTTCACTGTCATTTTCACCTGTCACTAGTATGTCGTCCAAGTAACACTGAGTCCCCGGAATCGCTTGCAGGACTTGTTCCATCGCTCTTTGCCATATAGCCGGAGTTGATGCAATTCCGAATACCAGTCGATTATACTGGTAAAGACCTTTGTGAGTGTTTATCGTGAGATATTTCCTAGAGGATTCTTCAACCTCCATCTGCAAATATGCTTGCGCTAGGTGAATTTTTGTAAAACGTTTCCCTCCAGATAGTGAGGCGAAAATATCTTCTATCCTCGGAAGAGGATACTGTACTGTGTGAAGGACTGGGTTCACAGTCACCTTGAAGTCCCCACAGATGCGAACCTTCCTTGGCTCCTCAGACTTATTGTTTAACGTTTTCTTCATGACAGGAACGATGGGTGTCGCCCACTCGCTCCAGTCTACCTTAGTTAGCACGCCTGCATTCTCCAGATTCTCCAGCTCTGCCTCGATGGCTGGGCAAATTGCATATGGTACCGGTCTTGCTTTGAAAAACTTGGGAATTGCATTCTCTTCTATTTTTATCGAGGCGATTACGCCTTTAAGAGTTCCCAGTTCTTGTTGAATTACCTCTTTAGCGTTAGCCAAGATTTTTGACAATCGTCCAGATGTGACGTCGTCATCCTTTTTACCAGCCACCGTCAGTGCCTGAATGGAGTGCCAGTCTAAACTTATCTTTCTGATCCATTCACGTCCCAATAACGGTGGTCCACCATCTTGCAGTATGTACAGATACAATTTCTGTATTTCCTTGCCGTTGTATTCAACAGGCACCCTTATTTTCCCTCTGGGGTATACTTTCTGCCCCGTATATGTCTTCAAGACAATGGATGTGTCTTTCAAGGGTATGTGTGAGAATAGCCGCTCGTAGTCTCGTCGATTCATGACGGTCAGGGCTGATCCTGTATCCAATTCCATTTTGACTTGGGACCCTGCTATCGTGAGGGTGACTCAAATGGTTCGGTGATCCTCTTTTGTGATTATGTTGTGTAGTTTGAGACAGCTTAGTTTCTTGTTCCCAGATTCACTATCGCTCTTCTGGTCTTCGGAACTACTGCCCGTCATCTTTTGTACTTTCCTTTACTTTTCCTTAGTAGTCTTTTTGTTGTCGTTAGTCTTCTTCCCGGACCTGCAAACTCGTGCAATGTGTCCCATCTTTCCGCATTGCCTGCATGTTTTGTCCTTCGACCAGCAGTCCTTCTGGTCATGGGTTGTTCTGCTGCAGTGATAGCATTTTTCAAATCCCCGTGTCATTTCATGGGTGCCGTATTCCTGTGGCTTTTGCTGTATTTCTGCAGCTCCCCTTGCTGCTGCTTCGTACAATACTGCCACGCTGAAAGCCTTATCTAGCGTCAGCTCTTTCTCTGAGAGTAACCTCTTCTGGGTTCCTTCACTCAGGAGTCCACAGACAAATTTGTCCCGTAGGGTATCTGCCAGTCCTGCTCTGAACTGGCAGTGCTTTGATAGCTTGCGTAGTTCCGTAAGGTAACCAGCATTGCTCTCATCTTTATGCTGATTTCTCTTGTGAAATTTAAACCTTTCTGCTATCAGCAGCGGTGTAGGATTTAGGTGTTCCTGTAGGATATCAACAATTTCGTTAAAACTCTTCGCCATCGGTTTGACTGGAGTGATCAGGTTCCGCAATAGGCCGTATGTTCTTGCGCCCATTAAGTTTAGTAGTACCAATGCCTTTTTCTCATCGGCTACTTCATTTGCCTTGCAAAATACTTCGACTCTTTCCACATACGTGGTCCAGTCTTTTATTGCATTATCGAAGGCAGTGATATTGCCAGTCTTCGGCATCTTGGAGATCTAAGATGACGCCTCCTGCGCTTTGCCTTCTTCCCCGATTGAACAAAATGGTGCCTCCCGCGCTTTGCCTTCTTCCCCGCTGGATTAAGATGGCGCCCCCCGCGCTTTCTGTCTTTTCCGCTGCTGCTAGCACTGTTGCTGGCGTTTTTATGCCTTGATGGTGACACCCTATGGTCTTCGCGCACTTACCCCCCGCGCTGCTGCCACCGCCACTCTCCGCGGTCCCCGTGGCAAACTGCAGCTCCTCGCGGCTTCCTGCGCTTCTAATTTCTTTAATTTTAATTACTGTTCCCGTCGTCAGAGCAGACCCTATGGGACACTTTCCTCCCTCTTCTCGGGTCTGTACGCTGCCCGGCTTCGTAGCACCGGCCGCGCCCTGTGTGCTCCACCCTCTCTCTCTCTCCTCTTCCCGACAACGCTGCTCGGCCCCGTTGAAAAGCCACCCGATCGAGCTCTAGCCCGCCGCAGCCCAGGAAGGATCAGTGTACTACCTGCCACCAGCCCGATTAGCTGGAACACCATAGACTGGATAACCAAGCCCAGCTCTCGACAGCCTCTCCTGCAAATCTTCGAATTCGATGAATCAGAGGCGGTTGCCCACAGTCGACGCCCGTTTCTTCTGTTTGTTTTTTTTTCTTTTTGGACTTCTTCCTTCTGGCCTCGACCTCTAACAACTTCGCTTCAGGGATGGATCCCCGTGAGGTGGTGCAGAACTGTAGGTAAGTTCGGATCTGTTCGTCGCCAGTGTAACGTCCGTGTGTAATTGAGACACGGACTGCAGGAGTTGGTTATAACAGGTGTTTACTGAATGGAGACAAAACTGGAACTACTATACAAAGTTACTGTTCAGGCTTATATACCGGGGTGGTCACTACTGGTACTGCAGTATACAGGGGCTGCAGAATATAGTTCCTTCTTCAAAGTACATACACTACAGCAACAAGGGGGCATGCCATATTAGATTTAGTAATGAGTAATGAGACATATTTAGTTAACAGCCTAACTATGCATGAACATTTATCGAATAACAATCATAACATGCTCGAGTTCAACATAACGTTTGAAAGGGAAACAGCTACTAAGATTCTAGATTTGGGTAAGGCCAACTTCAACGGGATGAGACAGAGACTGTCCACAGTAAACTGGGCAAATCTGTTAATGCTTAAAATGACAGAAGATCATAGGATTACATAGGATAACATAAGATACATGGCACAGAAACAGGCCATTCGGCCCAACCAGTCCGTGCCGGCGTTTATGCTCCAGACGAGCCTCCTCCCATCTTTCCTCATCTAAATCTATCAGCATAACCCTCTATTCCCTTCTCCCTCATGTGCTTGTCTAGCCTCCCCTTAAATGCATCTATACTATTTGTTTTCAACCACTCCCTGTGGTAGTGAGTTCCACATTCTCACCACTCTTTGGGTAAAGAAGTTTCTTCTGAATTCCCTATTGGATTTCTTGGTGACTATCTTATATTGATGGCCTCTAGTTATGCTCTTCCCCACAAGTGGAAACATTCTCTCTGTATCCACTCTATCAAAATTTTTCATAATTTTAAAGACCTCTATTAGGTCACCCCGCAGCCTTCTTTTATCAAGAGAAAAGAGACCCAGCCTGTTCATCCTTTCCTGATATGTATACTGGCGCATTTCTGGTATCATCCTTGTAAATCTTCTCTGCACCCTCTCCAGTGCCTCTATATCCTTTTTATAATATGGCGACCAGAACTGTACGCTAAGTGGTCTAACCAAGGTTCGATACAGGTTTAGCATAACTTCCCTACTTTTCAATTCTATCCCTCTAGAAATAAACCCTAATGCTTGGTTTGCTTATTTTATGGTCTTCTAACCTACATCACAACTTTTAGTGATTTGTGTATTTGTACTCCGAGATCCCTTTGTTCCTCTACCCCACCAAGACGCACACCCTCCAAGTGATAAGTGATCTCCCTATTCTTCCTACCAAAATGTAATACCTCACATTTATCTGTGTTGAACTTCATTTGCCAATTATATGCCCATTCTGCAAGTTTATTAATGTCCTCCTGTAACTTGTTGCAGTCCTCCTCAGTATTGACTATCCCCCCCCCCCAATTTGGTGTCATCCGCAAATTTAGAAATTGTGTTTTTGATTCCTAAATCTAAATCGTTAATGTAAACTGTGAACAGCGGTGGTCCCAGCACTGATCCTTGTGGAACACCGCTACCCACCTTTTGCCACCATGAATAGCTACCCTTTACTCCTACTCTCTGCTTTCTGTCCTGAAGCCAGCCAGCAATCCATTCTGCTACTTGTCCCCAGACTCCGCATTCTCCGACCTTGTTCATCAGTCTATTATGGGGTACGTTATCAAAGGCCTTTTGAAAATCCAGATAATTTACATCTGCTGCATTACCATTGTCTACTCTCTCTGTTACCTCTTCAAAAAATTCAATGAGGTTGGTCAAACAAGACTTTCCCTTTTGAAATCCATGCTGAGTATTCATTATTATATTTTTGGTTTCTAGATGTTCTTCTATTTTCTCCTTTAGTTGGGATTCCATTATTTTTCATACCACCAATGTTAAGCTGACTGGTCTCTAATTCTTTGGACATGTTCAATCCCCCTTCTTAAATATCGTTATTACATTAGCTATCCGCCAGTCCTCTGACACTATACCTTTTTCTAATGAATTATTAAATATGCGTAGTAATGCCTCTGCTATCTCTTCCCTAGATTCTTTTACAATGCGTGGATGCAATCCATCTGGACCAGGGGTTTTATCCTCTTTGAGTTCGATTAATTTATTTAATATATCCCCTTTTTTATTTTAAATGCACTTATATCATTACTAATCTCATCATTCAATGTCAGGTCCACCTGTTCTATCTCCCTTGTAAATACTGAAGCAAAATAATTATTTAATATTTCTACCATCTCTCTATTGTTACCTATGGTATTATCCTGACTATCCCTTAATGGCCCTATTCCCATCCCAACCTTCCTTTTTTATTGATGTGCCTATAAAATATTTTACTATTTTATTTTATGTTGCTTGATAATTTAATTTCATAGTTCCTCTTTGCCTCCCAAAATGTTTTTTTGACTTCTCTCCTAATCATTTTGTATTCTCTCTTATCATGCACTCCCCTGCTGTCTGTGTACTTAATGTATGCCTCTTTCCTTGCCCTCAATTGTTCCCTTATGGCTTTATTCATCTATGGAGTCTCATTATTGTTTATTTTGTTCTTTCCTTTTAGCAGAATATATTTTTCCTGCACTCTGTTGAACTCCATTTTAAATGTTTCCCATTGCTGTTCTACATCATTGTTTGCCAATATTGTTACCCATTTTTGTTTCCCAAGTTCTATTCTCAGCCCCTCAAAATCAGCTTTTCTCCAAACTATTAACCTGGTTTTTGTCATACTTATGTCCTTCTCAATTATCATCTTAAAGCGTATTATATTATGGTCACTATTGCCTATATGTTCCCCTACCTTTACTTCTCTTATCTACTCTGGCTCATTCCTCATTACCAGATCCAATATTGAATCCTCCCTTGTTGGGCTTTTTACATATTAGGTTAGAAAGGAGTCCTGTACACGTTGTAGGAACTCCATTCCCTTATCCCCTTTACCTACCTCTTCTGTCCAATTAATATCAGGTAGTTGAGATCCCCTATGATTATTATTCTATGTTCTTTACTCATTTGCCTAATTTGTCTACATATTTCTTCCTCCACCTCACTTCCACTATTAGGTGGTCTGTAGACTAGGCCTATTAGTGTGATTGATCCTTTATTATCTTTTATCTCTATCCATATGAATTCTATCTTTGTCTTGCTGATATCTGCTTCACTTTTTTTACTGCCATTATGTTATCCCTAATAAGTTCAGCTACTCCACATCCCCTTTTCCTGCCCTATCTTTTCTAAATATGTTATACCCTGCAATGTTTAATTCCCAGTCAGGATTTTTCTGTAGCCATGTCTCAGTAATCCCTACTATATCTGGTTCCTTGCAACGTATGATTGCCTCCAGCTCCCCTGTTTTATTACGGACACTGTGTGCATTGCTGTACAGACTATTTAACTCATTTTTAATAGGATTTCCTCTCATTTTATGTTTAACCATCTTCTTAGACTTCTATTCTATAACTCTATGTATTCCCTTGTCATGAATGTCCTCCCTTACTGTATTCTTTCTTGTGCTCTCTGGTCCTGTTTTGTTTATATTTAGGCTGGTTACATTTCTTGTAGATCCCTCCCCCCGTCTTACTCGTTTAAAGCCTTTGCCAGTTCCCTATTTACTCTTTCCGCTAATACACGGTCTCATCTCGGTTCAGGTGGAGCCCGTCCCATTGGTACAGTTCCTTCCTGTCCCAGAACTGGTGCCAGTGTCCCATGAAAAGGAATCAGTGGGAGATGTGCAAAAAAGAATTTAATGTGATACAGAACCTGAGGGGCAAGAGCTCTACTTGCCAAAAAAAACCAGCCATGGATGACTATAGTAATCTGGGATGTTATGATTAAAGTTATCCACCAGGTGGTGCTGTAGCCAATGCTGCTGCTAAGGTCAGAGGTTTGCTTCCTGTTAAGGTCAGAGGTTTGCTTCCTGTCAAGGTCAGCAAAGGTGAAATGCCAGGATGCTGGCAAGATGTTTGTTACTCTGTTTGTTAACAAAGTACTCGTGCTAATTCTACGATATCGCCTCTTCGAGTCCTTGTCTCACGACATGGATTTAGCACATTTGGCGATGAGGTAAAACAGGACCCTGGATAAAGAAGAGAAGTCTGCCAGGATGTTTAAACAACAAAATCATGAGCTGCAGTTAGCTACCAGTTGGAAGAGAGCATGGCTGCCACGGTAGGAATGGTTTCCGCTTTTGATAGTCAAGCACAAACCTGGGAGGAATACTGTGAAGTGTTGGGTTATTTTTTTGAAGCAAATTAAATAAATGATGCCGGAAAAAGGAAAGCCATTTTGCTTAGTTCAGTGGGAAGCCAAACCTACAGTTTGATGAAGAATCTGCTCAGTCCTGAAAAGCCTGGAGACAAATCATTTGTTGAATTAGTGGCTTTGCTAAAAGAACATTTCAACCCTAAGCCTAGTGAGATTGTACAGCGGTTCAAATTTAATTCAAGGAACAGGAAAGAGGAAGAGAGCGTAATGGACTATGTAGTGGTGTTGCATAAATTAGCACAAGATTGCAATTATGGGAACAACCTGAAGGAAATGCTGCGAGATAGGATAGTTTGCGGAATTATGGACGACCGAATGCAGCGTAGATTATTATCCGAGACGGGGCTTACTTATGAAAAAGGATTGGAACTTGCTCAAGCCATAGACAGCGAACCGAGATGTAAAAGAAATACAGGGTTCAGAGAGGGCTAATGCTACGCAAGTTGCAGGTCAGGTTGTTGTGCACAAGTTGAACATGCGTCAGAAACCACAACGTGAGCATGTGAAGGCATGTTATAAATGCAAGGGCGATCACCTGGTGAGTGAATGCCGGTTTCTGGAGGAAACGTGCTACAAGTGTGGGAAACAAGGACACATAAAACGAGCTTGCAGGGCGAAATCACCTGTGGAGGAATCCAAACCAAAAGGGGGAGGACAGCAAAACCAAGGGAGAGAAGTGAAAAAACATGGAGCACACCACATCAGCGGGGAAGCTGAGGAAGAAGAGGACATGTTCATAATGTATAGCATGTTAGAGAACATTCCAAAATTGGCTCCTATCACATTGCAACTGACAGTAAATGACTCTAAGGTGAACTTTGAAGTGGATACAGGGTGCGGCGTGACCATAATGAACAAGGCAGATTACTCAAAATTGTGGAACCGTGCAAAAGTTCCACAGTTAAAGCCTTGCTCCCTGCATCTTAAAACATATACAGGTGAACGAGTAGCGACATTAGTTACAGCTAAGGTAACTGTGCAACACAGGAACACAGTGGAACAGCTACCTGTAGTTATAGTATCGGGTACTGGACCAAACCTGTTAGGTCGGGGCTGGATAAAAGAACTTAAATTAGACTGGGGAGCAGTACATCAAATAGATGCGGGCAACCAGTTGACTTTGCAAGAAGTGTTGAGTGAACATGAGAATGTGTTCAAGGAGGAACTTGACACATTTAATGGCCCCCCAGCTAAGATTTATGTAGACAAGGAGGCACCGCCAAGGTTTTTTAAACAACGACCTGTGCCTTATGCAATGAAGCCAAAGGTAGAGGCTGAGCTTGACCATCTATTGAGAGAGAACATACTGGAGCCAGTGAAATGTTCGGAATGGGCAGCTCCCATAGAACCTGTTTTTAAAACCGGACAATTCGGTAAGACTCTGTGGAGACTATAAATTGATTGTCAATCGGGTGTCCAAACTAGAGCAGTATCCGATTCCCAAAACAGAGGATCTCTTTGCAAACCTGGCTGGAGGAAAGAAATTCACAAAGTTGGATATGAGTCATGCCTACTTGCAGATTACACTGGATGATGAATCAAAGAAGTAGGTCACCATAAATACACACACGGGCTTGTTTACATATAACCGCTTACCGTTTCGTGTCTCATCTAGTCCAGCTATCTTCCAGAGGACAATCGAAGGTGTACTGCAAGGGATTCCACATGTTTCCATCTATCTGGATGACATTCTGGTGATGGGAAGAACCGACCAGGAGCATCTGAGCACTCTGAGAGAGGTACTACAAAGATTGGAGAGGGCAGGGCTCCGGCTCAAGAGGAGTAAGTGTACTTTCCTGGGGAATGAGGCAGTGTTCCTGGGACACAGAGTGGACGCCACCGGGCTCCATCCACTCAAGGAGAAGGTACAAGCACTGCAGGACGCCCCTGCTCCTACAAATGTGGCTGAGTTAAAAGCTTACCTGGGACTGCTGAACTATTATAACAGGTTTTTACCAAACTTGTCAACTGTGTTAGCACCTCTTCACAAACTACTGCACAAGGAGACACAGTGGCAGTGGGGAGAGGAGCAGGGGGTTTTATTTGAACAGTCCAAGAAACTGATGCTGTCGTCAGATGTGCTGGTTCACTACAATGCAGAGAAAGACATCATTCTCTCTTGTGATGCTTCACCTTACGGGGTGGGGGCAGTTCTTTCACACTGCATGGAAGATGGAACTGGAAGTTTATGTCCCGAACTCTAACACCAGTGGAAAAAAACTATTCCCAGTTAGACAAAGAGGGGTTAGCTGTAATGTTTGGGTTACAGAGGTTCCACAAGTACACATATGGCAGGAAGTTCACCATATGCACCGATCATAAAACTCTTCTCTCTCTTTTCAATGAAATGAAAGCAGTTCCACAGATGGTGTCACCCCGGATCCAGAGGTGGGCAGTGGCATTGAGGGCATATGAGTATGTTATCGTCTACAAGGCGGGCAAGTACCATGGGAACGCAGATGCCTTGAGCCGTCTTCCACTGCCAGGCACACCTATCCGTGCAGCTCCAGAGGACAGAGTTTTGATGTTGGAGGACACTGACATGGCACTTGTGACTGCAGAGCAAGTAAGACCATGGACAGGTAAAGATCCAGTACTGTCTAGAGTTCGAGAATATGTGGTGAGGGGATGGCCACAGCATCCGGAAGGGGATGACTTCACACCCTACAGTGTCAGGAAAACAGAGCTGAGTGTGCAGGATGGTTGCGTGTTGTGGGGAGCACAGCCAGCACGACAGTCTATCCTAGAGCAACTACATCAGTGTCATCCTGGGGTCTCGAGTATGAAAGCCTTGGCTAGGAGTTACTTGTGGTGGCCAAAGCTAGATGAGGAGATAGAAAATCTAGTCAAGACATGCAGCACTTGTCAGGAACACCGGAAGGCACCAGCAGCGGCTCCTCTCCACCCCTGGGATTGGCCGAATAAACCATGGAGAAGATTGCACTTAGATTATGCGGGTCCATTCATGGAGAAGATGTTCCTCATAATCATTGATGCACATTCGAAATGGATGGATGTTTATCCTGTAAATTCTGCTTCCGCCACTACTACTATAGACTGCCTGCATCGGAGCTTCAGTAATCAAGGGCTACCGGAGATCGTGGTGAGTGACATTGCCACTTGTTTTGTGAGTACAGAGACAAAAGAGTTCTTGAGAAAAAATGGCATAGTGCAGGTGACCTCGGCTCCATATCATCTGTCCTCGAATGGACTTGCGGAGAGAGCCGTACAAACATTTAAGGAGATGATGAAAAAAAGTGCAGAAGGGAGTTTAGCAGCCAAAGTGTCACGGGTTCTGTTCAGCTACAGAATAACACCTCAATCCACCACAGGACTCTCTCCTGCCGAGATGTTATTAGGTCGTAGACTGCGCTCCACTCTTGATCTTGTCCACCCTAAAAAGGAAAATGGAAAACAGACAAAACAAACAAAAAGAGAACCATGACAAAAGAACAAAGAGCCGAAGTTTTTGAGAAGGAGATGCGGTCCTTACCAGGAATTTCAGTTATGGACCAAATTGGATTCCTGGCTTCATAGACTCAATGACAGGTCCAGTATCATACAAGGTCATGTTGGGAGATGGTAGGGTAGTACGCAGACATGTAATCAGATACTTCCCAGACAAGGGGAAATTGAAATGAAGGTTCCAGATGCAATTACTGAAGACAGGGTTGCCCCCAGTTATCCAAGTGCATCTGTGGTACCACCACCAGGGACAGAGACATTTCCACAGGAACCTATTCGTCAAGAGGAAACCATCGTTGCAGAGTCAGATACTCTAAGCACTGCTCAGGAGCAGCTGGTGGCTTCACCACAAACAAGCAGGGACTTTACTGTTAGACGTTCAAAAAGGCCTCGCAATCCACCAGAGAGATTGATACTGAACTGTTAGATTCGTCAAGTATGGAACATGATGAATGGAGACTCCTTATGTGACCCTCAGGAATGGTTGTTTGTTAAGAAATTCATACTGAAATCTGAAGGGTGGAGGGATATAGTAATCTGGGATGTTATGATTAATGTTATCCACCAGGTGGTGCTGTAGCCAATGCTGCTGCTAAGGTCAGAGGTTTGCTTCCTGTTAAGGTCAGAGGTTTGCTTCCTGTCAAGGTCAGCAAAGGTGAAATGCCAGGATGCAGGCCTGATGTTTGTTATTCTGTTTGTTAATAAAGTACTCATGCTAATTCTACGATATCGCCTCTTCGAGTCCTTGTCTCACTACATGGTTTTATCACAATTACTGAAGAGGTAAGGGACAGCATAAAACTAAAAGAAAAAGCATACAAACATGCAAAAAATAGCACAGATCCTGGTGAATGGGAAAGATACAAAGAACAGCAAAGGGTCACAAAACAGATAGCAAAAAGGGAGTATGAAAAGAAACTTGCATGGGATATCAAAATCAACACATAATTTTTACAATTATATTAGGAAAAAGAGGGTAGTTAGGAGCAATGATGGCCTCTTAAAAGCTGAAAGCGATAATATTGTCAATGATAATAAGGAAATGGTGGACACGGTGAACAATTACTTTGTGTCAGTATTTACAGTAGAAGAGGATAGCATGCCAGAAATCCCAAGGAAACTAATATTGAATCAGGGACAGGGACTCAATAAAATTAATGTAAGTAAAATAACTAATGAAGAAAATAACGGCACTAAAGAGTGACAAATCCCCAGGACCAGATGGTTTCCATCCCAGCGTTTTAAAGGATGTAGGTAAGCACATTGCAGATGCCCTAACTATAATCTTCCAAAGTTCGCTCGATTCAGGAACCGTTCATTTAGATTGGAAAATTGCTCATGTCACTCCGCTATTTAAGAATGGTGAGAGAGGGAAACCAGGCAATTATAGACCAGTTAACCTAATATCTGTTGTCGGGAAATTACTAGAGTCTATAATTAAGGATAGGGTGACTGAACACCTTGAAAATTAGGGTAGATAGAGAGAAACGATTCCACTGGCTGGGAATTCTAGGACTAGGGGTATAGTCTGTTGCAGTCGATTGGTATCATCATCACTGTTTGCCACACCCCCAAGTTTGGTGTCATCGGCAAATTTAGAAATTCTACTCTGTATTCCAATATCCAGGTCATTTATATATATATAAAAAAAGCAGTGGCCCCAGCACTGACCCTTGGGGAACATCACTGTCTACCATCCTCCAGTCTGAAAAACAGCCATTTACCACAACTCACTGTTTTCTGTCCTTAAGCCAATTCCTTATCCAAGCTGCCACTGACCCACCTATTCCATGAGCCTCAATTTTGTTAACCAGCCTTCTATGTGGTACTTTGTCAAAAGCCTTCCGAAAATCCATGTAGACAACATCCATTCATCAATCCTTCCTGTTACTTCATCAAAAAATTCAATTGGATTAGTCAAACACGATCTGCCTTTTACAAATTCATGTTGGTTCTCCTTAATTAGCGTAAACCTCTCCAAGTGCCCGTTAATTTTTTCCTTGATTATTGTTTCTAAAACTTTACCCACCACTAATGTTAAACTGACCGGCCTGTAGTTACTAGGATTGTCCTTACACCCTTTCTTGAACAATGGTGTCACATTTGCCACTTTCTAATCCTCAGGCACCTCCCCTGCATCTAGGGAAGATTGGAAAATTATGGCAAGCCCTTCTGCTATCTCCTCCCCCAATTCCCTTAGCAACCTGGGTTGCAAGCCATCTGGACCAGGTGACTTATCCACTCTAAGCACACCCTATCTGCAAACTTCTTAATCATGCCCCCTACACTGAAGTTTAAATCATTGATATATACCACAAAAAGCAAGGGACCAATACTGAGCCCTGTGGAACCCCACTGGAAACAGCATTCCAGTCACAAAAACACCCACTTGAAACTTGGCTGATGACACCAGTCAGAAACCCGACCAATGAAGTCCAACAACACGACAATGAATGCTATATGACCACCAGATGTGTGATCAAACAAGCCATTGGCAGGCTGAAGATGAGGTTCAGGAGCCTAGACAGATCTGGAGGCGCCCTTCTGTACGCATCAGTCAGGGTCTCCAGAATGGTCGTGATTTGCTGCGCTCTGCCCAACATTGCGCAGCAGCGAGGTTTGGACCTGCAGGAGGAGCAAGTCGCAGAGCTCAGATCCTCTTCGGGTGATTCTGAGGTGGAGGAGGAGGAGGAAAATGAGCAGGAGGAAGCTGATGAGAGCAATACCCCACCAGCTGCTCACATTGCTGCCTGGGATGCCCTTATTAATGCAAGGTTCACTTAGTTTGCACCAGTGGACCCATGTCAGAAACACACATGCAATGGCTACTCTTCCCTTTCACCACAATGCCACTGACACAAAGCAATCCTGCAAACAATCATCCACCCTTTGCACACCCACCATTGGTCTTCGTCAATTCATGTCTTCCCATTCATCATCAAACAAGTTAAAAGGCGACTTGCTCCCAGCAACCAAAATTGGAGAAGATGGGAAAATGGTGCAAAAGAATAATATTTATCTGCTTTAACTAAACAACAAAAACTTAGCACATAACATTTTATCATACACCCATGTGCATACCCTTGTGCAACTACAAAGCATTGCTCTTCCTTTGCCTACTACTCCTACATGGTGCAACCTGTATGGCTTGAGCAGAGATAGAGGCAGGCCACTCACATCCCTGCTCTGACTGCTGAGGTGCTCTTGGCTGAAGGTCTTTGGCTTTTAGAGCCTGTGAGGGCCCCGCCAAAGACTGTTCCACTTGCACCTGTGCAGGGGATGACTCGGCCATCGGGAGTTGAGGCAGCATGTGGGCTACTGACTGAGGGGGGCAATGGGTGAGAAGTGGAAGCATTTTGGGTGGAGTCTGCATTTCCATGTCCCGTATCACCATCATCCTTCTCATGACCCAGCCGCACTTCACTGCTAGCACTGTACTGGAGAGCACTTTGGTGCAGATTAGTGTGGCGCTGTAAGGCCAAGGCTAAGGTATCTGTCATCAGATTTAAGATGGCAAACATGTTGGCATCCAAAGTCTGCACGGCCATGATCAAGGCTTGCATGAACGCATTTGATTACAGCATATAATTTTCCACAGAGCTGCCACTCTATCCATGGAAGAACACATCATTGCAATGCCCTCCATCATCAATGCATTCATTCATGAGGCGGACTCCTCCATTCTCTCTGCAATCATGGTCAGTGTGCCTGGAAGCCATGTCATTGCATTGCACATTCTCTGCCGCTGCTCAAAGATTCTCCTTTTCATCGACAGCCCCTGGGGTACAGCATCTGTGTCCAGCTGAGCAGAGTTTGGAGAGGGCTGCACCCTCTAACGCGGACTCTCCTTACCTGTCCCTGCCACCGCCATCTGCTTTTTCTCATTTGTGAAGTGTGAGTCACCAGCTGAAAACCCAACCAGGGGCTGGATTTTCCAAGCCCCAAGGAGGCGGGTTGTAGTGTATGTGCCTTTAAGTCAGAACTACTTTTTACAGCTCCTGTATACTGTAGTACCGGCAGTAACCACACCGGTATATAAGCTGTGCGCATGCCTCTGTACCCCAGTCTAGAGATTACCCTCCTCCAGTAAAGACCTGTTATTTGTTAATGTACAGCATCCGTGTGATTATTTATCCACTGAACTACGGATCCAACAGTGGCGACGAGTGTCGATTCAAATCTACCTGCAACATAAAAGAAAAAAAAAAAAAAAGTCGAGGCCAGGAACACGGGCGTCGACCACGAACAACCGCCCAGCAGTCAGGCAGAGATCCAACTTCACTGGGGAGGCTGTGGAGAGCCGGGCTTGGTTCCCCAGCCACAACGAGCAGTAAGGCACCGACGACAGGTCCGGAGCAGACCCTTCCTGAGCAGCGGCGGCTGGAGCCAACCGACGGCAGAGAGAGAGCCGAGCAGCGTCAACGGGGTAAGACAGCGGGTGAAGAGTGCAGGGCGCAGCCGGGGGTTGAACTCCGAGCCGCGTCGAGGAAAAATAAAGCAACCGCAGAGAGAGAGGGTAAGAAACAGCCGGGTTGTAGACTGAGCGGCGTCGAAAAATATCAAAAGAAGAACGCGCAGAGCACAGCCAGGGATCACGGGCTGATCAGGGTCTGCGGGGTGAAGCAAGGGGAGACGCCATTGAGCCGCGGAGAAGAAGGAAGAGTGCGGGAGGTGCCATTGAGATGCGGAGAAGCAGGGAGAGCGCGGGAGACGCCATTGAACCGCGAAGAAGCACGGAGAGCGCGGGAGACACCATTGAGCCGCGGAGAAGAAGGAAGAGCACGGGAGACACCATTTTGAGAAGCCGCAGCGGAAAAGAAGGGCGAGCGCGGGAAGAAAGGAAAGCGCGGAAGACGTCATTTTGTGCTAGCGGAGAAGAAGGGGAAGCGCGGGAGGCACCATTGGTGATAGTTAACGCACAACCAAGGATGCGGAAGAGTGGCAGTATCTCTACGTTCGACAATGAAGTCGAAGATTGGGCGACATATGTGGAACGTATTGAGGTGTACTGCAGGGCGAATGAAGTGCCAGATGCTAATAAAGCACTGGTTCTGTTAAATTCCATGGGTACAAAAACTTATGGGTTACTGCGAAATCTAATAATCCCAGAGAAGCCGGTAAACAAGAATTTTGAAAGCATAGTAGAAATCCAACAGGACCACTTAAACCCCACACCGCTGCTGATAGCAGAACGATTTAAGTTCCATAAAAGGAACCAACACAAAGACGAAAGCTATGCTGAGTACCTAACGGAACTGCGCAAGCTATCGAAATACTGCCAGTTTGGAGCGGGACTAGCAGACACGTTAAGGGACAAGTTTGTGTGTGGGCTACAAAGTGAAGGAACCCAGAAACGGCTTCTATCAGAAAAGGACCTTACGCTGGACAAAGCTTTCAGTATGGCAGTATCACACGAAGCAGCCGCAAGGGGCGCTGCAGAGATACAACAGAGACCGCAAGAATATGGCACCAACGAAATGACCTATGCAACAGGGAAGTGCTATCGCTGCTGCAGAACAACACAAGACCAGAAAGATTGCTGGTTCAAGGACCATGTGTGCAGACAGTGTGGGAAAACAGGACACATAGCAAGAGTCTGCAGGTCTGGGAAGAAAACCAACAGTAAGAAATCTCCACAGGAGAAGTACAAAAAGGTACACCAGGTAATGGACAGTGGCTCAGATGAACAGAAAAGTGACACAGACTCCGGAAGCAAGGAGCTGGGTTGTCTGAAACTACATAATGTAACCGAAATGGAGGATCACCAGACTATCTGGGTTACACTCAAGATAGACGGAGTCCAAGTGGAAATGGAATTGGACACAGGGTCAGCTCTAACAGTCATAAATCAAAGAGACTACAAGCGGCTATTTTCACACATACCCTTGAAAGCTACAGAAATTGTCTTGAAGTCGTATACGGGGCAAAAAGTCTACCCCAAAGGAAAAATAAGGGTGGAAGTGACATATAAAGGCCAGGAAATACCTAAAATGGATATATATGTATTGCCAAATGGAGGACCACCACTGCTAGGACGTGAATGGATCCGGAAGATACAATTAGATTGGCATTCCATACAGGCACTGAAGGTTGAGGCCAAAAACGATGACGACGTCACACCTGGATGACTGTCAAAAATGCTAACTGACGCAAAAGAAGTGTTCCAGGAGGGACTAGGAACACTAAAAGGAATAACAGCAACAATTAAAATAGAGGAAAATGCAAGCCCAAAGTTTCTGAAGGCTAGACCAGTGCCTTATGCGATCAGACCAGCGGTTGAAGCAGAGCTGGAAGGGTTGGAACGTTCAGGAGTACTGTCCAAAGTGGACTGGAGCGAGTGGGCTACACCCATCATTCCTGTAATGAAGAGGTCGTTGAGTAATACGCCTGGGGAACCAAAGAAGGTCTGCATCTGTGGGGATTTTAAGGTGACAGTGAACCCAGTCCTTCACATGGTGCAATATCCGCTTCCACGTATTGAGGATATTTTCGCCTCACTATCTGGTGGTAAACGCTTCACCAAAATTGATCTAGCCCAGGCGTACGTGCAAATGGAGGTAGAAGAAGCTTCGAAACATTACCTTACGATCAACACTCATAAAGGTCTCTATCAATACAACCGGCTGGTGTTTGGAGTAGCCTCGGCTCCGGCTATCTGGCAAAGGGCGATGGATCAGGTCCTGCAAGGGATTCCAGGGACCCAGTGTTATTTGGACGACGTCTTGGTCACGGGCGAAAATGACGGTGATCACCTCGCTAACTTGGAGAAGGTGTTCACCAGATTAAAGGAGTATGGGCTATGAGCTAATTGCCACAAGTGCGAGTTTTTCCAGAAACAGATCTCGTATTGCGGCCACGTCATCGATGAAGAGGGGTTACATAAGTCCCCTGACAAGATTGAGGCAGTAGTCAAGGCTCCAGCACCGGAAAATGTGTCACAACTGAGGTCATTCCTCGGGCTGGTAAACTACTACCAAAAGTTCTTACCAAATTTGTCTACGGTATTACACCCACTGAACACCCTACTGCAAACAGGGGTACCATGGAAGTGGAATGACGAACGTAGACGAGCTTTCCAGAAGTGTAAAGAATTGATCAGATCAAAAGAGGTGTTGGCCCATTTCAACCCAGCACTACCAATTCGTTTGGCATGTGATGCATCACCCTACGGCATTGGAGCAGTGCTGTCGCACAAATTCCCAGAAGGGTTGGAGAGGCCAGTAGCCTTTGCGTCTTGGTCACTAACCTCAGCCGAGCGCAACTATGCTCAGATTGACAGGGAGGCCCTCAGCCTAGTATGGTGAGTAAAAAAATTCAACCACTATCGGCATGGGCAGAAGTTCACCTTGCTGACTGACCACCAACCACTTCTCTCCATCTTTAATCCTAAGAAGGGCGTGCCAGTAATGACTGCACAGCGGTTACAAAGATGGTCCCTGTTTCTAGGGGCGAATCAATATGAAATAGAATATAAAGGCACAAAACAGCATAGGAATGCTGATGGGCTATCGCGCCTGCCACTGCCTACTGTGGAGGAAGCACCAGCAGTGGACCCTATCGAGATATTTTATTCATCGATAATTGAACGATTGCCAGTAACAAACGCGGATATAGAGAAGGAGACCCGCAATGATCCGACGCTGTCACGGGTATATGAATTGACGGTGAGGGGATGGCCAACACATGGCGACTCACTGTTGCCAGCATTCTCATCCAGAAGAGAACAGCTGTCAGTATGCCAGGGGACAGTGATGTGTGGATCCAGAGTGGTGATTCCACCCAAGTTAAGGGACAGAGTGCTAAATGAGCTACATGAAGGTCATCTGGGGGGAGTGAAAATGAAAAGCCTTGCTAGGGCTTATGTGTGGTGGCCGGGAATCGATCAACAAATCAAAGACCTAACTAAGAGCTGCTTAGGATGCCAGAAGGTCCAAAATGCACCACCACATGCCCCTCTACACCCATGGGAGTGGCCCTCCTCTCCATGGCAACGGGTGCACATTGATTTCGCTGGTCCATTCATGGACTCAATGTTCTTAATAGCAGTGGATGCTCATTCAAAGTGGCCTGAGGTGATAAAGATGTCTTCAACCACTACAGAGAAAACGATTGCAGTCCTACGGACCATATTTGCCAGAAACGGTTTGCCAGAGCAGATCTGCTCTGATAATGGACCACAGTTTGTGTCCGACGAGTTCCAAAAATTCATGAAAAGGAATGGGGTAAGGCATTACACATCCACCCCGTATCATCCAGCCACCAATGGATTGGCTGAGAGGTTCGTACAAACCTTTAAGAAGGCAATAAAGGCCATGTGCGATGAGGAAATTCCACTACAGCATAAGATGGACAATTTCTTATTAGCTTACCGAAACGCGACACATGCAGTTACCAACCAGACCCCGGCCATGATGTTCTTTAACCGAAGGTTGAGATCTCGTCTGGACTTGCTCAGACCAAATGTGCGAAGAAATGTTGAGGACAAACAATTCCAGCACATCAATGAGAAGCCGACAAGGAGCTTCAATGTAGGGCAACCAGTCTTGGCCCGTGACTATCGAACAGAGAAGTGGCAACCTGGAACGATATGTACAAGGCAGGGGCCATTAATGTACACAGTGGATGTCGGGGAGAACATTGTGAGACGCCACGTCAATCAGATCTTCGCGTCACAGGAACGCGTCAACCCCATGTCTCGAGTACCTGGGGATGAACCCGACATACCGGTAGCATCTACTTCAGACCCAGTAGCAGTGGAACCCGATGAACTACCCGATGAAAAGGGGTCAGAATCGCCTCTGCACCATGAACAAGAACCTCTGGAAAGGCGCTATCCCGAAAGGGTCAGGAAGCCGCCCCAAAGACTGAATCTATAAATGGACTTTTGTTATTTAATGTACATGTAAAAATGTAATTGTTATTTGAATATTAAGGGGGTTATGATTAATCTAAAAGGGGAGGAATTGTAGTGTATGTGCCTTTAAGTCAGAACTACTTTTTACAGCTCCTGTATACTGTAGTACCGGCAGTGACCACACCGGTATATAAGGTGTGTGCATGCCTCTGTACCCCAGTCTAGAGGTTACCCTCCTCCAGTAAAGACCTGTTATTTGTTAATGTACAGCATCCATGTGATTATTTATCCACTGAACCACGGATCCAACACGGGTCAGCTGGTAAACTCAGAGAAATTGGGGGCGGGTGGCAAACCCGCCCCCATCCCGCCTCCGTGCCCTTTTGCCAGGAGGCGGGAAGATGTGCAGCTTCGGGTCCCGTCTCCTGGAGACGGGAAAGGCATTTAATCCTTTTAACTGCCTGTTAACAGGTAGTTAACAGGCAGAAAAAAGGATTAGTGCCATTTTACCTTCACAGGTGAAGGCTTCCTGACCTTGGAGAACCCCGTCGGATTGGAGGAGACGTGGAGGAGGTCTGCGGCGGTCGGAGGCACCTGGAAGTAAGGTGTAGAGGTGAGTGATGGGTGCAAGTGTGGAGTGGTAAGTATGCAACGTAAGTGATAAGTTTAAAATGTGTTCACTTACCTTGTTTTCCTTCCATAGCCTTTAGCCGCGCTGGATGGGGAGAGCGGACATCCTCCTTGTCAATTTCAGGTAATGGCTGATGGATCCTCCGATCCATCAGAAATTTACAAATTTGCAATGTTTGATGAGTCCTCACCTCAAAGACTCATCAAACTAAAGAGAATGTCAGTGTTTGACAGCTTCACAGGGCTGTGAAACGCTGTCATTTCTTCTTCCAAGAAGTCTTGACAGATAGCACATCTGACGTTGACGTGATCTGTCAGTGACTTCTTCCCTAATTGGCCTGCTGAGCCCGCAGGGTGGACTTAACAAGCTCAATCAGGGGAAAATTCCTCTGAATGGTCAGGCGAGGATGGAGGCGGGACATTGACACGACAAGCAGCAGTTCCGCCTCCAACTCGCCTCCATTCACAAAATCCAGCCCTATGTGTCTAAGTGGACCCACCGAAATGTGAGTAGCTGAGCTGGTGCATGGTAAGCATGAGTCCTGTGACTGTGCAGTCTCAGAAGGACACAGCGCCGCAGAAGAATTTTCATCCAAGAACTCCATCGCCTTCTGCTGCACGTGTCGGACATAAAAGACATGAATTTGTCCTGGCACGGTATGAATCTTGCAACTTATTATTATCAAGAAAATCATATTTCATTTGCTGTTAAAACTAAGTCAACATGACTGAGTGCTGTATGACATATGGGTCGTTAATATTTAATTGGGTCACCAGGTAGCTGGGAGCTCCCCGTCTCCCCATCTCCGATGGCCAGGCACACTGAAACTCCATTTATTTCCAGCGCCTTCACCTCTGTACTTGTGTGCTGGGAAATGTGTGGAGGCCCATCTCCATTTCTCTCCCTCTCCCTCATGTTCTGTGCTCTCTTTTCCTGCAACAAGGGAAAAAACAGACCTGCGTGAGTGTAATGGCACATGTTCACCCGCTGGATCAAGTGCATTTGGTGAGGGTGACTATCAGGTAGAGGCATGAAATTGCATAAGGAGGAGGGTGAGTGGGAGTGGTGGATGGGTAGATGGGGATGTGAGGAAGTGCATAGAAAGAGAAGGATGGGTGGGCTTGCAAGGTAAGTGGGTGTGAGGAATGATGTGATGGAGTAGGCCTTTCCTGAGCTGGTTAGGTCATTAAAGCAATTCCTACACTAAATCCAGGAGTGTGGCACTACGCGCCTGCTGCTGGTCTTCTGGGCCACCTCCAGCCACCTTCTTTGTATCAGCAGCAGGTTTCTTTCTCCCATTGCTGGGCAGCAGTATCTCTCTGTGTGGCTCCTCACTGCTCCCAGCAGTACATCAACGGTGTAATTGAAATGTAGTGCCGCCTTTGATCATCTCAAATCCATTCTGAAATATCCTCTTCAGCTGTTTCAAACTCCAACTCCTTCAAATTGCATCATGGATTGATCTTTTAAATACTGGAGTTGAGATTGTGTCATGCGGGACTTCATCACGCCCGCTGCCATGCATTCGACAGCAAACCCATAATTAAAATGACAATGAGCTGGCTGAGTAAAAAGCTACTGACAGATGCGCTGAACTTCTTGGTTACCCACGCGATATCGGACCCCCGCTCCCATTGCATCTCCAAGTACATATCGGGGCCAGAGACTCTGTTCCACCTCCTTACTAAATCTCAGCCTCCTGAGGCACATATCTACTCTAGCTCGTTTGGGAGATTGAAGGACTGATTTTAACAGACCGTCTAACTGAAACCAGGCAGGTGGGCAGTTAGAATTGTCTGTGGGTCTTACCCGCACCGATCCCACGGGCTGCGATTTTAACCTGCTCGTCTGAGCAGACGAGAGGGACACGCACCAAAAGGCAGCAGGGTCCTTCATTATATATGCAGAGTGGGCTCCAATGATTTACTTAAAACATAAAGCTAAAATTATAGAATTCAATAAGAAGATGCATGGAATTTGTTTCTATTTAGCCTGAGTTAAAGATTTGGGTTCCACATTTTTGAATAGTGCACTGTAGCCCTCAAAAGGTTAATAATTATATTTTGAGTCCAAGGTATTACCAAGAGAGAAACAATCGGGTTGACTATCAATTTGATATTAGCAGCACATACTCAGCCAGTGGAAGCAGTAGATGAACTTCTTTTAAGGTGAAGAACACTGCGTTCTATTGCTCGTGCCAGACACCAAGTGAATAATCTTTATTTATGTTATTCAAGAGAACATTGGCCTGTTGAGTCTGTGTGTCCCAGTTATGTTTAGGATCAATCACTGGACACAGACAACAAGTATAACTTTTAACAGGTCTTTACTATTCGGAGGTCAGGGCTGAACTGCCCAGCAAATCCTTACACAACACTTATATACCGGTGTGGTCACCACCGGTATTACAGTATACAGCAGCCAAGAGAAAGTAGTACATCTCTTAAAGTAGTTCTCTTAAGGTGGAACAGGTTACATACACCACAATCCTCCCTTTTTAGCAAAACAGTTATATCCCCATTTAACATAACATAATAACATATATACAACTCCATGCAAAACAGTTCAAAGATTCAGTCTCTGAGGAGGCCTCCTGATTCGAGTTGGATAACGCCTTTCAGGGGTCTCTGATTCTCGTTGTTGGGGTGACTCATCTAGTTGGTCTCTTATGGATTGGACATCATCATCAGGTACATTCACTTCTGAGGTAGATGCTTCAGGTTCACTAACTTCTTCCACGGTTGTCTCTGCCGTAACCATGGGTTCGACCCTTGTTCTCGATTCTACCAGTTGGTCAGCATGACGCCGTATTACATTTCACCAACATCTACCGTGTACATCAGGGGTCCTTGTCTGGCCCGAATTGTTCCAGATTGCCATTTCTCGTTTTTATAATCCCGGGCTAACACTGGTTGTCCTATTTCGAAACTCCGAGTGGTCTTGTTATTTATATGCTGGAACTGTTTGTTTTCAACTTCCCTCCGCACATTTGGTTTTAACAAGTCCAACCTGGACCGCAACCTCCTGTTATAGAACATCATGGCAGGACTTTGGTTTGTCACTGCATGGGTGGCGTTTCGATATGCCAGTAGGAATTTGTCCACCTTGTGTTGTAGTGGAATCTGATCTTCGCTCATGGCCTTTATCGCTTTTTTGAACGTTTGTACAAATCTCTCGGCCAACCCGTTTGTAGCCGGATGATATGGGGCCGAGGTATAATGTTTCACCCCATTCTTCTTCATGAATCTCTGGAATTCTTCTGACACGAACTGCGGTCCGTTGTCTGAACATATTTGTTCTGGCAATCAATTTCTTGCAAATATCGTCCTTAACACCGCGATCGTCTTTTCCGAGGTAGTGGTAGTCATCTTAATCACTTCTGGCCATTTAGAATGTGCGTCCACCGCAATTAAAAACATGGAGTCCATGAAAGGACCAGCAAAGTCAATATGTACACGTTGCCATGGGGTTGAAGGCCATTCCCATGGATGCAGCGGTGCAATCGGAGGTGCATTTTGCACTTTTTGGCACCCTGAGCAGCTTTTCGTCAGCTCCTCTATCTGTTGGTCGATACCCGGCCACCACACATAAGCCCTAGCAAGGCTTTTCATCTTGACTACCCCCAGATGACCTTCATGCAGTTCCTTTAGAACTCTCTCTCTTAACTTAGGAGGAATAATCACCCTTGTTCCATACATCAATGTTCCTTGACAGACGGACAGCTGTTCTCGTCTTGCTGAGAATGCCGGTAACAGTGGATCACCATGTACTGGCCATCCCTTCACTGTCACTTCGTAGACCCTGGACAGTGTCGGGTCGTTCCTGGTTTCTCTTTCAATACTTGCATTGGTGACTGGTAAACATTCGATGATGGTCGAGTGAAATAACTCAACAGGGTCAACCGTCGGTGCCTCCTCCTCTGTAGGTAGTGGCAGGCGCGACAGCCCATCAGCATTACCATGCTGCTTTGTACCTTTGAATTCTATCTGATATTGATGTGCCCCTAGGAAAAGGGACCATCTCTGGAGTCTCTGTGCTGTCATCACTGAAACACCCTTCTTAGGGTTAAAAATGGATACCAACGGCTGGTGGTCTGTTAGAAGCGTAAACTTTTGGCCCTGCAGGTAATGATTAAACTTCTTTACTCCCCACACAAGGCTGAGAGCCTCCCTATCTACCTGAGCATAGTTGCGCTCAGCGGAGGTCAATGATCTGGATGCGAACGCAACTGGCCTCTCCTGGCCATTTGGCAACTTGTGTGAGAGTACTGCCCCAATACCATATGGAGAAGCATCACAAGCCAAACGAATAGGCAGCGTTGGGTTGAAGTGAGCCAACACTTCCTCTGCGGTGATCAATGCCTTGCTTTCGCGAAAGGCCCTCTTACAATCCTCGCTCCGCTTCCATGGTACTCCCTTCTGCAAAAGAGTGCTCAGCGGGTGCAGCACCGTGGATAAATTTGGCAGAAACTTATGGTAATAGTTAATCAACCCTAGAAACGACCTCAATTGGGATACATTATCTGGAGCGGGAGCCTTCACAACAGCTTCGATCTTGTCAGGAGACTTATGAAGCCCCTCCTGGTCAATGACATGACCACAGTACGAGATCCGCTTCTGAAAGAATTCACATTTCTGGCAATTAACTTGAAGACCATATTCTTTCAATCTGGTGAGCACCAGTTACAAGTTTGCAAGGTGTTCCTCGTCATCATCTCCTGTAATCAGAATATCGTCCAGGTAACATTGTGTACCTGGAATTCCCTGTAATACCTGCTCCATGGCCCTCTGCCAAATTGCCGGAGCCGATGCCACTCCAAAAACCAGTCTATTATACCGGTACAAGCCTCTATGCGTGTTGATCGTGAGATACTGGCGTGACTCTTCCTCAACTTCCATCTGTAAGTACGCCTGCGCCAGGTCTATCTTGGTGAAGTGTTTCCCGCCAGACAATGAAGCGAAGATATCCTCAATCCGCGGAAGCGGATACTGCACCGTGTGAAGCACCGGATTAACAGTGATCTTGAAATCTCCACAGATGCAAACCTTCCCCGGTTCCCCCGGCTTGTTGCTCGATGAACGCTTCATGACGGGGACAATGGGCGTGGCCCAGTCACTCCAGTCTACCTTAGACAGTACTCCTGAACGTTCTCGCCCTTCCAGCTCAGCTTCCACAGCAGGTCGTATTGCATAAGGTACCGGTCTGGCTTTGAAAAATTTCGGGTTTGCATGTTCTTCAACCTTGATGTTTGCCGTAATTCCTCTCAGTGTTCCCAGTCCCTGTTGGAACACCTCTTTAGCATCGTCCAATATTCTGAACAATCGTTTAGGTTTGACATCTTTTGTACCGGAATCTACCGTTAGTGCTTTTAAGGAATGCCAGTCCATATTTATTTTCCTAATCCACTCCCGTCCCAGTAGTGGTGGACCTCCCTCAGGTAGCACATATAAGTCCATTCCTCGGCTTTCTTTGCCCTTGTGGACCACCTTTACCTCTATCTTCCCGATGGGGTATACTCTTTGCCCCGTGTATGTTTTCAATACAATCTCCGTATCCCGTAGGGGAATATGTGGGAATAACCTTTTGTAATCTTTCTTATTCATGACCGTCAATGCCGATCCAGTGTCCAATTCCATCTTCACTTGGACTCCTGCTATCTGAAGTGTGACCCAAATTGTTTGGAGGTCTGCTTCCTTACCAACATTGTGTACTCTTAGACTACCCAGTTCATTACTGCTGGAGTCTGAATCTGACTTCTGTTCGTTCGAACTGTTCTCTGTCACCTTGTGTACCTTTCTGTACTTTTCCTGCAGTGACTTTTTGTTGCTGGTCTTCTTTCCTGACCAGCATACTTTAGCTATGTGACCAAGCCTGCCACATTTTCTGCATTCCTGATTTTTGAACCAGCGCTGGTTCTGATCGTGCATTGTCTTTCCACAACGATAACATTTTACTGTACTCAAGAGCATTTGATTGGTGCTGAGTTCCGGTGACCGAAGCTGCATTTCCGCAGTGCCTCTCGCTGTGGCTTCGTGCGATGCTGCAATAGTGACAGCTTTATCAAGCGTAAGCTCATTCTCCTCAAGCAGTCGCTTTTGTGTTCCTTCTTTTAACAATCCACACACAAATTTATCTCTCAGCGCATCTGCTAGTCCTGTTCCAAACTGACAGTACTTTGCTAGCTTACGCAGTTCAATTAAAAATTCAGCGTTGCTTTCGTCTTTCAGCTGCGTTCTTCTGTAAAATTTAAATCGTTCCGCTATCATCAGCGGCGTGGGGTTTAAATGATCTTTCAGGACAGTAACAATATTCGTGAAAGTCTGATCCGCCGGTTTATTTGGTGATAGAAGGTGCTTCAATAGCCCGTATGTTTTCGCACCCATTGAGCTTAATAAGGTTAGTGCTTTCTCATCATTTGGTACCTTATTTACTTTACAATACACTTCCATGCGTTCTACATACGTGGTCCAATCTTCGATATCGCTATCAAAGGTATTAATGCTCCCATGTTTAGGCATCCTTGCAATTTTTTTTAAAAATCTTTCTTTTTCTCAAAATGGCAGCTTCCCGCGCTTGTCTTCTTCCCCCGCCTACTAAAATGGCGGCTTCCCGCGCTTGGCGGTCTTTCCCGCGCTCATCTTCTTCCCCCGCCGACTACAATGACGGATTCCTGCGTTTGCCTTCTTCCCCCGCTGGCTGCAATGGCGATTGCCTTGCTGCTGCCGTTCTCGCCTCCCCAGTGGTTCTCACTCCCTGACGCTGCTTTGCCTCACAGCCCCGCTTGCAGCCCGGTCCTTTACACCGGCTGCGTTTGAATTCTCCGCGGCTCTCGTGCCTTAAGCTTCTCAACTCCCCGACGCTGCTTTGCCTCGCAGCCCCGCTTGCAGCCCGGTCCTGTACACCAGCTGCGTTTGAGTTCTCCGCGGCTCTCGAGCCTTAAGCTGCCCCAGTCGCTGCGCCTCTCGGCCTCAATTGCAGCCCGGCCCTTTCTACCGGCCGTGGTCGAGCTCTCCGCCCTTATTCCTCCGTTTTCCCTCCCCTACTCCACAGCCAACGCGGCCGACTTTCTGCTCGTGTCGCTGATCGGCTTACCCACCACCGTGGTAGAAGGGATGATCACTGCCTGTCGCTGATGGAGGGCTTCGTGGTCAGAATTCTTTTTCTTTTTAACCCGGGTTCTCGATGCCTCCCGTGCGATGGTGCTCAGCAGGATGATGAGGGCGGGTGCCTCTTCTCGACGCCCGTTCTGAGGACGAAGCTGCCTTGGATGTAAAACTGCCGCAGGGTAAGATCGGACTCGTCGCCACTGTTGAGTCTGTGTGTCCCAGTTATGTTTAGGATCAATCACTGGACACAGACAACAAGAATAACTTTTAACAGGTCTTTACTATTCGGAGGTCAGGGCTGAACTGCCCAGCAAATCCTTACACAACACTTATATACTGGTGTGGTCACCACCGGTATTACAGTATACAGCAGCCAAGAGAAAGTAGTACATCTCTTAAAGTAGTTCTCTTAAGGTGGAACAGGTTACATACACCACATGGCCCTTACACTTCAGAACAATATTATTATTGTTCTATAGCATGTTACTGAAGGGGCACTGTCAGTGCAAAGGTATGTTTGGCAGATTTTTGTTAATTTGTGAACCAACATATGACTTTGTGGTGTAAGTAGCGTTGATGTGCACGATTATATCACATGCCAAAATGCACAGCTTCTTCTGCCTGTTTTACATCTCATTGAAGTCAAAAAATAAAAATTGGGAGTGGTGTAAAACGAGCTGCCGATTCGCCGTCATCCATTTTACACTATTGCACAAAGTCACAATTACCCCCAACTTGTGCACTGGCTCCCAGCCACCTTGGCACTCACAGCCCATTCTGGAGTACACTGAGTGCTTCAGGGCCTAGAAATTCGTGGGTTTAACGCCACCCGTTACTGTCATTGGGCAAAAATATGGTGGCCGCCGCTCTTCTGCCAGCTGGCGGCGGGTCCCATGGCGGCCACCATTTTGGGGTGGCCAGCAGCGCTGCCAATAGAAGCAATCACTGAAATGATTGAAAATAAACATCGTGACACCAGTGAGTCACTGCATTTACCGGCATGCCTTAACAACGACAAGCTGAACAATCGTTGACAAGCGGGAAGGAGGCTCCAGTAACGGTATTTAAAGGGATCATCAGCAATCAATTGCATCTGACCTGTTTCTGCAGTTTGACTGGCTCTGTGCTACTTTCTACAACTCCAACAGCTTCATTAACTTCTTTCAAGGTTCTAAGGTAACAGGGAGTGGTGTTGCAAATGGAGACGCCTTCATTATTATTTAAAGGCTTTTGCTCACAGTCATGGGGGCTGTACTGGCATGACCTCGTGTGCCAGGATCTTCGGCACAGGGAGTGGAGGCAGTAAAGAAGAGAAGATGCATGCAGAGGGAGGAGGAGGAGGGCCAGGAGGGCCCTCAACAGGAGGCCTTCCGAGAGCACTACTCTTATATCGAATTAAACGAGGAGCAGTGTATTAGGAGGCTATGCTTCACCAAGGAGGTGGCCACAGAACTCTGCCATCTCCTACAACCAGACCTGCAGCCTGAGAGCAGGGTGAATACGGCGCTCTCAGTGGCAGTCAAGGGCACCGTGGCCCTCAATTTCTTCACCAGCCGATCCTTCCAGTCTGCAGCAGGAGACATAGCTAAAACCTCACAGCTCACCATCCATCGCTGCATCCGGGAGTTCACTGAGGCTCCCTACACCAGGAGAAGGGACTACGTTGTCTTCTCTCTGAGCAGAGAGAAGCAGGACGAGCGTGTATGTGGCTTTGCCAGGAGAGTGGGATTCCCCATGGTGCAGGGCATCATCGACTGCACACATGCAGCATTGCGGGCACCGCATAACAATCCTGTGATCTTCCGTAACCTCAAAGACTACCACTCACTTAATATACTGATGGAGAGCGGCCACGCCCAGTGATTCCTCAATCTGCACAGGCTGCGGGCCCCGACAACATCCTGGCTGTCGTGCTGAAGACTTGTGCTCCAGAACTAGCCGTGCCTCTAGCCAAGCTGTTCCAGTACAGCTACAACACTGGCATCTACCCGACAATGTGGAAAACTGCCTAGGTATGTCCTGTCCACAAAAAGCAGGGCAAATCCAATCCAGCCAATTACCGCCCCATCAGTCTACTCTCAATCATCAGCAAAGTGATGGAAGATGTCGTTGACAGTGCTATCAAGCAGCACTTACTCACCAATAGCCTGCTCACTGATGCCCAGTTTGGGTTCCGCCAGGACCCGTCAGCTCCAGATCTCATTACAGCCTTGTTCAAACATGGACAAATGAGCTGAATTCCAGAGGTGAGAGTGAATGTGACTGCCCTTGACATCAAGGCAGCATTTGACCGAGTATGGCATCAAGGAGCCCTAGTAAAACTGAAGTCAATGGGAATTGGGTGGTGGCGGGGGGAACTCTCCACTGGCTGGAGTCATACCGAGCACAAAGGAAGATGGTTGATGTGGTTGGAGGTCAATCTTCACAGGCCCAGGACATTGCTGCAGGAGTTCCTCAGGGCAATGTCCTAGGCTAAACCATCTTCAGCTGCTTCATAAATGACCTTCCCTCCATCATAAGGTCAGAAGTGGGGATGTTCGCTGATGACTGCACAGTGTTCAGTGCCATTCGCAACTCCTCAGATAATGAAGCAGTCCATGCCAGCATGCAGCAAGACCTCGACGATGTTCAGGCTTGGGCTGATAAGTGGCAGGTAACATCCGCGCCACACAAGTGCCAGGCAATGACTATCTCCAACAAGCAAGAGTCTAACCACCGCCCCTTGACATTCAACGGCATTACCTTCACCGAATCCCCCATCATCAACATCCTGGGGGTCAGCATTAACCAGAAACTTAACTGGACCAGCCACATAAATAATGTGGCAACAAGATCAGGCTAGAGGTTGGGTATTCTGTAGCGAATGTCTCACCTCCTGACTCCCCAAAGCCTTTCCACCATCTACAAGGCACAAGACAGGAGTGAGATGGAATACTCTCCACTTGCCTGGATGAGTGCAGCTCCAACAACACTCAAGAAGCTTGACACCATCCAAGACAAAGCAGCCCGCTTGATTGGCACCCCATTCACCACCTTAAACATTCACTCCCTCCACCAGCGGCGTACCGTGGCTGCAGTGTACCATCTACAAGATGCACTGCAGCAACTCGCCAAGGCTTCTTCAGCAGCACCTCCCAAACCCGCGACCTCTACCACCTAGAAGGACAAGGGCAGCACAACCACCTCCATTTACCCCTCCAAGTCACACACTATCCTGACTTAGAAGTATATTGCCGTTCCTTCATCATCACTGGGTCAAAATCCTGGAACCACCCCCCTAACAGCACTATGGGAGTACCTTCACTACACGGACTGCAGCAGTTCAAGAAGGCGGCTCACAACCACCTTCTCAAGGGCAACTAGGGATGGGCAATAAATGCTGGCCTTGCCAGCGATGGCCACATCCCATGAACGAATATAAAAAAAAATTTCAATGCCTGCTATCCTGGCAGCAGCCATGATGCCTTCATCCTACATCAGTCCGGTGTGCCAGCAATCTTCCAGCCACTACAGCAAACTCGAGGGTGGTTGCTTGGAGACAAGGGCTAACCACTGTTCATCTGGCTCTTGATTCCCCATCGCAACCCCAACACTCATGCCCAGCATTCATATAATTTTTTAAAAATTCATTGATGGGATGTGGGCGTCGCTGGCTAGGCCTGCATTTAGTGCCCATCCCTAATTGCCCTTGAGAAGATGGTGGTGAGCCGCCTTCTTGAACCGTTGCTGTCCATATGGCGTAGGTACACCCACAATGCTGTTAGGAAGGGAGTTCCAGGATTTTGGCCAGCGACAGTGAAGGAACGGCGATACAGGTCCAAGTCAGGATGGTGTGTGGCTTGGAGCGGAACTTGTAGGTGGTGATGTTCCCATGCGTCTGTTGCCCTTGTCCTTATAAGTGGTAGAGGTCGCGGGTTTGGAAGGTGCTGTTGAAGGAGCTTTGGCAAGTTGCTGCAGTGCATCTTGTAGATGGTACACACTGCAGCCACAGTGCGCCGGTGGTGGAGGGAGTGAATGTTGAAGGTGGTGGATGGAGTGCCAATCAAGCGGGCTGCTTTATCCTGAATGGTGTCGAGCTTTTTGAGTGTTGTTGGAGCTGCACTCATCCAGGCAAGTGGAGAGTATTCCATCACACTCCTGACTTGTGCCTTGTAGATGGTGGAAAGGCTTTGGGGAGTCAGGAGGTGAGACACTCACCGCAGAATTCCCAGCCTCTGGCCTGCTCTTGTAGCCACAGTATTTATATGGCTGGTCCAGTTCAGTTTCTGATCAATGGTAAACCCCAGGATGTTGATAGTGGGGGATTCAGCGATGGTAATGCCATTGAATGTCAAGGGGAGATGGTTAGAGTCTCACTTGTTGGAGATGGTCATTGCCTGGCACTTGTGTGGTGCGAATGTTACTTGCCATTTGTCAGCCCAAGTCTGAATGTTGTCCAGGTCTTGCTGCATAATTGTAGTGGATGTACCTTTAAGAGAGGACTACTTTTACAGCTCCTGTATACTGTAGTACCGGCAGTGACCACACCTGTATATAAGCCTTGAGCATGCCTCTGTACCCCAGTCTTGAGATTACCCTACTCGAGTAAATACCTGTTGATTGTTCAGTTACAGCATCTGTGTGGTTATTGAAAAACATCATACTCTCAGAATCACGGATCTAACAGTGGCGACGAGTGTCGATTCGAATCTACCTGCAACTCTGCATTTCCCTTCGATGATTCGCTCCGGGAGGACGGTGGAAGAAAGTCAAGGCCAGAAGCACGGGCGTCGGCCACGAGCAACCGCCCAGTCGTCCGGCAGAGAGTGAACATCGCAGGGGAGGCTGTGGAGAGCCGGGCTTGGTTCCCCAGCCACGACGATCAGCAATAGACTGACGACAGGTACAGCGCAGACCCTTCCCGGACAGCGGCAGCTGGAGCCGACCGAAGGCGGAGAGAAAGCCGAGCAGCGTCGACGGGGTAAGACAGAGGGTGAAGCACACAGGGCGCAGCCGGGGGTTGAAAACCGAGCGGCATCGAGGAAAAACAAAACGGAGAGAGAGAGGGTAAAGCAACAGCTGGGTTCAGGACCGAGCGGCGGAAACGGGAAAGGTGCACAAAAAAAAAGAACACGCAGAGCACAGCCAGGGCTCAAGGGCTGAACAGTGTCCGCGGGGAGAAGAAGGAAGAGCGCGGGAGACGCCATTTTTAGAAGCCGCAGTGGAGAAGAAGGGCAAGCGCGGGAAGGAAGGAAAGCGTGGGAGACGCCATTTTGTGCCAGCAGAGAAGAAGGGGAAGCGCGGGAGACGCCATTTTTGACAGTTAAATCACACCCAGGGATGCCGAAGAGTGGCAGTATCTCTACGTTCGACAATGAAGTCGAAGATTGGGCGACATATGTGGAACGTATTGAGGTGTACTGCAGGGCAAATGAAGTGCCAGATGCTAGGAAAGCACTGGTTTTGTTAAATTCCATGGGTGCAAAAACTTATGGGTTACTGCGGAATCTAATAACCCCAGAGAAGCCTGTGAACAAGAATTTCGAAAGCTTAGTAGAAATCCTACAGGACCACTTAAACCCCACACCGCTGCTGATAGCAGAATGATTTAAGTTCCATAAAAGGAACCAACACAAAGACGAAAGCAATGCTGAGTACCTAACGGAACTGCGCAAGCTATCGAAACACTGCCAGTTTGGAGCGGGACTAGCAGATACGTTAAGGGACAAGTTTGTGTGTGGGCTGCAAAGTGAAGGAACCCAGAAACGGCTTCTATCAGAAAAGGATCTTACGCTGGACAAGGCTTTCAGTATGGCAGTATCACACGAAGCAGCCGCAAGGGGCGCTGCAGAGATACAACGGAAACCGCAAGAATATGGCACCAATGAAATGTCCTATGGAACAGGGAAGTGCTATCGCTGCGGCAGAACAACACATGACCAGAAGGATTGTTGGTTCAAGGACCAAGTGTGCAGACAGTGTGGAAAAGCAGGACACATAGCAAGAGTCTGCAGATCAGGGAAGAAAACCAACAGTAAGAAATCTCCACAGGAGAAGTACAAAAAGGTACACAAGGTGGTGGACAGTAGTTCAGACGAACAGAAAAGTGACACAGACTCCGGAAGCAAGGAGCTGGGTTGTCTGAAACTACATAAGGTAACCAAAATGGAGGATCACCAGACTATCTGGGTTACACTCAAGATAGACGGAGTCCAAGTGAAAATGGAATTGGACACAGGATCAGCCCTAACAGTCATAAACCAAAGGGACTACAAGCGGCTATTTTCACATATACCCTTGAAAGCTACAGAGATTGTCTTGAAGACGTACACAGGGCAAAAAGTCTACCCCAAAGGAAAAATAAGGGTGAAAGTGATATATAAAGGCCAGGAAATACCTAAAATGGATATATATGTATTGCCAGATGGAGGACTACCACTGCTAGGACGTGAATGGATCCGGAAGATACAATTAGATTGGCATTCCATACAGGCACTGAAGGTTGAGGCCAAAAAGGATGACGACGTCACACCTGGACGACTGTCAAAAATGCTAACTGACGCAAAAGAAGTGTTCCAGGAGGGACTAGGAACACTAAAAGGAATAACAGCAACGATTAAAATAGAGGAAAATGCAAGCCCAAAGTTTCTTAAGGCCAGACCAGAGCCTTATGCGATCAGACCAGCCGTCGAAGCAGAGCTGGAAGGGTTGGAATGTTCAGGAGTACTGTCCAAAGTGGACTGGAGCGTGTGGGCTACACCCATTGTTCCTGTAATGAAGAGGTCGTTGACTAATACGCCTGGGGAACCAAGAAGGTCCGCATCTGTGGGGTTTTAAGGTGACAGTGAACCCAGTCCTTCACACGGTACAATATCCGCTTCCACGAATTGAGGATATTTTCGCCTCGCTATCTGGAGGTAAACGCTTCACCAAAATTGATCTAGCCCCGGCGTACTTGCAAATGGAGGTAGAAGAAGCTTCGAAACAATACCTTACGATTAACACTCATAAAGGTCTTTATCAATACAACCGGCTGGTTTTCGGGGTAGCATCGGCTCCGGCTATTTGGCAAAGGGCGATAGATCAAGTCCTGCAAGGGATTCCAGGGACCCAGTGTTATTTGGACGACATCCTGGTCATGGGCGAAAATGACAGTGATCACCTCGCCAACTTGGAGAAGGTGCTCACCAGATTAAAGGAATATGGGTTACGAGCTAATCGCCACAAGTGCGAGTTTTTCCAGAAGCAGATCTCGTATTGTGGCCACGTCATCGATGAAGAGGGGTTACATAAGTCCCCTGAAAAGATTGAGGCAGTAGTCAAGGCTCCAGCACCGGAAAATGTGTCACAACTGAGGTCGTTCCTCGGGCTGGTAAGCTACTACCATAAGTTCTTACCAAATTTGTCCACGGTATTACACCCACTGAACACCCTACTGCAAACAGGGGTACCATGGAAGTGGAATGACGAACATAGACGAGCTTTCCAGAAGTGTAAATAATTGATCACATCAAAAGAGGTGTTGGCCCATTTCAACCCAGCACTACCAATTCGTTTGGCATGTGATGCATCACCCTATGGTATTGGAGCGGTGCTGTCGCACAAATTCCCAGACGGGTTGGAGAGGCCAGTAGCCTTTGCGTCTCGGTCACTAACCTCAGCCGAGCGCAACTACGCCCAGATTGACAGGGAGGCCCTCAGCCTAGTATGGGGAGTAAAAAAATTCAACCACTATCTGCATGGGCAGAAGTTCACCTTGCTGACTGACCACCAACCACTTGTCTCCATCTTTAATCCTAAGAAGGGCGTTCCAGTGATGACTGCACAACGGTTACAAAGATGGTCCCTCTTTCTAGGGGCAAAACAATATGAAATAGAATATAAAGGCACGAATCAGCATGGAAACGCTGATGGGCTATCGCGCCTGCCACTGCCTACTGTGGAGGAAGCACCAGCAGTGGACCCTATCGAGATATTTTATTCGTAAATAATTGAACGATTGCCAGTAACGAACGCGGATATCGAGAAGGAGACCCGCAATGATCCGACGCTGTCACGGGTATATGATTTGACGGTGAAGGGATGGCCAACACATGGCGACTCACTGTTGCCAACATTCTCATCCAGAAGAGAACAGCTGTCAGTATGCCAGGGGACAGTGATGTGTGGATCCAGAGTGGTGATTCCACCCAAGTTCAGGGAGAGAGTGCTAAATGAGCTACATGAAGGTCATCTGGCGGGAGTGAAAATGAAAAGCCTTGCTAGGGCTTATGTGTGGTGGCCGGGAATTGATCAACAAATCGAAGACCTAACCAAGAGCTGCTCAGGATGCCAGAAGGTCAAAATGCACCACCACATGCCCCTCTACACCCATGGGAGTGGCCCTCCTCTCCATGGCAACGGGTGCATATTGATTTTGCTGGCCCATTCATGGACTCAATGTTCTTAATAGCAGTGGATGCTCATTCGAAGTGGTCTGAGGTGATAAAAATGTCCTCAACCACTACAGAGAAAACGATTGCAGTCCTACGGACCATATTTGCCAGAAACGGCTTGCCAGAGCAGATTTGCTCTGATAATGGACCACAGTTTGTGTCTGAAGAGTTTTGAAAATTTATGAGAAGGAATGGGGTAAGGCATTATACATCCGCCCCGTATCATCCAGCCACAAATGGATTGGCTGAGAGGTTCATACAAACCTTTAAGAAGGCGATAAAGGCCATGTGCGACGATGAAATTCCACTACAGCATAAGGTGGACAATTTCTTATTAGCCTACCGAAACGCGACACATGCAGTTACCAACCAGACCCCGGCCATGATGTTCTTTAACCGAAGGTTGCGATCTCGTCTGGACTTGCTTCGACCAAATGTGCGAAGAAATGTTGAGGATAAACAATTCCAGCCCATCAATGAGAAGCCGACAAGAAGCTTCAATGTAGGACAACCAGTCTTGGCCCGTGACTACCGAACAGAGAAATGGCAACCCGGAACGATATGCACACGGCAGGGGCCATTAATGTACACAGTGGATGTCGGGGAGAACATTGTGAGACGCCACGTTGATCAGATCTTAGCGTCACAGGAACGAGTCAACCCCATGTCTTGCGTACCTAGGGATGAACCCGACATACCGGTAGCATCTACCTCCAAACCAGTAGCAGTGGAACCCGATGAACTAACCGATGAAAAGGGGCCAGAATCGCCTCCGCACCAAGAACAAGAACCTCAGGAAAGGCGCTATCCCAAAAGGATCAGGAAGCCACCCCAAAGACTGAATCTATAAATGGACTATTGTTGTTTAATGTACATGTTAAAGTGTTAATTGTTATTTGAATATTATGGGTACTACTAATCTAAAAGGGGAGGAATTGTAATGTATGTACCTTTAAGAGAGAACTACTTTTACAGCTCCTGTATACTGTAGTACCGGCAGTGACCACACCTGTATATAAGCCTTGAGCATGCCTCTGTACCCCAGTCTTGAGATTACCCTACTCCAGTAAATACCTGTTGATTGTTCAGTTACAGCATCCATATGGTTATTGAAAAACATCATACTCTCAGAATCACGGATCAAACAATATGGACACTGACTGCGTCAGTATCTGACGAGTCTCGAATGGTGCTGAACAGTGTGCAATCATCAGCGAACATCCGCACTTCTGACCTTATGATGGAGGGAAGGTCATTGATGAAACAGCTGAAGATGGTTGGGCCTAGGACACTGCCCTGAGGAACTCCTGCAGTGATGTCATGTGATTGAGATAAATGACCTCCAACAACCACAGCCAACTTCCTTTGTGCTAGGTATGATTCCAACCAATGGAGAGTTTTCCCCTTGATTCCCATTGACTTCAGTTTTGCTGGGGCTCCTTGATGCCACACTCGATCAAATGCTGCCTTGATGTCAAGGGCAGTCACTCTCTCCTCACCTCTTGAGTTCAGCTCTTTTGTCCATGTTTGGACCAAGGCTGTAATGAGGTCAGGAGCTGAGTGGCCCTGGCGGAACCCAAACTGGGCATCAGTTAGCAGGTTATTGCTGAGTAAGTGCCGCTTGATAGCACTGTCGACGACACCTTCCATCACTTTGCTGATGATTGAGAGTAGACTGATGGGACGGTAATTGGCTGGGTCGGATTTGTCCTGCTTTTTGTAGACAGGACATACTTGGGCAATTTTCCACACTGCCGGGTGGATGCCAGTGTTGTAGCTGTACTGGAACAGCTTGGCTAGGGGCGCAGCTAGTTCTGGAGCACAAGTCTTCAGTACTATTGCCGGAATGTTGTCAGGGCCCATAGCCTTTGCACTATCCAGTGAGATTCATGCTTCCACCAGAAACATCATTGAGCAGATCAGCAGGCTTCTGAAGCAACAGTTCCGCTGCCATGACCGCTTGGGAGGAGCCCTCCATTACTCAATGGAGCGGGTGTTCCATTTCGTGGTGGCCTGCTTCATGCTCCACAACTTGGCCATCATGCGGACGCAGCCCTTGCCATCAGGGATTGCACCAGCATCTCAGGAGGAGGACGAGGGAGAGGAGGAGGAAGAGGACGAGGAGCAAGAGGAAGAGGAAGAGGGGGAAGGAGGAGGCAGGTCGCCAAACCCCCTTGCGGATGGGCTTTCAGTGAACAGTGGTCTGAGGTCATGAAGCTTCTTTGGACACTGGAGCCAGATGGTGGGGGGCGACACTGCTGGCAATGACGGCCTCGGTGATGTGGTCCCACATCCTTCTTTCTGGAGGGCCTCCTTGCCCCTGTGGGTAGAGGATCTCTCTTGCAATGTTGACCTCCTGCACAAAGCTGGAGTGATGTGTGTGAGACCCTGGGTGCCCCTTCCCTGGCTTGCTGAGCCATTTGTGTTAGTGCTGAAGCACTTTTCCCATCTTTTGAGGTTCGGAAGGGAATTCAGCTTTAAAGCTGAATAATTACATTTGGGACTTCTCTTTAATGTAACAAATGTTTTTGAAAGGCAGAAAGGGCTGAAAACTGCATTGTTTCACTACATTTTAATTTGTATTAGTTCTGAGTGCATGGCCCCTTTAATTCATACCCTTTCAATTGCCCACAATTCCTTGCGAGCTCCACAGTCTCGCTCCAAGAGGCTGTGCGAAGCTCGAACACCACTTCAGGACGGGAATTTCACCTCGGAGTTCTCCACTAATGGCCTCAGGAGGACGTTGCATGGTAGGTTAGTGCTGCACCACCAGTCTCCAGCCTCCCAGACGAATTTATTCTCCTTAGCGTTGTGGCCATTTTCAGCGGCCGTTAATTCCAGTTGCCTGTGACACCGGAAACATTTGTGCGAACATGAATTTCTAGGCTAGGGTGACCATATTTTCTAAAGCGAATCCGGGGACACACAGGGTGGGAGCACAGTAAAGTAGCCAGGACAGAAAATGTAGGTTGCGCAGTGTAGCGAGGCAAAATGTTGTAGTAGCCTATATTTTAATCGTTTCACATATTGAACCGCATTCAGACACCTGATCCCTCCTCCCCAGTGACTGAGATCACAGCTGATCCCTCCCCACCAAGTGACTGTGGTCACACCTGACCCCTGCCCCCCCAGTGACTGAGGTCACACCTGACCCCTGCCCCCCAGCGACTGAGGTCACACCTGATCTCTCCCCTCCAAGTGACTGAGGTCATACCTGACCCCTGCCCCCCAGTGACTGAGGTCACACCTGACCCCTGCCCCCCAGCGACTGAGGTCACACCTGACCCCAATGGGGAGCAGCAGTCACAGGCAACACATCACATGAAATCACAGGCTACACATTTGTGATTTTCTGAGATGTGTACCTTGCAAGAGCAGCATCTTGTAATTATCCCTAGATAGCCTAATCTTAGTAGCTTTATTCCCGACAGTTGTCTTCTTCCTGACCTGTATCCAGGTCTTCTGGGTTGTGTAAACAGCATTGACTCTGCAATCTGTTTTACACTCCACTCGATTTTACTTTCCACTGAAGTCACTGAAGCTTAGTCCTTTACTTTTTTCTTACATATTACTGGACAAATGCATGAAAATCCCATTATTTTAACAACAGGCAATCAGTCAGCTGTACGTGCAGGTATGTGTTATGCGACTGAAAAGATAGTACAGTACTAGGTGTTGTGCACAAGGACCTTGAAAAAAAAATTTCTCCAAATTTTGATGTCACCCAGACTCAGCAAAGGATTTAGCCCTTGTACTTGCAATCTAGTATACTGTATTCGCTGCTCACGATGTGGTCTCCTCTACATTGGGGAGACCAAACGCAGATTGGGTGACCGCTTTGCGGAACACCTCCATTCAGTCCGTAAGGGTAACCCCGAGCTTCTGGTCGCCTGTCATTTTAATTCGCCGCTCCATTCCCACTCGGACCTCACCATCCTTGGCCTCTTGCATTGTTCCATGGAAGCTCAACGTAAACTTGAGGAACAGCACCTCATCTTCCGATTAGGCACTTTGCAGCCTTCCGGACTCAATATCGAGTTCAATAATTTCAGATCATAACCTCGGCCCCTATTACATTTTACTTATATTTTTTTCCACCCCTTTGTTTTGGATCTTCCCTCCCCCCCTTTCCTTTTTTTTTCTCTCTCCCACACGGCAGCTGTCTCCCATCCTGCCCGTACACTTCACACCTAATCTTGTCGTCTTTTGTCTCCACTGTCCTATTACCATCTCGTCTGGTTTTGAATATCTCTTAATGTCTCTTTTACTTCTTTTACTTCTTTTGTTCTATCGCAGCCCTGCCTTTGATTTATTTTATTTCCTTTCCAGTTTGAAAAAGGGTTAGACCCGAAACATCACTCTAATTTCTCTCCACGGATGTTGCCTGGCCTGCTGAGTTTTTCCAGCATTTTCTGTTGTTATAAAGGATTTAGCCCACTGTCCTGATGGACATGGGGATTGGCTCCTTAGCTCTCTGTTTTCACTGTTGCAAGGCTTCATGGCAACCTTCTTGTTACACAGGAATTTGCCACATCTTCACACTCTGCAGGGGTTTGCCACAGTACCCTATGTTCCTGCAGTAATTTGTCATGATGTTCTCATTTTGTTCTGTGATTCAGTGCAATGCACTTGCTTCTCAGGGTTTTGCCAGGTTTCACCAAGCATCGTACTTTATCGTTAGGAGTTGTCATAACTCATCATGACATTTTAGTCCCTCATAGTGACTCGCTGTAATGCTTTTTTTCATAACAATTCACCGTTGCACTTGGGATGTTCTAGTTTTATTGAAATTATTTTCATGAGAGGATTTGAATGATGGCAGCACATCCTTTTCTCACACAGCTAATTGTATTGAGTTCATTATATTCTTAGTTCTAGGATTAGTCATTCTCACTTCTCATATTACTAAACTACAGTGCTGTCACTTCTCCTTCGATTTCATGCTGGGCTGATTTTTTTTATATCATAGGGAAGTGTTCCACATTCTGTTTCCCTCTTTTTATAACAGTTAATTGCAATTTCATACCGTTCAACTTCCTCACGTAATTCAATTCACTATTCTTATTTCATGGTAAAATATGTCAATAAACTCTTGCTACCTACAATATATAATGCAATTCTCAGAACTTCTTTATTTTATTTCTTTGATCATAGCACTATCATTAGTTGGCTTGATTTGCCACAACATTTCTCCTCATAGTTTCCTTTCTCACATTTCAAGATTTTAACTTCTCACAATCGTAAAGCATAGTGATCAAAACTAAGGCAGTAGCAGGAGCACTTAGAAATGGCCTCAACACCCTTGGGTTATGGATGGAAAAAACTGGCTGCCCTTAAAACTGGTCTTTACAGTTAATAAGTGAAAATGACTGGGTGCTAAATGGCACCGTTCAGCGATCAGGTGCTGGAGTACTTGCTGCAGTAGGTCTTGCACTGAAGGGTGACTCTATTTGGAGAAGAGGGCCATTCAGCAATAAAAAGTACAACCGGAGCAGCATGGATGCAAGTGATAGAATGTGTTCGCAGTGGAGGAAGACATTTTTTGACCAAAACGATTGCAAGATAAGTGTACAAATATTTGATAACATCTTACTTTTTCTTTGCCACCTTCTGTATTGGTGATCACTGCAAACTGTGCCCACCATCACAGAGGGAGAATGCTGAACACTTTTCCAACTGCTGATTTTTGTAAATGCATATGGCAGCTCTTGTCTTAGCAACCTTGAAACAACTCATCTCACGTTCCTCTTTGCAACATATATCTCTTTCATATCTGCCTGTATGGGAAAAGTGCACACAACAGGAGGAGGCACTTGCAGACAGGAGGGCTCACCAAAGATGGGACATTCGTGCAGACTCATACATGAACAATGACCACATGGAGAACGTACCAGGGAGCATCTGATGCCTGCACAAACCAGCCTAACATGAGTCGCACCTTCAAGAAAGGGGAAGACAAATTGGAGGGATGGAGAAAAAGTAAACAAAAACTTAAGCAGCTGATGGAAAGTCACGTCATGCGTCACCAACATGTTCAAACATGGATGTTTTATACACGCAAACTCTAATACATGATTTAAAATAAAATTAAATTCTGATGAAGCATACACATGGTCTTAAACTGCCTTTTCTCTTTACAGATACTAACTGACCTGTGTGCTGCCAACATTTTCTGTTTTTATTTCACATTTCCAACATTTGTAGTTTTTCCCTTTTTATTCAATTTAAATTTCAAAAGTAATTGGAACGCTTAATTGCTAGAGCTGTATTATTTCTTAAGTATGACAGGATGAAAAAGAAAAGGTTCATGGCAATTTCAAGAAAATGTATGTTGTATTGTTGAATTAAATTGTCCACAGAAAACCATGTTGTCTCTTTTATGAACGGCATGTACAATTGATTGTATATTTAAAGAAACGAGGGAACTTGCTGTTTCTGTTATGCATCATGCTAAATAATCTGGATCTGGCCCCTGTGTTTTGATCATGCACCAACAGGCTCTTAATACTGCAAATGATTAAAAGCTGTGTTCTTCTAGGCAGATGTGAGGATTCCAGATCTTGCCATCTGGGGGGAAAAAGCATCCATCAGTCCTTCTTTATCTGATGCTTAGATTTAATTTTCTCAAATCGGTTTTGTGTTATGTCTGGTGACGTTGAAAGCATGGAAATACCTTACATTGTCATTTGGTCTGCAGATGTGGCTACAGCAGGTCTAGTCGGCTGCCTATATATAGCTTTATGAAGCAAATTAATTGAGGCATAAATTTCTTCCTGAGTGAAGAGAAATCAATAGTTTTTACTATTTGTGCTGGCATTTAAGTAATCAGGCCTTCCATTGTAGAACTTTTAACTACCCCAATCAGTTGTGCATTTGTCAGCTGTGAACACAGTAAAGCTACAACTTGCGTACGTTTTCTTTTTAACTTTAATTGGGTGCCACGTGAGTAACTAATGTTTCAAGTTAGCGACACTGTTTGATGCCATGGAATTGGCTCCACAGCGTACTTAAAAAACAAATACTAGCTTCAGGAATTTACTGGAACCAATGAGCCTGCCTGGAATGCAAAAATACACATCCATCCAGCTACAGTGGTTACAGGCACAGATTTCACTCTCATAGGACTGGGGGAACTTTGACTAAGAAGTTGTTTTGAGGAACCGTATATTTCACAGCACAATAAGTTAAAGGTTCACATTTCCTAGGTTCTGACATTGAGGGGTAATTTTAACCCCCAAGAACAGGTGGGTTTGGGTCGGGGGAGAAGTAAAACTTTGAAAATTTTTGTAAACGACCCCAACCCGCTTCCAACCCACCCACCTCCGGTTTTAACAGAGGTGGGACAGAGACGGGCGACCAATTTGCTCTAAGGAGGAGGGTCGGTTGGTAAAAATTTTTAAGGAGGCTGCGTGCCTCCATTTTTACAAGCTTTTCATTTTTAACCTATTTCGGCCTCGGGAAACTCAGAGGCGAGAAGGGCCGGATCCAGAAGGTAAGTGGCTTTACAGCACTGCTTGTGGGCCAGGAGGATCAGGAGTGTTTCCTCCCAGCCCAACAACCTTACCTGCTTCCAGCTCCACAATCGCCGACTCCCTCACTCCCCAATCTTCCCCAACCTCCATGCTCTCCTCCCTCCCTGTGATCTCTCTCCCTGACCACGAACACCCGCCACCTCCACATTCTACCCCTTGTCGCAATCTCTCCCTCCCCGACCATTAGACCCCCCGCAACCGCAATCTCTCCCTCCCGACCATTAGATCCCCCACCGCAATCTCTCCCTCCCGACCATTAGACCCCCCGCAACCGCAATCTCTCCCTCCCGACCATTAGACCCCCCACCGCAATCTCTCCCTCCCGACCATTAGATCCCCCACCGCAATCTCTCCCTCCCGACCATTAGATCCCCCACCGCAATCTCTCCCTCCCGACCATTAGACCCCCTGCAACCGCAATCTCTCCCTCCCGACCATTAGACCCCCCACCGCAATCTCTCCCTCCCCGACCGTTAGCCCCCCCACCGCAATCTCTCCCTCCCCGACCATTAGACCCCCCACCGCAATCTCTCCCTCCCCGACCATTAGACCCCCCACCGCAATCTCTCCCTCCCGACCATTAGATCCCCCACCGCAATCTCTCCCTCCCGACCATCAGATCCCCCACCGCAATCTCTCCCTCCCGACCATTAGCCCCCCGCAACCGCAATCTCTCCCTCCCGACCATTAGCCCCCCCACCGCAATCTCTCCCTCCCCGACCATTAACCCCTCACCGCAATCTCTCCCTCCCCGACCGTTAGCCCCCCCACCGCAATCTCTCCCTCCCCGACCATTAGCCCCCCCACCGCAATCTCTCCCTCCCGACCATTAGCCCCCCACCGCAATCTCTCCCTCCCCGACCATTAGCCCCCCCACCGCAATCTCTCCCTCCCCGACCATTAGCACCCCCACCGCAATCTCTCCCTCCCGACCATTAGCCCCCCCCACCGCAATCTCTCCCTCCCCGACCATTAGCCCCCCCACCGCAATCTCTCGCTCCCCGACCATTAGCCCCCCACCGCAATCCCTCCCGACCATTAGCCACCCCCACCGCAATGTCTCCCTCCCCGACCATTAGCCCCCCACCGCAATCTCTCCCTCCCCGACCATTAGTCCCCCCACCGCAATCTCTCCCTCCCGACCATTAGCCCCCCCACCGCAATCTCCCCCTCCCCGACCATTAGCCCCCCCACCGCAATCTCTCCCTCCCCGACCATTAGCCCCCCCACCGCAATCTCTCCCTCCCAACCATTAGCCCCCCCACCGCAATCTCTCCCTCCCCGACCATTAGCCCCCCCACCGCAATCTCTCCCTCCCCGACCATTAGCCCCCCCACCGCAATCACTCCCTCCCCGACCATTAGCCCCCCCACTGCAATCTCTCCCTCCCGACCATTAGCCCCCCCACCGCAATCTCCCCCTCCCCGACCATTAGATCCCCCACCGCAATCTCCCCCTCCCCGACCATTAGCCCCCCCAGCGCAATCTCTCCCTCCCCGACCATTAGCCGCCCCCACCGCAATCTCTCCCTCCCGACCATTAGCCCCCCCACTGCAATCTCTCCCACCCCGACCATTTGCCCCCCCCACCGCAATCTCTCCCTCTCCGACCATTAGCACCCCCACCGCAATCTCCCCCTCCCCGACCATTAGATCCCCCACCGCAATCTCCCCCTCCCCGACCATTAGATCCCCCACCGCAATCTCTCCCTCCCCGACCATTAGCCCCCCCACCGCAATTCCTCCCTCCCGACCATTAACCCCCCCACCGCAATCTCTCCCTCCCTGACCATTAGCCCCCCCACTGCAATCCCTCCCTCCCGATCATTAGCCCCCCCACCGCAATCTCCCCCTCCCCGACCATTAGATCCCCCACCGCAATCTCCCCCTCCCCGACCATTAGCACCCCCACCGCAATCTCTCCCTCCCGACCATTAGCCCCCCACCGCAATCTCTCCCTCCCCGACCATTAGCCCCCTCCACCGCAATCTCTCCCTCCCGAACATTAGATCCCCCACCGCAATCACTCCCTCCCCGACCGTTAGACCCCCCGCAACCGCAATCTCTCCCTCCCGACCATTAGACCCCCCACCGCAATCTCTCCCTCCCGACGATTAGCCCCCCCACCGCAATCTCTCCCTCCCCGAACATTAGCCCCCCCACCGCAATCTCTCCCTCCCCGACCGTTAGCCCCCCCACCGCAATCTCTGCCTCCCCGACCATTAGCCCCCCCACCGCAATCTCTCCCTCCCGACCATTAGCCCCCCACCGCAATCTCTCCCTCCCCGACCATTAGCCCCCCCACCGCAATCTCTCCCTCCCCGACCATTAGCCCCCCCACCGCAATCTCTCCCTCCCGACCATTAGCCCACCCCACCGCAATCTCTCCCTCCCCGACCATTAGCCCCCCCACCGCAATCTCTCCCTCCCGACCATTAGCCCCCCCCACCGCAATCTCTCCCTCCCCGACCATTAGCCCCCCCACCGCAATCTCTCGCTCCCCGACCATTAGCCCCCCACCGCAATCCCTCCCGACCATTAGCCCCCCCACCGCAATGTCTCCCTCCCCGACCATTAGCCCCCCCACCGCAATCTCTCCCTCCCCGACCATTAGACCCCCCACCGCAATCTCTCCCTCCCGACCATTAGCCCCCCCACCGCAATCTCCCCCTCCCCGACCATTAGCCCCCCCACCGCAATCTCTCCCTCCCCGACCATTAGCCCCCCCACCGCAATCTCTCCCTCCCAACCATTAGCCCCCCCACCGCAATCTCTCCCTCCCCGACCATTAGCCCCCCCACCGCAATCTCTCCCTCCCCGACCATTAGCCCCCCCACTGCAATCACTCCCTCCCCGACCATTAGCCCCCCCCACTGCAATCTCTCCCTCCCGACCATTAGCACCCCCACCGCAATCTCCTCCTCCCCGACCATTAGATCCCCCACCACAATCTCCCACTCCCCGACCATTAGCCCCCCCACCGCAATCTCTCCCTCCCCGACCATTAGCCCCCCCCACCGCAATCTCTCCCTCCCGACCATTAGCCCACCCACCGCAATCTCTCCCTCCCCGACCATTAGCCCCCCCACCGCAATCTCTCCCTCTCCGACCATTAGCCCCCCCACCGCAATCTCCCCCTCCCCGACCATTAGATCCCCCACCGCAATCTCCCCCTCCCCGACCATTAGATCCCCCACCGCAATCTCTCCCTCCCCGACCATTAGCCCCCCCACCGCAATTCCTCCCTCCCGACCATTAGCACCCCCACCGCAATCTCTCCCTCCCTGACCATTAGCCCCCCCACTGCAATCCCTCCCTCCCGATCATTAGCCCCCCCACCGCAATCTCCCCCTCCCCGACCATTAGATCCCCCACCGCAATCTCCCCCTCCCCGACCATAAGCACCCCCACCGCAATCTCTCCCTCCCGACCATTAGCCCCCCACCGCAATCTCTCCCTCCCCGACCATTAGCCCCCCCCACCGCAATCTCTCCCTCCCGACCATTAGATCCCCCACCGCAATCTCTCCCTCCCGACCATTAGACCCCCCGCAACCGCAATCTCTCCCTCCCGACCATTAGACCCCCCACCGCAATCTCTCCCTCCCGACCATTAGCCCCCCCACCGCAATCTCTCCCTCCCCGACCATTAGCCCCCCCACCGCAATCTCTCCCTCCCCGACCGTTAGCCCCCCCACCGCAATCTCTCCCTCCCTGACCATTAGCCCCCCCACCGCAATCTCTCCCTCCCGACCATTAGCCCCCCACCGCAATCTCTCCCTCCCCGACCATTAGCCCCCCCACCGCAATCTCTCCCTCCCCGACCATTAGCCCCCCCACCGCAATCTCTCTTTCCCGACCATTAGCCCCCCCACCGCAATCTCTCCCTCCCCGACCATTAGCCCCCCCACCGCAATCTCTCGCTCCCCGACCATTAGCCCCCGACCGCAATCCCTCCTGACCATTAGCCCCCCCCACCGCAATGTCTCCCTCCCCGACCATTAGCCCCCCCACCGCAATCTCTCCCTCCCCGACCATTAGTCCCCCCACCGCAATCTCTCCCTCCCAACCATTAGCCCCCCCACGGCAATCTCCCCCTCCCCGACCATTAGCCCCCCCACCGCAATCTCTCCCTCCCCGACCATTAGCCCCCCCACCGCAATCTCTCCCTCCCAACCATTAGCCACCCCACCGCAATCTCTCCCTCCCCGACCATTAGCCCCCCCACTGCAATCTCTCCCTCCCCGACCATTAGCTCCCCCACCGCAATCACTCCCTCCCCGACCATTAGCCCCCCCACTGCAATCTCTCCCTCCCGACCATTAGCCCCCCCACCGCAATCTCCCCCTCCCCGATCATTAGATCCCCCACCGCAATCTCCCCCTCCCCGACCATTAGCCCCCCCACCGCAATCTCTCCCTCCCCGACCATTAGCCCCCCCACCGCAATCTCTCCCTCCCGACCATTAGCCCCCCCACCGCAATCTCTCCCTCCCCGACCATTAGCCCCCCCCACCGCAATCTCCCCCTCCCCGACCATTAGATCCCCCACCGCAATCTCTCCCTCCCCGACCATTAGCCCCCCCACCGCAATTCCTCCCTCCCGACCATTAGTCCCCCCACCGCAATCTCTCCCTCCCTGACCATTAGCCCCCCCACCGCAATCCCTCCCTCCCGATCATTAGCCCCCCCACCGCAATCTCCCCCTCCCCGACCATTAGATCCCCCACGGCAATCTCCCCCTCCCCGACCATTAGCACCCCCACCGCAATCTCTCCCTCCCGACCATTAGCCCCCCACCGCAATCTCTCCCTCCCCGACCATTAGCCCCCCCACCGCAATCTCTCCCTCCCGACCATTAGCCCCCCACCGCAATCTCTCCCTCCCCGACCATTAGCCCCCCACCGCAATCTCTCCCTCCCCGACCATTAGCCACCGCCACCGCAATATCTCGCTCCCCAACCATTAGCCCCCCACCGCAATCTCTCCCTCCCCGACCATTAGCCACCCCACCGCAATCTCTCCCTCCCCGACCATTAGCCCCCCCACCGCAATCTCCCCTTCCCCGACCATTAGCCCCCCCACCGCAATCACTCCCTCCCCGACCATTAGATCCCCCACCGCAATCTCTCCCTCCCGACCATTAGCCCCCCCACCGCAATCTCCCCCTCCCCAACCATTAGCCCCCCCACCGCAAACTCTCCCTCCCGACCATTAGCCCCCCCACCGCAATCTCCCCCTCCCCGACCATTAGCACCCCCACCGCAATCTCTCCCTCCCGACCATTAGCCCCCCCACCGCAATCACTCCCTCCCCGAACATTAGATCCCCCACCGCAATCTCCCCCTCCCCGACCATTCGCCCCCCCCACCGCAATCTCTCCCTCCCGAACATTAGCCCCCCCACCGCAATCCCCCCTCCCTGACCATTTGCCCCCCCACCGCAACCTCTCCCTCCCCGACCATTAGATCCCCCACCGCAATCTCTCCCTCCCGACCAATTAGACCCCCCAACGCAATCTCTCCCTCCCGACCATTAGCCCCCCCACCGCAATCTCCCCCTCCCCGACCATTAGCCCCCCCACCGCAATCTCTCCCTCCCCGACCATTAGCCCCCCCACCGCAATCTCTCCCTCCCCGACCATTAGATCCCCCACCGCAATCTCTCCCTCCCGACCATTAGCCCCCCCACTGCAATCTCCCCCTCCCCGACCATTAGCCCCCCCCACCGCAATCTCTCCCTCCCGACCATTAGCCCCCCCACCGCAATCACTCCCTCCCCGACCATTAGCCCCCCCACCGCAATCACTCCCTCCCCGACCATTAGCCCCCCCACCGCAATCACTCCCTCCCCGACCATTAGCCCCCCCACCGCAATCTCCCCCTCCCCGACCATTCGCCCCCCCACCGCAATCTCTCCCTCCCGAACATTAGCCCCCCCACCGCAATCTCCCCCTCCCTGACCATTTGCCCCCCCACCGCAACCTCTCCCTCCCCGACCATTAGATCCCCCACCGCAATCTCTCCCTCCCGACCAATTAGCCCCCCCACCGCAATCTCTCCCTCCCGACCATTAGCCCCCCCACCGCAATCTCCCCCTCCCCGACCATTAGCCCCCCCACCGCAATCTCTCCCTCCCCGACCATTAGCCCCCCCACCGCAATCTCTCCCTCCCCGACCATTAGATCCCCCACCGCAATCTCTCCCTCCCGACCATTAGCCCCCCCACTGCAATCTCCCCCTCCCCGACCATTAGCCCCCCCACCGCAATCTCTCCCTCCCGACCATTAGCCCCCCCACCGCAATCACTCCCTCCCCGACCATTAGCCCCCCACCGCAATCTCCCCCTCCCCGACCATTAGCTCCCCACCGCAATCTCTCCCTCCCCGACCATTAGCCCCCCCACCGCAATCTCCCCCTCCCCGACCATTAGCCCCCCCACCGCCATCTCTCCCTCCCCAACCATTAGCCCCCCCACCGCAATCTCCCCCTCCCCGACCATTAGCCCCCCCACCGCAATCACTCCCTCCCCGACCATTAGCCCCCCCACCGAAATCACTCCCTCCCCGACCATTAGCCCCCCCACCGCAATCACTCCCTCCCCGACCATTAGCCCCCCCACAGCAATCTCTCCCTCCCCGACCATTAGACCCCCCACCGCAATCTCTCCCTCCCCGACCATTAGCCCCCCCACCGCAATCTCTCCCTCCCCGACCATTAGCCCCCCCACCGCAATCACTTCCTCCCCGACCATTAGATCCCCCACCGCAATCTCTCCCTCCCGACCATTAGCCCCCCCCACCGCAATCTCCCCCTCCCCGACCATTAGCCCCCCCACCGCAATCTCTCCCTCCCGACCATTAGACCCCCCCCACCGCCATCTCCCCCTCCCCGACCATTAGCCCCCCCACCGCAATCTCTCCCTCTCCCCGACCATTAGCCCCCCCACCGCAATCTCTCCCTCCCGAACATTAGCCCCCCCACCGCAATCCCCCCTCCCTGACCATTTGCCCCCCCACCGCAACCTCTCCCTCCCCGACCATTAGATCCCCCACCGCAATCTCTCCCTCCCGACCAATTAGACCCCCCAACGCAATCTCTCCCTCCCGACCATTAGCCCCCCCACCGCAATCTCCCCCTCCCCGACCATTAGCCCCCCCACCGCAATCTCTCCCTCCCCGACCATTAGCCCCCCCACCGCAATCTCTCCCTCCCCGACCATTAGATCCCCCACCGCAATCTCTCCCTCCCGACCATTAGCCCCCCCACTGCAATCTCCCCCTCCCCGACCATTAGCCCCCCCCACCGCAATCTCTCCCTCCCGACCATTAGCCCCCCCACCGCAATCACTCCCTCCCCGACCATTAGCCCCCCCACCGCAATCACTCCCTCCCCGACCATTAGCCCCCCCACCGCAATCACTCCCTCCCCGACCATTAGCCCCCCCACCGCAATCTCCCCCTCCCCGACCATTCGCCCCCCCACCGCAATCTCTCCCTCCCGAACATTAGCCCCCCCACCGCAATCTCCCCCTCCCTGACCATTTGCCCCCCCACCGCAACCTCTCCCTCCCCGACCATTAGATCCCCCACCGCAATCTCTCCCTCCCGACCAATTAGCCCCCCCACCGCAATCTCTCCCTCCCGACCATTAGCCCCCCCACCGCAATCTCCCCCTCCCCGACCATTAGCCCCCCCACCGCAATCTCTCCCTCCCCGACCATTAGCCCCCCCACCGCAATCTCTCCCTCCCCGACCATTAGATCCCCCACCGCAATCTCTCCCTCCCGACCATTAGCCCCCCCACTGCAATCTCCCCCTCCCCGACCATTAGCCCCCCCACCGCAATCTCTCCCTCCCGACCATTAGCCCCCCCACCGCAATCACTCCCTCCCCGACCATTAGCCCCCCCACCGCAATCTCCCCCTCCCCGACCATTAGCTCCCCACCGCAATCTCTCCCTCCCCGACCATTAGCCCCCCCACCGCAATCTCCCCCTCCCCGACCATTAGCCCCCCCACCGCCATCTCTCCCTCCCCGACCATTAGCCCCCCCCACCGCAATCTCCCCCTCCCCGACCATTAGCCCCCCCACCGCAATCACTCCCTCCCCGACCATTAGCCCCCCCACCGAAATCACTCCCTCCCCGACCATTAGCCCCCCCACCGCAATCACTCCCTCCCCGACCATTAGCCCCCCCACAGCAATCTCTCCCTCCCCGACCATTAGACCCCCCACCGCAATCTCTCCCTCCCCGACCATTAGCCCCCCCACCGCAATCTCTCCCTCCCCGACCATTAGCCCCCCCACCGCAATCACTTCCTCCCCGACCATTAGATCCCCCACCGCAATCTCTCCCTCCCGACCATTAGCCCCCCCCACCGCAATCTCCCCCTCCCCGACCATTAGCCCCCCCACCGCAATCTCTCCCTCCCGACCATTAGACCCCCCCCACCGCCATCTCCCCCTCCCCGACCATTAGCCCCCCCACCGCAATCTCTCCCTCTCCCCGACCATTAGCCCCCCCACCGCAATCTCTCCCTCCCGACCATTAGCCCCCCCACCGCAATCTCTCCCTCCCGACCATTAGCCCCCCCCACCGCAATCTCCCCCTCCCCGACCATTAGCCCCCCCACCGCAATCTCTCCCTCCCCGACCATTAGCCCCCCCACCGCAATCTCTCCCTCCCCGACCATTAGCCCCCCCACCGCAATCTCTCGCTCCCCGACCATTAGCCCCTCCCACCGCAATCTCCCCCTCCCCGACCATTAGCCCCCCCCACCGCAATCACTCCCTCCCCGACCATTAGCCCCCCCATCGCAATCTCCCCCTCCCCGACCATTAGCCCCCCCACCGCAATCTCTCCCTCCCCGACCATTGGCCCCCCCCCACTGCAATCTCTCCCTCCCCGACCATTAGCCCCCCCACCGCAATCTCTCCCTCCCCGACCATTAGCCCCCCACCGCAATCTCTCCCTCCCCGACCATTAGCCCCCCCACCGCAATCTCTCCCTCCCCGGCCATTACCCCCCCCACCGCAATCTCTCCCTCCCCAACCATTAGCCCCCCACCGCAATCTCTCCCTCCCGACTATTAGCCCCCCACCGCAATCTCTCCCTCCCCGACCATTAGCCCCCCACCGCAATCTCTCCCTCCCCGACCATTAGCCCCCTCCAACCGCAATCTCTCCCTCCCAACCATTAGCCCCCCGCAACCGCATCCTCTCCCTCCCCGACCATTAGCCCCCCCACCGCAATCTCTCCCTCCCCGACCATTAGCCCCCCCACCGCAATCTCTCCCTCCCCGACCATTAGCCCCCCCACCGCAATCTCTCCCTCCCCGACCATTAGCCCCCCCATCGCAATCTCTCCCTCCCTCCCTCCCTGCTCTCTGCTCCTTGGCTGCCATGGGAAACTGGCAGAAAATATTAAAAAGACGTCCTTGCATTAATATCTGCAGGACATCTGGGATACCCGTACGTGCAGGTTTCCCGTCCCGAACTCCTCCCATCTGCTCCCTCCCCACCTCCCCGTAAATATTATGGTCTGAATGTTCAAAGAAAAATTATCAGAATGGAATCAGGAAACAAAATCTGAAATGCTTCTGTCTATTAGTGCAATATGTTTGACATTCCCTTTTGTGGACTTTGAGGCCCTTTTGCTTGCTACGTGCCAGTAATTATTTTCACTTACTGCCCAAGTGGGAATGCTATAATTTCCAACACAGCAGCTTAACTTACCACTGGAAATCAGACACACTTATCATTATTCAAATCGACTATCTCAAATAGTTGGTTACATATGTCCATGTGCAGTAAGAAGTGCGAACTAATGCAAATTAACATGACATCATTCTTGGGGGCATTAAAGCCACAACATGGAATCTAGGAGTCAGATATGGCCACAATGCTCTCAGTCAGAATTGTTTATTCTTGTGAAACAGTTTTACAAATATAAAGACACAATTGTTTTGGAGCTTCGACAATGCTGCGAAACCTGAGAAATGACCGTCTCCATGAACCATAATACTGAATAAAATAAAACTTAAAAAATGGGAAAATAATCAGCGACTTTAATGTCAAAAGGATGGTATTGAGGCACAAATTGATGACAAAAAATCTAATTTGACTGGAAGATCAGATAGCAAAGATTTTTAACATAATATCAGAGGGTGAAACCTCCACCTCGGAATCCCAGCTCTGGTAAGTTTAGATTACTTACTCTTTTTCCATACAATCTCCCAGAGGGGTTTAGGCAGTCTGGAAAGTGCAATGCACAAATTGTATCTTAAGCAGAATGCCAATAATTGGCTGTAATTTCACTCTTCCTATATGCCTCCAGTTCCAGTGTATGTGCTTTCCTATGTAATATTTTTCATGTTAACCTTTTTCTTTCCATAGGTGGCCTTCCTCCAGATCCAATCCATGGCCCTGAATTTCAACTTTACTGCTGGGAAAGAGCAGAACGGTAGCCAATGAAAATCTCGATGCAGTGCTTACTGCTCCGCTTCTGCCGAGGTCCAGGAGCCACCATTTTTGAGGAATCCTTAATATGGCTGGCCCAAGCAGGTTCCTCATTAACCCATGCAAGTCAGGCTTGTAATACGTCAATAGGACCCCAATGTAATATTCAGGTATCACTGGGCAGAGTGCACTCTCTGTGTACTTGTGTTGAGCGGCCTAACCAGCAAAAGGAAAGTTAAAGGTTTTAAAATGATTTTTGTGGGGTCAGGAGAAACAGGTCCTCTTGCCCTCACAAATATCGGTCTGCTCAATGCCTGACCCTGCATGACCCACCCCAGTGAATGTCTATTCCTCCCCTTTACTTGCCTGGACCAGGTGGGCTCCACAGTGGAGCTATAGGATTTTCGGGCCCCTCTGATAAGCCAGCTGCTCAAAATGCACAAGCAGCTGGCCAACGGCACAGTAATGAGGCCTGACCATGGATATTGGTTGGGTCTCTCACCAGTAACGTCGGGGGTTGCGGGGCGGGGGGTGGTGGAAGGGAAGGGGTGGGGTGGGGCAGCGAGCGCAATCTGCCCACCCGATGTCAGATAAAATCAAAAATCAGTCCCCGTACATCGTGGGCCAGAGGCTCTATTTATTCATGGTCCATGGGCAGAAAATCCATTCCAGTCCAGGAAGCCGTCACTTTCTCTGGGAACAATAACAAGGTGCTAGAGGATAAAGTATGGACTAGCACAAAGTAGTGGTCATCTGCAGCTCATCTAGCAGTGAGGGGAGTCCATAAGTTGCAGTTGAACAATAGGAAGACAGAACACAAGTCGATGGATCCTCCACAGGCATGCCTGAAGTCTGCAAACTGCATTTCACCAGCTTCACACAGGGAAAACTTTTTCTTCCCACCCTCCTGTTTTGCAGCCCTTACCGTGAGGTTCACTATGGGCATCCCGTCACCTTGTTCACACCGCACTCGCGCCGTGTACCATTTTAAGAGGTTGGTTTGGGCAGTGTCAGAGGGCTTCGCCCAGACAGGTCAGGGACTCGTAAATATTCAAAGATCAGGACCATGATAGCGCCATACAGACATCAACACTATTTTAATCCTGGGCCGCGTGACTCTCGCACAGGACCACCCGTACCCAGGAAAGCTGCTGCAAATTGGATCCAGCGCCATTAGAGTCCCGGGTAAATTATATTTTAAATTTCTTTAAAGTTCCCTTGTGGTCCAGAAGGAACAAGACTGCTCCTCCACTGCCATTTTCATCTCTGCTGCATTACTGATTCCACACAGGTTTCTGATTCCACACACAAACCTTGTTACTTCGAAAGGTTGCTAGTTCCAGCGATATTTAAAGGGATCCTCAGCTGCTAGAAAGCTTTGGGAGACATTTTGCTTGTGTTACATAGTGGTTTAATTTGCAATTCAAAGTGCTTGTAGTTGCTGTAGAATGTTTTGAATTCTTGAGGGTGTTTTGGCCATGTACTATTTTCTTCTTTGGGGTCCTTCTGGCAATTCCACTCTGGCAAGTGGAGGAGGAAGAGTAGCAGAAGGAAGGAGCAAGCACAGCTCCAGCTACAAGGAGAGCAAATAACAGTAGGCATGCTCGCAGGAACTCTTACAGATCCAACAGAGCTTCTAAGCCCAGGAGAACATTCCTACAGTTCAAAGCAGCAGGTCATAAAGAGGCTGCAGTTCTCCAGAGAGGTTGTCACAGAGTTGCGTCGTCTCCTGCAAGAAGACCTGCAACCAACTGCCACAGCACTTCCTGTTCCTGCCAAGATCATTGCAGCCCAGAACCTCTTTGCCTCTGGCTTCTTCCAGGCCGCAACGTGATGTTATCAGTAACATCGGTCAATCTGCCGACCAAGCTTGCATTGAGCAAGTGGCTGATGTCATATTTGCCAGAGCAAATGCATTCATCACTTTTCCCATAGACATCTGGAAACAGCAGGATAGGGCTCTAGGATTCATACAGATTACAGGATACCCCCAAGTGCAGGACCTCCTTTAACTCAGCCACATCATCCTGTGGGCTCCTTCAAATTGTTTTCTTGTATTGTAAGGGCTTCCACTCAAGTAATGTGCAATCAGCATGTGATCACTAGCAGTGCACCACTGCAACCAAGAACTTGGGGACTGCTAACTCCTAACTACCATTGAAAAGTGTTCCTCCCATTTAAGGAGATGTAAGCTACCTTTAAGTAACGGCCGCCCCGCCGGATTTCCCACCGTCCCAATCGATGAGCTGTCTATTGCGAGAGCGATAAGCACTGGCAGCTTGCCAACTCCATTTAAATTAAGCCCAGCCATGAAAATGTCACTGTGCCCCCACAACCCCCGCCTCCCTCCACCGCTGAGTCCATCAGGTGGGCAGAGCACATAACCCTCCCACCGCCCGCTCAATATACACCACATACAAAAATCACCCCCAAAACAACTACATTAGTTCTTTTTTTGTGTGTGGTGCATTTGCCCACCAGGTCATAGAGGGAGTTTACATTAATTCTGATTCATGAAGTACGAGGCACAACTGACATAATTACTGTGAAATATATACAGAACAATGGAGGCTCAGGAATAGCTATGTGGTGGTAATTCAGTGGTTTAGAGGATGTTATGAAACTTGAGTGTTTCCCACCTTCATCTAACCTCCCAGATAAGATTGTGACTTTTAAATCACACCCATGTATCCATTATCTTTCTAAATATAGACTGTGGAGTTCACGGGGGGCAGTTTTCTTCCATTCAGAGCCTTTTTTAATCCCTGAAGTGGGCAGCATGTTAGACACTAGGGGCAAAATTTTCCAAATTCCTTAATCCATTGGCAGGGTCTCACACACAGCCGGCTGGGTACTGGAAAATGACAGGTGCAATACTTGCAATTTCCCATCCAATGGACAAGGGCAGTGTGTCCGTGGTTTTCCAGTGAGCCTCCCTCTGTATGCATGGCCACACTGGTGGGTCTCAGAAAATTCCCCTCTAACAATCAATATCTCTGAGTAGTTAAAGAACAACAGCATCCATTGAAGGATTAACCATTTCAATGTACTCGCTGCAACTTTATCATGATAATCAGCAGGTATCTTTTACTAGGAGCCAGCACAGTCTGTATATATTACAATAGTTTAAAAATTGTGGATCATAATATTGGTAAAACAAATTTGTCTAACTTTATTAAACTGCAAAACTATAATGTTTTAAAAAATAAAATAATTTTCACACTTTTGTACAATTAAACATATAGTTGTTAATTAGCATTAAAGTGTAATTGTGCCATTTAATTAAACACTGGAATACTTGGGTAAAACTTTGACTTTTACAGTACAACTGGAATTATAAACAATAAAATGTGGAATAAACTTGAGATTGTGCAGTGGCCTTTCCTAACTTTAATGATTCTTAAAATAATCTTATTTTCATAAGCAAGATTAGATGGTGATATTGGAAAAAATTACTGTAACATAGCTGCCAGTTCAGCATGACTTGGCATGGCTAGGTAAATTCAAGTGCAGAATGGCATCATGTCTTGCTAACTTATGTTAACAATCACAGTGGCTGCTGCTGGTGTAGAAACAAAGATAGGAACATCAGAAAGTACAGGATCATAAACAAAATATGCAGTCCATCTGGTCGGTTCCAAAAGGTGTTTATAAAACTTTGCATGATAGCAGTAAATCATTTCTGTTAGACACACATGGGGCCAATTTTCATCTTCAGGTCTAAATTCAGCACCAAACAGTTTAGAGCTGGTGCAAATCCCACCTAAAAGGTCAAGTGCATATAGCACTCAATTCTTCAGTCTAAGCTCATTTGAGTAATTAAATAAAAACCTCAAAATGCAAACTCAAATGGGTCTAGTGAAGATAATAGTGTTTTGGAGAGGAAAATTGCATGTAAGTGCAACTTAAAGTGATGTGAACAATAAAAGGGGACAATAAATGGTTTGAGGAGAGATTCAGCAGGTTCTTGGAGAGCCTTAAAAAGCATCTCAACTCATTACCAGCCTTTACTAATGTTGAGGAGACAGGGGGTGCAGGCATGAGTCTGGAGAAAAGTGACAGAAAAACCCAACACCCAAGGCTGCTAAACCTAATGTGGTGCTGCATGATGTGCTTGGGTGGGATGGCAGGCTGTCCTCTATGCCATTCCATTGTACCATTTCCATAAGTCAGCTTGGAAGCATGCCTGCAAGGATGTTCAGCCAAGCTTCAGGCCATTACTGCCTGTTACTGTGCTAGCATGCACCACCTATATGCTACAAGTTCCTTCTATAACACCATCCTCCCTTCTAGCTCTTCTCTCTCTTGTATGTCTCTTATGTATGGAAGCACTGAGGGCCCGAGAGCACTGGGAGGTGGGGGCTGGGCTAGGCTGTGGAACCAGTGGAGATACTAGACCAAAGGAGCAGTCAGTCAGCTGAGGTGTGAAAGTACGAGTGGTAAGTGCACTAGAAGGAACAGGGGTGAGGAAATCCTGAGGAAGTAAAAGGGAGCATTGAGAGGTTGCATTGAGAGGGCATTGAAAGGGAGCATTCAAATTTCCAACATCCACAGTATTTTGCTTTTGTATTTGTTGTAGCATTGAGAGGGTGATGGAGACTGGAAGAATTGAGGAAAATACTGCATTAGTGACCTGCTTGATGTATGTGTGCAATGTGGATTCATCCTTATTATTGTCCCCCATGGTTACTTGGAGAGAGCCTGGGTGTAATTGGTTTTGGGCGGTAGCAGAAATTTTGACTGAAATTCACCCCTATGCCTACACTTGGCTGACAGGCTCCAATATATAAAAGGGTAGACATGTGTGTGTAGGACTGAAAATGAGTTTAAGGTGGAATACTGATATTGAAATTCTAGCATTAAAAATAGAGGCTAGGATTTTCAGAAGTAGAATTACCATTGACCAAAAGTAAGATTTATGCCTGATGCAAACAGGAAACATTGATGGTATAAAGATATTGATGGGTCTTTGGAAGGGGGTGGAACAATTGACCAAGGGGAAAATTCAAGGTACAACTAACACATTGTCCAGCTTTTCACTTTCAATATGGGTTTTAACCTTCTCTGTCTTTTGAAGAATTCTCTTAAGTAGCTACAGCTGCAGTGAAATTGAGCATGAATGTCGGTAAAATGTGTAAATTCCCTCAAACCAGTAAATAATGTGCATACAGCCAAAATTAGATATGTGTACAGATGCACACTGGGAACCTATTATTGCAGTTTTGGAGGGGAAATTATTGCCCTTAAAGGTCAAGTTGCAAGTACACCAATTTAAAAAAATAAACGTGTTAATTATTCAGCATACATTTTGTTATATGATTAATTACACTGAACTTTTATACATAACAGAAGTTAAAAATTGTTTCATAAAATTAATGTAAGGTCAAATAGGAAGAGTACTGACCAGAGAAAAATGCTCACCACTATTGCTGGGACAAGGTGCTCAACAATTAACTGACCGTAACTGCACATTAATTTAGCTCCCTACTGTTATCAAACTCATCTACTCCTCCAAGTTTACACACGAAGAAAGAGGATGTTAAAGTTATGATAATTCTTTGGAACTTCCTAATGGCGGGTCTGTCTCTTTAAAGGGTTAAGTAATTGTACCGTTTGTGAAACCAAAATTGGTTGCGTGCGTTTATTTTAACCTTCACTCAACAAATGTTTCCATATGGTAATTTATGTGCAACACCAGCCAAGAAAATAAAAGGTGCCTTTATTTATCAAATGAACCAATCCTTAATAACTTCTTCCTTGTTATGACTATTGTGATCAGTGTCACAAGGTCATTTCTATAGGTTTGAAAGACAGCAACTTTCTAAAAATCCTTAACCTGTGTGCAAGTAATCTTTTGGAAACTGAGCTTTAAATAGTTAGCCAATATTTATCAGAGTATTATAACCAATCAGGATTCTGGATGCATTGCTTTGCCCAAAGAAAGAAATTATAGTAATGGAGCTTTTATAATCATTGACCCCAGATTCCTTTAAGTAGGCACAGATGCAAAGGGAGAGACTAATTAGTAAAATGCTATCCTCTGCCTCTGGCAACTGGGACTGAATTCATTTCAGACAATTGGGTTGAAGGTTTCCTCTTTCTGATGGATACCAGCCCTAAGTGAAAGTCCATTACCAACGCGACTGCTTTGATAATTCCTTTAACTTTAAAAATACATGTCTCCCTCCATTATTATTCAACAGCAACTACATTGAAATTCAATAATTTTGTACAGTAGATAGTTTTGAGGTGGGTGAAGTAGTGAGTGCTCACTGTTCATGTGACATTCATTTAGATTAAGCAGAGATTGTTGAGGCTTCATGAGAGCAATCATATCATGGAGAAAGGGGGTGTTAAGCTGTTTAAGAAAGAAAGACTTGCATTTATATCGCACCTTTCACAACCTCAGGATGTCCAAAGCAACTTACAGCCAATGAAGTACTTTTGAAGTGTAGTCACTGTTGTAATGTAGGAAACACAGCAGCTAATTTGCACACAGCAAGCTCCCACAAACAACATTGAAATAAAGGACCAGATTATCTGTGTTCGGTTTTGGCTGAGGGACAAATGTTGGCCATGATACTAGGAGAAGTACCAGGGAAGGCCTCACAGCGTCGGCGGGAATCTCGAGCGGCAGAGCGGGGCTATAAAAGTCCCAGAGACCAGGTAAGGCCGACCAATCTCCAGTCTGGGAACTCGGAGGGAAGGAGAGAGGTAAAAAGTAATCCAAGTGTGACGTCACCAGAAAGCGGGTAAGTGATTGGTTGGTAAGTATTTCTCCCTTTTTAAGCTTAAATCTCTTGGTTTATAGTTTCTAAGGTGTGATATTTACCATCTAGAATCGGGGCAGAGGGTATTTAAGAATAATATTAATAAATTTAATTAATTACATAGAATGGGAGATCAGGTGATGTGTTGCTGCTGCAATATGTGGGAGCTGGTGAACACCATTGATGCTCACAGTGATCACATTTGCAGTAAGTGTTGGCTGCTCGAGGAACTCCGGCTCCATGTTGAAGAGCTGGAGTCCGAGCTTCAAACACTGAGACACATCAGGGAGGGGGAGAGTTACCTGGACTCTGTGTATCACGAGGTATTCACACCAATTAGATTAATTAATTCAGATGTAGTCCGTGGCCAGGGTCAGCATGGTGTGACTAGAAGTGAGGCAGGTACGGGGATCCAGGAGGTAGTGTTGGAGGAGCCGCAGCCCTTGCACTTGTCCAACAGGTTCGAGGCTCTTACTCCCTGTGGGGATGGGAACAGGGACTGCGGGGAGGATGAGCAACCTGACCACAGCACCGTGGAGCAGGGGGCCATTCAAGTGGGGGGAGTTAAAAGAAATGTTGTAGGGGATAGTATCATTAGGGGGATAGATAGAGTTCTTTGCAGCCGAGAGCGAGAGTCCCCAAGGCTGTGTTGCCTGCCCGGTGCCAGGGTTAAGCACATCTCCTCTGGACTGGAGAGAAACTTGGAGTGGGAGGGGGAGGATCCAGTTGTCGTGGTCCATGTTGGTACCAACGACATAGATAGGACAAGGAAGGAGGTTCTGCTGAGGGAGTTTGAGCAGCTAGGGGCCAAATTAAAAAGCAGAACCACAAGGGTAATAATCTCTGGATTATTACCTGAGCCACGAGCGAATTTGGCTAGGACAAATAAAATTAGAGAGTTAAATGCGTGGCTCAATGACTGGTGTGGGAGAAATGGGTTTTGCTTCCTGGGACACTGGCACCAGTACTGGGGCAGGAGGGAGCTGTTCCGTTGGGATGGGCTTCACTTGGCCAGTGCTGGGACTAGAGTCCTGGCGGATCATATAACTAGGGCTGTAGAGAGGGCTTTAAACTAACTAGTGGGGGGGAGGTTCCTAGAGAGCAAATAATAAAAATGACAACAGAGAAGGTCATAGACTTGGGTAGCAGTGGGGAAATTAAAAACCAGAGCGTGTCAGGAAGGGGCAGAAGGTATGGAGTAAAAGGTAAAGTAATAAAAAGGGCAAAAGCAGGAACTAAGTGTCACAAAACATATTTGAAAGTTCTCTATCTGAATGCACGTAGCATTCGTAACAAAATAGACGAATTAATGGCACAAATAACTACATATGGGTATGATCTTGTGGCCATTACAGAAACATGGCTGCAGGGTGACAATGCCTGGGAATTAAACATACCAGGTTATTTAACGATCAGGAAGGACAGGCAGGAAGGAAGGGGAGGTGGGGTGGCTATGTTAATAAAGGAAGGAATCACTGTAATACAGAGAAATGATATTGGGTCAAAAGATCAGGATAATGAAACAGTTTGGGTGGAGGTAAGGAATAATAAGGGGAAAAAAACACTAGTGGGCGTAGTCTATAGGTCTCCGAACAGTTGCAACTCTGCTGGACAGAGTATCAATCAGGAAATAGTTGAGGCTTGTAATAAGGGAACATCTATAATTATGGGGGATTTTAACTATCATATTAATTGGACAAATCAAATTGGGCAGGGCTGCCTTGAGGATGAGTTCATTGAGTGTATTAGGGATGGGTTTCTTGAGCAGTATGTAACTGAACCGACCAAGGGGCAAGCAACCTTAGATCTAGTCCTGTGTAACGAGACAGGATTAATTAAAAATGTCCTAGTAAAGGATCCCCTTGGAATGAGTGACCATAACATGGTTGAATTCCATATTCAATTAGAGGGTGAGAAGGTTGGACCTCAAACAAGCGTGTTAAGTTTGAATAAAGGAGACTATGAAGGTATGAGAGCGGAATTGAGTAGAGTGGATTGGGAAAATAGATTAAAGGGTAAGACGATACATGATCAGTGGTGTACATTTAAGGAGTTATTTTACAACTTCCAAAAAAAATATATTCCACTGAGAAGAAAAGGGTGTAAAAGAAAAGACAGCCATCCGTGGCTAAGTAAAGAAATTAAGGATAGTATTCAACTAAAAACAAGGGCATATAAGGTAGCCAAATCTAGTGGGAGGATAGAGGATTGGGAAAACTTTAAAAGACAGCAAAAAATAACAAAAAGATTGATTAAGAAAGGGAAGATAGATTATGAAAGTAAATTAGCAAAAAATATAAAAACAGATAGTAAGAGTATTTATAGTTATATAAAAAGAAAAAGGGTGGCTAAAGTAAATGTTGGTCCCTTAGAGGATGAGACCGGGAAATTAATGGTGGGAAATATGGAGATGGCAAAAACACTGAATGAATATTTTACATCAGCCTTTACAGTAGAAGACACTAAGAATATCCCAACACTGGACAAACAGGGGGCTAAAGGGGGGGAGGAGCTAAACACGATCAAAATCACTAAGGAAGTGGTACTCGGTAAAATAATGGGACTCAAGGCGAATAAATCACCCGGACCTGATGGCTTACATCCTAGGGTCTTGAGGGAAGTGGCGGTAGGGATTGTGGATGCATTGGTAATAATTTTCCAAAACTCCCTGGACTCGGCAAAGGTCCCGGCAGACTGGAAAACTGCTAATGTAACACCCTTATTTAAAAAGGGCAGTAGACAGAAGGCTGGAAACTATAGACCGGTTAGCCTAACATCTGTGGTAGGTAAAATTTTGGAGTCCATTATTAAGGAGACAGTAACAGGACATTTGGATAGTCATAATTTAATAGGACAAAGTCAGCATGGTTTTATGAAGGGGAAGTCATGTTTGACAAATTTGCTGGAGTTCTTTGAGGAAGTAATGTATAGGGTGGATAAAGGGGAACCAGTGGACGTAGTGTATTTAGACTTCCAAAAGGCATTTGACAAGGTGCCACACAAAAGATTATTGCTTAAGATAAAAAATCACGGGATTGGGGGTAATATTCTGGCATGGATAGAGGATTGGCTATCTAACAGAAGGCAGAGAGTTGGGATAAATGGTTCATTCTCAGACTGGCAATCAGTAACTAGTGGTGTTCCGCAGGGGTCAGTGATGGGTCCCCAACTCTTTACAATCTATATTAACGATTTGGAGGAGGGGACCGAGTGTAACATATCAAAGTTTGCAGATGATACTAAGATGGGAGGGAAAGTAGTGAGTGAGGAGGACATAAAAAACCTGCAAGGGGACATCGACAGGCTAAGTAAGTGGGCAGAGATTTGGCAGATGGAATACAATACTGGAAAGTGTGAGGTTATGCACTTTAGCAGGAAAAATCGTAGAGCAAGTTATTATCTTAATGGCAAGAAACTGGAAAGTACTGAAGTACAAAGGGATCTGGGGGTCCTGGTGCACGAAACTCAAAAGGTTAGTATGCAGGTGCAGCAAGTGATTAAGAAGGCCAATGGAATGTTGGCTTTCATTGCTAGGGGGATAGAATATAAAAATAGGGAGGTATTGCTTCAGTTGTACAAGGTATTGGTGAGACCGCACCTGGAATACTGCGTACAGTTTTGGTGTCCATACTTAAGAAAGGACATACTTGCTCTCGAGTCAGTACAAAGAAGGTTCACTCGGTTAATCCCGGGGATGAGGGGATGGACATATGAGGAGAGGTTGAGTAGATTGGGACTCTACTTATTGGAGTTCAGAAGAATGAGAGGCGATCTTATTGAAACATATAAGATTGTGAAGGGGTTGGATCGGGTGGATGCGGGGAAGATGTTCCCGATGATGGGTGAAAGTAGAACTAGGGGGCATAGTCTTAGAATAAGGGGCTGCTCTTTCAAAACTGAGATGAGGAGGAACTACTTCACTCAGAGGGTGGTAGGTCCATGGAATATGCTGCCCCAAAAAGCTGTAGAAGCTACATCATTACATACATTTAAAACAGAAATAGACAGTTTCCTAGAAGTAAAGGGAATTAAGGGTTACGGGGAGCGGGCAGGAATTTGGACATGAGTCTAGGCTCGGATCGGTCATGGCCCTGTGGGTAGCGGAGCGGGCCCAGGGGCCGTGTAGCCTGATCCTGCTCCTATTTCGTGTGTCTAATTCTGTTAGATTCAGGAGATAGTTCTGTGATAGTGGATTGGCGGTTAGGATCAGATCAGCCATGATCTTATTGAATGGCGGAGCAGGCTCGAGGGGCCGATTGGCCTACTCCTGCTCCTATTTCTTATGTTCTTATGTACCCTACTCTTCTTCAAATAGTGCTGTGGGATCTTTAACATCCACCTGAGTCGGCAGATGGTGCCTCGGTTTAACGTCTCATCCAAACTACTTAGGGTAGCTTAAGTTTAATATTTCATTAAAAAAAACTATTTGTGATGTTTTGAATAGTTTTATGCTTTAATATTAATATTTATTTCATCATTGCAGTGTATCAACTGAAGACAAAGTGGTTGGGCGAGGCCGACAGTAGTTAACGTGAACCTGCAGGCAGTCTAAACATTAAACTTAACTTAAAATATGACTTAGATTGCATATGTGTGCCACCCTTCATAAAAATGTGGAAAATTCTAAACATTCTAATGAAATGTGCGAATTAATTATTAACAATTGTTGATTAATTCAGTGTGAGGTGTTCTGTTAAGATTCAACTAAATATTACATGGAAAAAGCAAAGTAGCAGTAATTACCATCTGTGTTGGGTTACAGCTGATGGCAACATACCACAATCAGTGGTTAATAGCATTACTACACATATGATTCAGGTCTTAACGGTTGTGGAATATCGTTGTGATTTCAGAGAGTTATTTATGCAGACATTGGGCCTGAATTTGCGGGTGGATGCTTTCGACCAGCAAAAAATCTACGAACTTACCTTCTGCCTCAGGATCCACGGACACTCGCACTCCTGGGCCTCATTGCGTAGACATGTGTAGAGGCCCACGCATCCCAGGAGCACAGGCGGTTCGCAAGCGTGGGATCACATGGGCCAGCCCAACAAATGATGAAAGGGAATCCCCATTCATGCTTATGGGAATTCCGAATGTACGGAAACCGCATAAGTATGCATGGGAATACCCCAAAAAATACCTCTACTCTTCAAATAATTTTTTTAAAACATCACATATTTAAAATTAATTAATTAAAATGGCATTTAATTAAATATTTAAAACAAAAACTTTTTTTTGGAAAAATAAATTTACATGTTTTAAAGGGGCTAAAATAAACTTACCTTATTTTACAGGTTTTTAAATGTATAAATTATTGAAAAAAATGTATTTTTACCAGGCGTAAGAATTTCACAGGCATTTGCTGGGCAGTAGTTGGGAAGATCTGTCAAGAAAATTTTTGACAGATCGCATGTTCCAGGTTTTCATGCATGCACAGCCCATGCCTAAACCCGGAACGTGCGAGGCCCTTACGAGCACGCACACACCTCGTACGCACCCGTAGGGGCCGCAAATTACGATCCAATATTCTTTGATTTTTGCACTGTGCCACTTCTAAAGAGAAACAATAAAATGAGAAACTGTACAAAATTGACTTCAAAACATAAGTTGATGTAGTGAATGGTAGTGTAGCAGACTATAACAGTAGTTACTTACATTGTTTGATTTTGTTATGTGATCAAGGATTAGTTGTACAGTATTGTAAATGCAGAAATTAGGAAAGATATAAGTAAGAAACATAAACATAACATAAACATAAACATAAGAACATAAAAAATAGGAGCAGTAGGCCAAACGGCCCCTCGAGCCTGCTCCGCCATTCAATAAGATCATGGCTGATCTTCTACCTCAACTCCACTTTCCTGCCCTATCCCCATATCCCTTGCTGCCCGTAATGCCCAAGAATCTAGCGATCTCAGCCTTGAATATAATTAACGACTGAGCAGCCACAACCCTCTGGGGTAGAGAATTCCAAAAGCTCGCAACCCTCTGAGTGGAGAAATTTCTCCTCATCTCAGTCCTAAATGGCCGACCCCTTATTCTGAGATTGTGCCTCTTAGTTCTAAACTCTCCAGCCAGGGGAAACAGAAAGAAAGAAAAAAAGGCTTGCATTTATATCGTGCCTTTCATGACCACTGGACGTCCCAAAGCGCTTTACAGCCAATGATGTACTTTCTGAAGTGTAGTCACTGTTGTAATGTAGGAAATGTGGCAGCCAATTTGCGCACAACAAGCTCCCACAAACAGCAATGTGATAATGACCAGATAATCTGTTTCCGTGATGTTGATTGAGGGATACAAGAATTCAGAGAAGTTTACATTATAACACAAGGACAAAGAGTGATTCCTACCATTAACATTTCTCCACTTATCGTGGGGATTGCAGTCATAACATTTTAATGAGTAATTAAGACTGAGACAAACCATCTATGTAGTGACTACTTGTATTCAACTGAGATATAAGTGATGGACGTCGCTTCTGGAAATGTTAAGTGAAATGTTTACTGAACCTTCCTTCCTGTCATTTCCATTCTGTATCCTGGGAACAGGAAGTCACTGATCATGTTAAAATCAGTAATAGGGAGATCATCAGTACCACAAGCAATATCTTAGCAAGTTTTCAACCTCACTGTAAAGCATCTCATGCATTATAATTAGATACATGTCCCATGACAAAGCATAATATCATCGACAAAAGCAGAAAATGTTGGACACACGCAGAATCTGTATAGAGAAGACATAAGTTAATGTTTCAAGTGTAGACCCTTCATCAAAATTGTTTTTGGTTCAGCTTTCCAGCATCTGCAGTTTTTTTGCTTCTTGTTTGTATAAAATTGATCCTGGGGCAGAAATTTGACTTGCAGCCTAAACGGGAGCGAGGGTTCCGCCTGCTGGTCTGTGCCGGACTGAGACACGAGCTCATTTCAGTTTTTGAGCCTCATTTAAATGCCGCCAGTGAGCTGCAGCCACCTAATGAGTGGTCCATCAGACGGGGAGTGTGGGAAATTGGCTGACTTCTATGCTGAGCCGACTGGCAGATAGGGTCAGGAGGGTGGCGGGGGGGTAGCAGACAAGACAATCCTGGGGTGGGCCTCAACTGGGTTGTCAGTGGGCTAGAGATTTTTTGTTACCCCAGGAGGAGCACTCCTACTTCCCCTAAGCCCACGAAAATAAAAAAACTCAACATTTCCTGGGCCATTTTTCTGTGGCCTCCTGTTGTCCTTTACAGCGGTGCCTGAATTTTGCAACTGAAGTCCTACAACCGCGTAGGGCCCACCATTTTCATTAAGCAGCCATACGGCTGTTTCAGGCTGGCGGGCTGCTTCCCATTTGCGGGCTTGCTTGAATATGGCCGCACCTTGTTCAAGCGCAAAACAGATGGCTGTGAGTGGAATTTCTCCTCCAGTGTTACAACTAAGAATTTCATGAGAGCTGTGCATCACATTTGCGGTTTTTGCTTGCACTACAGTATAACACTAGACTTTTCAAAACATTTAAAAAATAATATCAGAGTAAGAATGTTCTTTCATCTATAAAGCTACCCTTTTCATTAGATATAAAAGAAAAAAAACTCCAACTGCTGAAATTTAAGACTTAAAACAGATAATGCTCAAAATGCACAGCATCGACATCTAAAAACAGTGTAAGTTTATTCATTTCCTTATCTCTTGGTCTTAATATACCGAGTGGAGTAATGAGGTTAAAACAAATTCAATTGTTCTCACAACACTCTTTATATTTTAGTTTAAATCATATAATTCTTAACACAATTGTCAGTATAATATTACAATCCACTTCCATTAACTTTAACAGATTAGATACATACAACCTTGACTGGGCTGCATTGAGCTCAAAATGCTGAGGTGATCGTCCCCTTCATTCACAATGATTATTCCCGACATCTATCTTCTTGGACGGTATGTTTCCTCACTGTCGGCTTGCACCAAAGTGACTAATTCTATCTTCTTTTATCCTTCCTTAATGGTATGGACAGCATGTGATCGCTGGCATGATCATCCTCTTCAACCACTCTTCGTTTGTCATTTGCGTGGTCACCTCTCCTGACAGGTTACCTTCACTTGTGCATCAAGCCTTTTCCATTAATTGTTACCTGCCCCTTTATGAGTGATACCTCTGCTAATCTTGATACACCACATGCCTACACACTCACTATCTCAACAGTTTGGACAGTTTGTGGTTGACCACAATTCATAGTCAAGTCCAGGGTACATCACGCGATTCTGCTGACCCATACCAGTCAAATGAAGCCAAGATATGTCAAATACTTTCTCTTTTCAAGATATGTCAAGTCACAGTCTCAATATCATTCAAAGGGAAATATAAGTTATTGTTTTGGTTGGAGACCCCAAGATAGATTTTATGCACTTGCTTTCAAGCACATTTAGTTGGCCCCTGTAACCCATGTGACTGATGCAGTTTAATGCTTTTAGTCACGTTTAGCGCAAGTGGATGCTCAGGTATGTGGCTTGATACTGGAAAAATTACACCAAGCTTTGGCCCAATATTGACAATCATAGATAAAAGTATTCTTCTTTCACTTATAACAGTAAAGGGTATATTTTTCAATCAGTGATACTCCATTTTTGAGCATAAAGTAGGCATTAATAGTCAATTAATGGGGCAGAAATCCATTATGTAAGATCTCTGCCCAGTTTATGTGACATGCACATTTTCACTGGAAGAATTCGTGGGTGCAGGAACCTCTCACCTGAAGCAGATAGGAAACTTATTTTCATTGTTCTAACAATATTTCGATGACATCATTTTGATGCCCATGCAATTTCCTGATGTTTGTGCATGTATTACACCGAGTTATCTACCAGCCTATATTAAATGTGTGCCCAGGACTAAGATGTTTATTGAAATTCATTTATAGAGGCCTGCAAGAAGATCTTCAGGCCATTTTCTTGCTTTACTGTTGCTGTAGCACCCACCTGATGTCATCATCGTGAGGTTTGGTGGATTTTAATGGCTCTGCCTGATCAGCATACGATTGGCCGGCTGCCCACCCAATGGCATCAGTGACAGGTAGCCTGCCCACTCACAGGGTGGAATTTTCAGCGGGCCTGCAGAGGGATAATTAAAGTGTGAAAGCACGCCTTAAAGGGAGGTTGCATTCACTTCAGTGACATTGGTATCTGGTAGTGCTGTAAAGAGCTCAATGTTGAAGATGAGTCGGAAGCTAACTCCCGGGTTTTCTGACACTTCCCTTGAGATCCTAGTTCAAGAGGTGAGGTGATGGGAAGAAAACGATGAAGCACAACATTCAACCGGCCTGGAGAGAGGTGGTAGAGGTTAAGAACTCTAGGAGAATAACCCCTAGGACCTGGACACAATGCAGGAAAATGTTCAATGACCTGAAGACAGCAGCAAGGGGGATTACAGTTCTTCATTTCTCCAGTTTTCCGCATTTCACCTGGCAACAGCCCAACCTCCCGCCACCACCACCCCCGCCCACCCCAACTGCATTTCCTATTCATCTGAGCAGTTCCTTCCCCTGCATAACATCCTGCTCCACCAATCAGAAAGGGCCACTGATTCTCATTCCAAACACATGCTCGCCTGTTGCTTGCTGCATTCACTGCTGGCAGGGACAGCATTCTTTCTGTTCTCACATGATAACTGATGCAAAACAAGGAACTCCTCTGATGATTCCTTTCTCACTTCACAGTCCTGCCACTTTCTTTCCATTGAGCACCACCCCATCCTGCTTGCAATGTGCTTCTTCTCCCTCTCAGCATATGAACTATATGAAGAAGCCCCACATGTGCACATTCCTTTTCAATAGCTACTCATTTGTGATTTTCACTGTGCTATGCAAAGCATGGCCACCTGCTGTGTGCTAATTGAGGGTGTGTAAGCAGAATAAATGCAGAAAAAAGCAACCTCCAAGGAAAACTTTTCTGCGGAAATCCAAAAAACTCAATAGCAAACATATACCTATGATCCGAGTGCTTGCAGACGAATGCCCCTTTAAATACTGTTTGCAATGGGCCTTGGAAACCAAGCCTGTTCAGTTTTATTCAGCAAGTTCAACGTGGATGAGACTTCCACTCTTGCTCATTAAAATCCATTAGAGTCCTATTGGGGACACAGAAGCACAATTTGCATGTATTCATGAGGAAACCGCCTGCTTCCGGTGAGAACCTTGAATGCCTGAAAGAGCTGCACAGTTAAAATTGCAGCAGGTGCAAAAAGATAGTGGAAATGCGGCAGTGAGTCCTTCCATTCAATTTTAACCCTGCTACCACCCCATTCTCGCTAGGCGGAGGGAAATAAAATTTCCCATATGGGGTCAGTGCACTGCACACCAGGGGGCTGTGATATCCTACTACCCCACTTCTAATCTATACTTAAAAGTTGGAAATGAAATGAATCTTGGGCAATCTCAATCCACTTCTTAATGGGTCCACAGCAAAAAGGCTCATCAATAACTCATCACTAGTTCACATTAAATTTGTAATGAGAATATCTGGTGTGAGAAATGGAAGAATTGTAGTGATTCAGTAGGGTCTGCTTTTTAGGGCTGATATTGAGAAATGTATACGAGCAAGGGAAATAAAACTCTTCTCTGCGTCTATCCAATGCTACACCTGACCAGGGAGTGCTGGATGCTAACACTGGGTGGGAAAGTGTATCTGTTCCAGAAAGACTATTTATTTTGCAGACAAAGCACATTTTGATCCCTCTATGTTAATTATTTGAACTTTCATTACCTTCTGATTGTAAGAACGCAATGTAATCAGGCTGTTGAGGAAATTTTGCATTCCTGGCAACTAATCTTACTTTGATTATCCCCTCCCCCTTACTGTTACATTTTATTGCCATAACTAATCAAAATAATGTACCAGGACTCTATATATCAGAATACTAAATTGAGTATAAAAAAAATAAATTTATTGCGTACCTAGCAAAGCTATTTTTTCAAGCTGTTACAGAAACCACAGAGCATATATCATGGCCTCATGGAGTGCTAAATTCCAGGCACCTCAGCACGGCTGTTTTCAATTATCATGCCAGCCCCAGTGGCATATCTGGCAAACAGCGGTTCATTATAAGTTGCATGCACTGCGTGTAGGGATTCTGTATATTCTATACCCTGAGTGTCTGGCCTCTAGATTTTTTGCTTAAGCATGACTCTGCCCTTTTATATTACTAATCTGTCATTTTGAACTAACCTAATGGCTTGTCAACTAATTCCATTATGCATACTGCTTTTGTTTTCATTCCTGAGAGATTAGCCATTTCCCATGATCAGAACTAAGGAAATGAAGTGAAGGGATGATCATAGAAGGGGAGTTAAAAGGTATAAGCTTAAACAGTTAAAGTTGAAAGCACAGGCAAAAGGAATGAGTTTGTCTCATGCTTATTTCTAATAAATTAAATATTTGACTAGCCAGCCAAATTCAGAAAGAGTTGCCTTTGCTTTCATACTAATTTGCTGTATTTCTATCAATCAAGCTACTGCGACTGCCTGGTGTTCATTTCCTGGAGAGACAGAAAACCCAGGCTAAACTGGTGCCGGAAAAGGTGGCCACATGGATTTCCTTTGCCCTGTAGAGAATGAACCAAGACCCAAATAAACACTGTCAGTAAACATTTATATATTTATATTTCTAACTAATTCATCAGGGATATAACTTGTGATTTCCAAGTATTCTAGAACATTTGTTTAAAGAAAGATGACTTTATCAAGCCGCAAGATCAAATATAAGGATGAGCAAATGGCCTCCCTTCCAATCCAGACTAAATCTGAACCAGTGCTATCGCTACTCCTTCCTCCAACTCCAAAGCAAAGTGAAAACTTGGCTTTGTTCCAATTTCCAATTCATTATTGGCAAAAAAAAATCTAAGCTTGTTCAAGTCTGATTTACGAAAGCTCAGTTTTGTCTCCGCTCTGATAAAATGCTTAACTTCAAATAAAGTTAGGCTTGATTCCAGATTTGAATGTTAGTTCTCTCATACATTTTGTTTTCACTCAGTAGAAACAGAATTGTTAGAAATATGTATGTTTCTATTTTCAATGCCTTTGTTGATGTGATTCACATTCTCTAAACGTGTGCATTCTTCTACAGAGGGGAACAGCAATAGGGAGGAGAAAAGGTCTGTGGTGCAATGAGCCTGTGGATTTTCTGCTCCATGTTGAGCATGAGGTGGTGTTTGATGAGCATACCAAATTCTGATTTCTTTGTGTCTCCAGAATAGGGACTATCAGCTCACACTCATGGAAACAGGCTCACAGAGATGTGATTGGGGGTCATTTTGACTTTGTGCGATAGTGTAAAACGAGTAATAGCGAATCTGAAGCCTGTGTTACAGTTAATTGTAGTTAATGGAACTAAAAATCAGGAGAGATGTAAAACGGGCTGCCGATTCACTATCACCCATTTTATACTACTGCATAAAGTCAAAATTAACCACATCGACTACGATGGAAAGGGAAATCGGGCTGGTGTATAACAGGCAGCTGATCTGCTACCGCCCACTTTACACCCCAGCTAAAGCTGAATATTACCCCATTTAACTGATAGATAGACAGGCCGATACATTCTGTACTATTAAGAGAGCAAGTGGCTTGAGAACAAAATGTATAAAAGTAATTGGTTTTAGCAAGATGTGTTTTGTATGAAAGAAGGAAAGAATTTATATTTATATGGTATCTTTCACAATATCCCAAATCGCTTCACAGCCAATGAAGCACTTTTGAAGTTTAGTCACTGTTGCAATGTAGGGAAATCTGGCAGCCAATTTGTGCAGAGCATGATCCCACTAACAGAAATTACATAGAAACATAGAAGATAGGAGCAGGAGTAGGCCATTCGGCCCCTCGAGCCTGCTCCACCATTCAATGAGATCATGGCTGATCATCCAAATTCAGTACCCTGTTCCTGCCTTCTCTCCATATCCCTTGATCCCTTTAGCCTTAAGAAATATATCCAACTCCTCCTTGAATATATTTAGTGAATTGGCATCTACTGCCTTCTTTGGTAGAGAATTCCACAGGTTCACCACTCTCTGGGTGAAGAAATTCCTCCTCATCTCTGTCCTAAATGGCTTACCCCTTATCCTTAGACTGTGACCCCTGGTTCTGGACTCCCTGACCATCGGGAACATCCTTCCTGCATCTAGTCTGTCTAGTCCTGTTAGAATTTTGTAAGTTTCGATGAGATCCCCTCTCATCCTTCTAAACTCCAGCGAGTACAAGCCCAATTGACCCAATCTCTCCTCATACGTCATTCCTGCCATCCCAGGTATCAGGCTGGTGAATCTTCGCTGCACTCCTTCCATGGCAAGAACATCCTTCCTCAGATAAGGTGACCAAAACTGCACACAATACTCAAGGTGTGGTCTCACCAAGGCCCTGTACAGCTGCAGCAAGACATCCATGATCCTGTACTCGAAAACTCTCGCTATGAAGGCCAACATACCATTTGCCTTCTTAACCGCCTGCTGCACCTGCATGCTTACTTTCAGCGACTGGTGCACAAGGATGCCCAGGTCTCGTTGCACTTCCCCTTCTCCCAATCTATTGCCATTCAGATAATAATCTGCCTTCCTGTTTTTGACACCAAAGTGGATAACCTCGCATTTATCCACGTTATATTGCATCTGCCATGCTTCTGCCCAATCACCCAACCTGTCCAAATCATCCTGGAGTTTCTCGGCATCCTCCTCACAGCAGACACGCCCACCCAGCTTTGTGTCATCTGCAAACTTGGAGATATTACATCTAGTTCCCTCGTCCAGATCATTAATATATATTGTGAATAGCTGGTTTCCAAGGACCGATCCCTGTGGTACCCCACTAGTCACTGCCTGCCACTCGGAAAAGGAGCCGTTTATTCCAACTCTTTGCTTTCTGTCTGCCAACCAGTTCTCTATCCAAGTCAATACCTTGCCCCCAATCCCATGTGCCTTAATTTTACACGCTAATCTCTTATGCGGGACCTTATCGAAAGCCTTTTGAAAATCCAAATACACCACATCCACTGGTTCTCCCTTATCTATTTTACCAGTTACATCCTCAAAAAATTCCAGTAGATTAGTCAAGCACGATTTACCTTTTGTAAATCCATGTTGACTTTGCCCGATCCGGTCACATTTTTCCAAGTGCTCTGCTATTACAGGAAACTTTGTGCTATCCGGCACCGATGGGACCGAGCTGCTGCCGTTCCCTCAAAACTGCCGTACACTCCAGATTTTCATCTCCATATGAATCAACAAACCCTGTTGCTTAGCAACAGCCTCTAAACAGTCGGCAAGCGTCTCTGTAGCGTCTCTAGCTGAAGCTGTTGCTTAGCTACAGACGTTGCAGAGCTTGACTGTTCAAAAAAAGCAAAGAAAAGAAACTAAAAGAATAAAAAACGACTCCTGATTTTTGCTGGTGGCTCGAGCTTGCCAGAGGGTTCGCCTCCGGATAACACAAAGTTTCCTGTACATCCTTTACAATGGACTCTAGCATTTTCCCCACTACCAATGTCAGGCTTACTGGTCTGTACTTCCCCATTTTCTCTCCATCACCCTTTTTGAAATTGAGATAATTGACCAGATAATCTGTTTTGGGGACGTTTGTTGAGTGATAAATGTTAGCCAGAACACCGGGAGAACTCCCCGGCTCAACTTCAAGTAATGCTGTGGGATTTTTTTATATTCACCTGTGAGGCCAGTTTAACATCTCATCCAAAAAACAGAACCTCCTCAGCACTGCACAAGGGTCGGATAATGTGCTCAAATCTCTGGAGTGGGCCTTTGATTCACAGCCCTTTGTCTCAGCTGAATGTGCAGCCACTGACCCAAGACTAACACCGAACTGGACTGAATCTCTGTAACTTAATTAATGTAAGAAATGGGATTCTAATCATGAAAAATATGTATTTATTTTGTGTGGCAGTATTATTTTAGTGTGCACATTTACTTACGTGAATGTGTCTGCGTGTGTGTTGGGTTTTCTGCATATGTGTGTGTATCTGTGTGTGTGTGTAATTTTAAGTATGGTTGTATGTATCCTTGTGCATTTATTTTTGTGTGTGTGTGTGTGTCTTTGCTCATATATTATGTACCTACATGTGTTTGTGTATATGTTGGTGTATTTTTGTGTAAGTGTGAACGTGTGGTGTATGTTTACTTGTGACAGGCACAAAGGACCCCAGCTCCTCACTTTTGTGAAACAGATTTATCGAATGAGCAGCTGAGTCTGGCACATGTGTTAAATTTGATTTTCAGAGTTTGGATTATGTTCCCAGTGGGATTAACAATAGGAGTACTGTCGAGTTACAGAATCTGTAGAGAGAGATGATAAGATACTCTTTGCGGATCCATAACGTCAACTTTAAAAAAATTAACTTTCAAGTATCATTTTGCACCAAAATAAGAACTGCAAGCGGTCTAGGCAAAATATAGTTCATTCAGAAAATCATGCAAGCAATAGTTGGTGACTACTGAAGATGTACAGGTATCCATGTGTTACCTGCAAATTTGTTGAGATTGTACAACGCATTGATGTTGCAAGCAGCACTATATTTCTCTCAGTTACCAATGCTCATTCCAGAATTTTGTTAAGAAAACCAGCAAACACTCATTCGGGGTAATTTTACAACTTGCACTCCTAGCGGGAAGCCTTGCCCACTGAGAGTGCATGTCAGGAATTCTGGCATGCGTTGCACACAATTCTACAACCATTCAAAGTAATGGTTAGAAAATTGTGCACACGCCAGGTCATCCGACATGCTCTCTCATCAAGCGAGGCTCCCTCCGAGGGGAGCAAGTGGAAAATTACCCTTATTGAGAACACACACTACTAATATTTTGCAATACTTGCTCATAATGTACAATGAAATCTGATGAAGTAATAAGGGCGCTAATGGGGCGTAAAGCAACTAGTGCCTGGGCACGGCGTGAGTTTTTGCGGCAGCGCTAAACTCTACCGCCACGATCTCCTGCGCCCGCAGATCGTGACATCAGTCGAGCGTGCAACGCCCCAGTGGCACCCCGGACCGGATATTGAGTGGCGCCCCCTTCCTTTCCGCCTGTCGCAAGCAACAACAGGGAGAGTGGAATGTTTTGCAGTTGGTAAGGGGCTGGGGGAGCGCTATTTAAAGGCCCTCTTCCTGCCTTTTTTTGTGGGAGACATTTTTGCACCACTCATTCTGAGAGAGAGAGAAAGATTCTGAGAGAAAGAGAGAGAGAGAGAGAGACTTCTGGAGAGATTCAGCGCTGTGTGAAGTAGTTTTGGCTGCTGAGCAGCACTTTGCAGGTCCCTTTGGATTTGACCTTCATTGCTTCGATTGTCAAGAGACTACGGGGGCTGCATTGATTCGGGGCGGCATCCTGCACCTGCAGAATCGGAGGCATCAGAGACGCAGAGAGAGAGTGGCAATCATGGCCAGAGGGAGGAGGGCCAACAGGCCTCTGCACAGGAGACCTTACCCTCCCAGGGTATTCCAGGAACAATTCTCCTACATTCATTTGTCTGAGGAGCAATGTTTGCGTCGGCTGCGCTTCAGCAAGGAGGTGGTCACTGAGCTCTGTCACCTACTGCAAACAGATCTGCAGCCTCAGCTGAGGACCAGGACGTCTCTGTCGGTGGCAGTGAAGGTCACAGTGGCTCTGAATTTTTATGCCACCGGCTCCTTTCAAGCAGCTACTGGGGACATCACCAATATCTCCCAGTTCGCGGTCCATTGCTATATCCAGGAGGTGACAAATGCCCTCCATAAAAGGAGACGCCAGTACATCTCTTTCCCGATGACCCGGGCCAAACAGCATGAATGCGTATTGGGCTTTGCTAGGATAGCGGGCTTCCCCATGGTGCAGAGCGCCATTGACTGCACGCTTGTGGCATTGCGAGCACCGCATGAGAATGCAGAGGTTGTCCGAAACCGCAAGGGGTTCCACTCCTGAAATGCCGCAATCTGAGACTGCATGAGAGCAGTCTGAGATTGGATCACAGCAGCCAGTGACTGAATTGCAGCACTAAGCAGCTGCGTTGCGCCCACCTATGCTACAGCGAAGTGCTCCACACTCCTTGCCAGTCCATCAATGTTTTCGGGCACCCTTCCCATTGCACCCATGAGCTGAGTGTGCGTCACGACGGGGGGCAGTAAGGGAGCAAGGACGGGAGCGATTTAATAAGTTGGATTGAAAGTGTAAAAGGCTGGTGTTGTGAGGGACAAGTGGAATGAGAGAGGAGAGAAAGCTGATGACCTTACCATTGCTGTCCCAAAGGGTGTCGACCTCTCCAGGGGTGACGGGACCGATCACCTGGTGTTCATTTCAGTCATGAGCCGCTCCTGCTCTGCGTCCAGTGCAGCAGGACTCGCTGGGCTACTCTCCCCCCTGGGGAGAAGGCCCCCGAGCTTCCCTATCACCATCACGTTGCTGCAGCCCGGTGGGTCCCCCCTGCTCCCCTCCAGGGAAGGCGTGTTCCCAGTGTGGGTATGAGCTCCCTCGGAAGCTGCTGGCGCTGAGGCTCCGGCTTCCTCTTCCTCCTCGCCTGCGGCGTCACTCTCAGTGGCTGTTTGAGGGCCCGTCTCCTCAGCTGGCGGTTCACCATCTGAAAGCAGGGAGGTACAAGACTGGCTTTAGCGTCACGACGGGGGGCAGTAAGGGAGCAAGGACTGGAGCGATTTAATAAGTTGGATTGAAAGTGTAAAAAGGGTGGTGTTGTGAGGGACGTGGAATGAGAGAGGAGAGAAAGCTGATGACCTTACCATTGCTGTCCCAAAGGGTGTCGACCTCTCCAGGGGTGACGGGACCGATCACCTGGCTTGCGACGATCCTGTTGACGCGCGTCTCCAGATCGCTGAGGGTTTGCAGCTGAGGCAACCCTCCACCCGTCCATTGCTGCTGCCGCCTATTGTGAGATAGCTTGGCCTGCAAGAAAAAGGACAACGTCTGAGTAAATATGCAGCCATGGTCTTGCCTGATGTGCCTCCCATAGTTCAATAGCCCTTAATGTATGCATTCATGTGCTTGCCTGATGTGCCTCCCATAGTTGAACAGCCCTTAATGTATGCAAGGTGTGGAAAGTGCGTGTGTGTTTTATGAGATGGCTTGGATGAGTGTTGGGCATTGAGGTTTTTACACCCTCTGACCATAGAGTGAGGTTGAGATGGAGGGATGGAGAGGTATTGAAAAGCAGCCACTCACCTTGACCACCAGAGTGAGGGCGTTGAACTTCTTCTGACATTGTGTATGAGTCCTGGGCACCATGCTCCTGGAGGAGACGTGATGAGCCACCTCCCTCCAAACTCTTCTATAGTCGCGGGGCAATGCCTCCTGCCACTCTCTGGGTACAGTATTGTTCTTCAGCGCTCCACTGCACCAACCAGAGCCACCGAGGCCCAGTCGCTGAAGCGCTGAGCTGGTTCCCTAGCTCTCTCCATAGTCCTTTGCAGCAGCTTTGAGGTTGAGGTCTGTCCAGGCCAAGATTCAAGGCTGCAATGAGCCCTTTAAGAACTGGCCGGCGCCAGTGTGTCTGTGTTCCATAGCTAACTGACATCACCTGAGCTTTGCCCGCGCTCTGAGTTAGCGCCTCGCTCCTCGTCCTTTACACCTTAATACAGGTGTGTAGCCTGATTTAGCGCTCCAATCACCTCCAGGGGCGATAGAAGCCAAGTTTGCAGTCGGAGGCGATAATTTGCGCCAGGCGCTAAACTTTGCGCCCGGCCGATAATTGCGCCCCAAACGGGGCGATACCGAATTTCTCCCCCTATATTTATGAGAAAAGATTTGAGTTACTGGGACTATTTCTACTTGAGTGGAGAAGCTTACGAGGAGAGTTAATAGAGATTTCTGAAATTATGAAGTGTTTGGATCGGGTGAGTAAGGAAAGACTGTTAGGAAAAATTTGGTCTTCATCGCACGGAGAGCAATCTGACAGATTTTGGGTTTTGAGGCACTCTGCACTCAGTCTAGGGCTCGATCCCACAACCTTCTGATTTAGAGGTGACAGTGTTACCAACCATGCCAAGCTGACACTTGAATATTGAGTTATAATGTGAATTAAACTGCCCCTTCTCCCATGCCAAATGTATTCAGTGTTGCAGAATAGGAGAATGGAGACTGCTGGACCAGTGACTGTACCGAAGTTTATTTTTGAAATAGTACTCACAAATTCTTTATAATGCAAATTCTGTTGATTCTATTACCGGTTTGGCTATTAAAAAGTATAAAGGTCATTTTACACCCCCCCCCCCCCCGTCCCCCGCCCGCACTGGGTGGGAACAGTGTGTGGGAGGGGTTTAAAACGGGCAAGTCAACTTACTGGCCCAAGGCCGCTCCATTTTCAACTCGGCTCAATTTTCTCTTTGCCACTTCTCAAGTTGGTCGAGGCTCCTGCTGCAGGTAAGTGGGAGTCTAATTGAAATATAAGGGGGTTGGAGTACAAGAATAAGGAAGACTTGCTACAATTGTATAGGGCTTTGGTGAGACCACACCTGGAGCAACGTTCCTTCTAAGCTGCGCAGCCCTGTGGCTGTGCACCTGTCTGCTGGTCCTGCGCAGCCTGGGACCGTCTTTTCCAATGTGACATTTTGCGCATGTGTGAAACTCCCTGTAAAGGGACTGCACACCCAAAAAAAATCAGGGGGTACTGTGCACAATTTTGCTCTCCTTATCTGAGGAAGGATATACTTGCCTTAGAGGCAGAGCAACGAAGGTTCACTAGATTGATCCCTGGGATGAGAGGGTTGTCCTATGAGGAGAGATTGAATAGATTGGGCCTATACTCTCTGGAGTTTAGAAGAATGAGAGGTGATCTCATTGAAACATATAGATCTGAGGGGGATTGGCAGGGTAGACACTGAGAGATGTTTCCCCTGGCTGGAGAGCCTAGGACTAGGGGACATAGTCTCAGGATAAGGGGTCAGCCATTTAAGACTGAGATGAGGAGGAATTTCTTCACTCAGAGGGTTGTGAATCTTTGGAATTCTCTACCCCAAAGGGCTGTGGATGCTGAATTGTTGAGTATATTCAAGGCTGAGATAGATAGATTTTTGGACTCTATGAGAATCAAGGGATATGGGGATCGGGAAAGTGGAGTTGAGGTTGAAGATCAGCCATGATCTTATTGAATGGTGGAGCAGCCTCGAGGGGCTGTTTGGCCTACTCCTGCTCCTAATTCTTATGTTCTTGTGTTCTTATGTAACAGTCATGGCCCAATGACATCATCAATGCGATTTTAACCTTAACTCAGAGGATGGTACACCCGGTGGCAAATCCACTAGAGAAATTTGTCCCTGCCCTGCCTCTCCCTCCCATCTGTTTGTGAACTGGATCCAGCACTTACTTTATGCTAGGGATCTTCCCCTTGGGTCCCAACAACATCTGGCTCCCGCCCCAATTCCTGCTCCCACCCGCTGCCCTGTACATCGTTCCCACCAGTAATTGGTGGTGGGGGGCGGGGGGGAAGACAGATGTCAAATATTAAAATGAAGCCTGGCTGTTAAAATCGGCTGGACTTCATTCAGTTTTTTTCACTGAGTGTTCCAGCAGCTTCGGGCCCCCCAAACATTGATCCCGCATGAGTTAAAATTGAGCCAGTTTCAATCAGAATCTACACATGCTCCTCCACTGCTAAAGCAGTAAGCTGTCCAAATAACTTGGCTCAATATTTGAATTTTAGATTTTCAGATTTGAATTAAAAGTCCAAACTGATCTCAATCCTTTCTACATTACACCTCCCTCATTATTCCCATTTTAGGTCCGGTCACCATTATCTGAATTAAAATGAACAAATCATTTTTCTGAAACAACTCAACATTTTTATTTGTCTAAAGTTTTTCATGGACATTTTCAACAAAATCTTGCCTATGGGGCCATTGAAACTCTTTATACACTTATCCAAAGGCTGCACTGTCTAATACGATCTCAGATGGCTGGAGCAAACTGCTAAAGTTTTGTATACAATTTAACTTTTTATTGCTGGCCATATGATAGTTACATAAACAGCATATATTAAAATACAGCCCTGGTAAATTACTATAAGAATTTGATCTGAAACAAGGGATATAAACATAAACAAATCTGTCAGTGAACATTTTATTTTAGAGCAATTTATTGGCTATAGCAAAGCTCAATAAATGTAATTTATTTTACAATATATTAGAAGTTATTATAACCACTAAACATATTCATAACAAGTTGAATCAATTGTTAGTTCAGTTTCGAGTCCATAATGTATTATGTCCCATGCAGGTAAACAATTTACTGTAAGGTTTACACAATGGAGTAATACTGCTCAAGAGTGTGCAGTCTGGGCATTTTATGTGGTTTAGATGTATTTCTTGTATTTATTTTCTTCCACAAGTTTAACAGAATAATTAGCAAGTGTTGTTTGTTCCACAATATAAAATAATCAGTACTATTGTCCAGTAGTTTCTGTTGAAATCTAGATTGAGACAATGAGGAAAGTATCAAGATTTCCCCCATCGCACTAAAACCGATCTGTTACTGATCAGCAGTGAGTTTAATCTGTTGATTTTATCTTTGTGCGTTGTTAGCTTCTGAGATCTACTGATCACTTCTGTCATATAAACGTCAACACAAAGATTACAAAGATTACCTAAAGTTTATACCCACAGACAAATGAACATCTTACACTCATTGTTCAAACAAAAATGATTCATTATTTGAGAAATTTCTCTGTCAGTTTAATTAGCTCAACATGAAAGTTGAATCTGTTATTACAGACAGAGTGACTGAGAACTTGACAAATATGAGCTGATTAGAGAGAGCCAGCATGCATTTGTAAAAGGAAGGTCATGTCTAACGTGCCTAGTTGAAATTTTTGAAGGTGGGTAAGTAACGTGGTAGATAGGGCAGTGTCTGTGGATGTTATTTATATGGATTTCCACAAGGCTTTCTATAAGGTTCCAGGCAGGGGAGCAGTTAAAATGGGGAGGGAGAATTACCCATTCCTTTCTCCTCCCAATCTGGCCTACTGCAATTTTAAAAGACACCTGCCTTAAGCCATCGGGGTCCTCTGTAAATATGCAGATCGGGCTCTGGAGATCTCCAAAGAACAAACATGCAAATTGGTTCAGTATTTATAAAGTTTTATGTATCCTTGTTGCTTGGTATAAAAACTCATACCATAAACATCAGGACAGAAAAGGAAAAGAGTTGCTTCCCAATGTTATATGCAGAGACTTATCTATTTATGTAACTGAGATGTAAGGGAAGCATTTTTTTAAATCTACCTGCAGTGAGTAAGGCAAATATTATTTATTTACTTACTTACTTTCCAGGAACCAATCAAAAACACCCCATTTTCTCTGAGATCTGTCATAATTTTCTTTCTAAATCCTTTCAGTTGAGAGGTGCACTTCTCCCCCACTTCAACACCCTAGAAACCCCTCCTGCGACAGTGGAGAAAGGGAAACTGCCAAATGGGGTGCCTGTACAGACCAAAGAAGAAAATGGCATCACATGTGAATGACATAAATCCAAAGCTGTGGCCTAGAAATTCGGTATTGGTAAAAACCTGCCGGTGCCACACCCGCTGAAAATGATGGCGCTGGCAGGATTGGTAAATTGGTGCTGGTGGCTAATTAACATTAGCCCAGCTCTAAACTCAGTGCAACACCGTTCTGGTGGTGTTGGTCCTGACAGGAGGCACCAATGTAACGTGGCCGTAGTGTCATTGCAGCAAGAACGGCCTTCTCTTAAAGGAAGGCTGTCATTTAAGAAAGCAGTGCGGTCTGAAATGAAAAAGGAAAATCATGTAAAAATAGGCAGTGTTTAGCCCTTACAGCTCAACTGCCTTCTGAAAAACATGTTAACATTAAAAAGAATTCCCAAATGGGAGTTTTCAGCTCTTAAAGCTGAATTGCCTTTTGCACCTAAAAAAATGCTAAAAGTGCTTCAGCACTAACACACATGGCTCATCAAGACAGGGAAGAGGCACCCAGGGTCTCGCACGCAGCGCTCCAACTTTGTGCAAGGGATCAACACTGCAAGAGAGATCCTCTACCCATAGGGGGCCTGGAGGTCCTCCAGAAGGAACGCACCACATTCACACCACACAAGTGCCAGGCAATGACCATCTCCAACAAGCGAGACTCTAACCATCTCCCCTTGACATTCAATGGCATTACCATCGCTGAATCCCTCACTATCAACATCCTGGGGGTTACCATTGATTAGAAACTGAACTGGACCTGCCATATAAATACTGTGGCTACAAGAGCAGGCCAGAGGCTGGGAATTCTGCGGCGAGTGTCTCACCTCCTGACTCCCCAAAGCCTTTCCACCATCTACAAGGCACAAGTCAGGAGTGTGATGGAATACTCTCCACTTGCCTGGATGAGTGCAGCTCCAACAACACTCAAGAAGCTCGACATCATTCAGGATAAAGCAGCCTGCTTGATTGGCACTCCATCCACCTTCAACATTCACTCCCTCCACCACCGGCGCACTGTGGCTGCAGTGTGTACCATCTACAAGATGCACTGCAGCAACTCGCCAAAGCTCCTTCAACAGCACCTTCCAAACCCGCGACCTCTACCACTTAGAAGGACAAGGGCAGCAGACGCATGGGAACATCACCACCTACAAGTTCCCCTCCAAGCCACACACCATCCTGACTTGGACCTGTATCGCCGTTCCTTCACTGTCGCTGGGCCAAAATCCTGGAACTCCCTTCCTAACAGCATTGTGGGTGTACCTACACCATATGGACTGCAGCGGTTCAAGAAGGCGGCTCACCACCATCTTCTCAAGGGCAATTAGGGATGGGCACTAAATGCAGGCCTAGCCAGTGACGCCCATATCCCATCAATGAATAAAAAATAAATAAAAAAATGTGGGACCAGATCGCCAAGGCCGTCACTGCCAGCAGTGTCGCCCCCAGGACCTGCCTCCAGTGCTCAAAGAAGCTTCATGACCTCAGACCACTGGTCAAGGTCAGTGAATGCATCTTCAAAAGCCGTCTCCTACCAACTACACCACTTGCCTCACACACTGCTCATTGCACAAATCCGCCCTCCCCCATCACTCACTTACCAACAATCTGTACTAAACACAAGGCACACCTCTGATTCCTAGCCCCACCTCACCCCCTTGGAGAAGACGGTGCAGGCCATTCTTGGCAGGGGCATGGCTCAGCTCTTGGCCAGTGGTGGGGCTGAAAGGATAAAAGATGCCGGTATCCTCATGTATTACCCTCCTTCTCACATGCACCTCTTTCTTTCCTGCCCTCCTGTTCCATCCTTGTGCCTTCCTCATTTCACACACCCAAGAAATGCAGCCTGCCCAGCCAGTGGGGGGGAGGAGGAGGAGGAGGAGGCAGCGGCGGCGGCGGCAGCGGTGACGACGATGATGACGACAACGACGACTACTACGACTACTGCTACTACTACTACTCCTCCTACTCCTCCTCCTCCTCCTCCTCCTCGATTTCACACTCCCAGCCACCAGCTCCTCAAGGTTGACCAACAAGGCCATTTGCAGTGTCCCCCACTGAAAGTCAGCAGCCTTCCACCAGCCATGCTGCAGTCACTGGGGTAGCACTGCATGACATCAGTAGGATAGGCAAAAGCACACACAAGACAGTCACTAATGGAATGCATAAGGGTGATGAGTTGATTTCTTGATGTCAAATTGGATGGATAGATGTATAAAGCTGGATTGGAAAATTTGCTTTGTGGTGACTTTTATTTCAGCATTGTGACCAAGAGGACACTGTCAGTAACAAAGGGAAGGTAAGGTGTGGGACAATAGTTGAAAGGGGAATTGGGGTTGTGGTCACTGGTACCGCAGGTGGATGATTCCGTCCCGGATATCCCAGCCAGAAAGGAGCTGTCTGGGTTGCATTCTTCTTTCTGCTTCCTCCTCTTCTGCGTCTTCTCCTTCTGCGTCTTCCTCTTCTGCATCCTCCTCTTATGCATCTTCCTCTTATGCGTCTTTTTCTTCCCTCTGCAAGTGGATGCTGTAAATCTGAAATAAAAGCAGAAAATGCTGGATGTACTCAGCAGGTCAGGTAGCATCTCAACCTGAGGCATCAAATCTGTTTCTCTCTCCACAAATGATGCCTGACCTGTTAAGTATTTCCTGCATTTTCTGTCTTCTCAGAGGCCTTCCTCTACCATCCGAGGCTTTACAAGCATCCAGCAGCACTCCCTGCACACTTAAAAAAACTTTTAACATGCCTTATCTGAGGAAGGATGTTCTTGCCATGGAGGGCGTGCAGTGAAGATTCACCAGACTGATACCTGGGATGGCAGGAATGACATATGAGGAGAGATTGGGTCGATTGGGCTTATACTCACTGGAGTTTAGGAGAATGAGAGGGGATCTCATTGAAACTTAGAACATTCTAACAGGACTTGACAGACTAGATGCAGGAAGGATGTTCCTGATGGCGGGGGAGTCCAGAACCAGGGGTCACAGTCTAAAGATAAGGGGTAAGCCATTTAGGACAGAGATGAGGAGGAATTTCTTCACCCACAGAGTGGTGAACCTGTGGAATTCTCTACCACAGAAGGCAGTTGAAGCCAATTCATTAAATATATTCAAGAGGGAGTTAGATATATTTCTTAAGGCTAAAGGGATCAAGGGATATGGGGAGAAAGCAGGGACAGGGTACTGAATTTGGATGATCAGCCATGATCTCATTAAATGGCGGAACAGGCTCGAGGGGCCAAATGGTCTACTCCTGCTCCTATCTTCTATGTTTCTATGTTTCTATTGCACCAAGCCACTACTTCAATAACATTTTTAAAATCGAGTCCAAAAGCTTAAATGCAAACTTACCTGAAAGATGTGTGAGTCCCTTTAAGAAGTGCTGACAGCGTCTCTGTCAGTCTGCTACACGTTCGCTTTTCAGAGTGAGCTTAATACCCAGCGCTAAACTCAGCACTAAGGTCAAAGTTTGCAGAGCGTGATGTTAAGTCGGCGTGATGTCACGCTCTCCCTATTTTCATCTCCAGGGCCAGCGCTGCTACCGACAGCACTAAGGCCCTCACCAAAATGGCAGCCGCTGAGTCTCATGCCAGAGAAGGGCATTAGTGTGGCAGCCACCATTTTTCGCCAGGATTCCAGCGCTAACAGATGGTGATAAGTACCCCAACTTCTGGGCCACTTCTCAAATGGAAGCTGGAAAAGGCATCAATCTCTTGTTGCCATTTAATTACTGAGAAAAATAAGAACACAGCAATAGTTTATTTTGATTTTTTTGCTTCTGTAGCAAGATAGAAATTAGGATACATTAATAATAACCTCAGTAACAGGTTACCGTCTGTTTACTCCCATGTTTTATTGATGTGATGTGCCATTGTTATGTCATGAATTTTCAAATAAGTAACTGTCTTCAAAATCTTCCATTTGGGTCCTTAATAAAAACAATTTCCTAGAGTGAATTGTGATCAGTAACAACAGTTAAAGATAAACTATAAAAATAGATAAAAAGTACTTATCTATCGGTCCTCTGCCCCAGCTTTAATTAAAATGGCTGTTTCCTTATTTACTACTTATCTACGCAATTCCTGCTTCATCAATTGTTTACTTATATTCACTACAGTCTATTTATTGCCAGTCACTCCAAACTTGTACATGTATAGAAAGATGGTGTGCCTGATGCTGCATTCACCTTACAGCAGTACAACCAAAGGCAATCCTGACTTTGAATGAAACAATATAGTGAGGCCTCATCTGCTTGTTGTTCAAGTAAATGCAAAAAGACCCACGTCACTATTCGAAGAGAGAAGAGCAGGGAGTTCTCCCGCTATCCTGGCCAAAACTCATCCCTCGGCTAACACAACCAAAAAAGGTTAACTGATCAACATCTCATTACTGTTTGTGGAATTTTGCTGTGTGCAAAATGGTTGGGCCATTTGCCTGAGGCTCTACAATTCAAAATAATTTATTGTGTGTAAAGTGCTTGGAGAAATTTGTGAGAGAGTTCGAATAAAGTGTTAAAAATACAAATATATCTTCTTTCTTTCAGTAGTAGCAACTCAATGTAAATGAGGTAGCATCCTCGGCTTCAATTAAAGTATTTTTGGAGACTCTGGAGACAGAGGCAAGATTCCTGCTCAGGCTGAAGCAGTAATCTTTTCTGGCTACTGGAGAGCTAAAAAGCTCCGAACTCCCATACAGGCCTGTGAAGCAGATGTTCACTCATTAACCTACCAATGGATAAGCCTCGGTAGCTGGAAACAAAGTTGCGAGCCATGACTTTAAAATTACTGCGAATGCACGAGCTTGCATATGCACACGGTTGATTTTCTCTTATCTTATTGCTATGGAAACATAAATGGGACAGCTTCCACAAGAACAGGACGTTGAGGCTTCTTGAATCAGTTCCGCAATATAAATATGCCATAAGCCTGCATACGACTGGCCTTTAGGCCTTGAAATTTATGGTTTGGGAGAGGGCATAAGTCCCATTTCTCTCTGGGGTCCCGGAATATGAGCCAGAACCCAGCTCCACTGGGATTCATAGAATCATAGAATGATACAGCACAGAAGGAGGCCATTTGGCCCGTCGGGCCTGTGCCGGCTCTTAGAGCTATCCAACTAGTCCCACTCCCCTGCTCTTTCCCCATAGCCCTGCAATTTTTTTCCCTTGAAGTATTTATTCAATTCTCTTTTGAAAGTTACGATTGAACCTGCTTCCACCACCCTTTCAGGCAGTGCATGACAGATCACAACAGAGGGTGGTTGGAATCTGGAACTCACTGCCTGAAAGGGTGGTAGAGGCAGGAACCCTCACAACATTCAAGAAGCATTTAGATGAGCACTTGAAACGCCATAGCATACAAGGCTATGGACCAAGTGCTGGAAAATGGGATTAGAATAGACAGGGCTTGATGGCCGGGGCAGACATGATGGGCAGAAGGGCCTCTTTCTGTGCTGTATAACTCTATGGGGGAAAAATTCAGTTGTCTGCGCCTCCCGTTAGCGTCTTAAGAGGGCGCTAATGGGGCGCAAAGGAACTAGCGCCCGGGCGCAACGATGTTTGCGCCCCTCGCAAAATTAACTAGACATTTTGCGGCAGCGCTAAACACTACTGCCACAATCTCCTGCGCCGGCAGATCGTGATGTCAGTCAAGTACGCAACGCCCCGGTAGCGCCCCGGGCCGGATGTTGAGTGGCGCCCCCTGCCTTACCGCCTGCCGCTAGCAACGACAGGTTGAGGGGAGCGTTTTTGCAGTCAGAAAGGGACTAGGGGGGCGCTATTTAAAGGCGACCGCTTCCTGCCTTTTTTTGTTGGTGACATTTTTGCACCACTGAGAGAGAGAGAGAGAGAGAGAGACTTCTGGAGCGATTCAGCGCTGTGTGAAGGAGTTTTGGGTACTGAGCAGCACTTTGCAGGTTCATTTTGATTTGCCCTCCTTGCTTCGCCAGCGCTCTGAGGTAGCGCCTCACTCCTCGGCCTTTGCGCCTTAAGACAGGTGTGAAGCACCTGATTTAGCGCTCCAATCACCTCCAGGGGCGATAAAAGCCAAGTTAGCCATCGGAGGTGATAATTAGCGCCAGGCGCTAAACTTTGCGCACAGCCGATAATGGCGCCCCAAACGGGGCGATACTGAATTTTTCCCCCTATGACTCTAACTCGTTGTGTAAAAAAATGTTTCCGCATGTCGCCTCTGGTTCCTTTGCAAAATCATCTTAAATCTGTGTCCTTACTCTATTGAAACCCTTCATGATTTTGAATACCTCTATTAAATCTCCTCTTAACCTTCTCTGCTCTAAGGAGAACAATCCAAGCTTCTCCAGTCTCTTCACATAACTGAAGTCCCTTATCCCTGGCACCATTCTAGTAACTCTCTTCTGCACCCTCTCCTTGTCATCCTTCTGAGAGTCTGATGCCCAGAATTGAACCCAATAGTCCAGCTGAGGCTGAACCAGTGTTTTATAAAGGTTTAGCGCTGGAGTTTGTCAATGGGGACGTGATGGAGGTGGGACTCCCACTTTTTGGGTTGTCGTCCCACCTCCATCGACTTGTGGCCAACCCACACTATTTTTCCTTGATTGACCTTGTTAAGCCCACCCAGCGGGCTCAGCAGGCCAATTAAGGGACACCTGGTTACTGGTGATGTTAGTGATTGACATTTCATCTGTCAAGAGCTTTTGACAGATGAAAAATCAGTGTTTGACAGCTCTGTGAAGCTGTCAAACACTGACAATCTGTCTACTAACTTGAGTCCTTCTACTCCGACTCAGTTAGAGATCTCTCCAGACCAGAAAGCTGAATCCTGCAGATTTTGACATTTCAGCGGTCATTCTGCTTTCTATGCCGATGAGATGAGGGACTCCCGAGACCTGAAGGAAGGAAGCCCACAGGAGAAAGTAAAGGTAAGTAAAACTTATTAAAACACTTTACACACACCTCACACACTTACCTCTGCACTCATGCACCCATCGCTCACCTGCAGAACAGACATCTCGACCCCTCCAACCGCTGCAGACCGACAGTCCACCTCACTAACTTGGCGTGGTTCAGAGCCGTCGGACAGCCCACACTTCAGGGCTAAAAATAGGGATTAAGCAAAAAACTGCTTGTTAACTACCTGTTAACAGGCAGTTAATTGGCACTAATCCCCTTCCCGCCTCGGGGAGGCGGCTCCAAGCACAGGTCGGATACCTGCCTCCTGGGACATTGGCACGGAAGCGGGTTGGGGGCGGGATGGGTTCGTGCCCCCCGATTCTGCAATTTTCCCACCACTCCCGCCTCCAAACCCGCCTCCACGGGGCTTGTAAATTCGAGCCGTAGGCCTCTATTAATAAAGCCAAGGATCCCACATGCTTTTTAACAGCCTTCTCAACTTGTCCTGCCACCTTCAAGGATTTGTGTAGATACACCCCCAGGTCTCTCTCTTCCTGTACCCCCTTTAAAATTGTATCATTTAGTTTATATTTCTTCTCCTCATTCTTCCCACCAAAATGCATCACTTCACACTTCTCTGCATTAAGTTTCATTTGCCATTCGTCAGCCCATCCACCCTATTTAGGCCAGAGCTTTAAATTCTGGTTGCGGGGGGGCGCGTGGGTGCATCTTCCAGCCACCCACCCTCGTGTCAAGGGGACATTGTTGGGGTAATACCCAGTCTACCTTGGGAATTCTCCCTTTATATCCTTAAAAGGCCTCAGAACTCACAGCAGTTGAGACGTGGCTTGAGTCCCTCTAAGGCCTTCTAAAGGCCCCAAACCTTCGCTGCAGTAAAGTAATTGATCCCGGAGAGAAACAATTACTTTATCTAGTCAGAGTTGGCTTCCGTGGGAGCCAAATACGTTAAAGAAATAATAAAAAAGCAAAATACCGCGGATGCTGTAAATCTGAAATAAAAACAAAGAATGCTGGAACTACTCAGAATTTGAGGCTATTCTGATGAAAGGTCATCGACCTGAAACGTTAACTCGCTTTCTATCTCCACAGATGCTGCCTGGCCTGCTGAGTATTTCCAGCATTTTCTGTTTTTATTTGAGAAATAATATATCATTTGGGCCCTGTCGGGACTTCAGGAGGAGTGGTAAGTTGGTAAGTTGCCGTTCCACCTTGGATGGGTGGATGAGGTTTGGCCGGGGCAGGCACCCTTGCAAGAAAAGGCAGCAAATCCTAGATATGCAAATCATCTTGTGCAGGATTTGAGATGGCATCTTCAGTCTGGGGCAAGGGAGGAAGGGGAATCTGTTCTGCTGAATTTTGTGAGACTCTAGGAACTTTGAGGCCATAATCTGTAATCAAGGAGCAGTTTGGAGTCTGGAATCCAAGGGGGTATTTTTAACTTTTGGCAATTGTGTTAAATGAGTGATATTGGATCAACCGCCCATTATACACCTCGCCTGATTTCCCTTTCCATTGAAGCCCGTTTTATACTATCAGCAAAAATTAAAAATACCCCCCCATGTCTGTAATATATATTGCAAGAAGCAACCTCCTAGAATAAATCATGAATTGGACAGGATTTTTAGCAAATGCAAGCTATAGTTTTGTTTGCTGTAAATGATCATTTAATTCCATTAACACAAGGGGGGAGAAATTCAGTATCGCCCCGTTTGGGGCGGGATTATCGGCCGGGTGCAAAGTTTAGCGCCTGCCACTAATTATCGCCTCCGACTGCAAACTTGGCTTTTATCACTCCTGGAGGTGATTGGAGCGCTAAATCAGGCGCTACACACCTGTCTTAAGGCGCAAAAGTCGAGGAGCGAGGCGCTAACTCAGAGCGCGGGCACAGCACAGGTGATGTCAGTTAGCGATGGAACACAGACGCTCTGGCGCCGGACAGTTCTTAAAGGGGAGGGTCGATCTTGCTCTCCAGCCACACCCTGCTCATTGGAGCCTTGAATCTCGGCCTGGAGAGACCTATGACTACATTTTCCAGCCAAGGACTATGGAGAGGGTGAGAGAATGAGCTCAGTGCTTCAGCGAGCGGGCCTTGGAGGCACTGGTTGGCGCAGTGGAACGCAGAAGATCAATACTGTACCCAGAGAGTGGCAGGAGGCTTTTGCCGTGCGACTACAGAAGAGTGTGGTGGGATGTGGCTCAGCACGTCTCCTCCAGGAGCATGGTGCCCAGGACCCATACTCAATGTCGCAAAAAGTTCAACGACCTCACTCGAGTCGTCGGGGTGAGTGGCTTTTTTTCAATACCTCTCCATCCCTCCATCTCAACCTCACTCTATGGCCAGAGGGTCTTAAAACCCGAATGCCCAACACTCATCCAACACCTATGGCCCTCTCATGAAACACACACGCACATTCCACACTTTGCATACATTAAGGGCTATTCAGTTATGGGAGGCACATCAGGCAAGACCATGGCTGTATATTTACTCAAACGCTGTCCATTTTCTTGCAGGCCAAGCTATCTCATAATAGGAGACAGCGGCAATGGACGGGTGTAGAGCAACCTCAGCTGCAACCCCTCAGCAATCTTGAGGCGCCCGTCCACAGGATTGTGGCAAGCCAGGCGATCGGTCCCGTCACTCCTGGAGAGTCCGACCCCGTTTGGGACAGCAATGGTAAGGTCATCAGCTTTCTCTCCTCTCTCATTCTACTTGTCTCTCACAACACCAGCCTTTGACATTTTCAATCCAACTTACTAAATCGCTGCACTCCTTCCTCCCTTACTACCACCCTGTCCTCACGCTAAAGCCACTCTTGTACCTCCCTGCTTTCAGATGGTGATTCACCAGCTGAGGAGGGAGGCCCTGAAGCTGCCAGTGGGAGCGAAGCTGCAGGCGAGGAGGAAGAGGAAGCCGGAGCATCAGCACCACTGTACTGGTCTCACTAGATGTGCTCCTATCTAGTTATCCAGCCAGCTAAACACTCATTCAAATAATTCCTCGACAAGTGGGTTTGCTGTTTTGAAGTTTTACTTGAACTAATTTGTGAAACTGTAAACAAAGACAAAGTATGTTTTGTACATAGAACTGAGTACTATACATTAGATGTTACATAAGATATAAACATATTTATAACAATAGAATAGACTAATTGTATAACTAAATAGAACTGGAGCTAAACTTCTGTAGCTAACAACTAATAACTTCTTATAAACAAAGTATTGTCGAATACTACACTGACAAAGTTGCTATCATGTTAACAAACAAAGATACTCACAGACATTGCGTCCTGCCCAGCATATAAGATGAGATGACACAGGATTGAGAATCCCTCATGGGAGATTCTCCATAACTCAGTAGTTTCTTTCTGGAATACTACTTCCGGGTTAAAACAGGAACAAGGTCAAATGACCTATTGCAGTATACTAACACTGCTATACACTAACTACCACTAGAGGGTGCTATCTGCATGTAATAAGTCCAGAACACTCCCCGTCTGGGGTCGTTAACGACTCCACATAGTCCGAACTCTACTTGTCACTGGAGTCCTCTGGCGACAAAAGAAGGACCACCTCTGAGAAGTCCGTCGGTGTCGATGATAGAACGCAGCTTCTGTAGACTTCTGTGAGGGGGTAGGTTGCGTTCTGCTGCTATGCACTTCAACTCTTCTGAGTAACACTCATGTTGGACGCTCTTCATCACAAGGATTTTGGCTCTCTTGAGCTCCTCTTCAGAGGGACTCTTACGACAGATGTGCCACCCATGGCAGCTACTCTCTTGAGTAGACTGGGAGAAGTACGAGCTATGTGGGTTAGGTGTGCTACTGTCTTTATGAAAGTGTTCCATTTGGAGAAACGCTCGAAGTGTTTGATGCTCATCAGGTCCTTAGAGATTTGAGTAACGTTTGCTGTGACTTGTGGGCATATCTCGGAGTCAGAAACAGGGTTGAGGAGGTCGAATGACTCATTGAGTTCGGAGGAGTGCAGGGACTGATCCTGAAGAAAAGCAGGTCCTGACAGCTAAGTCGAGCTGCTGAGAAGGGACGCTGTTACAGATCTAGACCCATGGTCAGCTGGGTTCAGGTCTGTGGGAACGTACCTCCACTGGTCGGGGGATGTGGACTGTCTAATACGTTGGACCCTGTTGTTCACGTATACATAGAACCGTCTACTTTGGTTATGGATGTATCCTAGCACCACTTTGCTGTCTATATAATACGTGATGCTGTCGAACTTCAGATCAATCTCCTCTACTATGAAATCTGCACTCTCAACTGCTAATACTGCTGTGCACAGTTCCAATCTGGGTATGGTGAGGTCTGGCTGGGGTGCCACCTTGGCCTTACCAAAGACGAAGCCGACTTTGCTTTGTCCATCTTGAGTGGTGACCTTCAGATAAGCCACACCTGCAATGGCGTTAGAGGATGCGTCTGCAAAGACACAAAGCTCTTTGAATTGGGCATTTGAGGGAGAGAAGGACGTATAGGAGCGAAGTATTAGGATCTCCTGTAAGTCTTGAAATGAGTCTCTCCATCTGTCCCACTCTGCTTCCATCTCTTCATGGAGGGGTGAATCCCACACTTCAGCGCATGTGGAGAGTTCCCTGAGGAGCAGCCTGCCTTGTATGGTGACAGGGGCTAAGAAGCCGAGAGGGTCGTATAGGCTATTGACTGTAGAGAGCACTCCTCTACGTGTGAAGGGTTTCTTGTCATCTAAGGCTTGGAACATGAACGTATCTGTTGCTATGTTCCAAGACACTCCTAGACTACGCTGTCGGGGGAGGTCATCAGTGAAGAGGTCTAGATCCTTGACGTCCTTAGCATGATCTTCAGGGAGGAATGCCTCCCTCACTGCTGGTCTGTTAGAGGCTAACTTGTGCAGCCTGAGGTTGGATAGTGCAAGTAGTTCCTGAGCTCGTCCAAGGGTACTGGTGGCCTCTGCTTCGGTCGGGAATGACTTCAGTGCATCATCGACGTAGAACTCTCATTCGATGAACCCTCTCACATCACTGCCAAAGTCGTCTTCTTCTTCCTTGGCAGCCCTCCTTAGTCCGTATATGGTGACAGCAGGGGACGGGCTATTCCCAAAGACATGGACACGCATTCTGTAGTCCACAATGTCTCTGTTGGGGTCGTTGTTGCGATACCACAGGAAGCGGAGGAAGTCTCTGTGGTCTTCTCTCACCACAAAGCAGTGAAACATGTGCTGGATATCGGCAGTGATGGCAACGGGCTCTTTCCTGAATCTCATGAGTACCCCCAAGAGGCTGTTGTTGAGGTCGGGCCCTGTGAGGAGTACATCATTGAGAGAGACTCCCTGATATGGTGCACTGGAGTCAAACACCACGCGGATCTGTTCCGGCTTTTTGGGGTGATAGACTCCGAAGGAGGGGAGGTACCAACACTCTTGGCCTTCCTGGAGTGGAGGAGCTAGCTCTGCATGATCATTGACAAGCATTTTCTTGACCAACTCTAGGAAGTGTGCTTTCATCTTCGGCTTCTTCTCTAGTGTGCGACGAAGTGAGTTAAGATGATTATAGGCATACTCCCTGTTGTTCGGCAGCCATTGTCTGGGGTTCTGGAAGGGTAAGGGTGCAACCCAGCTGTTAGAGCTGTCACGAGAGACCTCATTGTCCATAATCTGGAGGAATCGCATGTCGTCGATCGATGAAGCAAGTTTGTGGTCGTTGGCGGTGCGACAGAAGACTGACTGACCTGGGTTCTCTCCAGTGAGCATCATCTGTGTGCTGTCTGTGGAGATCAGCGCTGGGGGGTTCTGAGGCTGGGCCGTATGACTGAACTTCTCTGTCACTCAGATCTGACTACTGCATGGGGTAAGGTAGCTTGGACAACCATTCTCCAAGATGGAAGTCTTGAGTGTGCTCACCTAAGATGGCTTGTGAGCACCCTTGAGGCACACGTCTCCAACAATGACCCAGCCGAGGTCTAGCCTTTGGGCAAAAGGGGCATCATGTGGATCGTTGATCTGTTTCCTTATCTTATGTACCCTCAGGATGTCCCTTCCCAACAACAGAAGTATGTCTGCATCTGCATCAGGAGGTGGGATCTCATCTGCAATGCATCACAGATGATGGTGGTGATGAGCTGCATTCGGAGTGGGAATCTCAGAATGCTTGTCGGGGACTTGATTACATTGGATGAGTGTAGGAAGGGGGAGACTAATTTTCCCGTCGGCTGACTTAACAACATAACCACAGGCCCTCCTGCCGGCTGTCTCTGAAAGTCCAGCACACGTCTTCAACGTGTAAGGCGATGGACTTCCTTTGACCTTGAAGATGTCGAAGAACTCGGATCTTGCTAGAGAACGATTGCTTTGTTCGTCTAGTATGGCATACATCTTTTTAGATTCCTGGCGACGTCCTACATGGTACACATTAACGAGGCATATCTTGGAGCATGCTCTTGTGCTCACTCCTTCTCCACACACCTCGGTGCACTTGGATGTAATCTCCGGACCGGCAGCTCCCTCTCTCTCCCCGCCGTGCACTGAGGCAGGAGGAGGTGACTCTGACTTCCAAGGAGCTGGGCCTGGGTGGAGTGTTGAAATGTGCCGATCACTTTCACATTCTGTGCATTTTGCATCTACCTTGCAGTTCTTGACGAGATGGTTCATGGAAGAGCAGCACTTGAAACATATAGAGTTCTCTTTGAGATACTGTTTGCGATCTTCCAGGGACATCTCCCTGAAGCCTCTGCACTTCTTTAATGGATGGGGCTTGTTGTGGATGGGGCATTGTTTGCTCATATCCTCAGATTTCTTCTGATCCCTTGTGTTCTCGGTTGAAGACACTTGCATTTTGTGGACAGATATTGGTGTTTTCCCATGTCTGTCAAACTTGTCTCTTCTGGCAAGTGCTGTGTGGGAGGAGAAGAGGTTGAAGCTCGGGTCGTTCCTGGCTTTGGCTTCTTTACAGATGAAGTTGGCAAACACAGAGAATGGAGGGAAGGTAACGTTGTGCTTTAGCTTGAACTCTGACCCGAACGATATCCATTTCTCCTGCAGATTGAATGGAAGCTTCTCAATGATGGGACTTACCCCTCTGGAAGTGTCTAAATACGATAGGCTGGGTAGGTAGCCATCCTGCTTTGCGGCTTCGAGTTCCGACAGCAGATCTCCAAGGTCGCGGCGCTTCTGGGGTTCCTTATTTGTCAACTTCGGAAAGTTCTCGAACCTGTCAAAGAGAGCCCTTTCAATGGCTTCAGGTGAGCCGTAGCTTTCTTCCAGCCTCGCCCAAGCCATCTTCAACCCCGCTGGCAGATGTCCCACATAGACCGCTTTTACCCTGCAGGCCTGTCCGGCGGACTCTGGGCCGAGCCATTTGATAAGGAGGTCGAGCTCTTCTCCTGCCGACGGGTCTAAGCCCGATATGGCACCGTGGAAGGAGGACTTCCACGCCCGATAATTCTCAGGCCTATCATCAAACGTGGTTCCTGTAGTCACCAGCTGGCTGCGTGCAAGTTATTTGGCAAGGTCATAGGTGGTGGGACCTATGCCAGGGTTGCCTTGAGTAGGGACTCTGTTGGGGGTCTCAAGGAAATGAAAGGGAGTTTGCTGCTGACTTTCTCTCTTCAGCATTCTATTCCTCTGCACTGTGTCTTCTGTTTTGCAGGGGAGAATCCTGCAACTTGAGGCACACTGTCTATTTTGACCTTGGTTGGTGACTTGGGGCATGTTATATGAAGTGATTGCGTCTGTAGAGATGTGCGGGTCTTCATCCCTCTCTCTCGTAAACTGTATGTCGGCTTGGTCGCTCACGTAATCTCTGGTGCGCTGTCGTCAACTCTGCCGTGGAATGGGAATTAAAGGCTTGTTAGCTGTCTCTGGATCAGCTTCCTCTAAAATTGCCTCAAATACTTGTGCCTCAGCTAATGCAGCATCTATCTCTTTTTCTTGCTGCAGAGAATCTAATGTGGCTTGGAGATGGGCCTGTTCAGCTTGGTGTCCTACTTGGAGACTGTAGGATTTCGCAATAATTTTGAAATTTCCTGCAGTTCTGAAGATTAATTTTGATTAAAGAATACCTGGGTAATATACCTTCAAAAATCCAGGGGGATCAAAATGGCTGCCAGACCACATGGCAAAAGACAAAGGACTTGAAAAGGCAGCTTGCGTGTATGTCTGTGAAAAAGGTGAAGATCAAAGATGGCTGACCAGACTGCCAATCAAAGGCAGTTTAGGGAGTTTCCCCTCCCTGCAGAGACAATCGATGTGTTTACAGAAGCTGCTACACAAAGGATTAACCACTTGAGACTGGTTTCAGTCTGACCACAAGGACAATGACTTTCTGTTTACAGTACCTTCAAGGCTATTTACTCAAGCAATCAAGGAAATGGACACATTTCAAACCACTGCAGCTTTATTCGAAAGCCCATCACAGACAATTGAAGACACATTTAAACTGAAAAGGAACAGTTTAAACGAATGGGTAATTCATCAAAACCCATTACAGACAATAGGAACAGTTTTGGATCCCTTTTGTTTAGCCCAGATACATCCGGATCTGGGCGGGAACATTTTGGCTCCAAATGGGGTATAAAAGATAGCTTCTCAGAAGCCATCTCTCCCTCTGTGCCCTCGCCTCCGTGCTCTCTACAGCGTGGGAGCCTGCCTGAAGGAGTGGAACACCAGCAGTTTACTTTTAAAATACTGGGGTGTTTTTACTTCGGGGCAGTGAAGATCAAAGATCGCAGGGCATGGGGAAGGCATTTTCATTGGTGAGCATATATTTTTCTGGCCCCATTACAAGGCAACTTAGAATAGGTATAGGGGTGGGAATTAAGTAGGAATTTTGTTAGAACTGTGATTTTAGTCGATCTTCCCTCATTGTGTCCGTTCTCTCCTCCCCTATTTAAGTAACAGTGTTGCACTAAGCTGAGAAGTGCTTCAGTGAACACTGAAAGTAGCTGTGTTAAAGTGCTGTTTTTAAGTAAAAGCCACTAAGCAAAGGTGCTATAGTGAGCAAGGTGTTTCTATATTAAAACTGTATTAGAAAGGGGTGTTGCACCAAGCAGATAAGTGCTGTGGTGAACACTGTGTAGCTGTTTTTAAAGTACTGTATTTAAAACTGTATTAAAAAGGGGTGTTGTACCTAGCAGAGAAGTGCTGTGGTAAACACTGTGTAGCTGTTTTTAAAGTACTGTATTTAAAACTGTATTAAAAAGGGGTGTTGTACCTAGCAGAGAAGTGCTGTGGTAAACACTGTGTAGCTGTTTTTAAAGTGCTGTATTTAAAGGAGTGTTGCACTGAGCAAGGAGCGCTCTAGTGGACACTGAGTGTACTGCGTTAAGCAGAAGTGCTGTACCAGGCATAGCTGTGCTGTATTGATTTTTAAGTTGTTTCTTTCTTTTTGTTTCAATAAATACTGATCTGTTTTGCACCCAAACCATGAGTCACATCTTTCTATCCACATCACTACTGAATAAGTCCGGCGGTCAGAACCAGGAATAGGGGAGCGCTTCGAAACCGCACGGGGGTCCCTGGAGCAGCTCAGAGGCTTCTGACTGGCCAGAGACAATAACTCCAACCCCGCTAGCCTGTGCTAATTCCTTACAAAATGGCGACCGTGGCAGGACCATTGGCAACCGTGTGCAATGTGGCAGACAGTGGTTTGAGTCTGGAAAGAGCAGCAGTTATTGGGTTTCTTTTTATCCTACTGGTTTGTTTGTGGTTAGGTTCCCGCAGGCTTGGGGAAGTCGCCCGCAGGCTTAGGGAAGCCAGGGCAGAGAGTTGGGATAGGGAAAGGGAGGTTGAGGAATACCAGGCCAAGGTAGAGCACCTGGTAGTTCAGTTTAGTGAGGGAAAAAGCCACACGAGGCACGAGTCAGAGTACCTGAAGTGCCTAGTTGCATGGGCCAAGAATCATGAGATGAGGGTGTGGGAGGAGAACGCTCGCCTCATACAAGAAATAAAAGAGCAGGAGGAAAAGGTTAGGGAGGTAAAGGCAGCATATAAGCTGGCCTGCGAGTAAGGGTTTGAGGAAGCAGATCATGGCCCCTGTAGGGCAGAGATAGAAAGCCTGAGTATGGCTTTAAAAAGAGCAAAGGGGATGATATGCCTGATCAGCCCAAAGGCAGGTCAGTCGGATTTTACTGGCAACCCAATTAAAACCGTCCCACAGGCAACGCCCAGGGAAAGGCTGGTCAGGGAATCAGAGGTCCCACGACCGCCACCCATGGCTCTGAGCTTTCGGGAGCTCTGGCAGCAAAGGGGGGTGGAGGATGGGAAAGTAGAGGAAGCACAGCAGGCCCCGCTAGATAGGCCGGGACAAGGACCAGTGTACCCCCTCCGACAACGGAGGTACGGTCCGCCCGTTGATGAAGATGACCCAGGGGATATCCAGAATCAGTTTGTGGTGCCGTATGGCACCCACCAGCTCAGGGACATGGTTAGCCACATCCCCAAGCTCACTAAAAAGGGGGATCCCTCTCTACACTTCAGGGAGATAGAGCAGGCAGCTTGTGTAAATGACTGCGATGAGGCAGAGCAAGCAAAAATGCTGCTGTTTTCCCTGGCAGGTGATCTCCTCCAGTCCCTATCTGGGGAGTGCAAAAGGGGGCAGAGGGATTATGAGGGTCTTAAGAATGAGGTATTGGAGGCCATGGGACTCAATGATGGTAGCCCGTTCGCTCGGGTGGAAAGAACAGTGCAGCTCCCAGGGGAGTCCCCGCAGGCGTTCGCAGACAGGCTGTGGCCAGTCTACCAGAGCGCATGCCCGGGAATGCCAGGGCGGGCAGCACTGGACCCAGTCCAATTGACTCACTGGCTCCGGTGTCTCATGACAAACAGCCTACCCCAGATCCAAGCCCAGGTTATGGCTTGGTTTGACCCCCAAAACCCCCAGACCACCAAAGAAGTGGTGATCCGCCGGCTCACAGTAGCCTTCAGGAACATGAGGGGTATCGAGGCTCCCCAACCCAAGGGAAGAGTCCATGAGGTTAAACCTGGGAGCCAGAGTAAGAAAGAGTGGCACCAGGAGGGGAACCAGCCCTCTCAGGCTAGGTTAAATTGCTATGGGTGCGGGAAAGACGGTCACTGGAGAAAAGACTGTAAAAATCCTTGGAAGGACAGGGGAAAGGATCCCACAGCCCCAGCCCAAAAGGCAGGGCCAGACCTCCCTCCCGCAGCAATTGAGTCATTTTTGCAGTCCCTACGGTCTCTTCTGACCAACCAGGGAAAAATAGAAGCCACCACCGGTGCTTTGACCCCATCTGCCCCACCTCACTCCCAGCGATGACTAGAGCCAGCACAGCCTGTTGACCTGTGTCCCCACAAAAATGCTGAGGGGAGCAGGCCCTATGTTGAGATGGGGGTGGAGATGGTGCAGGGGAGATATTCGGTGGAGACTGGAGCCTCCAGCACGGTGGTCCACTTGGTCTAACGGGGTCCCATCTAGCTTAATGGGACCCACAGGGAAACAGGCAGCTGGGAGTGAACCTGAGAATAGAAATCCCCAGCCCACAGCAGGTACAAGTTCACAGGCTGCACAGGCAGGTGCTGTGGCTTGTGTCGGGGAGGAGCTATTCATGATTTTGAACAGGATTACTGGCAGGCAGCCAGTTATATCAAACAATGCGGGTTGTTTAAGCAGGGGGCAGGGGAGCACTTGGCCCGAGCGATTCCCCCTCTCTTGTGAGACTCCGGGGAGGAGCCTGAACCAGGTTTTAGACCTGTAGGGGAAGGCTCTCAGCCACCGGCAGCCGGTGGCAAGGGATTGCCTGTCCCCAGCCCAGGTTTGGGAAGGGAGGGACCTGAAGGAGGAGGTCCCCAGCCAGCAGGGAGTGTGACCCCAGCTGAGGGCCTGCTCACCAGGGTAGCCCCACCGGTGACACTTCCTAGGAGATCTCTTTGGGTACCCCAGCCCAAGAAAGTATGGTAACCCACTTTCCAGTGGAGTAGGGCGGTCTCCCAAGTCAGGGAGAGGCCAAAAGGCAGAGGCCCCCAACTAGCAGCCATAAGCTGTGAGGGACTAGAAGCTGGAATCGGTCCAGCCATGCCGCAGGGAGCAGCCTGTGGCAACCCAACCAGGGATTAAGCTGGCCGCCTGGAGACGGGCGGTGCTTGTATATAGTTTTGGTCAAGTAAGGTGTGATAAAGAATTAAGGTAGAACGTGTTAAGTTTTGTTTTTATATTGAAATTAATATTAGTGTATAAGTTTTAAGTGTGGTACCGTTCCAGAATTGTATTGTGGATCAAGGTCATGGGAACTGATTACACTCCCCGAGCCAGGGGACCTGGCGAGATGTTTTCTTTGTCTTTTTCAGAGTTCCGGAAAGCTCAGGGGACCAGCGTGTCATGGGATTCGAGAGAGGAAGCACCCCTAGTCCACGAAGGAAGGGGTCTGCAGGAAACAGATGCCCACAACATTTAAAACTGCTGCTGGAAATACAATTTAAGACTAAGAATTTACAGAACTTGTTAATTATTTTACTGCTTGTTTGGAGTTAAAGGAAGCTCGTTTGTCTTCCATCTGTTTTTTTACCAGATATGTTGACTGGGTGACAATCCCTTTAAAAGATGTTGTATCATGTTAAAATTATGTTACAAGCAGTGCAGGGGCATAGGAACCCCTCCATGCTTGACTTATTGTGAATATAAGTGGTGCAGGGGCAGTGGACCCCCTCTGTGTATTGATTATTTAATTAATTTTGGGTTTTCTGTCAATAGATGCCTGCTGTACTATGATTCTCTCTGGGCAGGGGAGATGGAGGTGTCGGGGGATCAAAGATAGATTTAGTTAAGTATAATGGAAGGTTGTTTGTGGGGGGTCAGAAATTATTGCTCACTTTTGGCAAGGATACTACAAGCAAGTTTTAGTATCCAATGGGGGACTGTAGGATTTCACAATAATTTTGAAATTTCCTACAGTTCTGAAGATTAATTTTGATTAAAGAATACCTGGGTAATATACCTTCAAAAATCCAGGGGGATCAAAATGGCCACCAGACCACATGGCAAAAGACAAAGGACTTGAAAAGGCAGCTTGTGTGTGTGTCTGTGAAAAAGGTGAAGATCAAAGATGGCTGACCAGACTGCCAATCAAAGGCAGCTCAGGGAGTTTCCCCTCCCTGCAGAGACAATCGATGTGTTTACAGAAACTGCTACACAAAGGATTAACCACTTGAGACTGGTTTCAGTCTGACCACAGGGACAATGACTTTCTGTTTACAATACCTTCAAGGCTATTTACTCAAGCAATCAAGGAAATGGACACATTTCAAACCACTGCAGCTTTATTCGAAAGCCCATTACAAACAATTGAAGACACATTTAAACTGAAAAGGAACAGTTTAAACGAATGGGTAATTCATCAAAACCCATTACAGACAATGGGAACAGTTTCGGATCCCTTTTGTTCAGCCCAGATACATCCGGACCTGGGCGGGAACATTTTGGCTCCAAATGGGGTATAAAAGATAGCTTCTCAGAAGCCATCTCTCTCTCTGTGGCCTCGCCTCCGTGCTCTCTACAACGTGGGAGCCTGCCTGAAGGAGTGGAACACCAGCAGTTTACTTTTAAAATACTGGGGTGTTTTTACTTTGGGGCAGTGAAGATCAAAGATCGCAGGGCACGGGGAAGGCGTTTTCATTGTTGAGCATATCTTTTTCTGGCCCCATTACAAGGCAACTTAGAGTAGGTATAGGGGTGGGAATTAAGTGGGAATTTTGTTAGAACTATGATTTTAGTCGACCTTCCCTCGTTGTGTCCGTTCTCTCCTCCCCTATTTAAGTAACAGTGTTGCACTAAGCCAAGAAGTGCTTCAGTGAACACTGAAGGTAGCTGTATTAAAGTGCTGTTTTTAAGTAAAAGCCACTAAGCAAAGGTGCTGTAGTGAGCAAGGTGTTTCTATATTAAAACTGTATTAGAAAGGGGTGTTGCACCAAGCAGAGAAGTGCTCTGGTGAACACTGTGTAGCTGTTTTTAAAGTACTGTATTTAAAACTGTATTAAAAAGGGGTGTTTTACCTAGCAGAGAAGTGCTGTGGTAAACACTGTGTAGCTGTTTTTAAAGTGCTGTATTTAAAGGAGTGTTGCACTGAGCAAGGAGCACTCTAGTGGACACTGAGTGTACTGCGTTAAGCAGAAGTGCTGTACCAGGCATAACTGTGCTGTATCGATTTTTAAGTTGTTTCTTTCTTTTTGTTTCAATAAATACTGATCTGTTTTGCACCCAAACCATGAGTCACATCTTTCTATCCACATCACTACTGAATAAGTCCGGCGGTCAGAACCAGGAATAGGGGAGCGCTTCGAAACCGCACGGGGGTCCCTGGAGCAGCTCAGAGGCTTCTGACTGGCCAGAGACAATAACTCCAACCCCGCTAGCCTGTGCTAATTCCTTACAAAATGGCGACCGTGGCAGGACCATTGGCAACCGTGTGCAATGTGGCAGACAGTGGTTTGAGTCTGGAAAGAGCAGCAGTTATTGGGTTTCTTTTTATCCTACTGGTTTGTTTGTGGTTAGGTTCCCGCAGGCTTGGGGAAGTCGCCCGCAGGCTTAGGGAAGCCAGGGCAGAGAGTTGGGATAGGGAAAGGGAGGTTGAGGAATACCAGGCCAAGGTAGAGCACCTGGTAGTTCAGTTTAGTGAGGGAAAAAGCCACACGAGGCACGAGTCAGAGTACCTGAAGTGCCTAGTTGCATGGGCCAAGAATCATGAGATGAGGGTGTGGGAGGAGAACGCTCGCCTCATACAAGAAATAAAAGAGCAGGAGGAAAAGGTTAGGGAGGTAAAGGCAGCATATAAGCTGGCCTGCGAGTAAGGGTTTGAGGAAGCAGATCATGGCCCCTGTAGGGCAGAGATAGAAAGCCTGAGTATGGCTTTAAAAAGAGCAAAGGGGATGATATGCCTGATCAGCCCAAAGGCAGGTCAGTCGGATTTTACTGGCAACCCAATTAAAACCGTCCCACAGGCAACGCCCAGGGAAAGGCTGGTCAGGGAATCAGAGGTCCCACGACCGCCACCCACGGCTCTGAGCTTTCGGGAGCTCTGGCAGCAAAGGGGGGTGGAGGATGGGAAAGTAGAGGAAGCACAGCAGGCCCCGCTAGATAGGCCGGGACAAGGACCAGTGTACCCCCTCCGACAATGGAGGTACGGTCCGCCCGTTGATGAAGATGACCCAGGGGATATCCAGAATCAGTTTCTGGTGCCGTATGGCACCCACCAGCTCAGGGACATGGTTAGCCACATCCCCAAGCTCACTAAAAAGGGGGATCCCTCTCTACACTCCAGGGAGATAGAGCAGGCAGCTTGTGTAAATGACTGCGATGAGGCAGAGCAAGCAAAAATGCTGCTGTTTTCCCTGGCAGGTGATCTCCTTCAGTCCCTATCTGGGGAGTGCAAAAGGGGGCAGAGGGATTATGAGGGTCTTAAGAATGAGGTATTGGAGGCCATGGGACTCAATGATGGTAGCCCGTTCGCTCGGGTGGAAAGAACAGTGCAGCTCCCAGGGGAGTCCCCGCAGGCGTTCGCAGACAGGCTGTGGCCAGTCTACCAGAGCGCATGCCCGGGAATGCCAGGGCAGGCAGCACTGGACCCAGTCCAATTGACTCACTGGCTCCGGTGTCTCATGACAAACAGCCTACCCCAGATCCAAGCCCAGGTTATGGCTTGGTTTGACCCCCAAAACCCCCAGACCACCAAAGAAGTGGTGATCCGCCGGCTCACAGTAGCCTTCAGGAACATGAGGGGTATCGAGGCTCCCCAACCCAAGGGAAGAGTCCATGAGGTTAAACCTGGGAGCCAGAGTAAGAAAGAGTGGCACCAGGAGGGGAACCAGCCCTCTCAGGCTAGGTTAAATTGCTATGGGTGCGGGAAAGACAGTCACTGGAGAAAAGACTGTAAAAATCCTTGGAAGGACAGGGGAAAGGATCCCACAGCCCCAGCCCAAAAGGCAGGGCCAGACCTCCCTCCCGCAGCAATTGAGTCATTTTTGCAGTCCCTACGGTCTCTTCTGACCAACCAGGGAAAAATAGAAGCCACCACCGGTGCTTTGACCCCATCTGCCCCACCTCACTCCCAGCGATGACTAGAGCCAGCACAGCCTGTTGACCTGTGTCCCCACAAAAATGCTGAGGGGAGCAGGCCCTATGTTGAGATGGGGGTGGAGATGGTGCAGGGGAGATATTCGGTGGAGACTGGAGCCTCCAGCACGGTGGTCCACTTGGTCTAACGGGGTCCCATCTAGCTTAATGGGACCCACAGGGAAACAGGCAGCTGGGAGTGAACCTGAGAATAGAAATCCCCAGCCCACAGCAGGTACAAGTTCACAGGCTGCACAGGCAGGTGCTGTGGCTTGTGTCGGGGAGGAGCTATTCATGATTTTGAACAGGATTACTGGCAGGCAGCCAGTTATATCAAACAATGCGGGTTGTTTAAGCAGGGGGCAGGGGAGCACTTGGCCCGAGCGATTCCCCCTCTCTTGTGAGACTCCGGGGAGGAGCCTGAACCAGGTTTTAGACCTGTAGGGGAAGGCTCTCAGCCACCGGCAGCCGGTGGCAAGGGATTGCCTGTCCCCAGCCCAGGTTTGGGAAGGGAGGGACCTGAAGGAGGAGGTCCCCAGCCAGCAGGGAGTGTGACCCCAGCTGAGGGCCTGCTCACCAGGGTAGCCCCACCGGTGACACTTCCTAGGAGATCTCTTTGGGTACCCCAGCCCAAGAAAGTATGGTAACCCACTTTCCAGTGGAGTAGGGCGGTCTCCCAAGTCAGGGAGAGGCCAAAAGGCAGAGGCCCCCAACTAGCAGCCATAAGCTGTGAGGGACTAGAAGCTGGAATCGGTCCAGCCATGCCACAGGGAGCAGCCTGTGGCAACCCAACCAGGGATTAAGCTGGCCGCCTGGAGACGGGCGGTGCTTGTATATAGTTTTGGTCAAGTAAGGTGTGATAAAGAATTAAGGTAGAACGTGTTAAGTTTTGTTTTTATATTGAAATTAATATTAGTGTATAAGTTTTAAGTGTGGTACCGTTCCAGAATTGTATTGTGGATCAAGGTCATGGGAACTGATTACACTCCCCGAGCCAGGGGACCTGGCGAGATGTTTTCTTTGTCTTTTTCAGAGTTCCGGAAAGCTCAGGGGACCAGCGTGTCATGGGATTCGAGAGAGGAAGCACCCCTAGTCCACGAAGGAAGGGGTCTGCAGGAAACAGATGCCCACAACATTTAAAACTGCTGCTGGAAATACAATTTAAGACTAAGAATTTACAGAACTTGTTAATTATTTTACTGCTTGTTTGGAGTTAAAGGAAGCTCGTTTGTCTTCCATCTGTTTTTTTACCAGATATGTTGACTGGGTGACAATCCCTTTAAAAGATGTTGTATCATGTTAAAATTATGTTACAAGCAGTGCAGGGGCATAGGAACCCCTCCATGCTTGACTTATTGTGAATATAAGTGGTGCAGGGGCAGTGGACCCCCTCTGTGTATTGATTATTTAATTAATTTTGGGTTTTCTGTCAATAGATGCCTGCTGTACTATGATTCTCTCTGGGCAGGGGAGATGGAGGTGTCGGGGGATCAAAGATAGATTTAGTTAAGTATAATGGAAGGTTGTTTGTGGGGGGTCAGAAATTATTGCTCACTTTTGGCAAGGATACTACAAGCAAGTTTTAGTATCCAATGGGGGACTGTAGGATTTCACAATAATTTTGAAATTTCCTACAGTTCTGAAGATTAATTTTGATTAAAGAATACCTGGGTAATATACCTTCAAAAATCCAGGGGGATCAAAATGGCCACCAGACCACATGGCAAAAGACAAAGGACTTGAAAAGGCAGCTTGTGTGTGTGTCTGTGAAAAAGGTGAAGATCAAAGATGGCTGACCAGACTGCCAATCAAAGGCAGCTCAGGGAGTTTCCCCTCCCTGCAGAGACAATCGATGTGTTTACAGAAACTGCTACACAAAGGATTAACCACTTGAGACTGGTTTCAGTCTGACCACAGGGACAATGACTTTCTGTTTACAATACCTTCAAGGCTATTTACTCAAGCAATCAAGGAAATGGACACATTTCAAACCACTGCAGCTTTATTCGAAAGCCCATTACAAACAATTGAAGACACATTTAAACTGAAAAGGAACAGTTTAAACGAATGGGTAATTCATCAAAACCCATTACAGACAATGGGAACAGTTTCGGATCCCTTTTGTTCAGCCCAGATACATCCGGATCTGGGCGGGAACATTTTGGCTCCAAATGGGGTATAAAAGATAGCTTCTCAGAAGCCATCTCTCTCTCTGTGGCCTCGCCTCCGTGCTCTCTACAACGTGGGAGCCTGCCTGAAGGAGTGGAACACCAGCAGTTTACTTTTAAAATACTGGGGTGTTTTTACTTTGGGGCAGTGAAGATCAAAGATCGCAGGGCACGGGGAAGGCGTTTTCATTGTTGAGCATATCTTTTTCTGGCCCCATTACAAGGCAACTTAGAGTAGGTATAGGGGTGGGAATTAAGTGGGAATTTTGTTAGAACTATGATTTTAGTCGACCTTCCCTCGTTGTGTCCGTTCTCTCCTCCCCTATTTAAGTAACAGTGTTGCACTAAGCCAAGAAGTGCTTCAGTGAACACTGAAGGTAGCTGTATTAAAGTGCTGTTTTTAAGTAAAAGCCACTAAGCAAAGGTGCTGTAGTGAGCAAGGTGTTTCTATATTAAAACTGTATTAGAAAGGGGTGTTGCACCAAGCAGATAAGTGCTCTGGTGAACACTGTGTAGCTGTTTTTAAAGTACTGTATTTAAAACTGTATTAAAAAGGGGTGTTTTACCTAGCAGAGAAGTGCTGTGGTAAACACTGTGTAGCTGTTTTTAAAGCACTGTATTTAAAACTGTATTAAAAAGGGGTGTTGTACCTAGCAGAGAAGTGCTGTGGTAAACACTGTGTAGCTGTTTTTAAAGTGCTGTATTTAAAGGAGTGTTGCACTGAGCAAGGAGCACTCTAGTGGACACTGAGTGTACTGCGTTAAGCAGAAGTGCTGTACCAGGCATAACTGTGCTGTATCGATTTTTAAGTTGTTTCTTTCTTTTTGTTTCAATAAATACTGATCTGTTTTGCACCCAAACCACGAGTCACGTCTTTCTGTCCACATCGCTACCGCATAAGTCCGGCGGTCAGAACCAGGAATAGGGGAGCGCTTCGAAACCGCACGGGGGTCCCTGGAGCAGCTCAGAGGCTTCTGACTGGCCAGAGACAATAACCCCAACCCCGCTAGCCTGTGCTAATTCCTTACAAGACGGGCCTGGTCAACTTGGAGTTCAGCTTGGAAATGGGCCTGTTCAGCTTGGAGACGGGCCTGGTCAGCTTGGAGTTCAGCTTGGAGACAGGCCTGTTCTACTTTTATTTCTATTTCTCTGTCGGCATGTGCAGCTCTGGCTTGAGCTGCTTCTAGCTTAGACCGTTCTTTGGCGATGGCCATGTTTACCCTAGAACCACCTGATGACCGTGAACCAGTTTGCGATCTAGAACCAGCCGATGACCATGAACCAGCTTGTGATCTAGAACCAGCTTGCGATATGTAGTAACCAGAGCTTATAGACCGATTGTCACATTCTATAGTTTCATCTAATTGTTTAAGGTCTTCTACTCGCTGAATAGCGTTTTCGGTATTATCTTCTGACATGTTGATGTGAGGTAAGTGTGGTGTACAAGGTGAAGACTTAAGCTGGCTCTGTCGTGATGGCCTACTCTGAGCTCCTGCTGCTCCACTCTTCACAGCTAGCCGTATTGCTGTCTTTTCACTGTACTGGTCTTGCTAGACGTGCTCCTTTCTAGTTATCCAGCCAGCTAAATACTCATTCAATTAATTCCTCGACAAGCGGGTTTGCTGTTTTGAAGCTTTACTTGAACAAATTTGTGAAACTGTAAACAAAGACAAAGTATGTTTTGTACATAGAACTGAGTACTATACATTAGATGTTACATAAGATATAAACATATTTATAACAATAGAATAGACTAATTGTATAACTAAATAGCACTGGAGCTAAACTTCTGTAGCTAACAACTAATAACTTCTTATAAACAAAGTATTGTCAAATACTACACTGACAAAGTTGCTATCATGTTAACAAACAAAGATACTCACAGACATTGTGTCCTGCCCAGCATACAAGATGAGATGCCACAGGATTGAGAATCCCTCATGGGAGATTCTCCATAACTCAGTAGGTTCATTCTGGAATACTACTTTTGGGTTAAAACAGGAACAAGGTCAAATCAGCTATTGCAGTATACTAACACTGCTATACACTAACTACCACTAGAGGGTGCTATCTACATGTAATAAGTCCAGAACAGCCACCCTCTCCCGAGGAAGCCCATGCCCACACTGGGAACATGTCTTCACTGGAGGGGAGCAGGGGGAAAGGTTCTGATGAGGGTGAAGCTCCAGGACCCAGCAGGCTGCAGCAACGCGATGTGGCTAGGGAAGCTCAGGGGCCTTCTCCCCGGAGGAGGAGTAGGCCAGCAAGTCCTGCTGCACTGGATGCAGAGGAGGAGCGGCTCATCGCTGAAATGAACACCCAGGCGGTGGACATGCACACTGAGCTCATGGGTTCAGTGGGAAGGGTGCCCGAATGCATTGATGCACTGGCAAGGAGTGTGGAGAACTTTGCTGTAGCACAGGCGGATGCCACACTAATGCTTAGTTCTGCAATTCAGTCATTGGCTGCCGTGATCCAATCTCAGACTGCTCTCATGCAGACTCAGATTGAGGCCACGCAAGCACTGACTGCTGCCATTGTTGCTGGCTCGGACACATTTCCCAGGGGCTCTCACCGCGCCGCAGCAGGCCAGCAATCTGTGCTACAGCAGATTGCTCCGGATGCTGATGTGCTGCCCCGTGGGGGTGCCAGTGTGTCGGTCGAGCAGGGAGTTGCTGTCCTCTCTCAAGATGACAGCATTCCTGCTGCCACCACTGTCACTTCCCCATTGTACTTGCCACTGCCTGTAGCCCAGACTGCTGCCGCCCATGCAGAGTTGAAGCAGTCTGCAGCCAGGCCCTGCAGGCCCACAGCTGGTTGATGCCGTCCTTCAAGGGCATCTGTAGTCTCAGGTTCTGACAATCAGCAGCCTTTCACCAGCCTTGCTGCAGCCACTGGGGCCCCATTACAGAGGAGCAGTAGGGTGGGAAGGGGGGAAGTACGCAAGGAAAGGAGATCACCCTCAAAGGGCAAAAAGTAGGAGGTGTGACGAAATGTTGGTCAATTTTTTATTAAAGGCTGAGGCTTGTGTTCAAACTTTTGTTTAGTGTTTTGGACATTATCTCCAGGTTGTGAGAACCAGTTATGTTAATGAATGATTTTTTGTGTTTGTTTCTATTAGTTTGTCATGAAGAAATGACACACACAGAGTTTGTAAAATAAAAAAGTTTTTGAATTCAAAATGTACAGGTTTGGCCTTTGGAATCATTGCTGCCTTGGCCGGCTTAGGGGTTGCGGGTTGCTTTCATTCATGTTGTTCTCCATGCCAGAAGCCATTTCCTCAGTAGGGGCCTAGAAGCGGCTTGCTATCAGCCGTTGACGGACGGCCCTTCCAGTTTCTACATTGTGGGCCTCCCTCCTGCCTTGGTGCTGCTGCTGATCATCCTCCTCCTCCTCTTCCTCCTCCTCTTCCTCCTCCTCCTCTGGTGGTGCTCCAAGGCTTTGTGGCATTGGCTGGGTCCTGAGGATTGCCAGGTTATGCAGCATGCAGCACACAACTATGAAAAGGGAGCCTCGCTCAGGCGAGTACTGCAGGGCTCCTCCTGAGTGGTCCAGACAGCGGAACCGTTGTTTGAGCACACTGATCATCATCTTCTGGGCCACTTCTCAAATGGAAGCTGGAAAAGGCATCAATCTCTTGTTGCCATTTAATTACTGAGAAAAATAAGAACACAGCAATAGTTTATTTTGATTTTTTTGCTTCTGTAGCAAGACAGAATTTAGGATATATCAATAATAACCTCAGTAACAGGTTACCGTCTGTCTACTCCCATGTTTTATTGATGTGATGTGCCATTGTTATGTCATGAATTTTCAAATAAGTAACTGTCTTCAAAATCTTCCATTTGGGTCCTTAATAAAAACAATTTCCTAGAGTGAATTGTGATCAGTAACAACAGTTAAAGATAAACTATAAAAATAGATAAAAAGTACTTATCTATCGGTCCTCTGCCCCAGCTTTAATTAAAATGGCTGTTTCCTTATTTACTACTTATCTACGCAATTCCTGCTTCATCAATTGTTTACTTATATTCACTACAGTCTATTTATTGCCAGTCACTCCAAACTTGTACATGTATAGAAAGATGGTGTGCCTGATGCTGCATTCACCTTACAGCAGTACAACCAAAGGCAATCCTGACTTTGAATGAAACAATATAGTGAGGCCTCATCTGCTTGTTGTTCAAGTAAATGCAAAAAGACCCACGTCACTATTCGAAGAGAGAAGAGCAGGGAGTTCTCCCGCTATCTTGGCCAAAACTCATCCCTCGGCTAACACAACCAAAAATGGTTAACTGATCAACATCTCATTACTGTTTGTGGAATTTTGCTTTGTGCAAAATGGTTGGGCCATTTGCCTGAGGCTCTACAATTCAAAATAATTTATTGTGTGTAAAGTGCTTGGAGAAATTTGTGAGAGAGTTTGAATAAAGTGCTAAAAATACAAATATATTGTGACGGAGACCACAAAGGGACAATAACACAATGTGTACCCAATGCTGTTATATGTACCTAAACACAATTCACTTTGTATAGCAATGCTGTGGTATGTACATGCTGGGTAGGGTTATTGGTGCAGGGTCCCTTTAAGAGCGTCGGGAGCGTGATGACGTGATGACGTCGGTTGCTTGATGACGTCATAGCCCCTGCATAGCCCCTGCACAGGGCTCGGTCTTCAGACCTCGTGGAGATGTGATTAAAGTAAGACACGTTTTGTTTTTGCCTAAAGGACAGTCTCAGCCTGTTGATTTCTGTCGATCCCAACATTGATGACCCCGCTGTGTAAGAATTCACAATAATTTACAGTTCTGAAGATCAATTTTTTTGATTAAAGAATCCCTGGGCATTGTGCTTTTAAATTTCCAGGGATAAAAATAGCTGTCACCACATGGCCGAAGACAAAGGACAATGCTTTGTTTACAAAGCAATTGAATGCTATTAGCATTTGTTTGTATATCGAGTGGATACATCTAAACTGCAGAAGAGACTTTTGTACCTTGAATGGGAAACGTTTAAGAATTGAATGGGTTTTAAATCACCCAGCACTGGACAATAGGGCTGTTGCATTCTCTTTGTTTCAGCCCAGGGAGCTCCAGAAGACACATTAACCCAGTCTAACCACTTTGAGTTAGCCAATCACAGCTTTCTCTTGTGTATTGGACCCTTTGGGTGGGGAACTTTGCACACAGCCCTTGCAAGGCAGAACGGCAGGGGCCTCACCAGGTATATAGATAGATGCTGAGAAGCTATCTCTCTCTCTCTCTTACTTCGCTGGACCACAGGTGAGCAGGGTGTTCTGACTCCTCAGCAAAGCAACCTAGTAAGGAGTTTGGGGGATGGTAATTAAGGGGATATTGCTAAGATTGTTTAATCAACATTGTAGTCACTTACCCCTCGTTTTTGCCGTCTGCCTTACCCCATTTTAAGCAATTTTACTGTAATTACTGTGTGCGTGTGGGATAGTTTGATATTTTGATTGTAGTTTATTTAGGTAATAAAACTTGATTTTTTTTCTCTCATCCAAACCACTTGTTCCGTTTTAATATCATTAATTATAAGTTCCTCCACTCAGAACTAAAGGAGGGGTAGCGATTCGTAACTGTTGTAATAAAATTGGTTTTATTGGAATTGGTCCTGCAAGACCAGGAAAATTACTTTAAACCAGTTTAAAGAAGCCCCCAAACCCTTACAGCTGCTCCTTCGGACGATTCCAAAGGCCTCATCTGAAATGGCGACGAATGCCATTTCCATCAAATTACCCGAGTTTTGGGAACAACAGGCTGCCGCTTGGTTCGCCCAGGCCGAGGATCAATTTGCGATCCGGGACATCTCCGCGGACGACACGAGGTATTAATACGTCGTCTCTGCTCTCGGCAGCTCCACCGCGGCCAGAGTCATGAACCTGCTCGAAAACCCTCCGGAGCGCAACAAATATGACACGCTGAAGGCACACCTCCTACGAACTTTCGGACTCACCGAAGCCGAACGTACACGCCAGCTTCTCTCTCTGCCCGGGCTTGGCGACTCCAAGTCCTCGGAGCTGATGGACCACATGCTGGCCCTCCTGGGCACACACACGCCGTGCTTCCTCTTCAAGGAACTGTTCCTCCAGCAGCTACCAGGTCAGGTACGGTCGGCGTTAGCCAACTCTTCTACTACCAATTTGCGCGACCTGGCCAAGGAGGCCGACAAATTTTCCTCCGCCGGGCAACAGTACTGCGCGGCCACGCGGAGCCCTGCCCCCACTGATACAGCCCAATGGCGGCAACCCTCAAGCCTCTGCTTCTACCATGCGCAGTTCGGCCCCAAAGCCCGGAGGTGCCGGCCCCCGTGCAGTTTTCCCGCGTCGAAGCAAACTAAAGACCACTCGTCGGCTGCTATGGCTGTCAGCCTTTCAGGCAGCTTGTTGTTTGTTACAGACTCTGACTCCGGGCGTCGTTTCCTGCGACACGGGCGCCCAGGTGAGCGTCCTGCCTGCGTCATCCATAGACATTCAAGGGGGGAACCACGGCCCCGTCCTCAAAGCTGCCAACGGCAGTTCCATCCGCACCTTCGGGAAACGGAACGTGGCGCTTTGTTTTGGCGGGCAACGGTTCACCTGGGATTTTGTCACAGCAAAAGTGTCCACCCCACTTCTCGGCGCTGACTTCCTCTGCGCCAATGGCCTTTTGGTGGACATCAAGAACCGACGTCTCATCAACGCTGAAACCTTCAGCTCGCTCCCGTGTTCCCTCAGTGGGTCCAGCACAACACAGTTGCCCAGTGCACTCTCGGCCTCCGACAAGTTCTCCCGCCTCCTCACCCAGTTCCCGGACCTTATGAGACCCACGATCTCGTCCGTCGCCACCAAACACAGGGTAGAACACCACATTTCGACCACCGGTCCGCCCGTCTACGCCCGCGCTCGGCGCCTCAACCCGGGGAAGCTCGCCATCGCCAAAGCCGAGTTCGACAGCATGGAGCGCCTCAGCATCATCCGCCGGTCGAACAGTCCATGGGCTTCGCTCCTCCACATCACCCGAAACCAGGCAGCGGGTGGCGCCCGTGTGGCGACTACCGGCGCCTCAACGACGTGACGACCCCTGACCGCTATCTGATTCCACACATCCAGGATTTTTCCGCCCGCCTGGCTGAGAAAGTGGTATTCTCGAAAGTAGACCTTGTCCGGGGTTATCACCAGGTCCCTGTCCGGCCGCAGGACGTCCCAAAAACCGCGGTGATCACCCCGTTCGGGCTATTCGAATATCTCCGCATGCCATTTGGCCTCAAAAACGCCGCACAGGCTTTTCAACACCTCATGGACACTGTGTTACGGGACCTGACGTTTCTGTTCATATACCTGGATGACATCCTCATCGCCAGCGCCACCAGGACAGAACATGTGTCCCACCTCCGGACTCTTTTCGAACGACTCAGCCAACACGGCCTAATCGTCAACCCGGCCAAGTGCCAGTTTGGGCTGTCCTCAATCGACTTTCTCGGGCACCGCATCACGAAGGACGGGGCGGTGCCGCTCCCATCGAAAGTGGAGGCTGTGATGGACTTCCCGCGGCCCCTCACCGTTAAGGCCCTACAGGAGTTTTTGGGCATGGTGAACTTTTACCATTGTTTTGTCCCCCGAGCAGCCCAGCTTATGCGACCCCTTTACGAGGCACTCAAAGGCAAGCCCGACAAACTCGCCGTAAACTGGTCTGATGAGATGGCCACTGCTTTCACAGACACGAAGAGGGCCCTGGCTAACGCGACCATGCTGGCGCATCCGTTGCCCGATGCGCCGATTGCTCTCACCACCGACGCCTCGGACTACACGGTCGGCGCCGTCCAAGAACAGTGGGTCAACAGCGCCTGGCAGCCGCTCGCCTTCTTCAGCCGGCAGCTCCGCCCCAACGAGCGGAAGCACAGCACATTTGATCGCGAGCTCCTCGGCCTCTGCCTCGCCGTCTGACACTTCCGTTTCCTGTTGGAGGCCCACCCGTTCATGGCATTCGTGGACCACAAGCCGTTGACTTTCGCCATGGCCAAAGCCTCCGAACTGTGGTCGGCCCGTCAGCAATGCCACTTGGCCTTCATTTCGGAATTTACGACGGACATCCAGCACGTGGCTGGGAAAGACAACCCCGTCGCTGGCTGTCTCTCCCGAGCCGTCACCAGCGCCGTGCACCTCGGCGTCAACTACACCCGCATGGCGGCCGACCAGGCCTCCGACCCAGATGTCCAGGCCTACAGGACGGCGGTCACGGTCCTTCAACTCGCAGACGTCGCGTTCGACGCTGCCGGCACCACACTCCTGTGCGACGTCTCCGTTGGGCAGCCACATTCCGTCGTGCCCAAAGGGCGGAGATGGCAAGTATTCGACGCCATCCATAATCTTTCCCACCCGGGCAGGAAGCCATCGCAGAAGCTGGTAGTGGCCAAGTTCGTCTGGCACGGGCTCAGGAAAGACGTGCGCGACTGGGCCAGCACCTGCGTGGTATGCCAATGCTCCAAAGTACATCGCCATACCAAGGCCCCGTTGGTGCCTTTCGCAGTGCCCGAGAGGCGGTTCGACCACATTAATGTGGACCTGGTAGGGCCCCTGCCGCCCTCCCGCGGGTTCACCCACCTCCTCACAATGGTCGACAGAACCACCCGATGGCCGGAAGCCATCCCGCTGTCTTCGACGACGGCCGCCGATGTGGCTCGGGCGTTCATCAGCACTTGGGTCGCCCGGTTCGGCGCCCCATCTGACATTTCCTCCGACCGGGGGCCCCAGTTCACGTCAGAGCTCTGGAACGCCGTCGCCCGAGGCCTCGGGTTGAAACTCCACTGCACCACAGCTTACCACCCTCAGGCTAATGGGCTGTGCGAATGCTTTCATCGCTCCAGGAAGGCCGCGCTCCGAGCCAGCCTCTGGGACGATGGCTGGATCGACAGACTCCTGTGGGTCATGCTGGGACTCAGGACCGCTCCCAAGGTGGACCTCCAATCCTCGTCCGCCGAGCTCATCTACGGACAGCCGCTGCGGGTTCCCGGGGATTTCATCCCCAATGCAACGGAGCCTTGGTCCGCAGCCCGTCAGCGGTCCGACCTTCTGGACAACGCCAAGGTTTTCGCTCCGGTGCCCACGTCGCAGCACGGCCTCCCGCAGTCCCACGTTCCGCTCGACCTTCGTGCGGCGGAGTACGTTTTCGTCCACCACGACGCCCACCGGGACCTCTGCAGCCACCCTACGATGGTCCATTCCGCGTCCTGGAAACCGGGGACAAGACCTTCGTCGTGAATGTTGGCTGTAAGCCGGACTGCATTTCCGTTGACCGTCTTAAGCCGGCCCACCTGGATCTGGACCGACCCGTTGAGTTGGCACAGCCCCCGAGATGGGGCCGACATCCGGTTTCCATGCCCTCCATCCACCACCGAGCGCCCGAGGTCCCTCCGACGAACGGTCTCCACCCAGGAATCGAGGAGCCATTCCAAACGAGTGATCCGGCCCCCCTGATGACTGACATTGCCAGTACTTGTGAATTCTGGGGGGACGTATGTGGTGGAGACCACAAAGGGACAATAACACAATGTACCCAATGCTGTTATATGTACCTAAACACAATTCACTTTGTATAGCAATGCTGTGGTATGTACATGCTGGGTTGGGTTATTGGTGCAGGGTCCCTTTAAGAGCGTCGGGAACGTGATGATGTCATGACGTCGGTTGCGTGATGACGTCATAGCCACTGCATAGCCCCTGCACAGGGCTGGGTCTTCAGACCTCATGGAGATGTGATTAAAGTAAGACACGTTTTGTTTTTGCCTAAAGAAAAGTCTCAGCCTGTTGATTTCTGTCGATCCCAACAATATCTTCTTTCTTTCAGTAGTAGCAACTCAATGTAAATGAGGTAGCATCCTTGGCTTCAATTAAAGTATTTTTGGAGACTCTGGAGACAGAGGCAAGATTCCTGCTCAGGCTGAAGCAGTAATCTTTTCTGGCTACTAGAGAGCTAAAAAGCTCCGAACTTGTCAGGGTTCCAGCTGCGCTTTCCTCTGCCGGCCACCAGCGGGCGGTTTAGGATGCCTCAGTACGCTTCTGCCATTCCTCTGTGCCTCTCGCCTCACCTGTGTCTCATTAAAGGAATTGCCTTTTCAGTGTAATCAGGCCGGATATTTAAGCTGACCATTTCCGGGCCTCAGTGCTCAGTCTTGAGTTCGCATGCCTGCAGGTTGCAGGTTTTCTCTGTGCATCCCTGTGTTTTGGGAAACCTTCTGGAGAAGCTTCTTTTGGGTTTTGCTTTGTTCTCGGGTCTCACCCTGTGTTTTGGGAAACCTTCTGAGAAAGCTCCTTTTGGGTTTTGCTCTGTCTCGGGTCTCACCCTGTGTTTTGGGAAACCTTCTGAGAAAGCTCCTTTTGGGTTTTGCTCTGTCTCGGGTCTCACCCTGTGTTTTGGGAAACCTTCTGGAGAAGCTTCTTTTGGGTTTTGCTCCGTCTCGGGTCTCACCCTGTGTTTGGGAAACCTTTCTGAAGAAGCTTCTTTTGGGTTTTGCTCCATCTTGGGTCTCACCCTGTGTTTGGGAAATCTTTCTGGAGAAGCTTCTTTTGGGTTTTGCTCCGTCTCGGGTCTCACCCTGTGTTTGAGGAGCCTTCTGAAGAAGCATCTTTTGAGTTTTACGCCATCTCTAGTCTCTGGTTGTCTGTCTGTGCTTGGGTCCATCACCGTACCGTAACAGCAAGACTGAGCCATCTACATGGACCCAGCAGATTCCAGCGAAGCAAGGGAGGAGATGAATCAACTGCGCTCTGCCCTGCTGAGCCAGGGAGCCATGTCTGGAGGCATAACCGCCGAATCCTCCTGCTCTCCTGGGCTCCCGCTGTGTTTAATTCCGCCGAACTCTCTCGCTCTTCTGGGCTCCTGCTGTGTTAGGGACTGTGTGTTCTCCTGGACGAGTTTTCGATCGCCAAGGTGGATCGGAGAGGAATTTCCCAGATTTTTTTTCCCCCAAATTGGCCTGGGTTTTTATGTCTGGTTTTTCGCCTCTCCCAGGAGATCACATGGTGGGGGGGTATATATATTCCTGGGTTCCCGCTGTGTTAAACTCTCGAGTCTCCTGGCCCCTGCTGTGTTTAACTCTCGAGTCTCCTGGGCCCCCGCCGTGTTAAACTCTCACGTCTCCTGGGCCCCTGCTGTGTTAAACTCTCTAGTCTCCTGGGCCCTCGCTGTGTCAAACTCTCTGGAGTCTCCTGGGTCCCCGCTGTGTTTTAATTCTCGAGTCTCGAAGAAAAAGGGAAGAAAAAACAAAGGCCTGGGCTGCCGCTGTTTTAGCGGCTTCGACCTCTCCTGGTCTCCCGCTGTATTTAACTAAGGCCTGGGCTGCCGCTGTTTTAGCGGCTTCGACCTCTCTGGGTCTCCCGCTGTGTTTAGTTCTCGAGCCTCCTGGGTCTCCGCTGTGTTTAGTTCTCGAGCCTCCTGGGTCTCCGCTGTGTTTAATTCTCAAGCCTCCTGGGTCTCCTCTGTGTTTAATTCTCGAGTCTCCCAGGCCCGGGCTCCTGCTGTGTTTTTACGACTCTCCTGGCTCCCGCTGTGTTTGGTGCTGTGTTTTACTACTCTCCCGGGCCCCCGCTGTGTTTCATTCTCGAGTCTCCCGGACCCGGGCCCTTGCTGTGTTTTTACTACTCTCCTGGCTCCCGCTGTGTTTGGTGCTGTGTTTTACTACTCTCCCGGGCCCCCGCTGTGTTTAATTCTCGAGTCTCCTGGGCCCGGGCTCCTGCTGTGTTGGAAAAAAGAATAGAAAACAAAGGCCTGGGCTGCCGCTGTTTTATTAGCTCTGAACTCTCGCCAAGAACAAAGGCCTGGGCTGCCACTGTTTGGTTAGCTCTGAACTCTCGCTAAAAATTAAAAATAAATAAATAAATAAATAAACATCATTGGCCTTGGGGACGTCAGGTGCCGTCCCTTGAGGGGGGGTACTGTCAGGGTTCCAGCTGCGCTTTCCTCTGCCGGCCGCCAGCGGGCGGTTTAGGATGCCTCGGTACACTTCTGCCATTCCTCTGTGCCTCTCGCCTCACCTGTGTCTCATTAAAGGAATTGCCTTATCCGTGTAATCAGGCCGGATATTTAAGCTGACCATTTCCGGGCCCCAGTGCTCAGTCTTGAGTTCGCATGCCTGCAGGTCGCAGGTTTTCTCTGTGTGTCCCTGTGTTTTTGGAAACCTTCTGGAGAAGCTTCTTTTGGGTTTTGCTTCGTTCTCAGGTCTCACCCTGTGTTTTGGTAAACCTTCTGAGAAGCTACTTTTGGGTTTTGCTTCATTCTCGGGTCTCACTCTGTGTTTTGGTAAACCTTCTGAGAAGCTACTTTTGGGTTTTGCTCTGTCTCGGGTCTCACCCTGTGTTTTGGGAAACCTTCCGGAGAAGCATCTTTTGGGTTTTGCTCTGTCTCGGGTCTCACCCTGTGTTTGGAGAGTCTTCTGAAGAAGCATCTTTTGAGTTTTACACCATCTCTAGTCTCTGGTTGTCTGTCTGTGCTTGGGTCCATCACCATACTGTAACAGAACTCCCATACAGGCCTGTGAAGCAGATGTTCACTCATTAACCTACCAATGGATAAGCCTCGGTAGCTGGAAACAAAGTTGCGAGCCATGACTTTAAAATTACTGTGAATGCACGAGCTTGCATATGCACACGGTTGATTTTCTCTTATCTTATTGCTACGGAAACATAAATGGGACAGCTTCCACAAGAACAGGACGTTGAGGCTTCTTGAATCAGTTCCGCAATATAAGTATGCCATAGGCCTGCATACGACTGGCCTTTAGGCCTTGAAATTTATGGTTTGGGAGAGGGCATAAGTCCCATTTCTCTCTGGGGTCCCGGAATATGAGCCAGAACCCAGCTCCACTGGGATTCATAGAATCATGGAATGATACAGCACAGAATGAGGCCATTTGGCTCGTCGGGCCTGTGGCCGGCCCTTAGGCCGAGCTATCCAACTAGTCCCACTCCCCTGCTCTTTCCCCATAGCCCTGCAATTTTTTTCCCTTGAAGTATTTATTCAATTCTCTTTTGAAAGTTACTATTGAACCTGCTTCCACCACCCTTTCAGGCAATGCATGACAGATCACAACAGAGGGTGGTTGGAATCTGGAACTCACTGCCTGAAAGGGTGGTAGAGGCAGGAACCCTCACAACATTCAAGAAGCATTTAGATGAGCACTTGAAACACCATAGCATACAAGGCTATGGACCAAGTGCTGGAAAATGGGATTAGAATAGACAGGGCTTGATGGCCGGGGCAGACATGATGGGCCGAAGGGCCTCTTTCTGTGCTGTATAACTCTATGGGGGAAAAATTCAATTGCCTGCGCCTCCCGTTAGCGCCTTAAGAGGGCGCTAATGGGGCGCAAAGGAACTAGCGCCCGGGCGCAACGATGTTTGCGCCCCTCGTGAAATTAATGAGACATTTTGCAGCGGCGCTAAACACTACTGCCACAATCTCCTGCGCCGGCAGATCGTGATGTCAGTCGAGTGCGCAATGCCCCGGTAGCGCCCTGGACCGGATATTGAGTGGTGCCCCCTGCCTTACCGCCTGCCGCTAGCAACGACAGGTTGAGGGGAGCGTTTTTGCAGTCAGAAAGGGACTAGGGGGGCGCTATTTAAAGGCGACCGCTTCCTGTCTTTTTTGTTGGTGACATTTTTGCACCACTGAGAGAGAGAGAGAGTGAGACTTCTGGAGCGATTCAAAGCTGTGTGAAGGAGTTTTGGGTACTGAGCAGCACTTTGCAGGTTCATTTTGATTTGCTCTCCTTGCTTAGCCAGCGCTCTGAGGTAGCGCCTCACTCCTTGGCCTTTGCGCCTTAAGACAGGTGTGAAGTGCCTGATTTAGCGCTCCAATCACCTACAGGGGCGATAAAAGCCAAGTTAGCCGTCGGAGGCGATAATTAGCGCCAGGCGCTAAACTTTGCGCACAGCCGATAATGGTGCCCCAAACGGGGCGATACTGAATTTTTCCCCCTATGACTCTAACTCGTTGTGTAAAAAAATGTTTCCGCATGTCGCCTCTGGTTCCTTTGCAAAATCACCTTAAATCTGTGTCCTTACTCTATTGAAACCCTTCATGATTTTGAATACCTCTATCAAATCTCCTCTTAACCTTTTCTGCTCTAAGGAGAACAATCCAAGCTTCTCCAGTCTCTTCACATAACTGAAGTCCCTTATCCCTGGCACCATTCTAGTAACTCTCTTCTGCACCCTCTCCTTGTCATCCTTCTGAGAGTCTGATGCCCAAAATTGAACCCAATAATCCAGCTGAGGCTGAACCAGTGTTTTATAAAGGTTTAGCGCTGGAGTTTTTCAAAGGGGACATGATGGAGGTGGGACTCCCACTTTTTGGGTTGTCGTCCCACCTCCATCGACTTGTGGCCAACCCATGCTATTTTTCCTTGATTGACCTTGTTAAGCCCACCCAGCGGGCTCAGCAGGCCAATTAAGGGACACCTGGTTACTGGTGATGTCAGTGATTGACATTTCATCTGTCAAGAGATTTTGACAGATGAAAAATCAGTGTTTGACAGCTCTGTGAAGCTGTCAAACACTGACATTCTGTCTTCTAACTTGAGTCCTTCTAGTCTGACTCAGTTAGAGATCTCTCCAGACCAGAAAGCTGAATCCTGCAGATTTTGACATTTCAGCGGCCATTCTCTGCTTTCTGTGCCGATGAGATGAGGGACTCCCGAGACCTGAAGGAAGGAAGCCCACAGGAGAAAGTAAAGGTAAGTAAAACTTATTAAAACACTTTACACACACCTCACACACTTACCTCTGCACTCATGCACCCATCACTCACCTTCACAACAGACATCTCGACCCCTCCAACCCCTGCAGACCGACGGTCCACCTCGCTAACTTGGCGTGGTTCAGAGCCGTTGGACAGCCCACACTTCAGGGCTAAAAATAGGGATTAAGCAAAAAACTGCTTGTTAACTGCCTGTTAACAGGCAGTTAATTGGCACTAATTCCCCTTCCCGCCTCGGGGAGGCGGCTCCCAGCACAGGTCGGATACCCGCCTCCTGGGACATTGGCACGGAAGCGGGTTGGGGGCGGGATGGGTTCGTGCCCCCCGATTCTGCAATTTTCCCACCACTCCCGCCTCCAAACCCGCCTCCACGGGGATTGGAAATTTGAGCCGTATGCCTCTATTAATAAAGCCAAGGATCCCATATGCTTTTTAACAGCCTTCTCAACTTGTCCTGCCACCTTCAAAGATTTGTGTAGATACACCCCCAGGTCTCTCTCTTCCTGTACCCCCTTTAAAATTGTATCATTTAGTTTATATTTCTTCTCCTCATTCTTCCCACCAAAATGTATCACTTCACACTTCTCTGCATTAAGTTTCATTTGCCATTCGTCAGCCCATCCACCCTATTTAGGCCAGAGCTTTAAATTCTGGTTGCAGGGGGCGGGCGTGGGTGCATCTTCCAGCCACCCACCCTCGTGTCAAGGGGACATTGTTGGGGTAATACCCAGTCTACCTTGGGAATTCTCCATTTATACCCTTAAAAGGCCTCAGAACTCACAGCAGTTGAGACGTGGCTTGAGTCCCTCTAAGGCCTTCTAAAGGCCCCAAACCTTCGCTGCAGTAAAGTAATTGATTCCGGAGAGAAACAATTACTTTATCTAGTCAGAGTTGGCTTCCGTGGGAGCCAAATATGTTAAAGAAATAATAAAAAAGCAAAATACCGCAGATGCTGTAAATCTGAAATAAAAACAAAGAATGCTGGAACTACTCAGAATTTGAGGCTATTCTGATGAATGGTTATCGACCTGAAATGTTAACTCGCTTTCTATCTCCACAGTTGCTGCCTGGCCTGCTGAGTATTTCCAGCATTTTCTGTTTTTATTTAAGAAATAATATATCATTTGGGCCCTGTCGGGACTTCAGGAGGAGTGGTAAGTTGGTAAGTTGCTGTTCCACCTTAGATGGGTGGATGGGGTTTGGCCAGGGCAGGCACTGCTGATGCACCCTTGCAAGAAAAGGCAGCAAATCCTAGATATGCAAATCATCTTGTGCAGGATTTGAGATGGCATCTTCAGTCTGGGGCAAGGGAGGAAGGGGAATCTGTTCTGCTGAATTTTGTGAGACTCTAGGAACTTTGAGGCCATAATCTGTAATCAAGGAGCAGTTTGGAGTCTGGAATCCAAGGGGGTATTTTTAACTTTTGGCAATCGTGTTAAATGAGTGATATTGGATCAACCGCCCATTATACACCTTGCCTGATTTCCTTTGCATTGAAGCCCGTTTTATACTATCAGCAAAAATTAAAAATACCCCCCATGTCTGTAATATATATTGCAAGAAGTAACCTTCTACAATAAATCATGAATTGGACAGGATTTTTAGCAAATGCAAGCTATAGTTTTGTTTGCTGTAAATGATCATTTAATTCCATTAACACAAGGGGGGAGAAATTCAGTATCACCCCATTTGGGGCGGGATTATCGGCCGGGCGCAAAGTTTAGCGCCTGCCGCTAATTATTGCCTCCGACTGCAAACTTGGCTTTTATCACCCCTGGAGGTGATTGGAGCGCTAAATCAGGCGCTACACACCTGTCTTAAGGCGCAAAAGCCACGGAGCGAGGCACTATCTCAGAGCGCGGGCACAGCACAGGTGATGTCAGTTAGCGATGGAACACAGACACTCTGGCGCCGGACAGTTCTTAAAGGGGAGGGTCGATCTTGCTCTCCAGCCACACCCTGCTCATTGGAGCCTTGAATCTCGGCCTGGAGAGACCTGTGACTGCATTTTCCAGCCAAGGACTATGGAGAGGGTGAGAGAATGAGCTCAGTGCTTCAGCGAGCGGGCCTTGGAGGCACTGGTTGGCGCAGTGGAACGCAGAAGATCAATACTGTACCCAGAGAGTGGCAGGAGGCTTTTGCCGCGCGACTACAGAAGAGTGTGGAGGGAGGTGGCTCAGCACGTCTCCTCCAGGAGCATGGTGCCCAGGACCCATACACAATGTCACAAAAAGTTCAACGACCTCACTCGGGTCGTCAAGGTGAGTGGCTTTTTTTCAATACCTCTCCATCCCTCCATCTCAACCTCACTCTATGGCCAGAGGGTCTTAAAACCCCAATGCCCAACACTCATCCAACACCTATGGCCCTCTCATAAAACACACACGCACATTCCACACTTTGCATATAGTAAGGGCTATTCAGCTTTGGGAGGCACATCAGGCAAGACCATGGCTGCATACATTAAGGGCTATTCAATTATGGGAGGTACATCAGGTAAGACCATGGCTTTATATTTACTCAGACGCCGTCCATTTTCTTGCAGGCCAAGCTATCTCATAATTGGAGGCAGCAGCAACGGACGGGTGTAGAGCAACCTCAGCTGCAACCCCTCAGCAATCTTGAGGCGCCCGTCCACAGGATTGTGGCAAGCCAGGCGATCGGTCCCGTCACTCCTGGAGAGGCCGACCCCGTTTGGGACAGCAATGGTAAGGTCATCAGATTTCTCTCCTCTCTCATTCCACTTGTCCCTCACAACACCAGCCTTTGACATTTTCAATCCAACTTACTAAATCGCTGCACTCCTTCCTCCCTTACTACCACCCTGTCCTCACGCTAAAGCCACTCTTGTACCTCCCTGCTTTCAGATGGTGATTCACCAGCTGAGGAGGGAGGCCCTGAAGCTGCCAGTGGGAGCGAAGCTGCAGGCGAGGAGGAAGAGGAAGCCAGAGCATCAGCGCCACCCTCTCCCGAGGAAGCCCATGCCCACACTGGGAACATGTCTTCCCTGGAGGGGAGCAGGGGGGAAGGTTCTGATGAGGGTGAAGCTCCAGGACCCAGCAGGCTGCAGCAACGCGATGTGGCTAGGGAAGCTCGGGGGCCTTCTCCCCGGAGGGGGAGTAGGCCAGTGAGTCCTGCTGCACTGGACGCAGAGGAGGAGCGGCTCATCGCTGAAATGAACACCCAGGCGGTGGACATGCACACTGAGCTCATGGGTGCAGTGGGAATGGTGCCCGAATGCATTGATGCAGTGGGAAGGAGTGTGGAGAACTTTGCTGTAGCACAGGTGGATGCCACACTAATGCTTAGTTCTGCAATTCAGTCATTGGCTGCCATGATCCCATCTCAGACTGCTCTCATGCAGACTTAGATTGAGGCCCCACAAGCACTGACTGCTGCCATTGTTGCTGGTTCGGACACATTTCCCCGGGCTCTCACCGCGCCGCAGCAGGCCAGCAATCTGTGCTCCAGCAGATTGCTCCGGATGCTGATGTGCTGCCCCGTGGGGGTGCCAGTGTGTCGGTCGAGCAGGGAGTTGCTGTCCTCTCTCAAGATGACAGCATTCCTGCTGCCACCAGCGTCACTTCCCCATTGTACTTGCCACCACCTGTAGCCCAGACTGCTGATGCCCATGCAGAGTTGGAGCAGTCTGCAGCCGGGCCCTGCAGGCCCAGAGCTGGTTGATGCCGTCCTTCAAGGGCATCTGTAGTCTCAGGTTCTGACAATCAGCAGCCTTTCACCAGCCTTGCTGCAGCCACTGGGGCCCCATTACGGAGGAGCAGTAGGGTGGGAAGGGGGGAAGTGCGCAAAGGATGGACATCACCCTCGAAGGGCAAAAAGTAGGAGGTGTGACGAAATGTTGGTCAATTTTTTATTAAAGGCTGAGGTTTGTGTTCAAACTTTTGTTTAGTGTTTTGGACATTATCTCCAGGTTGTGAGAACCAGTTATGTTAATGAATGATTTTTTGTGTTTGTTTCTATTACTTTGTCATGAAGAAATGACACACACTGAGTTTGTAAAATAAAAAGTTTTTGTATTCAAAATGTACAGGTTTGGCCTTTGGAATCATTGCTGCCTTGGCTGGCTTTGGGATTGCGGGTTGCTTTCATTCATGTTGTTCTCCATGCCAGAAGCCATTTCCTCAGTAGGGGCCTGGAAGCGGCTTGATATCAGCCGTTGACGGACGGCCCTTCCAGTTTCTACATTGTGGGCCTCCCTCCTGCCTTGGTGCTGCTGCTGATCATCCTTCTCCTCCTCTTCCTCCTCCTCTTCTTCCTCCTCCTCTGGTGGTGCGCCAAGGCTTGGTGGTATTGGCTGGGTCCTGAGGATTGCCAGGTTATGCAGCATGCAGCACACAACTATGAAAAGGGAGACTCGCTCAGGCGAATACTGCAGGGCTCCTCCTGAGTGGTCCAGACAGCTGAACCATTGCTTGAGCACAACGATCATCTGCTGAACGATGTTCCTGGTGGTGCGATGGCTCTCGTTCTACCACAGCTCAGCAGGGGCGTTGGGGTTACGGAGCGGTGTCATCAGCCAGGTGCACAGTGGATAACCCTTGTCCCTGAGGAGCCAACCACTTGGCTGATGCGGTGCCTGGGAATGTTCTGGCACAGCAGTCTGGCGCAGGGTGTAAGCATCAGACCAACTGGACGTTTAAGGAGTGGAACCCCTTGCAGTTTTGGAAAACCTCTGCAATGCCACATGCGTGCAGTCAATTGCGCCCTGCACCATGGGGAAGCCTGCTAACCTTGCAAAGCCCAATGCACATTCATGCTGTTTGGCCCATGTCATCGAGAAAGAGATGTACTGGCGTCTCCTTTTATAGAGGGCATTTATGACCTGACGGATACAGCAGTGGACCGCGAACTGAGAGATATTGGCGATGTCCCCAGTAGCTGCTTGAAAGGAGCCGGTGGCATAAAAGTTCAGAGCCACTGTGACCTTCACTGCCACCGACAGAGACGTCCTGGTCCTCAGTAGAGGCTGCAGATCTGGCTGGAGCAGGTGCCCACCTCCTTGCTGAAGCACAGCCTGTGCAAACACTGCTCCTTAGACTAATTAATATAGGAGAATTGTTGCCAAAATACCCTGGGAGGATAAGGTCTCCTGTACAGAGGCCTGTTGGCCCTCCTCCATCTGGCCATGATTGCCACACTGTCTCTCCATTGCCTCTGATTCTGCAGGCGCAGGACAATGCCCCTATTCTGTGCAGCCACCACAGTCTCTTGGTAATTGAAGTAATGAAGATCAAATCCAAAAGCACCTGCAAACTGATGCTCAGTAGCCAAAACTACTTCACATAGCATTGACTCTATCCAGAATTCTCTCCTTCTCTCTTTCAGAATCTCTCTCTCTGTCAGAATGAGTGGTGCAAAAATGTCTACCACAGAAAAAGCCAGGAAGAGGCCACCTTTAAATAGTGCCCGCCCAGCCCCTCACCGACTGGGAAACATTCCAGTCTCCCTGTCATTGCTTGCGCCAGGCGGAAAGGAGGGGGTTGCCACTCAATATCTGGTCCAGGGTGCCACAAGGGCGGTGCATGCTCAACTGACGTCACGATCTTCGGGCGCAGGAGATCGGGGTGGTAGTGTTTAGCGCCGCTGAAAAATGTTGTCAATTTCACGAGTGGCGCAGACATCGCCACCCCCGGGTGCTAGTTGCTTTGCGCCCCATTAGCACCCTCTTAAGGTGCTAACGGGAGGCGCAAACCAACTGAATTTTTCCCCCAAGGGATTTTAAGGTTGAAATTTTGCCTACCTGGGTGGGTCTGGTGCAACCGGTGGCCATTGTGGGTCGTGACCCCGCAGCTGGCTCCATCCCGCTGCTGAAAACAACTTTCCCCTAATAGAGCCTATTAAGCCCGCCCTGCATGTTACCCGGCCCAATTAAATGATGCGTGTTGTAGGAATTAATTAAACGGGGTTGGGGTTATTGTCTCTGGCCAGTCAGAAGCCTCTGAGCTGCTCCAGGGACCCCCGTGCGGTTTCGAAGCGCTCCCCTATTCCTGGTTCTGACCACCGGACTTATTCGGTAGTGATGTAGACAGAAAACGTGACTCGTGGTTTGGGTGCAAAACAGACCAGTATTTATTGAAACAAAAAGAAAGAAACAACTTAAAAATAATCGATACAACACACCTATGCCTGGTACAGCACGTTTGCTTAACACAGTTCACTTATCGTTTACTGCAGCACTCCTTTGCTTAATAGAACACTGTTGCTTAAATGCAGCACTTTACTTCTTAGTACAACACTGTTACTTAGATACAGCACTTTTAAATACAGCTACTTAGTGTTCACTACAGCACTTATCTGCTTAGTGCAACACCCTTTTAACAGTACTTTCAATACAGAACTCTTCGTGTTCGCTACAGCACTTATCTGCTTAGTGCAACACCCTTTTAACAGTACTTTCAATACAGAACTCTTCATGTTCACTACAGCACTTTTCTGCTTAGTGCAACACCCTTTTAACAGCACTTTCAATACAGAACTCTTAGTGTTCACTACAGCACTTTTCTGCTTAGTGCAACACTGATACTTCAATAGGGTAGGAGAAAACGGACACAATGAGGGAAAATTGACTAAAATTACAGTTTTAACAAGATTCCCCTTAATTCCCACCCCTTAATACCTATTCTAAGTTACCTTGTAATGGACCAGAAAAGGTATGCTCACCAATGAACGCCTGCCCCGTGCCGTGCGGTCTTAGATTCTTCACCACCCTGAAAATGGAGACACCCCAGTGTTTAAAAGTAACTGCTGGTATTCCACTCCCTTGGGCGGGCTCCCAAGTTGTAGATGGGCATGGAGGCGAGGCTGCAGAGAGAGAGATCAATTCCTGAGAAGCTTTCTTATACCCCATTTGGGGCCAAAATCTTCCCACCCAAATCCAGATGCATCTGAGCTAAACAAAAGGGATCTGATGTCCCCATTAACTATGATGGGTTTTGGATGAATTACCCATTCATCGTGATAGGTGTGAATGTATTCCCATTCATCGTACTGGGTTTGAATAGAGCTGTCTTGGTTTGAAAAAAAAGCATGTCTTTCTTTGATTGCTGAGTAAACAGCCTTGGAAGTTAATGTAAACAAAAGTCATTGTCCTGTGGTCAAACTGAAACCGCAATCTCAAGTGGTTAATCCTTTGTGCAAACATTGTAGCAGTTTCTGTAAACAAACATTGATTGTCTCTGCAGGGAGGGAAACTCCCTGAACTGCTTTTGATTGGCAGTTTAACTGCTTCATTGCTTCAGGGCTGGGATTTTTTTCTAAATCCTTTGTCAGCCATCTCTGATCTTCCCTTTTCATATGTACACAGCCTGTGTTCTGCCACGAGGTCAGACAGCCATCTTTGATTACCCCTTTTTCACAGACACACACAAGCTGCCTTTTCAATGTCTTTTGTCTTCTGCCACGAGGTCTGATGGCCATTTTGATCCCTGAATTTTTAAAGGTATATTCTACCCAGGTATTCTTTAAGCAAAAATCAATCTTCAGAACTGTAGGAAATTTTGAAATTATTGCGAAATCCTTACAGTGTCTGGTGATGTCATTGATGATGCATTTTCAGCCGGGACCTTTAAAGGGGCCATGACCACATTGGATTTGAATGTCAATGTAACATAGTGCTGTCAGTATACTACAGCATTGAAGGGCTGCAAACAATGACAATGACTGCACAGAGGCAGAGGGCTGCATCCAGGTTCACAGATGACTCCCTCCGAGGGTGTCAGAACACGCAGGGAAGTCCTCTTCCCTTCCAATTGGCAGAAGAGACCTCTCCAGGAGACCAAAACAGCCTGGTTGGAAATTGCAGAGGAGGGCACCAGCAGTGATGTGGTCAGGAGGACCTGGGTGAGGTGCCACAAACATTTCAATGATCTCATTAGATCAGGAAACGTTAGTACAAAGCCACACTCACCTTCATCCTGCTGTGCCTCTCATCAAATTCCCTTAACTCTGCCTTCCCAACTCTATCCCTGCACATCCTTACTCAGACCAACATACCTTGCATGTCCACCCATCTCTCTCTCTGTCTCTGTCTACATTATCACATTCACACCTCACTAGCCACCCCTCACACTCACCCTCATCCTAGTGCAATCACACCAACTAACACATAAGGAGGCCACCTGGAATTGCCACCCCTACCCATCATAGTCTCCCTCTAAAGACCTAACCCATCCATTCGTTACACTCATTCCATCCCTCTCACTCAACCTTCTCTTCTTTCCCTCCTTGCAGGAAAAGAGAGGGAAAGGCAGAGAACTGGCAGTGGCCCTCCATCATTTGCAAACCTTACGACAGCAGAGGAGGCTGCTTTAGAAATATCTGAAGTTGCTGAGCAGCTGGAGGTGGGAGACAGAGAGAGGGGCACATCTCAGCAACCTGGTAACAGAATTGCATATCATACAGCTACATGGCATACAGCAGTCATTCATATGGGCACTGATGTCAGCAGCCATTGAATGGTCATCATGTGCATAATGGTATCAGTACCCATTCTTCATATGATATATCTAACTCACCTCTTTACTCTCCCACAGGTCCATTAAGAGGCCCCCCCCCGCCCCACTGTCCAGGAGGAAGAGGAAGACGACTCCACAGAGGAGCCTCCAGCCTCTGAGGGTGCAGCGTTACCAGACATAAGCGCACCCAGCATCAGCACAGATACACACATCTCAGTGGGTTCAACGTGAGATAGAGTAGTGTTGTCACCTGGTGTCCTACAACTCACAAATGAGCAAGAGCAGGTGGTGTTGACAGGGACAGCAGTGGAGAATCCCCGCCGGAGGGCGCAGGATGCACCCAGATCTGCTCAGCTATATACAGATGCTGAGCCTCGAGGGCCATCCAGAAAGAGGGCGATCCTGAAGGTGCAGGAAGAAGTGCAAGGGGATTTGACAGGTTTTGCGAGCACGATGTCTGCAAATGTTCAGAGAATGGAGGAGTCCATCTCCAACATGAGTACTGCCGTGTTGCAGGCAATGGTGACTATACGCTCTTCCATGGATAGGATGACCACCTACATGGAGCAGCTCATGCACCACTCACAGGAACACATGGTCTCTATGGAGAATAGATGGCAGTGGCTCATAGACCTCCTCTTTAGGAGGGATGTCAACACAGATGTGGGTCATCATGGCCCCACTGCTGTGCAGCAAGGTGCTCTCCAGCTCTTTGGCAGCAGGGAAGTGAGCAGGCTGCCTCTACCTCTACTGAAGCCACAGGGCTAGCACTCGTAGAAGCACACAGAAGAGAAAGATGACACACAATTAGATTCACAAGGGTAGCCACTTGGGTGTTTTAGCCAATGTTCATATAAAGTTTCTGTTAATGTGCTGTCAAATATAAAAATCTTTATTAGCACTTTCCGATGGTGGAAGATTTGTGTGCACCTTTGGAAGTGGCTTAGTGAGTTGCAGTGAATGGTGAGACATAACGGTACCCCCCGCAATGGTGGTGAATGTAGAAGGAATGGCTTGGACATTGTAGGGAGGCTTTATGGTGTTGGTGAGGGGTGGTGCCAACCTGGAGCATCATGTGGCAGCCAGGGTGTACAGCGTCAAGTGAAGTAAATATGGCCATGGTGAGGCCATCCCTGGCCTCCCGGGCAGCAATCTGGTTGGGTGCTGATGCCCTGTGTCCTGTGCAGCATCAGGTGATTGCGGAGAAGGTTGATGCTGTTGTTGGTGCTGCTGGTATGCCTGGTGCTGCTGGTGTTGGGGCTCATCGTGGTCAGATTCTGAGGACCAAGGTGAGACTGTATAAATGGCATCTATGCTGATACAATAGATAGTAGGTGAAGTACAGATGACAGAAGTGATCTGTCAATGGTGAGAGAGGTTCTTCCAATGAGGTAACGCTGGATGGTAACTTTGCTGGAAAGACTGCAGCCTGCAGAATCTGTGCTGGAAATGCAATGAGAAACAGCTTCTGCTTTTTTAAAATTGGTTTATGGGATGTGGGCATTGCTGGCAAGGCCAGCATTTATTGCACATCCCTAATTGCCCTTGAGAAGGTGGTGGTGAGCCGCCTTCTTGAACCGCTGCGATCCGTGTGGTGAAGGTACTCTCACAGTGCTGTTAGCTAGGGAGTTCCAGGATTTTGACCCAGCGACGATGAAGGATCAGCGATGTACTTCTAAGTCAGGATGGTGTGTGACTTGGAGGGCAACTTGGAGGTGGTGGTGTTCCCATGCACCTGCTGCCCTTGCCCTTCTAGGTGGCAGGGGTCGCGGATTTGGAAGGTGCTGCTGAAGAAGCCTTGGTGAGTTGCAGCAGTGCATCTTGTAGATGGTACACACTGCAGCCACGGTGCACTGGTGGTGGAGGGAGTGAATGTTTAAGGTGGTGGATGGGGTGCCAATCAAGCCGGCTGCTTTGTCCTGGATGGTGTCAAGCTTCTTGAGTGTTGTTGGAGCTGCACTCGTCCAGGCAAGTGGAGAGTATTCCATCACACTCCTTACTTGTGCCTTGTAGATGGCGGAAAGGCCTTGGGAAGTCAGGAAGTGAGACACTCTCCGCAGAATACCTAGGCCTAGAAATTAGGTATGGCCCCGCCAGCTCAGTTGCGCCCAAAAGTTTGCGCAGCGCCCGGAGCCCGTTGCGCCCGCCAGAAATTCACTTTTAGCGCCCCAAGTCGGAACCGGGCGCTGTTCCAGGGTGTGGAAAGTGAATTTCAGCGCTCCAGCTGCCGCTGCGCCACCCGATGCGGTGCGGCAGGCTGGGGTACTGCAGGCCTCCTCCTTCTCTTAAGGAGGAGCTGCCTGCAGCCGTGAGATCGCCGCTGGATTCTGCCGGCAAATGAGCCCGGCACCACGGAGAAGTGCCGGGCTCGCGGGAATCAGCCACCAATGCCGCGGGGGGGTGGTGTAGGAGGCCGGGGAGGGAGGTGCGGGCAGGCGGCCGCCGAAAAAGCGGCCGGCTGCACCTCCACCTTTATGCGCCCCACTAAGGCTGCATGAAGGCCGTGTTTCACGAACGTTGTTTGCGGCCGCTGCGGAAGAGGCGGCTGCAACTGAATATGGACGTCGGGCCGGCATCGGGGTGGAACCGGGGCGCTGCGCACACCGATGACGTCATCGGTGCTGGCGCAGCGCTACCGGCTACCGCCACCATTAACGCTGCACTCAATTTCCGCGCTACCAACCCCGCCGGCGCAGAAGACCTCTTTAGGTGCTAAGTGGGCGCAAGGCCCACTGAATTTCTAGGCCCTAGCCTCTGACCTGCTTTTGTTGCCACAGTATTTATGTGGCTGGTCCAGTTAAGTTTCTGGTCAATGGTGACCCCCAGGATGTTGATGGTGGGGGATTCGGTGATGGTAATGCCATTGAATGTCATGGGGACGTGGTTAGACTCTCGCTTGTAGGAGATAGTCATTGCCTGGCACTTCTGTAATTGGCCAGGTTGGATTTGTCCTGCTTTTTGTGGACAGGACATACCTGGGCAGTTTTCCACATTGTCGGATAGATGCCAGTGTTGTAGCTGTGCTGGAACAGCTTGGCTAGAGGTGTGGCAAGTCCTGGAGCATAAGTCTTCAGCACGATAGCCGGGATGTTGCCGGGGCCCATAGCCTTTGCTGTATCCAATGCGCTCAGTCGTATAAGCAATGAACTCATTGAAACTTATAAAATTCTGACAGGACTAGACAGACTAGATGCAGGAAGGATGTTCCCGATGGAGGGGGAGTCCGGAACCGGGGATCACAGTCTAGGGATGGGGGGTGGACCATTTGGGACAGAGATGAGGAGGAGTTTCTTCACCCAGAGAGTGGTGAACCTGTGGAATTCTCTACCACAAAAGGCAGTTGAGGCCAATTCATTAAATATATTCAAGAAGGAGTTAGATATATTTGTTAAGGCTAAAGGGATCAAGGGATATGGGGAGAAGGCAGGGACCGGGTACTGAGTTTGGATGATCAGCCATGATCTCATTGAATGGCGGAGCAGGCTCGAGGGGCCGAATGGCCTATTCCTGCTCCTATCTTCTATGTTTCTATGTTTCTTGATGTTACATGGAGTGAATTGAATTGGCTGAAGATTGGCTTCTGTGATGGTGGGGACCTCATGAGTAGGCCGATATGGATCATCCACTCAGCACTTCTGGCTGAAGATGGTTGCAGTCGCTTCAGCCTTGTCTTTTGCGCTCACGTGCTGGGCTCCACCATCATTGAGGATGGGGATATTCATGGAGCCTCCTCCTCCCATTAGCATGCTGCTTCCACTTTTTAACATGCATGTAGTCCTGTGTTGCAGCTTCCCCAGGTTGACACCTCAGTTTTAGGTATGCCAGGTGCTGCTCCTGACATGCTCTTCTACACACTTTATTGAAGCAGGTTTGGTGCCTTGGCTTGATGGTAATGGTAGAGTGAGGGATATGCCGGGCCATGAGGTTACAGATTGTGGTGGAATACAATTCTGCTGCTGCTGATGGCCCACAGCACCTCACAGATGCCCAGTTTTGAGCTGCTAGATCTATTCTGAATCTATCCCATTTAGCACGGTGGTAGTGCCACACAACACGATGGAGGGTGTCCTCAGTGTGAAGACGGGACTTCTTCTCCACAATGACTGTGCGGTGGTGTGGTAAACCACTGTTTGTATTCCACTGTGTACATGTCTGTACATGCCTCGGCTGACTCCCACGAGTCCAGGTATAAAGGTGACTGCTCCACAGTCCCTCTGTATCCTGGACTGGTCGACCACTCGAGGCACACCTTCATTCTCTTGTTAATAAAAGCCTGTTAGTTACTCGCTTAACCTCAGTCTTTTGAGTGATTGATAGCGCATCAATTTTATTAACAAGATTTTTTATAATGGAGAAGATCCTCACACCAGCATGCCTAGACTTAGACCATCGGGAGGCGGACGCATCCACCAAGTTTGCTCACTGGCTTAGGTGCTTTGAAAAATTCCTGATCGCCTCCGCTGCAATGGTCAAATCGGATGAGGACAAATTGGATGTCCTGACCTCCAAAGTGAACCACCGAGTGTACTCGGTCATCCAGGACGCGACCTCGTACACGGCTGCTATCAAGCTCCTCAAGGACCAGTACACACGCCCAGTGAACGAGGTGTACGCCAGGCACCTCCTGGGGAGTCGTAAACAACAACCTGGGGAATCGACCGAGGAATACCTTCAGGCACTGTCGGTGCTCGGCCGGGCCTGTGGTTGTAAGGACGTAAAGGCCGCCGTGTACACAGAGGAACTTATCCGGGACGCTTTAGTAGCGGGCCACAGGTCCAATTACGCCCGACAGCGACTGTTGGAGCAGAGTGACCTCGACCTCAACAAGGCCTCTGAACTTGCACTATCATTGGACGCAGCCTACCGGGGCATGGATGCCTACTCCTCTGCACCGTGGACGCCGCGGGGAACGACAGCCTGGGACACGGTAGGACCGTCTCATAGCGCCGTGCCACCCCAGCCACATCCCAGCAACGGCCCAACTACCGCAGCAGTGTCCCAAGGCCAGAAATGCTACTTCTGTGGCCAGGCCAAACACCCCAGAGCGCGCTGCCCGGCGAAAAATGCGATCTGCTCGGGCTGCGGGAAGAAGGGACACTACGCCAGTGTCTGCAGGGCCAAAGCCACCCCGAACCCCAGCAGCGCCGCGTGTGGGCCGTGCGGGCCGCCATCTTGGGCCTCCCCAGCCATGTGCGAACCACCGGAACAGCAGCCATTTTGGACGCCTCCAGCCACATGGGGATCATGGACGCTGCCATCTTGGACGCCAGCCGGGACGCAGCAGGCCCCCAACACCGCCTCATCTGATACCCGCAATGACACACCGACCCCTACGCTGGCCTCCGTTACGCTGGACCAAGCGAGACCGCACCAACTGGCCCGGTCCACAATGGACATTAAGGTAAATGGTCACGAAACAATCTGCCTTTTTGACTCTGGGAGCACGGAGAGCTTCATCCACCCCGACATGGTGCGGCGTTGCTCTCTCCCAGTCCTGCCTGCGCACCAGCGGATTTCTATGGCCTCCGAGTCCCAGTCGGCGGACATTGGCGGCTACTGCGTGGTGACACTCTTAGTAGACGGGACTGTGTACGATAATTTTAAACTTCTGGTCCTGCCCCACCTCTGCACTGCCGTTCTACTGGGGTTAGATTTTCAGTGCCACCTTAAAAGTGTTACGATGGCGTACGGTGGACCCCTCCCCCCACTCACAGTCCGCAGCCAGCAGCTTCCAAATTGCCCGCCGCGCACCAGGTGCAACCTCTCCACACTCAGAGTCACCCCCCCCCCTCACTGTTTGCTAACCTCACCCCCGACTGTAAGCCCATCGCCACAAAGAGCAGGCGATACAGTGCCGGGGACGGGGTTTTCATTAAAACCGAAGTGGAGCGGCTCCTGAAGGAGGGGATTATTGAGGGCAGCACCAGCCCCTGGCGAGCCCAGGTTGTGGTCGTTAAGACCGGCGAGAAGCAGCGCCTGGTCATCGACTACAGCCAGACAATAAATCGCTACACCCTGCTGGACGCTTACCCACTCCCCCGCATAGCTGATATGGTCAACCAGATCGCGCAGTACTGCGTCTTCTCAACCATTGACCTGAAATCAGCGTACCACCAGCTCCCTATCCGCCCTGAGGACCGCCAGTATACTGCCTTTGAGGCAAACGGCCGCCTCTATCACTTCCTTAGGGTTCCCTTTGGCGTCACCAACGGGGTCTCCGTCTTCCAAAGGGAGATGGACCGGATGGTCGATCAAAATGCGTTGCAGGCCACTTTCCCATATCTGGACAATGTGACCATCTGCGGCCATGACTTGCAGGACCATGACGCAAACCTCGAAAAATTCCTCTGCACCGCCCAACTCCTGAACCTGACATATAACAAGGAGAAGTGCATATTCCGCACAACCCGCCTCGCCATCCTTGGCTGTGTTGTGGAACACGGAGTCATCGGCCCCGACCCCGACCGGATGCGTCCCCTTATGGAACTCCCACTGCCCCACTGCCTCAAGGCCCTGAAGAGGTGCCTAGGGTTTTTCTCCTATTACGCCCAGTGGGTCCCCTACTATGCGGACAAGGCCCGTCCGCTGATCAAGTCCACCTCTTTTCCCTTGACGGCAGAGGCCCGCTTAGCCTTCCACCGTATCAAGGAAGACATTGCCAAAGCCACCATGCACGCAGTGGACAAATCCATCCCCTTCCAGGTGGAAAGCGACGCGTCCGACTTTGCCCTGGCCGCTACCCTTAATCAGGCGGGGAGACCCGTGGCCTTCTTTTCACGAACCCTCCAGGGTCCGGAGACCAGACACTCCGCTGTTGAGAAGGAGGCCCAGGCTATTGTGGAGGCTTTGCAGGTGGCCACTACTACCAATACTGTCATGGACAGATGCATACGCGACAGGTAGATTGGTGAGGATGAGGTCAAATAGGTTTTTCCCTCATGTTGGCTCTCTCCCCATCTGTCGCAGGCCCAGACTGGCAGCTATGTCCTTGAGGACTCGGCCAGCTCAGTCAGTAGTGGTGCTACTGAGCCACTCTTGTTGATGGACATTGAAGTCCCCCACCCAGAGTACATTCTGTGCCCTTGCTACTCTCAGTACTTCTTCCAAGTGGTGTTCAACATGGAGGAGTACTGATTCATCAGCTGAGGGAGTGCGGTAGGTGGTAATCAGCAGGAGGTTTCCTTGCCCATGCTTGACCTGAAGCCATGAGACTTCATGGTGCCCGGAGTCAATGTTGAGGACTCCCAGGGCCACTCCTTCCCGACTGTATACCATTGTGCCACCACCCCTGGTGGGTCTGTCCTGCCAGTGGGACAGGGCTTACCCAGGGATGGTGATGGAGGAGTTTGAGGCATTGGCTGAAAGGTATGGTTCTGTGAGTATGACTATGTCAGGCTGTTGCTTGACTAGTCTGTGGGACAGCTCTCCCAATTTTGGCACAAGTTCCCAGATGTTGGTGAGGAGGAATTTGCAGTGTTGACTGGGCTGGGTGTGCTGTTGCCATCTCAGTAGTCGCTGCCGAGGTCGATGCCGGGTGGTCCGTCTAGTTCGTCTGGTTTCAGTCTTATTATGTTTCGTAGTGGTTAGTTACAACTGAGTGACTTGCTAGGCCATTTCAGAGGGCAGTTAAGAGTCAGCCACATTGCTGTGGGTCTAGAGTCACATATAGACCAGAGCAGGTAAAGACGGCAGATTTCATTCCCTAAAGGACATTAGTGAACCAGATGGGTTTTTACAACAATCCAATAGTTTCATGGTTACCATTAGTGATACTGGCTTTTTATTCCAGATTTATTTAATTCACTGAATTTAAATTCCCCAGTTGCCGTGGTGAGATTTGGACTCACATCTCTGGATCATTAGTCCAGGCCTCTGGATTACTAGCCCGGTGATATTACCACTACGCTACCATTCACGAGGAAAGTGATCATCTGTCAGGTGGGCGCTTTTATAGTACAACTAATCAGCTGGAGCAATGGCCACTGAATTCCTGCCTCAGGTTAACAGACGTAGTTCCCGAGCAGCGTGTTTCCCATGGCCATCCAGTTAAATTTAAAAGGTAAGGTTAAAACCACTCTTAAGGGTCTGACAACTAGCTACTAATAATTGAAATTGGGTTGCTCGCCTCTGCCAGTTGGGTCGGATCTGCGCTGACAGACACGCGTAGGGGAAAGGCGCGTGGGAGCGGGATGACAGTGGGTTCCCGACCCACTCCTAAAAATAACAACATTCCCACCCGACCTGCCTCTGATCGCGCCCGCTACCATCCTGGAAAATTCCCGCCTAAAGCTGTAAAGTAAGGACGAACAACAATGCTGACAGTTAGAATAACTGTGCTAGTCCAGCTATGAGTTCCACTGCTACTGATCGGAAAGTGCTGTGTTCCCATGTTGGGAGTGGTTGAAGAACAAATAACACCTCTTACAGTCAATAGATGGACCTCTGGCAAAAGCTGGCATTGTATGAATACTAATTCAATAAAATTGCTGTCGCGAAACAGGTACAACATTTAGAATTTCACTGTAAAAATTTCTCTGCACCAACTAAGACGATGAAATTCATTGTTTGATCCTGTACTGTTTTAGGTTTGCCTTATGCGGAAAGAGTGTTGACTCCAGGCCAAGGCTGCACTTTTGGTTGTGCTGAATAAATAATATGCAGCAACCAAGTATGTTTTTATTCTGATAAAATTAGATTTCTCAAGAGTTGTTACTGTGTATTCAAGCACAATTGATCTTATTCTTACCATAAATATTAGGACTATGACCTGCCAAATGCATGGAAATGTGAGGTAAAAATTCCACTGTGCTGCTGCTGGGCTTGTGCCAGGAAACCATATTGAAAAATTATGGACTACTCCCAGCCTGCGACTTTCTGTCCATTAACTATAATAGGCAGAAAATTGCAGGAGTGTGCAATTTTGTGTTATGTGATCTTGGCATGTAACAAGGAGCCATACAGTGCAATTTAAAACTGCAATAACAACAGAAGCCAATTGTGGACATTTTTACTGCATTGCTCATAAGATAGGTGTAAAAAGTTTCAGAAATATAGGAAGAACTGAGGTTCAGAAGTATAAATCTAACTAAGCAGCAAGTTCAGGGGGATAATTCTTAACCCAGAGCAGGTTTCAGGCAGGGTGAGTGTGAAATGCACTCCTTGGCTTAAGTTTCAGCCGCAGGGTATTTTAAACTCCTGGGACTCATTTAAATGCGGTGGGTCCACTTTTCACTCCACCTGGCCCAACAAAGGAAATTTTTGCACTTACCTGGAGGGCCTCCTCACCCTTTCCACCAGCAGCCAACCTGCTTCAGCCTGATGGGAAAGTTACGGTGGCTTCCTTGCTCAGGCCCCAATTACATTGCCATCGGGGACCTATTAATGTTGTAGGACCCCGATTTATACATGAGGCTCCTGCCTCAGTCTGGCGGGCAACTCGTCTGCTGCCGAAACCAGCGGCGTTAAAATTAGAGATCGGGAACTAAGCTCCATTTAACTGCTCGGCCGTTCCGTTCTCACCCAGCGGGGAGAGTTCAAATTTTTCCCCCTCCCTCCCGGTTTTAAAATGCTGAAATTAATAACCACATTAATAATAACTCAAAATATGAGAAGGAGTCAGATCGAAAGAAATTTCAGCCCATTTGGACACAGTTTTAGTATAACCCAGCATGGGGAAAGAAATTGGAACAGTACCTGTTTCCAATGGGTTTCCGCACTTTCTGGACACTATTCAAAATGCCAATATGACAGGGGGCTGGCACTTCTTCTGCCCACACCCTCCCGTTGCGACATCATTTTTGGAGGTGAGACCTGCAGGATGCCAGACTTCCCTGTGAATTCCAGCAGTTCTGCCCAACATATGGCTAATGGTAAATTCGCCTGCATGAAGCAGGCAGACTTGCTGTACAACAGCCATAAATCTTCGGGAGATCGATTGCCGTTAGGGGAGCAGCAAATCAACAATGCAGTACAAATTTTAAACATTGGTCAATGAGGCCAGACCAGCTTGTGGTTCCACAATTGCAAGGCGTTGCTCTGAAATCTGAGTGGGCCCCATTACTACCAATGGGCTGCCCCTAACCCTAACCCTATTATGAAAATTGCCCTCTCCCCAGGATTTTGAGACAGGGTTAGAAACGTGACAGATAGGTGGTTAAAGTCCTTCCCTGCTGCACTTCTGGTGGTGGAGAGGGGCTGCAGGAATTTCTCTGTAAAAATTATTAGTAATTTGTCCTGATTCACAGGAGCACCAAAAGCAAAATCGAAGAGCAAAGCATCCGAGTATGACTGTGGAACATGAAACACTCCTTTGGGCTTTTGAAGAGTTTCTGCAATGTAGATAAGCCATTGCCTATATTTCAATTGGGCCTGGTGAGTGATGAATATTGAACTGGTTCAAATTTATAATGATCCTTTTATTATTAATCTCTATTTTCTCCACAAACGTGGATCCAGCCTTATCCCTTTGTTTGACAGAAATAGATTAACACCAACCTTTTTTATGAAAAAAACTAGTAAAAAATCCTTTTAAAATTTCCAACATCACTGGCACTCTTATTTTTACGAGACTTGATTTATATGCCACAGACATTAAAAGGCATCAGGAGCATACTGCACAATTCGGTGTCAATTTCTAATCAGATGAATGATTTAAAGTAATAGTTTCACCTCTATGGCAACATAAGGAAGTAAGCTTTGATGGTGCTCTCTCTTTTGCCAAACTGGGCTTGCCTTTATTGTTATAGCTTACTTACTAAGAGATAGTCAAATATGGTAACAATATGAGGAACCTACAGAGCACTGTCAGAGAGAAAGAGATGTGCTGAGGAAGTTGATTTCATTTTTTGTGTGCTTTCCCTAAGTTTCTTACAGTATTTGGTTTCAGGAACTAGGCCTCAATGATTGCGAATATATTTAGATAGTACAGCATATCGAATCTGGCTGTGGGGTCAATGCCTGCGCAGATTGGATGCAAGCTGTCCCACTGCTAAATTGGAATGCTTTGCACCCATTTTGCACCTGAGAAATAGGCGCACTGCATTTCAATTTCTATCCCTATAGTGCTAGAATATCGTTATAGCCAAGGACTGGAAGGTATCAGTGGAAAAGTTGGAGAATTAGTGCCAGGCGCAAATGCTTTAGACTGCACAATAAATTCGTGCTCACTGCTCAATAAAATGATTGGAGTCCCAAATCAAGTCTTAAAACCGAAGCTCATTGACGTTACATGTAAAGGGTGGACCAAAATCAGGTGCAGTGTAATCGCAACTCATCATTGCCACAGGCTATTTTCACTACTTAAAGGGGAGGTTCATTGATGCTGCAGCACCTCATTCTCAGCATTGCTGGCTGTGCAGCTGCCTCAGCAAGCAGAAGCAGAACAAGGAGAAGGAGCCAAAGGACTGAACCAGGTGTGCTCATGGCAGGTCTACGCCCCAGGGAGAGAGCCCGCAGATTCTCCGATGAAACATTGCAGCCATTGGTTTTTGCTGTGGAGAGATGGGGGGCGGTGCTCTACCTGGCAAGTGGTAGGAGGCTCTCGCCACTAGTCTTCTGCACCATGTGGCGGGAGGTAGTGCAGCTCATCTCGGGCAGCACTGTGGTACCCAGGACCCACACACAGTGCAGGAAGAAATTTAATGACCTCACTTGGGTGGTCAGGGCGAGTCAATGCTTCAACAATTGCTACATACCACCATCTGTACCACAATCTTCACACACTGCCCAAAGCACCACACCCCCAGCACTCACCCACCAACAATATCTACCTAACAACACTCACACCCACATCTCATACATTGCACACAATGACAGCTATTCAACTATGGCAAGCACATCACCGAAACATATTGCTCCACACTCACTCACACACTTTCCTTTCTCTTGCAGGCCAAGGTGGGACACAATAGGAGGGAGCAGGAGTGCACAGCTGGGGGGCAAGTCGACACCCAACCACTGTCTGCGCTGGAGAATCGAGTGCTGCAAATCATTGGGCGCCAGGTGGTGGATGCCGTGGCCACCGGCAACGTTGACCCCCTTGAGGATAACAACGGTACGTTCATCCCTACTCCTTCTTCTCACATCCCACTTCCCCCTAACCCCACAAACGTTTTGTACTATCTAGCTAATCATGCTGTATGCATGCATTTCTCCCTTCCTGCCTCCTCCCCTCAACTTAACCCAACTCTTGTGCCTTTATGCTTTCAGATAATGAGCAAGCAGCTGAACAGCCTGTCCCTGAGGGCACCATAGAGAGCGAGGCAGGAGAAGAGGAGGAGGAAGAACACACCGCGTCACTGCATGTCTCACCCGCAGGTACCAGCTCAGATTCTGGCACTATGCATTCTTTAGAGGCTGGTATCCTTGCGGGATCTGCACAGGTTGAGGCACCAGGGATGAGTGGGCTGCAGCAAGGCTAGGGAGAAAGGGCAGCTCGGGGGCAGCTCCCTGTAGGGCATGTTCACATGCGAGTTCTGCTGCACAGGACTCAGATGAGGACCCCTATGGGGAGGCTTTTAAAAGAAGGGTGATGGGCACGCACATGGAGATGATAGGTGCAATGACAAGGGTGCCCGACAGCCTGTCCGCAATGGTAAGGAGCATGGAGGAGTCCGCCTCCAACATTGCACAGAGCTCTGCGCACACCATGGAGCCCATCATTTCCAGTCTGCAAAGGATGGTTGACTCCCGGAGAGACCCAGACCTGATGCCGCGTGTGACGGGCGATCTAGCAGTTTCCATCGCAGCACAGGCGGAAGCAACATAACGTCTTAGTGCTGTAATGGAGTCTATGCTTGGTGGCATACAATCTCAGACTGCTGTCATGCAGTCTCAGCTTGACGACATGCAAGCTCTGACTGCTGCCATCATGGCTGGATCTACCACCGTCGACTGGGGATTTCACGGTATCACAGCAGGCGAACAATCTGTGCTGCCCTGGGGGAGTGGCAGTGGATCAGTGGAACAGGAACCTGCTGTCCTCTCTCAGGATGACAGCATTCCTGCTCCCACCACTGCCACTCCGCCATTGCCCTTGTCGCTGCCTGTCATCCAGTCAGTCCAGACTGCTGCCACACATGCTGAGGTGGTGCAGCCTAGAGCTGAGCCTTCCAGGTCCAGAGCTGATCGAGGGTGTCCTGCAAGGCCATCTGAAGTCTCCCGCTTGGACACTCAGCAGCCTTCCACCCGCCGTGCTGCAGCCACTGGGCCAACACTTCATAGGAGCACTAGAGTAGGCAAAGGCACAGTAACGAGAGGCACTAAGGGATTGCACAAGGGTGAAATGTAAATATTTTTGGTGCAAATATGTATCCACTACTTTTTGATAAATTTATTACTCCACTTACCATTCTTTTGTGGTGCCTCTCATTTCAGCTTTGCGCTGTGATATAGCCTGCGAGAGGGATGGAATGATAGGGATATGGTGGACAAAGGGGATCTGGGATTTAAGTCATCCGGGTGTGAGGCTGGAGGTCTGTTTGGAGGAGGTGGCAGAGTTCTGTGACCAGTTCCTTTGGTGAAGTGGAGCTGTCTAATACACTTAATCTCCATGCCCACTTCTTTGGCCAGGAGTCTTCCCCCTGCACAGCTGACCCTTTCTCCCATTTTCAGAATTCTCATTCTACCTGGACCCCTCCCTCTGGCCTCTTAACCTCTCTAGATCTTTTCATTGCAAACTGCTGGCATGACATTGGCTGTCTCAATTTCTCTGTTCCCCTTACCCAGCCTAGCTCCCTCTGAACATGCCGCACTCCATTCTTTCAGATCCAACCACAACATTGTCATTAAACCTGCTGACAAGGGTGGCACTGTTGTTGCTTGGCAAACCGACCTCTACCAAGAAGAGGCTGAACCCCAACTCTCCAACACCTCCTCCTACCTCCCCCTGGACCATGACCCCACTATTGAACATCAAACCACCATTTCCAATACTGTCACTGACCTCATCTCCTCTTGAGATCGTCCCTCCACGGCCGTCAACCTCATAGTTCCCCAACCCGCACAGCCCGCTTCTACCTCCTTCCCAAGATCCACAAACAGGACTGCCCTGGTAGACCCATCGTTTCAGCCTGTTCTTGCCCCATGGAACCGATTTCTTCCTATCTCAACTCTATTTTTTCTCCCCTTGTCCAGTCTCTTCCCACCTACATCCGTGACTCTTCCAATGCCCTCCGCCACTTTAACAGTTTCCAGTTTCCTGGCCCAAACCGTCTCCTGTTCTCTATGGGCATCCAATCCCTCTACACCTCCATCCTCCACCAGGAAGGCCTGACGGTGCTCCGCTTCTTCCTTGAACAGAGGCCCAACCAATCCCTCTCCACCACCACCCTCCTTCGCCTGGCTGAACTTGTTCTCACATTGAACAACTTCTCCTTTGACTCCACTCACTTCCTCCAAATTAAAGGTGTTGCTATGGGAACCCGCATGGGTTATAGCTATGCCTGCCTTTTCGTGGGATATGTGGAACATTCTTTGTTCCAGTCCTACTCAGGTCCCCGCCCTCACCTCTTTTTCCGGTACATTGATGACTGTATTGGTGCCATTTCCTGCTCTTGCCCTGAACTAGAAAATGTCATTCACTTTGCTTCCAATTTCCACCTTTCCCTCCCCTTCACATGGTCCATCTCCGACTCTTCCCTTCCTCGACTTCTCTGTCTCCATCTCTGGGGATAGGCTATTGACAAACATTCACTATAAGCCCATTGACTCCCACAGCTACCTGGACTACACGTCCTCCCACCCCGCTTCCTGTAAGGACTTTATTCCATTCTCCCAATTTCTCCGTCTCCCAGTTTCTCTGCTCTGACAGTGCCACATTCCATACTAGTGCTTCCGACATGTCTTCCTTTTTCCTCAACCGAGGATTCCCTTCTACTGTGGTTGACATGGCCCTTGACCGTATCCGTTCTATTTCCCACACTTCTGCTCTCACTCCTTCCCCTCCCTCCCGGAACCACGATAGGGTTCCCCTTGTCCTCACCTTTCACCCCACCAGCCTCCACATTCAATGGATCATCCGCCATTTCTGCCACCTCTAGCGTGATCCCACCACCAAACACATCTTCCCTTCACCTCCCCTTTCAGCATTCCGAAGGGACCGCTCCCTCTGCGACTCCCTGGTCCACTCCTCTATCACCTGCAACACCCCTTCCCCTTCGCCCAGCACCTTCCCGTGCAAGCGCAGGAGATGCAACACCTGCCCTTTTACCTCCCCCCTTCCCACCGTCCAGGGCCCCAAACACTCCTTCCAGGTGAAACAGCGATTTACTTGTACTTCCTGCAATTTAGTATACTGTATTTGCTGCTCACAATGCGGTCTCCTCTACACTGGGGAGACCAAACGCAGATTGGGTGACCGCTTTGTGGAACACCTCTGTTCAGTCCGTAAGGGTGACCCTGAACTTTCGGTTGCCTGTCACTTTAATTCTCCACTCCACTCCCACTCTGGCCTCTCCATCCTCGACCTCTTACACTGTTCCAATGAAGCTCAACGTAAGTTCGAGGAACAGCACCTCATCTTTCGATTAGGCACTTTACAGCCTTCTGGACTCAATATTGAGTGCAACAATTTCAGAACATAACGTCTGCCCTATTATTATTTCTCTCTCTCTCACATGGCAGCTGTTGATGATTCTGCCATTGCCATTTACACTTCATCTAGAGACATCTTATGTTTCTTAACTTGTCCCATTACCATCTACTTTTGCCTTGCACCATCATCCATTTTGGCTTTTAATCTCTCCTGCCTTCCATCCTATCACAGACCTTCCCTTTTGTTCCTTTGTCCCCTCCCCCCTCTCCCTGCCCCTACACTTGCCTAAAAACCTGTTACATCTCCAAATTTTTCCAGTTCTGACGAAGGGTCATTGACCTGAAATGTTAATTCTGTTTCTCTCTCTACAGATGCTGCCTGACCTGCTGAGTATTTCCAGCATTTTCTGTTTTTATTTCTGTCTAATACACTGCTCCTCGCTTAATTGAAGGTAGAAGAAGTGCTCTCGGAATACCCTTGGAGGGTAAGGCCTCCTGGCGAGAGCCCTGATTTCCCTCCTCATCTCACTGCACACATGTTCCCATATTTCTCACTGCCTGTACTCCCTCCACCGTAGATCCTGGAGGGAGAGGTGGCATGACAGTATTGCCCCATTTATGATACCAAGTGTAGCAGTTTGAATCTTTGAAGAATAAATGTAGCTACTTTTAGTTGCCAGAAGACTCCTGCTACAGAAGAACCTGAAATTACTGAATGAAAATGTTGCAGTGGGTGAAACAAACAAAAAAAAACAATGAACCTGCACTAACTTGACAACTGTGAGTGATTACTGATGATTCCTTTAAGTAATGTCTCTGGAGCTGGCTTCCTGGTGCTGCATGCCAGCTCTCCCTGTTGTGTTTACTCCAGACGGTGAGGTAAATGTCAAGAATCAATTTTGCAAATCAGGTGGTCAGTGAGCGTTTCACACTCACTGACGTCATGATCTACCTGGTGTTGACGTTCCCGGCGGTACCTCTTACTGCCAGCACTATGGGCGGCCGGATTTGGCATGTGATGCTGGATTCACCTCACCCTGCCAATACTGGTCCAGTGCCCCATTAGCGCCATCTAACGTGAGGCATTAAGACGATGAATTTTTCCCCCTGTAAGTCTCCAGTCTCTGGAAGCCTATTACAGTACTACCCGACCTCTCCCATTGTATAACTTCAGTAGTTAATAAGATGTTTACATGTTATTTACTATGGTTATAATGCATGGCTAAACTTTTCATTGAGGAATGAGTAGGTGTAAGTTTACACAAATGTAGTTGCTTGTAAGTCAAGGTTTAAAACATTATTTTGCCTGCCAGACCTCCCCCTATGCCTAGAGAAGGTGCTGTACTGGGTGGCGCATGAGCCCAGTCAGTTATGCCTCTAACTGCCCGTGAGCGGTTCGAATCGCTCCCAAACCCCTGAGATTCTCGACACAGGACTGAGGTACAGGTAGCGATACAGAAAAGACTCGAGTAGACAGGTGGTTTGTGTAGTGTATGTACCTTTAAGAGAGAACTACTTTTACAGCTCCTGTATACTGTAGTAACGGCAGTGACCACACCTGTATATAAGCCTTGAGCATGCCTCCGTACTGTTAGACTTTAGACTACCCTCCTCCAGTAAACACCTGTTGATTGTTAATTTACAGCCTCCGTCTAGTTATTGGAAAACATCATACTTTAAGAATCATGGATTCAACAGTGGCGACGAGGTCGATTCGAATCTACCTGCAACTCTGCATTTCCTTTCAAGGATTCGCTCCGGGAGGACGGTGGAAGAAAGTCAAGGCCAGAAGCACGGGCGTCGACCACAAGCAACCGCCCAGTCATCCGGCAGAGAGTGAACATCGCAGGGGAGGCTGTTGAGAGCTGGGCTTGGTTCTCCAGCCACGACGATCCAGCAACAGACTGGCAACAGGTACAGCGCAGATCCTTCCCGGACAGCGGCAGCTGGAGCCGACCGATGGCACAGAAAAGGCCGAGCAGCATCGACGGGGTAAGAGAGAGGGTGAAGCGCACAGGGCGCAGCCGGGGTTTGAAAACCGAGCGGTGTCAACGGAAAACAAAAGAGAGAGAGGGTAAAGCAGCAGCCGGGGTTCAGGACCAAGCAGCGGCAATGAGAGAGGCGCACAGGAGAATGCGCAGAGCACAGCCAGGGCTCAAGGGCTGAACAGCATCCGCGGGGGAAAGAAAGGAAGCGCAGGAGACACCATTGAGCTGCGGAGAAGAAGGGAGAGCGCGGGAGATGCCATTTTAGAAGCCGCAGCATAGAAGAAGGGCGAGCGTGGGAAGAAAGGAAAGCGCGGGAGACGCCATTTTGTGCCAGCGGAGATGAAGGGAGAGCACGGGAGATGCCATTTTAGACAGTTTAATCACACCCAGGGATGCTGAAGAGTGGCAGGATCACTGCGTTCGACAATGAAGTCGAAGATTGGGCGACATATGTGGAACGCATTGAGGTGTACTGCAAGGCGAATGAAGTGCCAGATGCTAGGAAAGCACTGGTTTTGTGGAATTCCATGGGTGCAAAAACTTATGGCTTACTGCGAAACCTAATAACCCCAGAAAAGCCAGTGGATAAGAATTTTGAAAGCATAGTGGAAATCCTACAGGACCACTTAAACCCCACACCGCTGCTGATAGCAGAAAGATTTAAGTTCCACAAAAGGAACCAGCATAAAGACGAAAGTAATGCTGAGTACTTAACGGAACTGCGCAAGCTATTGAAACACTGCCAGTTTGGATTGGGACTAGCAGATACGTTAAGGGACAAGTTTGTGTGTGGGCTTCAAAGTGAAGGAACCCAGAAACGGCTTCTATCAGAAAAGGATCTTACGCTGGACAAGGCTTTCAGCATGGCAGTATCACACGAAGCAGCCGCACTGGCCACTGCAGAGATACAACGGAGACCGCAAGAATATGGCACCAATGAAATGTCATATGGAGCAGGGAAGTGTTATCGCTGCGGCAGAACAAAACACGACCAGAAGGATTGTTGATTCAAGGACCAAGTGTGCAGACAGTGTGGAAAAGCAGGACACATAGCAAGAGTCTGCAGGTCAGGGAAGAAAACCAGCAGCAAGAAATCTCCACAGGAGAAGTACAAAAAGGTACATAAGGTGATGGACAGTAGTTCAGACGAACAGAAAAGTGATACAGACTCCGGAAGCAAGGAGCTGGGTTGTCTGAAACTACATAAGGTAATCAAAATGGAGGATCACCAGACTATCTGGGTCACGCTCAAGATAGACGGAGTCCAAGTGAAAATGGAATTGGACACAGGATCAGCCCTAACAGTCATAAACCAAAGGGACTACAAGCGGCTATTTTCACATATACCCTTGAAAGCTACAGAGATTGTATTGAAGATGTACACGGGGCAAAAAGTCTACCCCAAAGGAAAAATAATGGTGAACGTGATATACAAAGGCCAGGAAATACCCAAAATGGACCTATATGTATTGCCAGATGGAGGACCACCACTACTAGGATGTGAATGGATCCAGAAGATACAATTAGATTGGCATTCCATACAGGCACTGAAGGTTGAGGCCAAAAAGGATGACGACGTCACACCTGGTCGACTGTCAAAAATGCTAACTGACACACAAGAGGTGTTCCAGGAGGGACTCGGAACACTAAAAGGCATAACAGCGACGATTAAAATAGAGGAAAATGCAAGCCCAAAGTTTTTTAAGGCCAGACCGGTGCCTTATGCGATCCGACCAGCCGTCGAAGCAGAGTTGGAAGGGTTGGAACATTCAGGAGTACTGTCCAAAGTAGACTGGGGTGAGTGGGCTACACCCATCATTCCTATAATGAAGAGGTCGTTGAGTAATACGCCTGGGGAACCAAAGAAGGTCCGCATCTGTGGGGATTTTAAGGTGACAGTGTACCCAGTCCTTCACACGGTACAATATCCACTTCCACGGATTGAGGATATTTTCGCCTCGCTATCTGGAGGTAAACACTTCACCAAAATTGATCTGGCCCAGGCGTACCTGCAAATGGAGGTAGAAGAAGCCTCGAAACAATACCTAACGATCAACACTCATAAAGGTCTCTACCAATACAACCGGCTGGTGTTCGGGGTAGCATCGGCTCCGGCTATTTGGCAAAGGGCAATGGATCAAGTCCTGCAAGGGATTCCAGGGACCCAGTGTTATTTGGACGACATTCTGGTCACGGGCGAAAATGACAGTGATCACCTCGCCAACCTGGAGAAGGTGCTCACCAGATTAAAGGAATATGGGCTACGAGCTAATCGCCACAAGTGCGAGTTTTTCCAGAAGCAGATCTCGTATTGTGGCCACGTCATTGATGAAGAGGGGTTACATAAGTCCCCTGAAAAGATTGAGGCAGTAGTCAAGGCTCCAGCACCGGAAAATGTGTCACAACCGAGGCCATTCCTCGGGCTGGTGAACTACTACCATAAGTTCTTACCAAATTTGTCTACAATATTACACCCACTGAACACCCTACTGCAAACGGGGGTACCATGGAAGTGGAATGACGAATGTAAACGAGCTTTCCAGAAGTGCACAGAATTGATCACATCAAAAGAGGTGTTGGCCCATTTCAACCCAGCACTACCAATTCGGTTGGCATGTGATGGATCACCCTATGGTATTGGAGCGGTGCTGTCGCACAAATTCCCAGACGGGTTGGAGAGGCCAGTAGCCTTTGCGTCTCGGTCACTAACCTCAGTCGAGCGCAACTACGCCCAGATCGACAGGGGGGGCCCTCAGCCTAGTATGGGGAGTAAAAAAATTCAACCACTATCTGCATGGGCAGAAGTTCACCTTGCTGACTAACCACCAATCACTTGTCTCCACCTTTAATCCAAAGAAGGGCGTTCCGGTGATGACTGCACAACGGCTACAAAGATGGTCCCTTTTTCTAGGGGCGAACCAATATGAAATAGAATATAAGGGCACGAAACAGCATGGAAACGCTGCTGGGCTATCACGCCTGCCAGTGCCTACTGTGGAGGAAGCACCAGCAGTGGACCCTATCGAAATATTTTATTCGTCGATAATTGAACGATTGCCAGTAACTAACGCGGATATAGAGAAGAAGACCCGCAATGATCCGACACTGTCTCGGGTATATGATTTGACGGTGAAGGGATGGCCAACACATGGCGACTCACTGTTGCCAGCATTCTCATCCAGAAGAGAACAGCTGTCAGTATGCCAGGGGACAGTGATGTGTGGATCCCAAGTGGTAATTCCACCCAAGTTAAGGGAGAGAGTGCTCAATGAGCTTCACGAAGGCCATCTGGGAGGGGTGAAAATGAAAAGCCTTGCTAGGGCTTATGTGTGGTGGCCGGGGATCGATCAACAAATCGAGGACCTAACAAAGAACTGCTCAGGATGCCAGAAGGTCCAAAATGCACCACCACATGCCCTTCTACATCCATGGGAGTGGCCCTCCTCTCCATGGCAACGGGTGCATATTGATTTTGCTGGTCCATTCATGGACTCAATGTTCTTAATAGCAGTGGATGCACACTGGAAATGGCCTGAGGTGATCAAAATGTACTCAACCACTACAGAGAAAACGATTGCAGTCCTACGGACCATATTTGCCAGGAACGGCTTGCCAGAGCAGATTTGCTCTGATAACGGACCACAGTTTGTGTCCGAAGATTTTCGGAAATTTATGAGAAGGAATGGGGTAAGGCATTACACATCTGCCCCGTATCATCCAGCCACAAATGGATTGGCTGAGAGGTTCGTACAAACCTTTAAAAAGGCGATAAGAGCCATGTGCGATGATGAAATTCCACTACAGCATAAGGTGGACAATTTCCTGTTAGCCTACAGAAATGCGACACATGCAGTTTCCAACCAGACCCCGGCCATGATGTTCTTTAACCGAAGTTTGAGATCTCGTCTGGATTTGCTCAGACCAAATGTGCGAAGAAATGTTGAGGATAAGCAATTCCAGCACATCAATGAGAAGCCGACACGGAGCTTCAATGTAGGACAACCAGTCTTGGCCCGCGACTACCGAACAGAGAAATGGCAACCCGGAATGATATGCACACGGCAGGGGCCATTAATGTACACAGTGGATGTCGGGAAGAACACTGTGAGACGCCACGTCGACCAGATCCTAGCATCACAGGAACGAGTCAACCCCATGTCTCGCATACCTGGGGATGAACCCGACATACCGGTAGCATCTACCTCAGAAACAGTAGCAGCGGAAACTGATGAACTAACCGACGAAAGGGCGCCAGAATCGCCTCCGCACCAAGAACAAGAACCTCAGGGAAGGCGCTATCCAGAAAGGATCAGGAAGCCGCCCCAAAGACTGAATCTATAAATGGACTATTTCAGTTTAATGTGCATGTTAAAGTGTTAACTGTTATTTGAATGTTATGGGTACTGTTAATCTAAAAGGGGAGGAATTGTAGTGTATGTACCTTTAAGAGAGAACTACTTTTACAGCTCCTGTATAGTGTAGTACCGGCAGTGACCACACCTAGATTTTAAGCCTTGAGCATGCCTCTGTACTGTTAGTCTTTGGCCTACCCTCCTCCAGTAAACACCTGTTGATTGTTAATTTACAGCCTCCGTCTAGTTATTGGAAAACATCATACTTTAAGAATCACGGATTCAACAGTTTGGATGTAAGCAAAACTCAAGATTTTATGAATCAGAAATTAACACAGTCTTATGAGAAGTTGCCAGTGTATAAAATTACAGGCAAATACAAATAACTACACTTATACAGGGAATGGGGAACACACGGCACATCGAGGGAAAGCAACTATCTTAACAATTCCCTTATCCATATCCCACCCCCTATACCTAACTAGATTAAGCTATGAGGGTCCAGAATTTATGCTCACCAATCAAAAGGGTTTGTTGGACTCAAAACAGCAGTGGGGTTCGGGGTTCGCTCTTGGTGCTCTCTGGAGCCTGCCGTCATCACGTGGTCTCCGGGCGCTGCAAAGGCATCGTCCAGGTTCAAGTACCCCAAAGTTAAAGTCTCTGTTTGGGTACTTTACCTTGCAGGGATGATTCCTCTTCTTCGGCCGACAGTTTTTTTAAATTCATTGATGGGATGCGGGCGTCGCTGGCTAGGCCTGCATTTAGTGCCCATCCCTAATTGCCCTTGAGAAGATGGTGGTGAGCCACCTTCTTGAACTGCTGCAGTCCATATGGTGTAGGTACACCCACAATGCTGTTAGGAAGGGAATTCCAGGATTTTGGCCCAGCGACAGTGAAGGAACGGCGATACAGGTCCAAGTCAGGATGGTGTGTGACTTGGAGGGGAACTTGTAGGTGGTGATGTTCCCATGCGTCTGCCGCCCTTGTCCTTCTAAGTGGTAGAGGTTGCAGGTTTGGAAGGTGCTGTTGAAGGAGCTTTGGCGAGTTGCTGCAGTGCATCTTGTAGATGGTACACACTGCAGCCACAGAGCGCCGGTGGTGGAGGGAGTGAATGTTGAAGGTGGTGGATGGAGTGCCAATCAAGCGGGTTGCTTGATCCTGAATGGTGTCGAGCTTCTTGAGCGTTGTTGGAGCTGCACTCATCCAGGCAAGTGGAGAGTATTCCATCACACTCCTGACTTGTGCCTTGTCGATGGTGGAAAGGCTTTGGGGAGTCAGGAGGTGAGACACTCGCCGCAGAATTCCCAGCCTCTGGCCTGCTCTTGTAGCCACAGTATTTATATGGCTGGTCCAGTTCAGTTTCTGATCAATGGTAACCCCCAGGATGTTGATAGTGGTGGATTCAGCGATGGTAATGCCATTGAATGTCAAGGGGAGATGGTTAGAGTCTCGCTTGTTGGAGATGGTCATTGCCTGGCACTTGTGTGCTGCGAATGTTACTTGCCACTTGTCAGCCCAAGTCTGAATGTTGTCCAGGTCTTGCTGCATATGGACACGGACTGCGTCAGTATCTGATGAGTCTCGAATGCTGCTGAACAGTGTGCAATCATCAGCGAACATCCCCACTTCTGACCTTATGATGGAGGGAAGGTCATTGATGAAACAGCTGAAGATGGTTGGGCCTAGGACACTGCCCCGAGGAACTCCTGCAATGATGTCATGTGACTGAGCTGAATGACCTCCAACAACCACAGCCAACTTCCTTTGTGCTAGGCATGATTCCAACCAATGGAGAGTTTTCCCCTTGATTCCCATTGACTTCAGTTTTGCTAGGGCTCCTTGATGCCACACTCGATCAAATGCTGCCTTGATGTCAAGGGCAGTCACTCTCACCTCACCTCTTGAGTTGAGCTCTTTTGTCCATGTTTGGACCAAGGCTGTAATGAGGTCAGGAGCTGAGTGGCCCTGGCGGAACCCAAACTGGGCATCAGTTAGAAGGTTATTGGTGAGTAAGTGCCGCTTGATAGCACTGTCGATGACACCTTCCATCACTTTGCTGATGATTGAGAGTAGACTGATGGGACGGTAATTGGCCGGGTCGGATTTGTCCTGCTTTTTGTAGACAGGACATACTTGGGCAATTTTCCACATTGCCGGGTAGATGCCAGTGTTGTAGCTATACTGGAACAGCTTGACTAGGGGCGCAGCTAGTTCTGGAGCACAAGTCTTCAGTACTATTGCCGGAAGGTTGTCAGGTTTGAGTTTGTGTGAAGATAGTCGCAGGTTGGCTGAGGCTGAAGGCCCGATGATTCGAAGCCTACCCTCAGTTCATGCCCTCAGTTCATCTCCTCAATTGGTCTTCCTCAGTTGGTCTTCCTCAGTTGGTCTTCCCTCCTCCCCTCATCGCGTCTCGCCTTGCCTGGCCTGAATTGTCCATGTCCGCCCGATGCAGTGCCTGGGCGATTTCCAGATGGAGTGGGGAAAAGCACGGGCAAAGGCCAGGGGGTAAGTGCGGGACGGGGAAAGAGCGACAGCCATGAGGGCGAGGGGCAGAAGAGCCGAGCAAAGAGAGAGGGATTGCTACCCTGGGCCTTCAATTATACTCTTTTCGAAAACCCTTATCTGCGCGCCAAATCAGGTTAGTTCTTTGTCTTAATCTTGGCGGGCTATTTTAAATAATGGTAGTGATCCATACTAACTGTTTTTAGATGGCCAGTAATCGCATCTACCGGCCCGATAATTGACTTGTTTTGTCATGAATGTTCCTTGATGGGCCTGTCCAGCCTCGATGGCTTTCTTAATCTGTTTCCGATTATATATGTAAACTGCTTGATGGCCTTAACTATTGGCCTAACTGAATTTAGATTTGTCTCCAATTCGGCCTAATACATAATTCAAAGTCCTGTCTGGTTTCAAAATACACAGTCTCTCTTCACAGAAACTGCAGATTTGGTTTCGATTTCTCCACAAGCTGCCTGTGTTGCAGAGTCCAAGTTTTAATATCTCACAGGCTTTCTGCCACAAGGCGCGGATGCCATCTTGGGTACCCTTTTTGATTTAAAATGTCCACGCAGGGTCCCTTTTATTAATAACAACCTTTGGGGAAATGTAGAAATTTTGCAAATCTTACACTCCCCCCTGTGATACTAAAACTTGCTTGAAGTATTGTACTTTTAAGGTGAGCAAAAACAATTTCTGACCCTCCATAGTCAACCTTCCCCTGTAATTACCTATCTAATATACCCACGACACATGCATTTCCCATTCCTCAAAAATATAATGTACATCAGCATACAGAGAGTAAAATTACAACCTTTACACACACATCCAAGCATGGAGGAGTCCAATACCCCTGCACCACTTGGTACACATATCTTTATTAAACCGCGTCGCAAAAAAAACAAAGAAAAACCTTTATTAAAAATAACAAACACAAAGAAACGATCCTTTAATCAAAAATACAGGGAAAAAGACTTAAACCGGCATATCTCCCTCCACCTTTACATAATGTTCCTTCCAGACCCTCTGGTTTTGGAATTCTGACCACTGACCCTTTCCCTTACACTGAATACAAACTAAATACAACACTATCCCTAACTGACAAACCACGAGAATGTGGGAAGCCAGTCTGATCCACGAAGGGACCTCCATGTTATTGAAAATTTTCCACCAGGGTGGAGTCACAATATCCAATATCTTAGTCCCTCTCTCTACTGTTTTCTGTTCGAGAGTGAATAAATGTTTCTGTGAAACTAAGCGGCTTTGAGTATTTTGGTAAGGTGTCCAGGGAGAGGGGGAATTTCATAGCCAAAGTGCGCTACGTACTTTTGCAAATTCGTAAAATTCTCCTTCACAGTGAGGTGAACAGTGGAGGGTTCAGGAATAGGAACAATTCGCTCCTGGGCCACTTGAACTTCTGCCTCGGGTTTAAAACAGAAATTGCTGTCACTAACCGGACACCAGCTATGCTGTCCATGCTGGTAGTGGGACGCGCCGGTGGTGACACAATATGTCCCACCTCCTATATATGCTACCTGCGGGGGAACATGGCCTTGGGCCATTGCCTCCATGGTACAATTTATAGGCTTCGCGCCAGCAGCTCTGAACCCACACTGCGGTTTTGAATAGGCATTCAAGTGCTGGGGACACAGGATTATGTGTGCTCCCCGGCTCCGGCATCCTGAGAGGTCAGTACCTGTCATAGCATGCTCCCACTTAATGACGTAAGGCGGGACCGCTGTGAAATGAATGTGTGCACCCCCTAGGAAAGATCTCTGCTTTTGATGTTGAGACGCAGACCTGGGATGAATACTGCGAGGTGTTGATGCATTTCTTTGAAGCAAATGATATAGATGATGTGGGAAAAAGGAGAGCTAATTTGCTCACTTCCATGGGAAGTCAGACGTATAGGTTAATGAGGAACTTATGCAGTCCTGCAAAGCCTGGAGACAGATCATTTGCTAACTTAGTGGCCTTGCTGAAGGGCCATTTCAATCCCAGACTGAGTGAGATTGTACAGCATTTCAAATTGAATTCACGGAACAGAAAACTGGGAGAGACTGTATTGGATTATGTAGTGGTGTTGAGGAAATTGGCACACAATTGCAATTACGGCAACAACCTGAAAGACATGCTGAGAGATAGGCTAGTTTGCGGGATAATGGATGATCGAATGCAGCGGAGATTATTGTCCGAGACTGGGCTTACGTATGAAAAAGCATTGGAACTTGCTCAAGCCATAGAGACAGTGAACTGAGATGTAAAAGAAATACAAGGTTCAGACTGGGCTACTACAAAGCAAGTTGCAGGTCAGGTTATTGTGCACAAGTTAAACAGGTGTCAGGAACCACTACATGAGCATGTAAAGGCATGTTATAGATGCAATGGTGATCACCTGGCGAGGGAATGCAGGTTTCTGGAGGAAAAGTGCCACAAGTGTGAGAAAAAAGGGCACATAAAATATGCATGCAGGGCAAAAGCAATCGTGGAGGAATACAAACCACAAGGGGGAGGAAAGCAAAACCTAGGAAGAGAAGTGAAAAAACAGGGAGCACATCACATCAGCGGAGAAGCTGAGAAAGAAGACAACATGTTCATAATGCATAGTATGGTAGAGAACATTCCAAAAGTGGATCCTTTCACTTTGCAACTGACAGTAAATGATTCTAAGGTCAACTTTGAAGTGGATACAGGATGCAGGGTGACCATAATGAACAGGGAGGAGTACTCAAAATTGTGGAACCGTGCAAAAGTTCCAGAGTTAAAATCTTGCTCTATGCAGCTTAAAACATATACCAGTGAACGAGTGGCAACATTGGGTACAGCTACTGTAACTGTGCAACACAGGGACACCATGGAACAGCTACCTGTAGTTGTAGTATCGGGTTCTGGACCAAACCTGTTAGGTCGGGGCTGGATACAAGAACTTAAATTAGATTGGGGAGCAATAAATCAAATAGAGGGAGGCAAACAGTTGTCTTTGCAGGAAGTGTTGATTGAACATGAGAACGTGTTCAAGGAAGAACTTTGCACATTTAATGACCCCCCAGCTAAGATTTATGTAGACAAGGAGGCACTGCCAAGGTTTTTTAAACAACGACCTGTGCCGTATGCCATGAAACCGAAGGTAGAGGCTGAGCTTGACCGTCTTTTGAGAGAGAACATTCTGGAACCCGTGAAATGTTCAGAATGGGCAGCTCCCATTTTACCTGTTTTAAAACCGGACAATTCGGTAAGACTCTGTGGAGATTATAAATTGACAGTAAATAGGGTGTCTAAACTAGAACAGTATCCTATTCCCAAAACAGAGGATCTCTTTGCAAACCTGGCTGGAGGGAAGAAATTCACAAAGCTGGATATGAGTCATGCACACTTGCAGATTACACTAGATGAGGAATCCAAGAAGTATGTAACCATAAATACACACAAGGGTTTGTTTACCTATAACCGCTTACCATTCGGTGTCTCATCTAGTCCAGCTATTTTCCAGAGGACTATCGAGGGTGTACTGCAAGGGATCCCACATGTTTCAATCTATCTGGATGACATTCTGGTGACGGGAAGAACCGACCAGGAGCATCTGAGCACTCTGAGAGAGGTACTACAAAAATTGGATAAGACTGGGTTACGGCTCAAGAGGTGTAAGTGCACTTTCCTGGGGAATGAGGCCGTGTTCCTGGGACACAGAGTGGAGCCACCGGGCTCCATACAATCAAGGAGAAGGTACAAGCACTGCAGGAGGCCCCAGCTCCTACTAATGTGACTGAGTTAAAAGCTTACCTGGGACTGCTAAACAATTATAACAGATTTTTACCAAACTTGGCAACAGTGTTAGCACCTCTTCACAAACTTCTGCGCAAGGAGACACAGTGGCAGCGGGAAGAGGAACAGAGGGTTTCATTTGAACAGTCCAAGAAACTGATGCTGTCCTCGGATGTGCTGGTTCACTACAATGCAGAAAAAGACATCATTCTCTCTTGTGATGCTTCACCTTACGAGGTGGGGGCGGTTCTTTCACACAGCTTGGAAGATGGAACAGAAAGACCAATAGGGTTTATGTCTCGAACTCTGACACTGGCGGAAAAAACTATTCCCAGTTAGATAAAGAGGGGTTAGCAGTAATGTTTGGGTTACGGAGGATTCACATGTACAAATATGGCAGGAAATTCACCATATGCACCGATCATAAACCTCTTCTATCTCTTTTTAATGAAATGAAGGCAGTACCACAGATGGTGTCACCCCGGATCCAGAGGTGGGCAGTGACGTTGAGGGCATATGAGTATGTCATCGTTTACAAGGCGGGCAAGTACCATGGGAACGCAGATGCCTTGAGCCGTCTTCCACTGCCAGGTACACCTATCCGTGCAGCTCCAGAGGACAGAGTTTTGATGTTGGAGGACACGGACACGGCAATTGTGACCACAGAACAAGTAAGGACATGGATCGGTAAAGATCCAGTACTGTCTAGAGTCCGAGAATATGTGATGAGGGGTTGGCCACAGCATCCGGAAGGGACTGATTTCATACCTTACAGTGTCAGGAAGACAGAGCTGAGTGTGCAGGATGGTTGCGTGGTGTGGGGAGCACGAGTGATTATTCCACAGCCAGCACAACAGTCTATCCTAGGGCAACTCCATCAGTATCATCCTGGAGTTTCGCGTATGAAAGCCTTGGCAACGAGTTACTTGTGGTGGCCAAAGCTAGATGAGGAGATAGAAAATCTAGTCAAGACATGCAGCACTTGTCAAGTACACAGGAAGGCACCAGCAGCGGCTCCTCTCCACCCCTGGGAGTGGCCGGATAAACCATGGAGAAGATTACATGTAGATTATGCGGGTCCATTCATGTGAAAAATGTTCCTCATAATCATTGATGCCCATTCCAAATGGATGGATGTTTATCCTGTAAATTCTGCTTCATCTACTGTTACTATAGACTGCCTGCGTAGGAGTTTTAGTAATCAAGGGCTACCGGAGATCGTAGTAAGTGACAATGCCACGTGTTTTGTGAGTACCGAAACAGAAGAGTTCATGAGAAACAATGGCATAGTGCACGTGACCTCAGCTCCATATCATCCATCTTCAAATGGACTTGCGGAGAGAGCCGTACAAACATTTAAGGAGATGATGAAAAAAAGTGCAGAAGGGAGTTTGGCAGCCAAGGTGTCACGAGTTCTGTTCAGCTACAAAATAACACCTCAATCTACCACAGGACTCTCTCCTGCTGAGCTGTTGTTAGGATGTCGACTATGCTCCACTCTTGACCTGGTTCACCCAGATCTAAAAAGGAAGGTGGAAAACCGACAAATCAAACAAAAGGAGAACCATGACAGAAGGACAAAGAGCCGCAGTTTTGGAGAAGGAGATGCGGTCCTTACCAGGAATTTCAGTTATGGTCCAAAATGGATTCCTGGTGTCATAGGCTCAATGACCGGTCCAGTATCACATATGGTCATGGTGGGAACTGGTCAGGTAGTACGCAGACATGTAGATCAGATACTGACCAGACCAGGGGAAATAGAACTGGAGGTTCCAGAGGAGATGTCAGAGGACAAGTTGGCCCCCAGTTATCCAAATGCATTGGTGGTACCACCACCACGAACAGAGCCAGTTCCACCTGAACCCCTTCATCAAGAGGAAACCATCGTAGCAGAGTCAGATACTCTGAGTACTGCTCAGAAGCAGCAGGTGGCTCTACCACAACCAAGCAGGGACTTGACTGTAAGACGTTCACCAAGGACTCACAAGCCGCCAGAGAGATTGATAACGACCTGCTAGATTCGTTCAGTATGGGCTATCGTTAAAGGAGTTTCCTTATGGGACTTTTTAAGAATGTTGTTAAGAAATTACGGTTCAACTTAAGAGGGGAGGGATATAGTAATCTGGGATGTAATGTTTAAGTTATCCACCAGATGGAGCCAAATATTAAGGGTTCACATTCACCAGTATTTAAGGTAATGGGTCATGTATTAAATGTCCTGGTACACCAGTTTATACGGTAATGTGGCATTTCATTATGGGTATGACTCAGAGGTTCATCCTCCATCTTGGCTCGTGCAGTAAGAATTATGTGCCTGGATTCCAGCTTGTAAGAGCTATGTCTCTCTGCTACACCGTGTAAATAAACAGTTGGGTTTTGTTCCTAATATCTCGCTTCTCTCAGTTTCTGACCTTACCACTCGGATATCACAGTGGTGTAGAGTTTGGTCTTGTCCACGTGAGCAAAATCCAACTCGTAAAACTTCTTGAACATGTCCTTTAATAGGGCCTGGTTTAGCTGCTCTGTTTCCTTGAGGCACCACTCCGGTAGATGTACCTCAGTGAGATTTAAAATCACGGAGGCTACCGCGTAGTGTACCCCCTGGTACAGCATCTGATCGGTGGGGACAAGTACCAACCCATTCCCTGGTCCCTTGGTGGCGGTGTGGCAACCTTCCCTGGAAAACCTCACCACCTGCGCCGTGGGCGGGGGCTTACGGGGGCGGGTTACCAGCTCAGTGGCATTGACTGGGATCGGGGAGTATGGGACCACACACACATTCCAGCTGGCATCCCACCTTATCCCCTTCCCGGTGTCGTGCCACTGCCGGTGTAAAACGATGGATATGCCTGCAGGGCAGACCGTCTCTGACCCCCACAAACAGATATAAATCCCTTGATCCGGATCCCACCACTTGTCCTAACACACGCTTAGTCCTCCATGAGTCCCGGTAATCGTCCAATGGGTGTTGTTCCCCAACCGTTCCCACTTGACTTCGGGGTTCCTCATGTCCATGCTCAACTTTCTGAGCCACCACCACCTATCCAGTGGAATGTTTCCTTTACACGTCAAATATATTCGCTTTCCAACGGTGACGCTAACCCTTGTGGTAACGATTCATACCCTGGGGCACTGGAGGGAGGCTTCCCCGTACATGAATCCGGTTTGGCTGGAGTACTGAGACGAATTGGACCCTAACCATCCTGGCCACCTTCCCTCGTGGAAGTAAACGGTGGTTTCCTCCGCATCCCGTTCACCGCTCCCATCGATCGCGAGGGGCGCTCCGTCTCCTGAACACCCGTAGATGTGGGAGTCCTGGACATCGCCCCATCTCCCTGTGCTCATCCCAATCAGGGCGAATAGGATCATGATCCCTTCCATCCCAAAAGTCTTTCTGCAAAAAGATGTAAAAGAACATGCAGCCAGGTCCCCAAGAGATTCTCTGGCTTGGTGAAGCATGGTCGGGTCCTGTGACCTCGACCCAACTATTCACTCTTAACAGACTACTTAACATAAAACTACCCATCACCTTATTTAACTTAAATCAAAAACACCCAAACATAAGCTAAATAATTACACTTTACTTAAACTAAAGCTTAAACTAAAACTATGTACATCCGCCGCCCGTCTCCGGGCGGCCAGGCTAATCCCTGGTTGGACTGCGGCTTGCCGCTACCCCCGGCGTGACCGCACCGTCCTTTACTGTTGGTCCCTCGCAGCCCGTGGCTGCTGGCTGAGGACCTGTGTCCTTGGACCTCTCCCTGACTCGAGGGGCGGCCCTTGGTAACTGGAGGGCTGGTGACCATGGCTTTCTCGGCTGGGGCATCCGTGGGGACCTTCTAGGGGCTTTGACGGGTGGGGCTTTCTTGGCCGCTGGGCCTTTTACCCGAACCGCTGCTCCCCCAGGCTTGACCCATCCCGAACCTGGGCTGGGGCAGGTAACTTTTCGCAGCCTGCTGCTGCGAGCTGAGAGTCTCCACCCCCAGGTCCCACGGCTGGGTCCGGGGCGGGGTTTTCGACCTCAGGTCCCTCCCTCTCTACACCTGGGTTAGGGGTGGGGTTTTTGCACTCAGGTCCCTCCCCCTCGTCTGGATCCCAGAAGTGTGGGGGAGTGTCCCAATCGATGGGCGGGATGGCCCCTCCCTTCAAGCAAGCCACAGCGCCTGCCTGTGCGGTCTGTGGACTCACTCCTGCTGCAGGCTGAGGATCTTTATCCGCAGACCTTTCCCCAACTGGCTGCTTTCCCCTTTCAGGCATAAACAGCTTACACTGGTTAATATGGAACCATTTTGTACGCCGGGGCATCTTCACGGCATATACCATGGGGCTGGCTTTATCTACAATACTGTAGGGCCCCAAGTACAATGGTTCCAAACTACCTATTCGGGCATAATTCCTTACCATAACCTGATCTCCTATCTCCCACTCATGGTGCTTTCTCGGTTCAAGCAGCAATCGGTTACTCCGATGCTGCCTTCCCATGTTCCCAGCCGCCTGCTCATGGACCTACTTCAGGTGCTCAAAAAGGTTTCGGGCAAACCTGTCCCGGTTTACCTCCCTGAGCTGACCCTCCGTGAGCACCGGGGCTAGTACATGGGTGGGGGTCCACATAACCCTGCCAGTCATTAGCCCGTACGGGGAATACCCCGTGCTTTTAGACTGGCTGGCCCGGATCCCCATCAAAACCAACGGTAGGGCTTCGGCCCATTTACGGGGCGAGTCCACCGTTTCCTTTCTCAACCTTTCTTTGAGGGTCCGATTCATGCGTTCTATGATCCCGGATGACTGGGGGTTGTGGGCTATGTGCCATTTCCCCTTAATGCCTAGCACCATCAGGGTGTTCTGCATCACCTGTCCGGTGAAGTGGCTCCCTTGGTCAGACTCCACAAACTGTAGTAGTCCCCATCTCGAGAACACTTCCCGGACCAGGATCCTGGCAGTACCCAGAGCTGTGGCAGTTCTACAGGGGAAGGCCTCTACCCACTTGGTAAACACGTCCACCAGGACTAGGCAGTATTTATAGCCTCCCTGGGCAGTGGGCAGGGGCCCGATGTAGTCGACTTTTATCAACTGCCATGGTCCCTCTACCCTCCTGACGTGTCCCATAGGGACCTTCCTTTTGTGGGGGTCAGGGTTGTTCGCAGCACACACAAGACAGCCTGCACAGAACTCGCGGACATCGTCCCTGAGTCCCGGCCACCATCCCGCCTGTTCCACCCATTGCCAGGTGGTCTCATGCCCAGGGTGTCCCGCTCCTGGACCTTCATGGGCCAGTTGAAGGAATTCCCTCCGGTGCTGCTGCAGCACAACCCACTGTTCCCCCCGGAACAGCATGCCCTCTTTAACGGAGAGGGTCGCTGTGTCGTATGGACCTTCGACTCCCTTTCTCTCAGCTACAGCACTGAGGACTGCTTTGAGGACGGGGTCTTGGGCTTGGACCGTCTTAAGGTCTGGGGCTAACGCTACCCCTACACTCCCTTGGGTCCCGTCCTTACCCCTGACACGCCGCCATGGGTCTGGACCCAAATGGGTCCCAGAAAGTGCCTGTGCGGGCACACTCCTTGGTGAGCAAGTGAGCCTGCTGGTTGCCTTGGCATTGGGGTTCCGTGGAGGAATGGTCCTTCACCTTGTGGATGAAAACCTCCCTTTCCTTCCACACTGCTGCCAGGATCTTTTCCAGCAGGGGCTTTACTGTGAGGGGTCTCCCATCAGTGGAGGTATATCCGCGGCGGGACCAGATGGCTAGGTACTCCATGCATGAATTGTATGTGAACATGCTGTCCGAGCAAATCGTGTAGGGGGTGGGGAAGATTTCGGGGTGTGTAACAACGTACACCACCGCGGACAGTTCAGCCTGCTGGGCGCTCATGGTGCTGGGGAGCTTAATCGCCAGGGCAATGTTTGCCGCTGGGTCATAAACTCCACACCCCGTGTAACGCTCACCAGCAGATACCGTGCTGGAACCATCTACATAGATTTCGCGGCCTGTGGGATGTATCCCGGCCCATAAACCTATGTTTACTTCCCAAACCCCTTCAATGAAACACCAGTGGACTGTTCCAGGATATACCATGTTGACTGCGAGCTTTGGCTCACAGAGACCCTTCACCTTCAGATCCATCTGTGAGAGGGGCAAGGTCCAGCGAGCAATACGGGCACTGCTCACTGTCCCAACCTTGACCCTCCCGTCCAGAAGCATCTGGGTGGGTGTGTGATGGGTGAGGAGAGTGATGGGAGAGGTGCCTGTGAAGATCAATGATCTTTTCACAGCCCAATGTGTGGCCAAAAGATGCCGCTCACAATTGGAATAGCTCCTTTCCACATCTGTGAGTATCCTGGAGGAGTAGACCACCGGCCTCAGCTGGCCGTGCCGCTCTTGGAGCAGCACAGTACTCAGGCTGTCCCCGCTGGCTGCTACCTCCAGGAAAAACTCTTTCCCCCCATCTATGGCCTCTAAAGCTGGCGCGGTCTGCAAGTCTTTCTTGAGCCTGACAAATGCTGCCTGGCAACCCTCATCCCAAAGCCACTCCACTCCCTTGTGTAGGAGTCGGAGCAGAGGGGCTGCGGTGGCTGCATAGTCCTCAATAAATTCTCTACAGTACCTGGTTAGCCCCAGGAATGACCTCACACCCGTTACTGTGTTAGGAACCGGTAGTCCTTGTACCGCCTCCCTCCTAGCCTTATCTATGGCCCTTTCTCCGGCGCGCACGGTCAGGCTGAGGAATTTCACCTCCTGCTGGCCGATCTGCGCTTTCCTGGGATTTACCTTGAAACCCTTCTGCCCTAACAGCTCCAGCAGTTCGGCCATTAGCGGGCCATGCTCCTCTTTCGAATCGGTGAACAGGAGCAGGTCATCCACATATTGAGCCAACTGTCTGGGCTGTCTAAAATCCTTCAAACTGTTGGCCATGCACTGATGGAAAATGCTGGGGCTGTTGTGGAAGCCCTGTGGCAAACAGCTCCATGTGTACTGTTGCCCTTTAAACGTAAAGGCAAACTTGTATTGATCCTCCCTCCTTACAGGGATGGACCAAGACCCATTTGAAATATCCAGCACCGTGAAAGTGGTCGCGGATGCTGGAATACTCCCGATGAGGTCGGCAACTGCTTCTACTGTGGGTGCGCAGTCTGGGATGTTACTATTGAGCACTCGATAGTCCACCATGGCCCTCCAGGAATTGTCCGGCTTTCTGACCGGCCATAACGGAGAATTCACGTGGGTAGCTATCGGTCTCAGAACTCCCTGCTGCACTAACGAGGCCATGGCTGCTTCCATGTCCGGCTCTGCTTCCCTGGGGAAGTTTTACTGTTTCTGTGGTCGGGCCATGGGGTCCCCGTCTACGCTGACCTCAAACCCTGTGACCCTCCCGCAGTCGTGTTTGTGAGTGGCAAATGTGGCCAGGTGGGCCTGCACAAATGCCTGGAACTCCGGTGGGGTGTTGCTGACCATGAGCCCGAGGTTATAATCCGCTTTGGGCTTCATGGTGCAGAGGGTCCCCTTCCCTTCCTTTCCCGGGATTACTACAATCTCACCGTTCTTTACTTTACCTGCCCCGCAAAGGCAGTGATTCCTCAAATCCACTAGGATCCCGTGACCCACGATAAAGTCTTCCACCCTCCACATCCCATTTCATCAGGACACACGTCCACTTGGAGCGGAGCGGTCCTATCCGAATGGCGAGAGGGATGGAAAATGAGCCGGCCTGTTCCCTACCCGTGAACCCCGATAGACTGTATGGGACCCCGCTGGAGAGAGGCGAGGTGATGGGGTTAGCTGAGTAGACCACGGTGCATGATGCCCCTGTGTCTAACAGATAGGTCCCTGTCACCTTTTCCACCTCCATCTCCAAAAGGGGTCTTTTCCACTCATCATATCGGAGAGAACACAGATACACAGGCTGCGCTGGCTCTGGTCACGGCTGTGGGTTGGATGGGGCGGATGGGGTGAGAGCACCAGTGGCGGCTGCTACTCTCCCCTGGCCAGTCAGTAAGGACCTCATGGCATCCAAAAGTGACTCGACCTCTGCGGAAGGGGTCCCTACCCCCACCTTTTGGGCTGGGGCTGTGGGATGCTTTCCCTTGCTATCCTTCCAAGGGTTTTTGCACTCCTTCCGCCAGTGACCATCCTTCCCACACCCGTAACAATTCGCCTTTGTGTTGGGGGGTTACTCCCTTCCTGGTGCCACTCTTTCATACCCAGTCCGGGTTTTATCTCATGCACCTTCCCCTTGGGTGGGTGTGCATCGGCTCCCCTACCGTTTTTGTAAGCCAGAGTGAGCTGCCTAATTACCGTGAGTTCTGTGGTCTGGGGATCTTTGGGGTCGAACCAGGCTTCTGCCCGGACCTGTGGCAAGCTGTTCGCCACCAGACAACGGAGCCAATGCATCAGGGAATCTCCGTTCAGGAACGCCCGGCCCGGCGTCCCCGGGCAAGCCTTCCGGTACACCGGGGTTTCCCCAGAGAGCTGGATCGTCCTCTCCACGTGGGAGAAAGGACTTCCCTCATCCATCCCCATGGCCTCCAGAACCGCATCTCTAAGCTCCTCGTACCCGCTCTGCCCCCTTTTACACTCGTCAGAGAGGGATGGGAGGAGATTACTCTCCAGGGAGAATAGCAGCATCTTGGCCTTCTCAGCATCATCGCAGTAGTTGACGCTGGCGGTCTGCTCTATTTCCCTGAAGTGGATCGAGGGGTCTCCCTTTGCAGAAAGCTTCGGGATATGGTTGACCATAATCCTGAGCTGTTGGGTGTTAAAGGGTAACACGAACTGGTTTTGGAGAGGTCCCTCATTGTCGCCATTGGCGGGTGAGCCGAACCTCCGATGCCGCGCTGGGCACATCGGTCCCGGCTCTGGCCTCTCAGGCGGGGTTTGCTCTACCTCCGCCTCCACCTCTGGCTCCACTTCGGGTTCCACCCCCGGTTCCACCCCCCCTTGCTGCCAAGCCTCACTGAAACTTGGTGCTACGGGTGGTGGCCATGAGGTCTCCTCTCTCTCAACCGGGTCATCCCTAGGCACTACCGGTGATGTTGGAACTGTCCTCCCCTCGTTCCCCATAAAATCTGCCTGGCCTGCCTTTGGGCTTATGAGGCATACCATGCCTTTTGCCTTCCGGAGGGCCCGGCTCAGATTTTCTATCCTCTCTCTACAGGGGCCGAGGTCTGCCTCCTCAAACCCCTGTTCACTTGCTAGCTTGTAAGCGGCTTTCACCTCCCGCACTCTCTCTTCCTGTTCCCTAATCTGCCTTGCCAAGCGGGCGTTTTTCTCCCGCAACCTTAACTCATTTCCCTTGGCCTTGGTGACTTGGCACCATAGGTATTCCAACTGGGCCTTGTGTTCTCCCACTAAATGCACTCTTTCTTGGTTCAAAGCCTGCAAAGCAACTAATAACTTCTCCCCTGCGAGAGCCTTATCCTGGATCTCCAGGGCTGACTCCCTTAACTCGACTGCCTGTGCTGCAACGAGCCTGTCCAAAAGCTGGACCTGCTTTTTAAAGCACATCAGCCAAACTGCCTTCTCTAAGGACTTCTTGTGTTCCTTTCCCTCTGCCCACTTAGCTGCTGCACCTACCGAACGCCCAGCATTTAACAGAGTGGTGATCCACTTCTTAGTGATATTCACCTTGCTAAACACATAATCAGAAATCCTTTCCTCCATCATGGTTCACTCATCCGAACCATTGTCTACTGTATCGCAACCCTGTTGCTGGTGTCCTGCCGCGGTCGCCATTCTGTAGGGGGTGGCACGTGAGCCCAGTCAGTTATTCCTCTGACTGCCCGTGAGCAGTTCGAATCGCTCCCACGCCCCTGAGATTCTCGACACCGGACTTAGGTACAGGTAGCGATACAGAAAAGACTCGAGTAGACAGGTGGTTTGGATGTAAGCAAAACTCAAGATTTTATTAAACAGAAATTAACACAGTCTTATGAGAAGTTACCAGTGTATAAAATTACAGGCAAATACAAATAACTACACTTATACAGGGAATGGGGAACACACGGCACATCGAGGGAAAACAACTATCTTAATAATCCCCTTATCCTTATCCCACCCCCTATACCTAACCAGATTAAGCTACGAGGGACCAGAATTTATGCTCACCAATCAAAAGGGTTTGTTGGACTCAAAATAGCGGTGGGGTTCGGGGTTCGCTCTTGGTGCTCTCTGGAGCCTGCCGTCATCACGTGGTCTCCGGGCGCTGCAAGGGCATTGTCCAGGTTCGAGTACCCCAAAGTTAAAGTCTCTGTTTGGGTACTTTACCTTGCAGGGATGATTCCTCTTCTTCGGCCGACAGTTTGAGTTTGTGTGAAGATAGTCGTAGGTTGGCTGAGGCTGAAGGCTCGATGATTCGAAGCCTACCCTCAGTTCATCTCCTCAGTTCGCCTCCTCAGTTGGTCTTCCTCAGTTGGTCTTCCTCAGTTGGTCTTCCCTCCTCCCCTCGTCGCGTTCCACCTCGCCTGGCCTGAATTGTCCGTGTCCGCCCGATACGGTGCCGGGGCGATTTCCAGATGGAGGGGGGAAAGGCACGGGCAAAGGCCAGGGGGTAAGCACGGGATGGGTAAAGAGCGACAGCCACGAGGGCAAGGGCCAGAAGAGCCGAGCAGAGAGAGAGAGATTGCTACCCGGGGCCTTCAATTATACTCTTTTCGAAAACCTTTATATGCGCGCCAAATCAGGTTAGTTCTTTGTCTTAATCTTGGCAGGCTATTTTAAATAATGGTAGCGATCCATACTAACTGTTTTTAGATGGCCGGTAATCGCATCTACTGGCCTGATAATTGACTTGTTTTGTCATGAATGTTCCTTGATGGGCCTGTCCAGCCTCGATGGCTTTCTTAATCTGTTTCCAATTATATATGTAAACTGCTTGATGGCCTTAACTATAGGCCTAACTGAATTTAGATTTGTCTCCAATTTGGCCTAATACATAATTCAAAGTCCTGTCTGATTTCAAAATACACAGTCTCTCTTCACAGAAACTGCAGCTTTGGTTTCGGTTTCTCCACAAGCGGCCTGCGTTGCAGAGTCTAAGTTTTAAAATCTCACAGGCTTTCTGCCACAAGGCGCGGACGCCATCTTGGGTACCCTTTTTGATTTAAAATGTCCACGCAGGGTCCCTTTTATTAATAACAACCTTTGGGGAAATGTAGAAATTTTGCAAATCTTACAGTGCACATAGGCTAGTGAATGAAAAAAACACATTGCTTGTCTGTATGTGCAAGCTGAGATACTCAGCCTGTACCTGGCCACCAGAAATGGTGTCCTCTTCCCCTGGAAGAGTGTTGGGAGCACTGCTGGTGAAAACCTTCACCGCCAGCAGTTCTACCACAGTGCAAACTTCTATCATCAGCAGCATTATAAAATAATTAAAAACATTAATTAAAGGTTATTAAAAATTAGACTAGGAATAGGATGTCTAGAGATTGTTCAGTTTACAGGAGCTAGAGTACAAGAATACTCGAGAATATCTGATGCTTTTCCATTCTTTAAAAATAGTGCTGAAACATGATCCGAAAAACTACAAGCTTGTCAGTCAGTGTGTGCTTATAGTGGGAACATATTGAAATGCAATAAAACATAGACTATTTAAGTAACATTTAAAGAGATTAAAAACAATTGTGTAGTTTTTATGAATTTCTGCTCCAGGCATTAACTCAGCCCTGGGCGCACATATTAGGAATTTGGTCATAAAGGTTAGTGTAGTCGCAGGACTTTCTATTCGTTAAATTTAATTGACATAGAATCTTGCTCCCATTGAGCAGAACTCTGCACCAAGAAGGAATCTCACAATGTCAGCCAGAAAACCAAAGGTACTGTTGAGAAACTTTGTACAGTTCTTCCACCTACTTTTTCAGTCCTCTGGTCTAAGTGGGGCGGGGTGGGGGGTGGAATCTCCCCCAAGAAAACCCTGAAATCCCAGGGCAACATAAAGGGAATAGAACCATGTATTATAGGTTTCCTTTCCCTTTTTCCTAACCTTTGTGCTAGGGAATGGGTGGTCCTAGGAGTGAAGATCAAAAAAATTGAACTTATATATGCTGTAAATATATAAATGCTATATATGTTTGTTTGGATTGTAAGTGGGGATAGGGTAGTCTTGTAGCATAAAGAATCTTTTTCTTCCACATTATACTAATTTCCATACCTTGTACACTTCTCTTCAGCTCCCCAGCCACAGGAATAACTTTATTCCAGAGAGGAGCCTCGGCTGTCAGGGGTGCTTATTGCAAATTGTGGGGGCCCCGCCTACAATTTCCCAATACGTGCTCCCATTGGGAGAAGACTTGGTATCATGACTTTGTACAATCATCCCTCTAAAATGCAATTGTGTTATTAAAAGGAAAGAGAAGTTATATGAGATGTTCCCCCTTTCCCTAAAGTATAGGTCACTAACCATATTATTTCTGCCAAGACAAATAATATCGACTATTTTCCGAAAGTATGCAGAAAAGCCACAAAAATTGAAACCGAGCTTGTTTCTGGTAAGAGTGCATTCAAGCACACAACGCAGAAAGAAAACCATTTTAAGTATCTCTTTTTTCAGTGCAAAGTTGATGGGGAGTTTTACTCCATTTTTTGTGTGCTTGTTATGTCAGCAACCATGCAGTTGATGCAAGATGATGTCCATACTCTACGATAAACAGTTTACTGAACAATAGCATAATCAAGCTCAGGATATATACGGAGCATAAAAAGAAATTAGAAAAAATAATCAGTGCGATGCAATGGTTTCCTAGCCTGCGGCATTCTCATTCTTTTTTTTACCATTCCCAGGATACATTTTTAACCTTTTCCTATACACACATTGTTACATGTATGGGTTAATTTTCAGCTTTGCTACTTGGCCAGTAACCTGGTGGAACAGATCACCCAGCTGTTGTAGAACCTATTGACCTACAACCTCCGCCAGGTAACCAGGTGTCAAAGTTGAAAAGTACCACCATTGGATTTTCAGCTGTATTAATAAACACTTCTGTTGACATGTCTAGGCAATGTTAGAAACTGGTGATTGTAAATGTTTTGCTAGTATAAGTAATGCAGCACTCCCCTACAGAAGTCGAGGAAGACTGACACAAGGGTAAAGATCAGAGTATGACACCTCAACACCACACAACATTAAGAATAATAACCTATCCCAACACCATCCCAACACAAGGTAGGAAAGGCCCAAAACCATCATTTGGGGCTTCTATAGCGTGTAATTAAAAACAAATTTCCTAGCAGGCCTTACAATCTGCATTACCACCTGGGACGAGAATTTCCTCGGAGCACCTCCCATTCCATCACTGTAACGTTGGCGGAAATGCAGCAGCAACTCTGTTTATATGCGAAAGCAGGGTTTCCACCGCGCTTCTGGTTAAGTTACAGCGGAGGAGCAGAAGAAACTCCGAGGACATTCACAGCCATTAAATTTGATCCCTAAGCAAATCAACCCTTGGGATGAAATGCTGCAAATCTTCTCTGCTTTTGATTTATTTTTAAACTCACCTGGTAGTGTAACTATATACTTTATAAAATTAGGCTAAAACAATAAATGTAGATTTGCCTTTTTTATATATTCTTTATCCTAACTTTAATATTTTCACTGATATTTTAATTAATTAAATAATTGGGGTTAGAGTTTCCGCTTTGGGTGCAATCAACAATCCAGGCACAAATTGCGCCCAAAGTCGCGCTAGTTTTCCGAATTGAATTTTTTGCTCAAGTTTCTGCTCAAACTCATTTGCATATCGTTGAACATAAAGGCCCAGTAATTCCTCTCCTAACGCGTGAGTACGGATGGGGTACTCACGTGTGTGCCCGGAGGAATTGCCGATTTTCAGCATGCACAGCGCATGCGGGGAAAACCGGCATTTCCTCTCCTCTGACCCAAGGGGTTAAGAGGCTGAACACGTGCGCGCAGGAGTCTGCGCGTGCGACTTGGATTTCCTTTATTTTTAGAGAGTTGCGCATGTGTAAAGGCCTCCGGTTTTTACGCATTGAAAAACCACACGTAAGTACTTAGTTTTACAGGTAAGTGGTCTATTAATACAATTTATAAAAAAAAATTCCACAGGTTTATTATTTTTAAAGAATTTACAGTAAGGTAAGTTTAGTTTTAGCCCCGATTTTTTATATAATAATTTTTTCAAATTTTAAAATTATTGTTTAAAATAGTTTTTTACAGTTATTTATGGTTCATTTAAGTAGTGCAATGTTTTTTTAAATTTTCTTTCAAGTTTAAGTAATGTTTTGGGGCCAGGAGTTTTCATGAGTTTGACAGCTCTTACTGTCAAACTCATGAATGAACTTTTGCAACCTCCCATTGGTTGCCCTGTGCTCACGTGATCCCAGCCGGCTCATCGCACTAAGTACGCCGTTGGGTCACGCACGCACAGCGTGGCAGGACCTCAGGCGGGCCAGTGAGAGGAAATGCAATGCGGGCCACGATTCAAATGTCAGTGCGCCGGGTAAGTGCACATCGGGGGCTTGCACACGCGGCAAGCTCCCGATCCTAATTTCAGGGTCAATATCTTCCATGAACCAATATACTGTACCTTGATGTATTTAAGAGTGGTAACCTGATACAGTTTTATTAATATAACTCAAAATGGGTTCATCACAAAAAAATAAGCATTTTTAATAAGAGTGTGCAGTCCACCACCTGTGAGTAACCCGATTTTAAATTGAAAATGACATAAAGCTATACAGAACCATTTACTAGTTTCATTGGTGTACACTAGTCAGTTTCTTAGTGAGATAAATGTTTTTTACTGTTTAAAAGCTTTTAGTGCCTATTAGTGTCCTTCCGCCTAAACAAAAAGAGGGAGAAATTCGGTATGTTAGCGCCTCCCGTTAGCACCTGGCGGGGACGCTAATGGGGCGCTAAGGAGGTAGCGACCGAGCACGGAAAATGCAGCGATGCCCGCGAACTTCAGTGCCGGTTTAGCGCAGGTGTTAACTCTTACCGCCTAGGCCTCTAGCGCCTCGCTGATCATGATGTCATAAAGTGCACAGCGCCCCGTTATCGTCCCAGATGTGAAATTGCCTCCCGCCCCCTGCTGTATCGCTGGGCGTGAACAACGGCAAGAAGAGGAGGCGTTGTCACCTCGGCTGGCCGCTTGGGGAGCGCTAATTAAAGGGAATGGTTTTCAGGTAGGCCAACCTTTCTTATTTGCACCAGTCTGGTGCCTGCTCAAAGTTTTTGATGTTTCATTGCTGCAAGATGTCCAAGCCTGCCACTTTGTGAGAGTGTTTGGGGCTGTAATGGCAGTCGCCCAGGTCGCCTGGCAATGCAGAACTGCCGACAAGTAGGTTGTGCACCATCATTGGCCCTTCCCTTTAAGTGAGGGAAGCAGCCTCTGATACCATTAGCAATGCACTCCAAATTGTTCAGCCGCTATTGCCCCACTCTCGGACTTTAGCGCCCTAAGACAAGTGGTTAGCGCTTGATTTAGCGCTCCACTTCCCTCCTGGAGTGCTAATGCTGAATCGCCCAGCAGGAAAGAATCATTAGTGCCTGCCGCTACTTTTTCTACTTTTCAAAAGTTAGTGCCGGGCAACGGCATTTCTAGCCCAGATTTTTAGAGCCTCCTCAAAAGCCCAAATACAGGCTAAATTAGCGGAAATTTGCCATGGTGATTAATTCGATCTGGAAACGTGGCCAGTTTTGTGGGCGGGGCTGGCTTCCAGCACGATGTTTTGTAGCCACAATTTAGAAAGGGTAATTTTATGAATTTGGATGGAAAATTGTGAGAAGATTGCACCTGAATTCTCAACATGCACTTCTGAGCAGGTGAGGCACCCTCAAAAGGCAATTTCAGAAAGTTTCCTTTTTGAGAAAAATACTAACCTTTAAGAAGCCTATTCCTGCAGTCCAGGCTATTCACACACTGCAGCACTCATTCAAAATAGATGAGGAAGCATGGAGGCACCACTAGATCCAGCAAAGCTCCAACTTATAAAGGGGCCATTTTATGAAATTGCGCTCCCAGTGGGTGAGGCTCCCTGTGGGAGCATGATTTGATAAATTTAGCCCTCAAATTTACTGATTTACTGAGACTTGCACTGGCCATCAGTGCAGCCTCAAAAATATCTGTTCTTTTCTTCACCACAAAATGAGCCTCACTGCAAATCAGATACACTAGCCTATGCGGGAGAAATTCAGTATTGGCCCGTTTGGGGCGCGATTAACAGCCGAGTGCAAAGTTTAGCGCCTGGCACTAATTATCGCCTCCGACTGCAAACGTGGCTTTTATCACCCCTGGAGGTGATTGGAGCGCTAAATCAGGCGCTGCACACCTGTCTTAAGGCGCAAAGGCCGAGGAGCAAGGCGTTACCTCAGAGCGCTGGCAAAGCTCATGTGATGTCAGTCAGCAATGGAACACAGGCACACTGGCACCGGCCAGTCCTTAAAGGGGAGGGTCAATCTTGCTCTGCATCCACACCTACTCATTGCAGCCTTGAATCTTGGCCTGGAGAGACCTGTATATCAAATCTGTTGGAAAGAACAATGGAGAGGCCCAAGGAATGAGCTCAAAGTGCAGCCCCCAAAGTCTCTTCTAATTCGATACAAGGAAGATCAATTCAGAAAGAGCCTGCAAAGTGCTGCTCAGTACCCAAAACTCCTCAACACAGCTTTGACTATCTCCTGCAGTCTCTCTCTCTCACTCAGAATGCATGGTGCAAACATTTCGCCAACAAGAAAAGGCAGGAAGCGGTTGCCTTTAAATAGCACTCCCCCAGTCCCTCCTCGACTGCAAAACGCTCCCCTCAACCTGTCGTTGCTAGACAGGGGGCGCCACTCAATATCCGGTCCAGGGCGCTACCAGGGCATTGCACGCTCGACAGAAGTCACGATCTATGGGCGCAGGAGATCGTGTGGGTAGTGCTTAGTGCCACCGCAAAATGTCTAGTCAATTTTGTGAGCAGCGCAAACATCACCGCGCACGGTGCCAGTTACTTTGCACCCCATTAGCGCCCTCTTAAGGCACTAACGGGAGGCACAAACCAACCGAATTTTTCCCCATGTGTTTGATTTTATGACCTGCACTCTTCAGACAGCAAGAATCTGTATTGCCAGTGCAGCCTCAACTAATTGACTCTACAAATGTACCCAGAGGGTTGGTCTCTCATATTTTATCAGTTTACTTGTTTTTGTTTAGTAAGCCATGGAAACTTATCTCCATATCTGCTGTTGACTCATACATAGGAAAATAAAATTGCACAGCCATTCCGCTAATGTAGACTTTGTTGTTTTTAAATCTAAATTTTCATGGTGATAAGAATGTGCTTCAAACATAAAGTAAACTGTGTCAATGATCTCAATATGCTTTTGTTTATGGTACACTTCTCCAAATAACCAAATAACCCTTAACAAAAAATGGAATGCAAAAGCTGTGTTTTTGTTTTTAATTTCTCAAACAATTAATAAAAATTCAGACCAGGACATATGAGAGGTATTTCTATGAAACCAACATGGCACCTCACCAACTGGGAGTGTGATTTAATAAAATTACCCCTTCACACATATTTCAACAGTGGCAAAAAGCAAAAGCAGTACTTTTAGAATAACCTTGAAAATATTCCGTTGGAATCAAATGGATCAGAATCTGTTAACACTTTCAGTCAAAAAGTACGCCCTATTTCAAGCAATCTCAAGATGCACGTGTCAAGGCAGTCTGTAATGACCAAGCCCTCCTAGAAGGCAAGCGTCATCCCAAAGGGTCTTAAACCATTCCGTTAGAAGAAACACTTTGCAGAGGGAATTGTGACATATTGCTCCCATGTTACCAGATCCTACAACGTGTAAGATTCGCAAAATTTCTGCATTTCCCCGAAGGCTGTTATTAATAAACGGGACCCTGCGTGGACATTTTAAATAAAAAAGGGTACCCAAGATGGCGTCCGTGCCTCGTGGCAGAAAGCCTGTGGGATTCCAAAATGGATTCTGCAACGCAGACAGCTTGGGAGAAATCGAAACTAAGGCTGCAGGCTTTCTGCGAAGAGAAACTTTGTATTTTGGAACCAGACAGGATTCTAAATTATGCATTAGACCGAATTGGAGACAAAACCCAAATTCAGTTTAGGCCTATAGTTAAGGCCATCAAACAATCTGCATACATTATCGGAAACAGATTAACCGAGCCATCGAGGCCGGACACGGCCCATCAAGGAACTTTTAGGACAATACAAGTCAATTATCGGGCCGGTAGATGCGATTACCGGCCATCCAAAACCAGTTAATATGTATTGCTGCCATTAGTTTAAACTAGCCCGCCAAGATTAAACAAAGAACTAACCTGATTTGGCGGGCAGATAAGGGTTTTCGACGAAGGTATAATTGAAGGCCCCGGGTAGCATTGAGTAGGTTCGTGAAGACGGAGAGTTGGTGAGTTGGTGTCCAAGATCGTCAGGTGCATTCATTGGTTGGTGTGCTGGTGCTGCTCCTCAGCCTCTCGCCCTCGTGGCTGTCACTCTTTCTCCGTCCCGCGCTTACCCCCTGGCCTTTGCCTGTGCCCTTTCCCACTCCATCTGGAACTGCCCTGGCACCGGGTTGGGCAGACATGGACAAATTCAGGCCAGGCCAGGCGGGACGAGATGAGGGGAGAAGGGAAAACCACTGAGGGGCAGACCGGCGGAAGAAGACCAAACGAGGGGAGGCTTCGGATCATCGGGCCTTCAGCCTCGGCTGACCTTCGAATAACTGCACACCAACTCAATCTGGCAGCTGTCGACGAAGAACCATCCCTGCAAGGTAAAGTACCCAAACAGAGACTGTAACTTTGGGGTACGCAAACCTGGACAACGCCCTTGCAGCGCCTGGAAGCCACGTGATGACGACAAGCTCCAGAGAGCACCAAGAGCGAACCCCGAACCCAACCGGTGTTTTGAGTTTAACAAACCCTTTTATTGGTGAGCATGAAGTTCTGACCCCTCATAGCTTAATCTAGTTAGGTATAGGGGGTGGGATAAGGATAAGGGAATTGTTAAGATAGTTGTTTTCCCTCGATGTGCCGTGTGTTCCCCATTCCCTGTATAACTATAAGTATTATTATGATCCTCTTGTAATTTTTGCCTGTAGAAGTGTACACTAGCAATTCTTTTCCATGAGATTGAAGTAAGGAAGTTTTTCCTCCTCAATAAACTCTTGGTTTTGTTTACATCCAACCACCCATCTACTTGAGTCTTCTCTGTACCGCCGCCTTGTACCTAAGTCCGGTGTCTAGAACCCAGGGGCGTGGGAGCGATTCCAACTGCTCACAAAGCAGTCAGAGGCATAACTGACTGGGCGCACGCATGTGCCAAGCAACATCACCTGCATGCCACCCCCTACAGAAATGGCGACCGTGGCAGGACACCGGCAACAAGGTTGCGATGCAGTAGAGAGTGGTTCGGATGAGCGAACCGTGATGGAGGAAAGGATTTCTGATTATGTGTTTAGCAAGGTGAATATCACTAAGAAGTGGATCACCACTCTGTTAAGGGCTGGGCATCTGATAGATGCAGCAGCTAAGTGGACAGAGGGAAAGGAACACAAGAAGTCCTCAGAGAAGGCAGTTTGGCTGATGTGCTTTAAAAAGCAGGTCCAGCTCTTGGACGGGCTCGTTGCAGCACAAGTAGCCGAGTTAAGGGAGTCAGCCCTGGAGATCCGGGATAAGTCTCTCGCAGGGGAAAAGTTATTAGTAGCTTTGCAGGCTTTGAACCAAGAGAGAGTACATATAATAGGAGAGCACAAGGCCGAATTGGAATACCTATGGTGCCAAATCACCGAGGCCAAGGGAAATGAGTTAAGGTTGCGGGAAAAAACACCTGCTTGGCAAGGCAGATCAGGGAACAGGAAGAGAGAGTGCAGGAGGTAAGGGGGTAGGATAAGGATAAGGGGATTGTTAAGATAGTTGTTTTCCCTTGATGTGCCATGTGTTCCCCATTCCCTGTATAAGTATAAGTATTATTATGATTCTCTTGTAATTTTTGCCTGTAGAAGCGTACACTAGTAATTCTTTTCCATGAGATTGTATTAAGTAAGTTTTTCCTCCATAATGGGCCAGAAATTGGTGAACGGGGCTTGCCGCGCGTGCAAGCCCCGTATATGCACTTACCCCGCGCTACTGCCGATCAGCTCCAGGGACGCCTGGACTTGGTGTTTGAAAAAGAAGAATCCCGGGCAGCGTATGACATCACGCCGCCCAGGAGTGCAGCCAGCGCGAAGCCAGGAGCGTGCAGTGCAAGTGAGACACGCCCCTTGAGGTCTCAGTTTCACTGGACATGCCCCCAATGTTTCTGTCAAGCTGCTAAGCATTTTTACATGCAAAGCAGCAGTTTAAATAGGTTTTTGGAAGTTTTTTGAAGATTTTGGTAACTTTTATAAACTTTTTAAAATGTTTACATTATTTTGAGTAATCTGAAGTAGTTTTAAAGAGAATTAAAGCAATTTAAAGACTTTTAAAAGCCCTAAAAGAATTTTTTTAATTCCATTTATTTATTTAGCAATGTCGTCGTCATACGTGTCTTCACACTGTTCCCTTTGGGGAACTGTATGAAGTGGTGGAAGGATTTATGGCCATGATTAACGCTCATTCCGTGACCGTAACCATCTTTGAACCAGCCATTAGGGCGGTTAGTCCTATGGCGGGAGGGTTTTACGGGCTCCCACAAGCTATACAAGGAGGGGGGGCCACCCACACCCACGGACGCAAATATCCCACTGGATGTCAACCCAGAATTTAGAGCCGGAGCTCCGACTCCACTTGCCGGGACTGTCTGGAGCGGGGTTCGAAACCCTACCCTGATCTGGCCCAGCGGCGGGGATCCTACCGCTATGACAAAGGCCCAATCCAATTAGCAACGTGAAATGGCAGCATAGGGCTCCAGTCACGGGGAGGGAAAAGGCACAGGAAACGTATGGGTGTCACCTTTTGTGCGGAGTGGGCCTTTTGCGTAGCAGTAAGCATCCCCGCCGCTGGGCCAGAAGGAGTAGGGTTTTGAACCCCACTCCAGACAGTCCCGGCAAGTGGAGTCGGAGCTCCAACTTTAAATTCTGGGTGGACATCCAGCGGGATACTTGCGTCCGCGGGTGTTGGTGGCCCCCCCCCTCAGATGGGTTGTGGGAGCCCGTAAAACCCTCCCGCCATAGGACTAACCACCCTAATGGCTGGTTCAAAGATGGTTACGGTCACGGAATGAGCGTTAATCACGGCCATAAATCCTTCCACCACTTCATACAGTTCCCCAAAGGGAACAGTGTGAGGATACGTACGATGATGACCTCTTGCGCAATGCACCTCCTTGGACCCTCAGTCGCAGATGCAAGGGGGCAAGTCGTGCAATTGTTAAATTTTTCATTTTATTGACATGTAAAATGTTGGCCCAGTAATTCCCTTCCAAATGCGCGAGTACGGTCGGGGTACTTACGCATCTGGCCGGATGAAATGCCGGTTTTCAGCATGCACAGTGCATGTGGGGAAAACCGGCATTTCCTGTCCTCTGAACGAAGGGGTTCAGAGGCAGAACGCGTGCGACTGCACAGGCAGCGCGTGCGCAGTATAATTCGCCGCTTTCATTAATGCTTTCAGTGAGGTCAAGTCATTACAACTTACACATGAAAAAAGCATGGGTACAGTTGCTCCAGAGGCTGCGGAGGAAGATATTTATTATCGTGGAGCTTCTGAAAGTATGTATGTCTGTATATATTCCTTTGCGTGTTATGTATATATTCCTTTACTTATGTGTATGAATGTATTATTTAATTATGACTTTCAGAGAAAGTAACTTATTGGAAAATCATAATTAAAAACATACATTCATACACATTAGTAAAGGAATATAAAACATACATACATATACGTAAAGGAATATATGTGGACATACATACATAACTCATCCTCACATTCCATTCACACAGCCACAATTGCTCCTTCTACCTACCGTTCTGAAAACCCTTTTGAAAAAAAAAATTTTAACTTTAAAACTTACTTAAAATTTCTTAAAATAACTTCCCTCCCTTTCCCAAACAAAAATATTGCATTTCAGAAGCTCCACGATAAAATATATCTTCCTCCGCAGCCAATGAACAACTTTACACTTGCTTTTTTCAAGTGTAACTTCTAAAGACTTACCCTCACTGAATCCATCATTGAAATCCACAAAGTTCACTGCGCAAGCGCTGCCTGTGCAGTCGCACGTGCTGTGAATAGACCTCGGGTCTGGAAATGCTGGCGTTCCCCGCATGCGCTGTTCCTGCTGAACGCCGGCATTTCCAACGGCCAAATGCGTGAGTACCCCGACCGTACTCACGCTTCTGGCTGCGAATTTCTGGCCCAATAAAATCTTGGTTTTGTTTACATCCAACCACCTGTCTATTCGAGTCTTCTCTGTACCACCGCCTTGTACCTAAGTCCAGTGTCTAGAACCCAGGGGCGTGGGAGCGATTTCGAACCGCTCACAAAGCTGTCAGAGGCATAACTGACTGGGCGCATGCACGCGCCAAGCAACACCACCCGCACGCCACCCCCTACAGACAGAGTGAGTTGGGATTTTACTGGACAGCCTTCCAACAAACCTCCTGCCTAGGACTTGGATGGGTCAATTGTCCAAATAGAGATAAATATGAAGGTGTTGATACCTAAGATGCACTGTTACCACTGATGTGCATTTAGTGAAAATATCAACACCAAAGAAAAATTAAAAGTAGAATTTTCAACTGGTAATCCTTTGAAACAAAGGTGGCACTGCAGAATTTTCACATGCAAATGCACATCTTTCAGGTCTCTGTCTGATAACTAATTCTCTGGACATATCACCTGCATAATTTGTGGGAGGCTGACTAATTTAAACTTCTCTCTTTTTATGCAACAGTTCATGACTCTCAGGTCAAGAATTGGGTGCAGTAGCCCTGAGTGCTTTCAGGTTAAGAAATACCTGGAATAAAAGCCCAAGTATTTGGCCTTGAAAGTTACTTTCTTGATTTCCTCTAAGGACAGAAGACTGGATGTTTCTGTAGATAAAGCTGCTGTCATCACAGGGTTTCGGGAGTGATCGGATCTCATAATCATAATCATAATCAACTTTATTGTCATTGTTAGTGCACAAGTGCAGTACAACGAAATGTAGGCTTGCAACTCCCGAGAGTGTACATTTAGATTAAGACATTTAAACATTCAACATTCATTTGGCTTGTAATATATTAACATAAACATAACCATAATAAAGTGCATTGGCAGATGTGCAGGCTTTAGAGTTTATTTGTGGAGTTCAGTAGGATGACAGCCCTGGGAAAGAAGCTGTTCCTAAATCTGGTCGTTCGGGTGCGAATGCATCTGTAGCGTCTCCCAGATGGCAGGAGGGTGAACAGACTGTGGCTGGGGTGGGTAGGTTTTTGATGATGGTCCGTGACCTCCGTAAACAGCGTTTCTGGTATATGTGCTCTATGGTCGGTAGCCGGGTGCCGGTAATGCGTTGGGCAGTTTTGACTACCCGCTGCAGGGCTTTCCGGGCATAGTAGCTACAGCTGCCATACCATACTGTGATACAGTTCGTCAGGATGCTCTCTATTGTGCAGCGGTAAAAGTTAGAGAGGATCAGGGGTGACAGGTTACATCCCTTCAGCCTCCTTAGGAAATATTGGCGCTGCTGGGCCTTCTTCACCAGAGAGGAGGTATTGAGGGACCAGGAGAGGTCTTCCGTGATGTGGACTCCGAGGAACTTAAAGCTGTCCACCCTTTCCACCACAGCCCCATGGATGTGGATGGGGGTGTGACTTCCGCCTTTAGACTTCCTGAAGTCCACAATGATTTCTTTGGTTTTCTTGATGATAATACGGTGAGAAATAAGGGTTGAGGACACAAAATACAGAAAGTACCTGACCCTGATCCTTTCCAGGACCCAAGTACCTAATGTTATCCGTACACAGCATTTAGAAAAAGTTCAGCATCTCCTACCCATGCAAGGATCGATGAGGAATGGAGGATTTGGCAAATCACTGGGGAATGGAGTTAAGGGCCACGTTACATTGTAAACCTTTGGAAGAAGAAGTGGCATTATTGCAATAAGAAAATTTAGGATGTGTTATTCTCAAACTATGGCCTGATCATGAAATGAGTGATCTCATCGTTGCCATTGTCAAGTTATATCTTGATAGAAATAGGGCTTTAGAAAGGGATCGGGCTCTAGTGCCATTTCAGAATGAAGGGTGATGAGTAAATCCACAAGATCAGTGCAGATGCCAAAGCTGGTACAGTCCCCACAGACTGTGGCAATTTCTCGTGCCCTGAGACTATTCTGCATTTAAAAGCAGAGCCCCATATCTCAGGATCCCTTTCACCAGCACCTACTGAAGGGGTGGGGGTGGGAGGGACCCTCAACCTCCGATGAGGGACCTCCTCTTTATGATCCACCTCCTCTCTTTTTCTTGTTTACCTGTACCAAGCGGTTCACCCCTTGTGCTCTCTTTCACTTCCTATCTAAGTCCCTCATAGGGATGGATCTGAGCTAATGCGGTAGTTTAGGGTGATGAGTGAGTGTGATGCACTTGGACTATGTGCTCTTGATGGGCCTAGCCTTGGTTCTTCTTCAGGACCTGAGAAAACATAATTCAGGAAATACATTAGAAGAATGTTAGTGTGTTGTTTTGGTGAATTTGTGGATGATCACAAGATTGAAAGCTTCAATTTTTTATTGGAAGGATACCACTTTGAACGCTGAACATTCAGTTGCACTCCAGTGGTTAAAAGGCCATCAGCGGGGGAATTCCTCCTGGCTCACCACCGCAGTTTCCTCCTGTAGATATTGGTCATATTTGCTTGTAACTCTCTCTTCAAAGGATGAAAAGTTTTAAATTGTGGCTGAATCTCCAGAAGTGGTAGACCACTTCCTTCAATTGAGGGTTTATTTCTCCTGCAATCACAACATTCAGACATTTAAATTTAGTCACTTGGGGCCAGCGCTCCTCTATCACTTCAGTACTTATATTAAGCAGATGAAGGGAGGAAGGTGAATTTGATTCTGATAGTCCTCTCAAGTATCATCACTGATAAGTTGCGAGGCAAGGTGTGGGGAATGGATTGTGATTGTGGAGACTTTTAAAATAGCATTCCTGTATCTACAAGGGTACTTGGTTCAAGTGGTAGCCAATGCCACACTTTGCATATTGGTATCAGATGCAGTTTTTCAGGGATGCACTCCTACCTTGCCACTTCTGCTTAGATTATTGAACTTTTATGATGCTGAAGCCATGCCTGACATACGGTTGCTGCCACATTGATGGCCTTCGCTACCACCCGCCAAGCCTTCCTGCTCTGTGTTTTATTTACCTTCCTCCTAGACAATGAATGTAGGCTCTCCCTCTGCCTTTCAACCTCTTGCAGAAGCAGCTCCAGGCTCTCATCATTGAAGGTGCAGGTCCAAATGTGGGAGTTTGGTCTGGAGAGGCAGGATTTTCATTGAGCCATGGAGGCGGGATTGGAGGCGTGTGGGGGGTTAAAATCGCAAAAACTGGCATGTGGGATCCCCCCCCACCCCCCCCGCCTGGTTCCCGACTCCGAGCAATTTTAACTCAGTCGTGTCTGATGGTCCCGACTCCGTCCCGCATCCAACAGGCAGGATTGGTCGTTAAGGCCCTTAACAAGCACTAAATGGCCTCTATAATCCTATTTTAAAAGGCCCTTGTGATTTTAACCCTTTTCCCACGTGAAACACACCTGGTGGGAAACACGATGGTGAAACCTGGCGGGAGCACTATTGGATTGCTGACTATCAACTGCAGGTCAACCATTAAAGAGGAGATTTGATCAGCCATGATTTGCAGGTGGCAGGACTTAGTGGTCTCAGGTCTGGAGCAACTCTTAGAAGGCTTAACCACACCTGTGGAAGGTTGGAGTCTGACACCCATCTCCAGTGTGACCTCCTGGGAAACCCCTCTCGCCACCTTCACTCAGCTCTTCCTCAACTGAGGCATATACCAAAAGCATGGGAGCCATTTATTTCCTTCCCATCTGGGCATTAGAGGAGCTCGAGCACCAGCTGCGGCACCAGCAGAACCAGGAACAACAGCAGCACCAACAGCAGCAGCAGCAGCAGGAGCACCAGGCTGCTGCTCACTCAGCTGAAGCTGCACAGGCCAGAAGGGGCCAGCGCCTGGAAGCCCGTCGGTGCAGGAGTTACCCCCCAAACAGGGTCTACAGACACAGGGTCACCTATCTCAACATGTCTGAGCAGCAGTGCCAAAGGCGTCTCCAACTTTCGCGAGAGGTAGTGACTGACATCTGCGCAATGCTACAGCAAGACCTGCTGCACAGAGGACCAGGTGGACAAGAATTACCAGTGGCCGTCAAAGTCACCACCGCACTCAACTTTTTTGCCTCAGGCTCATTCCAGGGATCAGCAGCAGACATCAGAGGCATCTCCCAGGTGGCCGCACACACTTGCATAACGCAGGTAACTGATGCCCTCTTTGCCCTCGCGCACAATCACATCCATTTCACCAAGGATCGAGCAAGTGTCACAGCGCGAGTGGTTGGATTAATTCATCTGGCAGACTTTCCAAGGGCCCTTAAGGCACCCCATCGCAATCCAGGTATTTTTGTCAACCGCAAGGGCTTCCACTCTCTTAACGTTCAGCTGGTGTGTGACCATAAGAAGCAAATTTTGCATGTTTGTGCCAAGTACCCTGGCAGTTGCCATGACTCCTTCATACTGCGCCAGTCTAGTGTGTCTCCGCTATTCAGTCCGCCAGACCAACTTAATGGATGGCTACTTGGAGACAAGGGCTATCCCCTGAGGACGTGGCTGATGAAGCCATTGAGGAGGCCAGCCAAAGAAGCTGAGGAGAGCTACAACTCTAGCCACATGTCCACCAGAGCCATAATCGAGCAAACCATCGGTTTGCTGAAGATGCACTTCAGATTCCTGGATAGATCAGGTGGAGCACTGCAGTACTCAACAGCCAGGGTCTCCAGAATCGTCGTGGTTTGCTGTGTACTTCACAACATGGCACAGCGTCATGGCTTGCAGATTCCTGAGGGTCAAGTGGCTCCTCACATATCCTCCTCAGATGAGGAGGAGGAGGAGGAGGAGAACTGTGAAAACGAACATCCTGCAGAGGCCCATCAACCAGCGGCAGCATTACGCGAGAACATTGCTGCCCAGGATGCAAGGAATGCATTCATCTTGGCCATATTTGCTTAGCCTAGTCAATCAAACACTTTTGCCTCGCAGCTTCTTACCAGAGCATTGACAATGGCCAAGAACCAGAGGATTCCTAGCACTCTGACCACCATACTGACAGTTGCAAGCATTCCTAAGCTGTCAATGTGGAAGTCCCAATAGCAAATGACAGACGCCACAACTGCAACATTTGCCATCAGAATTTTTATGGACAATAACGAAGTGATGGCATTTTTACACTAAACACAAAATTGCACCCAAGTGACTACCCTTGTGACTATTTGTGCAGAATTTTCCTCTTACGCGTGCTCCTATGTGGTGCCTCCCCTGTGGCTTCAGCAGATGTGGAGGCCCCTTGCTTACTTTGCTGCTGCTCCTGTCTCGACACCTTTGGCGGGTGTCCTCTGGGGTTGTGAGCCTGTGAGAGCTCATCAACAGTCTGCTGCTCCTGCAGCTGTGCAGGGGTTGAGACGCCTATCTCACTTGGGTGTGGACTCTGGTGGGGCTCTGACCGAGGGCTCTGCAGTGGCATGGAAGTGTGAGCGCTTGGAGAGGTGACCCCACTTCCTTGAGGTCTGCCACCAACCTTCCTCTCATGGGTCAGGTCCCCCTCAGCGCCTGCAAGTGGTTGGAGAGCACCTTGCTGCACATCAGGGGGGCCATGGGGACCCGTATCTGCAATGGCAGCCCTACTCAGAAGGACTTCCATGAGGGTCTGGTTTCTCTGTTCAATAGATGCCCATCACTCCTCAAGAGATGTCATTCTATTCTGACCAATGACCATGTTTTCCGTAACCTGGCGACTAAGCTCCTCCATGGCCGTAGCCACCTGCTCCTCTACCGTAGCCATCGTCTCCTCTACAGTAGCCATTCTTTCCATGGAGGTAGCCATCCTTTCCGTGGTGATGCGTTCATGCGCCAATGACTCCACAAAGGCTATGGTCATGTTCGCTATGGACTCCTCCATTCGCTCCACACTCACAACGACCCTAGAGACAAAACCTGTTAGAGACTCCTGCATCTGTGCCTGGAGTTCCATCACCGCTGATCTCATGGATGGACCCAGAGGCAAAGGGTCGACATGCTGCTGACCGAGCTGGCAGAGTCCTGCGCCCTCCGACTAGGACTTTGCATTGCTGTCCCTGTCTCCACAATCTGCTGATGCTCACTTGTGAGCTGTGATACACCAGGTGACAACACTACTCTATGTCCTGAAGGTCCCACCAAGGTGTGAGTGTCTGCGCTGGTGCTGGGTGTGCAGATATCTGCTGACGCTGCACCCTCAGAGGTTGTAGCTTCCTCTGAGGAGTCTGGCTGTTCAGCCTCTTCTTCCTGGCTAGGGGGGACGGATGCTTGTGATGGTCCTGTGGGGGAGTAAAGGAAAGAGTCAGAGATGTGATGCCAAGGCTACATGCACATAGCTTTTTGCAGATGCTCATAAATCCATCTGTTAGAGCTTCACAATCTTTATCAGTAACTCATGCACTGTCAAAGAGAGAGATGGGAAACTTTTCTGTCACCAGCTTACTGTGTTGCACCCATCTGTCCGTCCCCCACGTGCGCATCATCCTCCATTCCCACTATTTCCAGTACCGCCTCCTCCCAGGGGGTCAGGTGGGCTTTTGAGGCTGTCCCTCCTCATGTCCTCCCTCACTCTCTTTTGTTGTGAGCTCTCTTTTCTTGCAATGAGGGAGACAAGTGGAGATTGAGCGAGAATGAAGGAGTGAGTGTAGAGATTGCATAGCATAGATACTTAGAAGGAGACAAAGATGGAGTGAGGTTGAAAGACCAAGGGCCCTCCCTGTGTGTTGTCAGTTGTGTTCAAAACATCACAGTGATAGGGAGTGTGAGGGCTGCATGGTGGAATAGTTATGTGAATGTGAGCATAGAGAGAGAGGGAATGGGTAAGGGTGCATGGATGTCAGTGTCAAGTGGGATGTGGAGGAAGAGATTGCTGAAGCTGAGTGCTGGTGAGGAAAGGCAATGGGGATCAGATTGAGGGTGATGGGAAATTCATACTCATTTTTCCAGTGCGCTGAAGGTCAAGAAATCTTTTCCGGCACTGAATCCAGGTTCTTCATGTGACTCCCAAGGAGTTGACCTCCTCAGCCACCTGCAACCACACTGCCTTAGTCTGCTTGGGCAGCCTCTTCCTCCCTGAGGAAGGGAAGAGCACCTCCCTGTTGGCCCTAGCCCCATCCACCAATGCCTGCAGGGCCACCTCGTCGAAGCAAGCAGCTGATCTAGGTCTCCCGCTTGTCATCTTTCCTGCAGGTCTCTCACACCAAACAGAGAAAGCTTGGCAGCCTGCAGAAGAAGCAAGGCTTGCTGTAGACCTTAAATGCAGCAGCAATAATGATGTCATCGGAGGCGACTTTCAGTCAGGAAAAGCCCATTTGCCAAGGGTTCCCACACGTTGGAAATCAATTGGACAATTAAGTTAAAATTGCATCAATCTCCCACATCCATTTAGATTCGGGTGGATAACACGCCACCATCCCGCACCTGAGTTAAAATCCTGCCCGAGGTCTTTTTTTGACAGCAGGTAAAAATATTTTAGCTGATAGTTTAAAAATTCAGCACTGATGTCCAAAACTCCTCCAAAGTTTCAACAACACACTCAAATAAGCAGCCTCACAGCCGGCCTTTAAGGTTTCACACTACCCCCTAATTGAAACTGAAATTTGTGTTCCAGGTGCAGAGTCTCACCTACTGGCCAATCTCAGCATGCATGCTTTCCAATTTTACAAGCAAATGGTCGAAAAGTCCTGATCCGCCCACAGTGGAATTTCTGATATGTGCTCTTGGTGGGCCTCCTTTGTTGGGTTTGCAATTGACTGTTTTAGTGAAAAATCACAGAATTAGAGAACCAGTGTGGAATGATAAATGGAACTCCATGAGCTAAAAGCAATCGGTGCATTTATTTTTTATTCATTCTCGGAATATGGGTGTCACTGACAAAGCCAACATTTATTGCCCATCTCTACTTGCCCTGAGAGGTGACGGTGGGTCACCTTCTTTAACCAGTTCTCACTATTTACTGAAGATTTGTGAGTTATGGCCTGGTCCACTGAATTAAAGTAACTGGATATGGGATATTTCACAAATTCAGACTCCCGATGTGGCGAGTTAGTATCTGGATTCCCAATAGGGATAATTTTCTGACCTTGCACTTCCAGCAAAGCCTGGCCCACCAAGAGCACATATCAGAAATTCCACCGTGCAATGTTTAGGGCTTTTCGCCCATTTGCTTGTAAAATTGAAAACAGCGCATGCTGAGATTTCCCAGCAGATGAGGCTCCGCACCTGGAACACAAATTTCATGTTTCATGACATGAAATTCCAGGACCTTTCCCAATGTTTTGGGGTTCACATTCTGTGTGTGAAACTGTTTGTTTTTCCATGACAAATATAAATCTGTGGCTTTTGATTATGGCCTTTGGCATGACTTGACAGTTTATTTTCCTTCTCTATAAAACAGTCCCCAGGTGGATTAGGAGAGGATGTGAGAAATCCCCCGACAAGGAGTAAGGGAAAAATTGAACACCTGAGCACCTCATGTTGACTGGTTTCAGAATAGCTTTCACAGACGTCAGGGAAAGGCTGTCTGCCTCCCCTCAGCGAGGAAATGTAAGCCTTTTGCTTCGTTTTATTAACCTCGGTATATAAGTGCATCTGGGGAAATTATAGTAGTTTCACAAAAGAAAATAATGGAGGACCTAATACAATCAAGAGTAAAAAGAAAATGTTTGGTGAACTTCTTATGCAGTCCAGTAACACTTAGTTTTTTTCAAATAATGACCGTATCTTTCTCATTTGATTTATGAAGTGTTCCTTTCTTTATCTGATTATAACTGAGCCTGTATATTGTACGTCGGTACATTAGGAGACGGGGGAATAACTCAAGCTTAATTTTAGTGCGTCTCCTGCTGAGTGCACTGGCTCCAGCATAGCGTTTAAAAGCCTTCAAATCATTTGTAGCTCTTCTAAAAAGTCATTAGTCTGTTACTTTAATCCTAATTGATCTTGGACTTTCCTCTTCCTTGCTTTACAAAATCCCTGGTATTGTGTAATGTGAAAACTCCTGCTTTAGTTCTTTTTTGTCCTCTAGTGTTTTACAGATGGCTGTATGACCTGCGACTGTAGATTAAATCATTTCTTAAACAGTCTCAGAAAACTGATGGAGAAACGCTCTCCCGCATCAACCTGTCTTCTCCAAATCTGCCACAAACAATATTAGTCTTTTCAATTTTTAGAGGAATTGCAGCATTGAAACGCACAGGGATAGATTTTTTACATACCAACTGGGCGTAAAACTAACATTGTGGATCGGCCGGCTGCCTGTTGTAGAAAATGCCCGATTTTCATTTCATTTGAAATCATTACACCTAGACAACAAGTTGAAGATCTACCCCACACCATCTCCATGGTCTTCACACCTTTCTGTGTGGAGAACCACCCTGCAAATAGTAACACACCACAGGGACCCCTGTCCTAACTTTAAAAGACAGTGCCAACTACCCAATGGAAAATAGTGTTATGATTGCCCAATAAACTTTCCAACTTTGTGTTCCTGGCAAGAACTTCACCCACCAAGAGCACATAGCAGAAATTCCAATGCACTGCCCATGATTTAAATGGCTGGAAGAACATGCAGAGTGCATGGCAGAATTTCTGGTGCATGCTCTTGCTATGCACCTAGAGCACTATTGAAATATGTAACCTTTAATCTCACTTTTTCATTGGCCCAGAACTTGGTGTCGGGGGCTTGCCGCGCGTGCAAGCCCCCGATGTGCGCTCACCCTGCACGCCGACATCTGAAACCTGGCCCGCAGTGGATTTCCTGTAAGTGGCCCGGTTCTGATCTCGGCGCGCTGTGCTAACCTGACCCAGCGGCGTAGTTAGTGCGATGTGCTGGCTGGGATCAGGTGAGCACTGTTCAGCCAATCAGGGGAGGGGAAACTTCATTCATAAGTTTGAGAGTAAGAACTGTCAAACTCATGAGAAGTACTGCACCCCAAAACACTACTTAAACTTTAAATACAATTTTAAAAAACATCCCAATCATTAAATTAAGTATAAATAAGTTTAAAAAAATAATTTAAACAATAATTTTTTTTTTTGAAAAAAATAAATTTTTAATAAAAAGGGTCTAAAACTAAACTTACCTTATTGTAGATTCTTTAAATTAATAAACCTGTGGAAAAAAAAATTCTAAATTGCACTAAAACACCACTTACCTGTAAAAATAAATACGTGTGCTTTTTACAAGCGTAAAGACCGGCGGCCTTTACACATGCGCAAATCCCCCAAAACAGAGGAAATCCAAGACGCACGCGCTGCCCCCTACAGCGCACGCGCTAGCCTCTTCACCTCTTGGGTGAGAGGAGAGGAAATGCCGGTTTTCAGCGCATGCGCTGTGCATGCTGAAAACCGGCATTTCCTCCGGCCAGACGCGTGAGTACCCCTTCCGTACTCACGCGTTTGGGGAGGAATTTCTGCCCCATTATATTGTAACAGATTGTGCTATAAGATGTTGTTTACTTCAGTTGGGGAAAACCTTAACAGCAGACAATGATGATTTGTGGGATTTTGGCTGGACAGTAGACGATCACCCCAAGTGCATGGTCTACACAACTAAATCGTCATTCTTGCATCACAATGGTGTGCTTAAAAGTAACTTGGGTGACAGCATGGGCCTCATTGTATCTGTGCTCTGGTACTGTGTGAGGGCTTTAATTGGAGTTATCAGTCCTGACCACCCAATGGTTTATTCTTTTTGAACCTTCAAGTAATGCAAGCATGGTGAACTGCGACATAATAGAAGCATCGTGGCTGCTCCCTGGACATAAGCATTAACGGGCTGGATCACAGTTCTGTGGTCATAAACCACTTGAAAATTTATGGATTATTACCCTTTCCAGTAGTTGCATGGGAACACCATGACCTCTAAGATCCCCTTCAAGTCATACATCATCTTGATTTGGACATATATCACCATTGCTTCATTGTCACTGGGTCAAAATCCTGGAACTCCCTACCTAACAGCATTGTGGGAGCACCATCACCACACAGACTGCAGCGGTTCAAAAAGAAGGTGGCTCACCACCACCGTTTCAAGGGCAACTGAGGAAGTCAGCGACGCCCACATGCTGAGAATGAAAAAAAAAATCTAAGGTTGAAATGTGGGCCTGCATGCTCCTCTTCAGGGTGGAGTTCCCACCCATCCATGTACACCCAGCTCCAACACATTTTCCTGGGTCAGGGCTCATTATAAAAGCATGGCAGGCTTCCCGCCATCAAGCCTGCCAATAGGAAAAGTGGAATCTGAGCAGTACTGCAACACAGCCTGAGATTATTGGGGTGTCAGTACGGTGCTCTGAAAGCATCCTGTGGTACAGAAGCTTATTGTTGTGGTGGCCTTCACAACCATGGGAAAAACCATCCCAACCCATGAGATTGTCTGTGAGTCAAGCGGCAGTAAAAGGCATAGATCAGTCACCACCTCACCAGTAAGGTAGACACAGCAAACATCTTCCCTAACAAATCCAGATAGAAGTGACATGGTCCCTGAGTATTGCAAGAAACAAATACCTAAGGTATTGTTGGAACTGAAACTTCTGTGTAACCTGAATTCAATAATAAACACCTGAAAACCACCTAAATATGACACACCTAGAATAATACTCAGTCAGTTAAATTGCCACTTAACCTGTATAAATTGCAAATATTTCATTCACCCAGCCATGGCAGTGTAAAGCTTGGTTAAAATGATGAATGAAGATATAGGAAAACTGTAGTGTATGTACCCGTTTACCTTTAAGGGAACTATTGAATGTAACCGTTCGCCTTTAAGAGCACTATTTTAGGTGTGGCCCTATTTGTTGGCTCATGTATACTGTAATACCGATAGTGACCACACCAGTATATAAGGGCTGGGATATGTTAACTACGGCAGATTCGCCCGAACCTCTGAATAGTAAAGACCTGTTTTATTTGTTAATCTTGGAGTCTGTGTATTATTTGCAATACAACCCACAGACTTAACAATGGCGACGAGGACGATCGTACCCTGCGGCAACAGTACTTCCTAAGCTACTAAGGAGCGTCGAAGTGAGGCAACCGCCTTCGTCGTGCTGCTGGAAGAACACATGAGGCTGCAGCAACAGACAGGAAGCAGACTAGCAACGAAAGTTCATCAGCAACAGGCACAACTACCCTTTTACCACGGTGCGGAGTGCGTCGATCAACTAACAAAAGAAAGCAACCGGCGACCGCAACGACTGTGAGTAGGGGAAAGTGTGGAAAATATCCGGAGGATAAGGGCAGTGACCACCATGGTCGAGGGGGTGAAAAAGGCCGGACAGCGACCGGGATCACAAGGCGCGGTGGCGATAAATAAATAAAGAACTAAATAACCCGCGAAGAATCAGCCGCAGCCGGGGAGGAAAGGGCCGGACTGCGGGAGGTCGGGGAGAGGCGTTTGAATCCGCTGAGCGAGAGCCCGAGAGGGAGCGAGCAAGAGCCGCGCGAGCGGGTGAGCCAGAGCCCGAGAGGGAGCGAGCAAGAGCCGCTTCGAGCGGGAGGCGCTTCACGAGCCAGCGATCGCACCAGCGATAAGGGCCGAGAGCCGCTTCGGGCGAGAGGCGCAGCGCGGGCCAGCGATCGCATCCACTGATAAGGGCCGGGCCGCTTTGAAGTGAGTGGCGCAGCCGGGCCATCGATCGCAATCCCTGATAAGGGCCGCACTCGGGCTGGTAGGGCAGAGTCGGCAGACACTGAAGGCGCGAGAGCCGCGGTGAACAGCGCGGGCCATCGATCGCGGCGGAGATAAGGGCCGCACTCGGGCTGAAAGACAGCGTCGGGGGTCGGGTGAAGACCGCCAAGCGCGGGAAAACCGCCATTGAAGTGGGCGGGGAGAGCGAGAAGCGCGGGAAAGCCGCCATTTTTTGCGGGGAAACCGCTGGGGAAGAAGACAGAAGCGGGAAACCGCCATCTTAGAAAATTAATAAGAATTTTCAGAAATGCTGGTGTGTTCTCAAGAAGAGAGGAAAAATAAGAATAAGTAAAGCAATACTTGTGTTGTTCTCAAGAAGAGAAGAAGATGCCTAAGCGAGGAAATATTAATGATTTTAATGCTGAAATAGAAGACTGGGCCACGTATGTGGAACGCATAGAAATATATTGCAAAGCCAACGAAATTGAGGATGACGACAAGGCAATAACTTTGTTAAATTCGATGGGAGCAAAAACATACGGGCTCTTGAAACATCTAATAGCACCAGTTAAACCAGTGGACCAGACCTTCGAAGAGATCGTAGCAGTGCTGAAGGATCACTTGAACCCCACACCGTTGATGCTGGCTGAACGATTTAAATTTTACGCAAGAACCCAGAGGAAAGATGAAAGCAATGCGGAATACTTAGTCGAACTGCGTAAGCTAGCGAAATACTGCCAGTTTGGAGGGAATTTGACAGAGGCACTGCGGGACAAGTTCGTATGCGGCTTGGCCAAAGAAGGAACGCAGAAGCGACTTCTGGAAGAAAACGACCTCACACTGGACAGGGCTGTCCTCATAGCTTCATCGCACGAAGCTGCAGCGAAAGGAACGGCGGAAATGCAGCTAAAGGCGGCGGCACTCGGGGTGGACCAAATTACTGCAAGCACTTCCAAATGCTACCGTTGTGGAAAGACAACGCACGACCAGAATCAGTGCTGGTTTAAGAACCAAGAGTGCAGGAAATGTGGCAAACTGGGTCACATCGCGAAGGTATGCAGGTCCGGAAAGAAGACCAACAAGCAAAGGAAGCCACCACCACAAGAAAAGTACAACAAGGTGCATCAGGTGGCTGAAAAGAGTTCAGACGAACAAAATTCAGACTCAGACCCAAACAGCCAGGAACTGGATAGTCTGAGAATCCACAATGTGGGTAAAGTAACTGATCTACAGACGATCTGGGTCACACTAAAAATAGCTGGAGTCCAAGTACGAATGGAGCTGGACACGGGATCAGCTGTATCAGTCATCAACCAAAAGGACTACCACCGGCTATTCTCTCACATACCCTTAAGAAATACTAAATTCGTATTACAGACATACACAGGGCATAACGTATACCCCATGGGGAAAATAAGAGTCAAGGTGAGAGATAGGGGTAAAGTACACCCAAGAATGAATTTGTACGTACTACCTGAGGGAGGACCACCACTTCTAGGACGGGAGTGGATCAGGAAAATAGACATGGAATGGCACTACCTACAAGCAATGACGAGTGAGGACTCGGTGCAGACAAGCAGCTCAGACTCCGAGCCGGAAGACGATAAGTCCAGCTTACGTATGAAAAACAAGGTTAACATGAACTCACGGACTAAGGTTGGAAAATCGATGGCGTGCATAAAGACAGAGAATTCTGAGTCTGTTCAAGTTACAGACATATGCATTACGGAGGAACACCGGGCTCGAACTCAACATTATTTCAAAGTACGACAACAATTAGAACAATTAAGTTACCGCCTCGTACAAGAGATGAAAACAATGAAAAAGTTCTATGACACCGAATGGGAGAGTCTGGAAAGACAACAGAACCTACTGGCTCAAGCAGAGAGCGACCATAGAGCCATCGTGACCAATTACCGATCACATCTCCCTTATGATGTTCAGGAGTTAGAATATTTGCATGATCTAGAGATACAGCAGAAGGGCAAACCACGCTACACTGAGGATTTTGTTCTGCAATTGGAGACGGAGCTAGTGCAGGCAAGGTTAAGAGAAGTTGAATCGCAGTGTGCTCTTAAGGAGATGCAGAAACAAATCTTGGACATGGAAAAGAGAAACGCTTCTTTACCTGATGTGAATAATGTGGACATGTTGCGAGAGGGGATTATTGAGGCGAAACTGAAAGAAGCTAAGCAAAGGATGTTGGAACTTGAAACACAGAACCCAATCAGCAGAAATCAGCTATGTCGAGCAGAGAAGGAGTGCTATGGTCTACATGAGAAGGTGCAATATCTCTCAGCCCAGAATAAGGGGCTACTCACTCAGTTAAATGAGAGTAAACGGGAAATGGCTGAGATAGACTGCAAGAATAAAGAAGAATTGATGGCAGTGAGACTTCGAGAGGCAGATAGCATAGCAGCCTTGGCTGAACTCCAACAGGAAATTGCAAAAAAACCAATTGCAGAGGAATCTTCAGGAAGCCAGGATTTTATTCCAGTCCTTCTCTACGACTCCTTACAAGCAGAGTGTGAGAAGTTGAAAGAACAGTATGGACAGGCCCAGGCTACAATTCTGGAGGGGATTAACTCGGCAACCCCCGAAAAGCTAGTTTCAGTAGAAGCATATGAACAACTAAAGGTTGAACATGAGCAAGAAGTCCAAAGGCTGCAGGAAATGTTTGATGAGCTCCAGGCCAAGGCTGCCTCATCGGTAAAGATTCCATCCATAGATGAAACATTAGTGGTGGAAGAGGAGAGGGGTTTGGAGCTCTCAAAAGTTATTGAAATAGCTGAGGTTGCAACACAGACTGAGAAGATGGCAGCAGAGCAACCCTTGGATACCAAAAGTACGCTGACTCACGTCAATGTAGAACAACAGACCGCTGAAACAGCTGCTCCGGTAGAGGGATTGAATAGTCCGATCAATCAACCTCCAAAGGAAGTTGAAGAATTAAAATCACAAATGAGGTCATTAGTAAACGACTTGCTGAAAGCCCAGAAAAAGCTGGATGAAGAGGTACACATGAAGAAGTCTCTTCAGGAAAGATGCCTGGATTTGGAACAAGAGCTGGCTAACGTCCAGCTGGGTATGGAGGAAATAGATGACCCTCTCGCTGGCCTAGCTCAGGACGACACCGAATATTACCATGACCTGGTGGACTACACCGAATATTACGATGTCCTGTCCTGCCCAGCTTGTAACTTCGACTCCCAAAGTGCAGAAATCATGGAGGAGCACCAAAAGTCTACGGAACATCGGGAGAAGGTGGCTCTACTACGGAAAAAGGAGGAAGAGAAGGAGGAACTGCGCATGCAGCTGGCAGCTGACAGTGGAGCCCAGAGAGTCTCCAAGAAGCAGAAAAGGAAAAGTCGAAACAGAAGATGACCCATCTGAACCATTATCACCTCTACCAGATCACACACGTGGTCCCTCCGAACGGAGCCAAATCAGTTCGGAAGTTCAAACTGTTAAATCCATGGAAGGACTATTGAATGAGTCACTCCAGCAATGTGAACCGACTACACCACAGAGACTGAATCTGTGAACTGTTTTCCGCAGAGACTGAATCTGTGATCTGTTTTGACATGAAGTTATATATGTTATTATGTTATGTTAAACATGAAGTTATATGACGTTGACTCCATCGAGAGTATATCTGTAAATTGTTATATGACGTTGACTCCATCGAGAGTATATCTGCAAACTGTTTATATAAAGTTGAAGATTGTATGTTTAACGGGATTCTGTAAGTAAAAAGCTAAAAAGGGAGGATTGTAGTGTATGTACCCGTTTACCTTTAAGGGAACTATTGAATGTAACCGTTCGCCTTTAAGAGCACTATTTTAGGTGTGGCCCTATTTGTTGGCTCATGTATACTGTAATACCGATAGTGACCACACCAGTATATAAGGGCTGGGATATGTTAACTAGGGCAGATTCGCCCGAACCTCTGAATAGTAAAGACCTGTTTTATTTGTTAATCTTGGAGTCTGTGTATTATTTGCAATACAACCCACAGACTTAACAAAAACCAATTTCAGTCATTTGAAATGGAGTCAGGAAAGGAAAAGGCTGCACTCCACTTTAATGAGACATCCCTGGACGTACTGCTGTCCGCAGTAAGGGCGAGGGAGAAGGTCCTATTCCCAGTAATGAGAAGAAAAACCTGCTGCTCTAACAAAGGTGTGGCTGGAGGTGGGTGGAGAGGTGTGTTGTGCTCAAGATGTGGATTCAGTGCAGGAAGTATTTTAATGACCTAACCAGGTCAGGAAAGGTGAGCACAGTTGCAGATTCACCTACATCCTGTAGTGTACATCTCACCCCACCTTAAGTTTCAGAGCACCCATCGTTCTGTTTCAATGTACTCTCACATCCACCTTCCTCCATCCACCACTGCCACTCACCCTAATCCTTATGTAATGTGATCCACCTCAGATAGCTCACCCAATTCTCAGTACACGTCCTCAAATGGCGCTGTCAACACATCCTCAAATGCGTGCCAGTGCCACTCGTAATGCATCTGCCTGATAGTCACCCTCGCCGAATGCACTGCATCCATCAGATACATGCATGCCTTACAGACACTCATAGGTCTGTCATGCCCCCTTGCAGGAGAAAAGAGCACAAAATACCAGGAAGAGGGAGAGGACCGAAATTGGGCCACCACAGATCATGGAGTTGACAACTGCCAAGCAGGAGGCTCTGGAGATAAGTGGGATATCAGCGTCCATAAGCATTGGAGATGGTGAGTGTGGAACTTCACTGCTGCATGGTGACAAAATTAAATATCTCTGGCCTATATCTCATAAAGACTAAGCCATGTTGACTTGATTTCAGCACCAAATTAAATATGATCACCTTAATTATGTGAATTTCAACATTTTTACATTCCCATGATTAACTCATATCCATCTCTTCTCACCTCCAAGACCTTCATGCGTAGAACAGCAGTCCATGGACTTTCCAGACGACATTATCTCAGAGGAGCTGATTCCTTCTGAGGGTGCACCATCACAGGACACATGCTTACCAGGCAGCAGTGCAGATATGAGCACTTCAATGGGTCCAGTTAGACAGTTAGGTGGGATGTCTCCTGGTGATTCACACGTCACAAGTGAGCACAAGCAGAGATTGGTGACAGTGACAGCTGTGGAGAGTCCACGTTGGGTGGCGCAGCCCTCTCCAAGCTCTACTCAGCTGGCTAGAGATGCTGAACCTGGGGGGCCATCAATGAAAAGGGGAATGATAGAGCCCCTGCAGCAAATGTGTGAGGAACTGGCAGTGCTTCCACAATGGGCTCCAACACTCAGAGGTTGGCAGCGGCAAGCATCTCAGAAGTCAGAGCAGGAATCTGAGCAGACTGCCTCTACCTCTGCTGAAGCTACAGGGGTTGCACCACGTAGGGGTGCTGGAGAAAGAAAAAGAGAAGCTTCGTAGGTCACTGAAGGTATGTACATAGGTGTTTAGGAAAATGATTTTCATTTCTTAAATCACATAAAATTTATGAATTTGCACCATTTTCCCATGTTCACCATTCTTGCATGGCCAGTGCCAACTCAGGCTTTCAGTTGCCTATTGATGAATGTGAAGACATGAATTAACTGAGACCAATTGTTGCACGTGCATTGGGTGGATGGTTGGTTATAGGACTGCTTTGTGTACGTGGGGGCGGGGGATGTGATAGTTACATAGGTCCAGTGTGTGTAACTAATGGAACCTTCGAGTTATAAGGGCAATTTGATCAGCTGGTCTGGTGTTGGGTGCTCCATCTTCATCTTCCTCCTGTTCCTCTTCTCCATTGGAATCCTCATACAATGAAGAGTGCTGAGCGGCTTGTTCCTCCTCCACCTCTAGTCCTCGCTGCTGCGCTGTGTTGTGAAGAACACAGCACACCACAATTATCCAAGAGACCCTTGCTGGCAAGTACTGAAGGGTACCTCCAGACCTGTCCATGCACCTGAAGCGCATCTTGAGCATGCCGATGGCTTACTCGATGACACTCTAGTGGTCATGTGGCTCGCATTGTAACACTTTTGGTTTTCGTTGGTGAGGTTCCTCAGAGGTGTACACACATAGGTTTGAAGGGGATATCCTTTGTCACCTAGCAGCCGCCCCTTAAGGCTAGTTCCAGGTATGAACAGGTCAGGGATGTTAAACTGCTGCAGTGTGAAAAGCATCATGGCAGCTCCCAGGGAATCTAGCACAGACCTGCATGAAGCTTTTCTTGTGGTTACACAGCAGTTGACCATTGATGGAATTAAATCCTTTGCAGTTGATAAATGCTCCTGATTGATCTGAAGGTGCTCGGATTGCAAAATGTGTGCAATCGATGGCACCCTGCCTCTGTGGGAAGCCAGCCAGAGACGCGAATCCGAGTACGCGTTCATTCTGGCTATTGTCATCGCAGGGGAAGTTTACATATCTCCCAGCCCTAGCAAACAATCCATCATCATCTGCCTTATGCATTGAGGTGTAGCCAACTGCGAGACCCTCGAGATGTCTCTGATAGCGCCAATGAAGTAACCAGAGGAAAAACAATTGAGGGCGGTGGTGACTTTCACAGCCACTGGTAATGCGTCACCACCAGGCCCAACAGGTAGCAGGTCTTTTTCTAGGAGGCTGCAGATGTCTGCCACCACCTGACATGACAATCGCAGTCTTTGGAAGCACTGTTCTTCCGACAGGTCAAGGAAGCTGAGTCTCTGTCTGTAGCCCCTGTTATGTGGATAGTGCCTCCTGGGAGCTTGGCCTCTCTGTTGCTCCCCTCTCTGTTGTCCACCTGCAGCTTCCTTCACCGTACACCCTTGCCGCTGTGGATATTGATTTTCTTCCTCATCTGAAGTCCAATCTAAAGCAGCCATGGCGCCGCCCATCCTGATATTCAAATAAGTCTCTCACAACAAGTACTCTCACCAAACCGTTTCCCAGAGTCAACTGGGAAAGCAGCTGTGAGCACTGATCCTTTATTCATATCGGGACTGACCTTTAACCATCCCCATGAAGTGCTGCTCAATCTCGCCTCCGTTTCACTGACAGGTTCCTGTGCGTGAAACGTTAATTTCAAATCACAGCCAAAATCTCAGGAGAGGAGCCTCATTTAAATATTATAAGTATGGACCCCCTCTCTAAAGTGCATAACTTGGACAACCCAATATCCACCGTGGTTAAAATGGAAACAGGCACTTTAGGGTTGGGTTTTGCGTATTTGACGATTTAATCCCCCCTCCATTCCCAGGACCCTCTTCTGTCCATCATGGGGTGGGGGGGGGGGGATTAATATCGACGCCAAAGGCTGTGGCAGGAAGCTAACAACCAGGCTAAATCCACAAGAAGCTCCATCACCAAGATCAGGCAAACGTATTATTTTGTCCTAAACACATATATGGGTGATGCTTTGAACATGTGAGTTGTCAAAGATACCAGTGAAATGAAGGTAATATTCACAAATCAAGTCAAAGAATGTAATTCTTAAGAGGCACATCAGTATTTTTTAACACAGGGATGAAAGACATAAATGATGATGCTTGTGACAAATAAGATTTCTGCCACAACTCAAATCAGAAGAAAGGTAATGGCCCTGAAATTGCGGTCGGCGGCGTAACTAGTAACCTGCCAAGCTCCAAATCAAATCTGCACTTACCTGGTGCGAGGCCCCCTTTGAAAACTTGCATTGTTTCGCTGTGGAGTTGTGCGCAGTGCAGTGGCCCACGGATCCTAGGGGTGCACCGTGTGCGTAAGCGTACCTGGGATCACGTGGGGCGATGCTCCTTTCACTAGCCAATCAGGAAACAGAAATCTCCAATGCCCATTCATTTGTAGGGCATGGATTTCAGAAAACCTTTCTGCCGTCCTCCTTTTTCTGGTGCACCCTGGCATGTTAGGCAGTCAGTGCAGGATTTCATGTGGAAGTGTGGGTCAACTTCCAATGTTTAGGCCATGCAAGAAAAAAATTAGGGGGAAAAGTTTGTTTGCTTTGTGCCTCCCGTTAGCATCCTAAAAAGCAACTAGCGCCCGGGCATGGCGCCACCAACGCCAAATTCAGCGGGAGGTTAGCGCTGACGGTAACTGGTAGCGCCCCGCGGCGCTGTGCTGCCAGCGATGACATCATCGCCGTGCGCAGCGCCCCGGCCGCGTTCTTTGGGAGCGCACCCTGACTTACCGCCGGACACTATGTCCGACGGGGTCAGGAGGGCCTACCTGCGGCCGGGGAGGCGCTATTTAAAGGCGAGGTGTAGGGCAGCCATTTTTGTTGCTGGCCACCTGCCAGCACCTGCCACCACTCCAGTCCCCGGCCTCCTTACCCGTCGCCCCGCTCCATGAGCCCAGCACTTTTCTTGAGTGCCGGGCTCTTTTGCCATCACTCCCGATCCCCGGGGGCCCAGCTGGGCCCCGGGCCCTGCTGCGCAAGGCTCCTCCCCTTTAAGAAGGGGAGGAAGGCCTGTAATACCACCACGTAACGCCGCAATATTCCCTCTTGGGGCGCTACCACTCAATTTTCGTCGCGGGGGCGCTAATTTTTCCAGGGTGCTAAAAGGGGGGGGCTACTCAATTTTTAGCCCAAAATCTCTAAATGGCGACATGCACTTAGAGCTTTGGAACCCGTCATTCCGTTTAAGCAATGTTGCATTTAGCCGTGAACTTATTACAGACAGTGCACAAAAAATGAAAGTGCGCTAAATCTCTAAAACATTCCAAATATACCAAATTCATTAACCTGAAGATTTATGATAACCTATCTTTTGAAACGGTGCAGTTAGCACTTGCTGTTCCCGGAAGGACAGTTACTTATATTTAATCTTACTTTTTCTTAAATGCTTTTAAGTTTGATAAGTTTTAAACCCATTCATTGCACACTGAAAACCATAATTCAAGCTGCTGTTTTGATGCTTCACCTAATTATGCATGACCCATCTCCCCTTATGCTATGCAAACAGGCTCCTGTGCCTGTTTGCACCAGCTGTAAACTTTCCTGCGTAATTGATGAGTGGGTGGGTAATTAGCCCAACTCTGCGCCAGCAATGAAAATTTGACAGTCGCGGCGGATGATCTCCTTGGAACAGAGAAGGCGAAGATGAGATTTGATAGAGGTGTTTAAAATCATGAAGGATTTAGAAAGAGTAAATAAAGAGAAACTGTTTCCAATGGCTGAAGGGTCGATTACGTGAGGCCACAGATTTAAAGTGATTGGCAAAAGAACCAGAGGCGGCATGAGGAAAACATTTTTTACACAACGAGTGGTTAGGATTTGGAATGTACTGCCTGATAGGGTGGTGGATACAGATTCATTAGTAGCCTTCAAAAGGGAATTGAATAAATACTTCAAGGAGAAAAAATTGCAGGGATATGGGGAAACAGTGGGGGAGTGGGACTAAATGGATTACTCTTTGAAAGAGCCGGCATAGACTCGATAGGCAGAATGGCCTCATTCCATGTTGTATGATTCTATGATTCTATGATCTGTCTAGTCGGAAGTTGACCAATCGCAGGTTCGGTCAATTTCAAAGACGGTATAACAGCGTACTCTGAGGGTACACCATCATACCGACCGCAAATTCTGCCCAACTTTATGGTTCAATGTCTACTAGCAGATCTCCCATGACTTTGCTCATGGTGAGTCAGAGATTTTATATTAACGGGGTGTTATGCCAAGTGATATTACCAGGGACATTGACCTATCAGCATTGAAGACAGCCTGAGGATCAAGGAGATCCAGGGTCTGGGATTGGGTCCCAGGGTCTAGCAGTGTTTTGAGTGAGATCCAGGGTCTGAGAGCTGAGGAGGGGGTCACGGGGTCCAGAAACACTGGAGAGAGATGTCCTAGGATTACTGAGGCAGGTCCTGGGACCTAGAATCCCTGAAAGATGGGTTCTGGGATCTGGGTGCACCGGGGAGGGAGATCTCAGGGTCTGGGAGCAATAGAAGCAGCCCTCGGCAAAACAGTCCAGGAAATGCAGCCTATGAATTTATGAGTATATTGAGGGGGTCCCGAGATCTGGTAATGGGGGCAGGGAGTCAGGTAAGTGAGGTCCTGTGGACCAGCTGCACTGGGAAATGTTTTTTCAGAGCAATAGAGGAGCCAGATTCTAGCAGTATTGAGTGGGGGTTTGCTAGGATCTGGCAGTGTTGAGGGGAAGCAGGGTCTAGAAACATTGTGGGGGAGAGTAACCCAGGAGAATGGAACCCAAACTTCCCTTGGTTTCTTTTGGATCTGCAGGCGTCACCCCCACTGTAAAAATGAGGAGAAACCCCCACAGAAATTCTAGGTGAAAGTTTTCGAAAAAGTAAAAAAACTCCCAATGCACATAGGGTGAGGGTACATAACCCTTCTGTATCAATTGATCCTGAGGCACATATTGCTTGCTGGGAAATTCTGCAAATTCCACATGCTCAGAGTGCACAGATGTAGTTGGAAGCTTTCTGCAACTGTTGTGAGGTAAAAGAACCTTAGACCAGATTTTGTGCTAGTAATAATGGTGAGGCTATCAGCGCTCACCATTATTGAAGAGTAAATCTTCAGGTAATTTCCGGGGGCCACACATTCTCAGTCAAACGCAGAAATCAGGAAATTGCTGTCCTGCTCCTCTAGAAGCTTTGCTATATGTCGAGAGACTCGGCATTCAAACACATAGGGGGCGATTTTGCCAAGCCTGCGGAGGTGGGTTTAGAGGCGGGACTGCCGGAAAAATGGCAGAATCTGGGGACGGGTACCCATCCCACCCCGAACCCACCTCCGTGCCATCTTCCCAGGAGGTGGGTAGCCGACCCGCGCCAGGTCCCGTCTCCTGGAAGCGGGAAGGGGATTACAGCCACTTAACTGCCTGTTAACAGGTAGTCAACAGGCAGTTAAGAGGATTATCCCCATTTTTTCACCAGAGGTGCGGGCTTCCTGATGTCGGGAAACCCCGCCAGGGTCACCGAGGCGAGCAGTGGGTCTGCGGGGGTCGGAGGGGTGCAAAAGTGCGCTGTGGAGGTGAGTGATGAGTGCAAGTGTGGAGAGGTAAGTATGTGAGGTGAGTGAAAAGTGATAGAAAATGTTTACTTACCTTTGTTTCTTCCTGCAGGTTTCAACAGTTGGGGAACCGGAGATTCCCCGCATCTCACCGGCAGAGATGACAGATGGCTGCTGCATTCTCCGATGCAACAACCATCTGATTTCTGCTCAGCAGATAGGCTTGATGAGTCTTGAATACAAGGACTCATCAAACAATAGAGAATGTCAGTGTTTGACAGCTTCACAGAGCTGTCAAACGATGACAATTTATCTGTCAAAAATTTTTGACAGATGAAACGTCATACGATGACGTTCTCTGTAACCGACTTCCCCTTAATTGGCCTGCTAAGCCCGCTGGGTGGGCTTTACAAGGTTAATCAAGGGAAAATAGCGTGGGTTGGCCACAAGCCAATGGAGGCGGGACTAAAACCCGACAAGCAGCAGTCCCGCCTCCAACACGCCCGCATTGGCAAAATCACCCCCATAGAATACATGTAGTTGCAGCACTTACCCACTAGATACCCACTAAACATGCTAGAAAAAGTTAGGGTTTGTCCATTCAAGTGAAAGTGAATTTTTAACAGTGTGGTAAGTCTTAATTACTGCCGAACAACCTCTCTGGCACTGAAAATTAACTTTTACAAGTGTGGACTCTCATTCCTTCATATTTTAATTATTGTTGGAAATTTAAAAAAATTTAAACATTTAAATAATTGTTTTTTAAATTTTCCTTGCTGTCTCTTTTATCTCTCTCTCTTAATCCCATCTTTTATTCTTCTCTTTATTGCACTTTCTGTATTTGATTTGACATTGAATTAAATATTCTAAGTTACAATTCTTGATTTAGACTAAGGTGGCTCAGTAAGGATTCTTCAATCCGATTGGTTAAGGAGACACAGCATTGTTCACACAGCTCCAAGATCCCCTGTAGAGGGTGCTGTGCTGTTTTGGACTTCTAATAACTGCAAGTTCCAGTATAAAATCCCACAGAAAGTCTGTGGACAAGTGCATGTGTAATGAACAGCTGGCGCCATTCATCGCTAACCGCAAAATCTGGGCCCTTGTCACAGGCTTTTGAAACAGGCTGAGATCTTGAAGCAAAACATTTAAAAGGGGCATTAACAGACAAAAGAGAGTTCAATTGGTAAAATTAATCATGTTATTGATTTCTAAAAATTAACAGTAAAAATAATTGTTTGAATAAAAACTGTAACTAATTATATAAATAAAATAAGGTTGCTAGAGATGGCAGTGCAGGTGGTGTGTCATAACTGCAGCATGTGGGAGTTGGTGGAGACCAACGAGATCCCGCGTAACCACATTTGCGGTAAGTGTCTACAGCTCGAGGAACTTCGGCTCAGAGTTGTTGAGCCGGAGACCGAGCTGCAGACATTGCGATGCATCAGGGAAGGGGAGAGTTACCTAGACACTGTTCCAGGAGGCAGTCACACCCCTTAGGTTAAGCAGTACATTTGAAATAGTCAATGGTCAGGGACAGGAGGGTGTGACTGCGAGTCAGGAAGGTATGGGGACCCAGGATATAGTGATGGAGGAGCCTCAGCCCTTGACCTTTTTCAACAGGTACGAGGTACTTGCTACCTGTATGGATGAGAACAAGAACTGCAGGGAGGATGGGCAAACTGACCACAGCACCATGGTACAGGAGGCCATTCAAGTAGGGGGACTAAAACGGAATGTGGTAGTGGTAGGTGACAGTATAGTCAAGGAGATAGATACTGTTCTCAGCAACTACAACCGGGTGTCCTGAAGGCTGTGTTGCCTGCCCGGTGCCAGGGTTAAGGAAATCTCCTCGCCGGGGGTAGCGGCGAGCCGCAGTCCGACCAGGGATTAGCCTGGCCGCCTGGAGACGGATGTATATAGTTGTAGTTTAAGTTTAAGTTTTAAATAAAGTGTAATTATTTAGATTAAGTTTGCATGTTTATCATTTAAGTTAAATAAGGTAGTGTTAAGTTAACTAGTCTGTGAAGAGTGTATATTTAGGTCGAGGTCGCGGGACCCGACCATGCCTCACCAAGCCAGAGAATCTCTTGGGGACCTGGCTGCATGTTCTTTTACATCTTTTGCAGAAAGATTTTCGGAATGGAATGGATCGCGATCCTATTCGCCCTGATCGGGATGAGTGTGCAGGGGAGGGGTGACGTCCAGGACTCCCACGTCTATGGGTGTTCAGGAGACAAGGCGCCCCTGGCGATCGATGGGAGCGGTGAACGGGATGCGGAGGAGACCGCCGTTTACTTCCACGAGGGAAAGTGGCCAGGATTCGTCTCAGTACTCCAGCCAAACTGGTTTCACGTACGGGGAAGCCTCCCTCCTGTGCCCCCGGGTACGAGTCATTACCACAAGGGTCAGCGTCACCGTTGGAAAGCGAATATGTTTGACGTGTAAAGGACACATTCCACTGGATAGATGGTGGTGGCTCAGGAAGTTGAGCAAGGACATGAGGAACCCTGAAGTCGACTGGGAACGGTTGGGAAACAACACCCATCAGACGATTACCGGGACTCATGGAGGACTAAGTGTATGCTGGGACAAGTGGTGGGAACCGGATCAAGGGATTTACATCTGTATGTGAGGGTCAGAGACGGTCTACCCCACAGGCATATCCATCATGTTCCACCGGCAGTGGCACGACACCGGGAAGGGGATAAGGTGGGATGCCAGCCGGAAGGTGTGTGCGGTCCCATACTCCCAGATCCCAGTCAACGCCACTGAGCTGGTAACCCACCCCTGTAAGCCCCTGCCCACGGCGCAGGCGGCAAGGTTATCCAGGGAAGATTGCCCCACCAACACCAAGGGACCAGGGCATGGGTTGGTACTACTCCCCACCGATCAGATGCTGTACCAGGGGGTACACTACGTGGCAGCCTCCGTGATTTTAAATCTCACGGAGGTACATTTACCGGAGTGGTGCCCCAAAGAAACAGAGCAGCTATACCAGGCCCTATTAAAGGACATGTTCAAGAAGTTTTACGAGTTCGATTTTGCCTACATGGACAAGACCGAACTTTACACCACACATCGAGAATTTTTGGGTAACACAGGGAGACAAAGAAGGGGAGTATGGAATTATGTTTTTACTGCGTTTAATACTGGGTCCTCTGTCATCAACAGCTTGGATGACATAGAGCTGCAGACCCAGATAAACGGTTTAAAAACACAGTTAAAAAGGATATTGCTGGATGAGAACAAGGTAGTGGGCTCGGAACATAAGAACATAAGAACATAAGAAGTAGGAGCAGGAGTAGGCCATTTGGCCCCTCGGGCCTGCTCCGCCATTCAATAGGATCATGGCTGATCTGAATCTAGACTCACGTCCACTTCCCTGCCCTCTCCCCATAACCCCTAATTCCCTTATCTGCTAGGAAACTGTCTACCTCCGTTTTAAATGTATTTAATGTTGCAGCTTCCACAGCTCTCTGGGGTAGCAAATTCCATAGATTTACTACCCTCTGAGTGAAGAAGTTTCTCCTCATCTCAGTTTTGAAAGGGCAGCCCCTTATTCTAAGATTATGCCCCCTAGTTCTAGTCTCACCCATCAGTGGAAACATCCTCACCGCATCGACCCGATCAAGCCCCCTCACAATCTTATATGTTTCGATAAGATCGCCTCTCATTCTTCTGAACTCCAATGAGTAGAGGCCCAACCTACTCAACCTTTCCTCATACATCAACCCCCTCATCTCCGGAATCAACCGAGTGAACCTTCTCTGAACCGCCTCGAGAGCAAGTATATCTTTTCTTAAATATAGAAACCAAAACTGCACGCAGTATTCCAGGTGTGGCCTCACCAATACCCTGTATAACTGCAGCAAGACTTCCCTGTTTTTATATTCCATCCCCCTTGCAATAAAAGCCAAGATTCCATTGGCCTTCCTGATCACCTGCTGCACCTGCATACTAACTTTTTGTGTTTCATGCACCAGGACCCCCAGATCCCTTTGTACTGTAGCACTTTGCAGTTTCTCTCCATTTAGATAATAACTTGCTCTTTGATTTTTTTCTGCCGAAGTGCATAACCTCACACTTTCTAATATTATATTCCATCTGCCAAATCTCTGCCCACTCACTTAGCCTGTCTATGTCCTTTTGCAGGTTTTTTATGTCCTCCTCACTCGCTGCTTTCCCTTCCATCTTTGTATCATCGGCAAACTTGGATATGTTGCACTCGGTCCCTTCCTCCAAATCGTTAATATAGATTGTAAAGAGTTGGGGTCCCAGCACCGACCCCTGCAGAATACCACTAGTTACTGATTGCCAGCCCAAGAACGAACCATTTATCCCAACTCTTTGTTTTCTGTTAGATAGCCAAGCTTCCACCCATGCCAGTATATTACCCCCAATCCTGTGATTTTTTATCTTGATCAGTAATCTTTTGTGTGGAACCTTGTCAAATGCCTTTTGGAAGTCCAAATACACTACATCCACTGGTTCCCCTTTATCCACCCTGTATGTTACGTCCTCAAAGAATTTGAGCAAATTTTTCAAACGTGACTTCCCCTTCATAAAACCATGCTGACTCTGTCCTATTAAATCATGTTTATCCAAATGCTCTGTTACTGTTTCTTTAATAATGGACTCCAACATTTTGCTAACCACAGATGTTAGCCTAACTGGTCTATAGTTTCCAGCTTTTTGTCTACTTCCCTTCTTAAATAAGGGTGTTACATTAGCAGTTTTCCAATCTGCGGGGACCTTTCCTGAGTCCAGGGAGTTTTGGAAAATAATCACCAATGCATCCACAATCCCTACCGTCACTTCTCTCAAGACCCTAGGAGGTAGGCCATCAGGTCCGGGGGATTTATCCGCCTTAAGTCCCATTATTTTACCGAGTACCATCTCCTTAGTGATCTTAATCGTGTTTAGCTCCTCCCCCCCCCCCATTGCCCCCTGTTTGTCCAGTGTTGGGATACTTTTTAGTGTCCTCTACTGTAAAGACTGATACAAAATATTTGTTCAGCGCCTTTGCCATCTCCATGTTCCCCACCACTAGTTTCCCGGTCTCATCCTCTAAGGGACCAACGTTCACTTTAGCCACCCTTTTTCTTTTTATATAGCTGTAGAAACTCTTGCTATCTGTTTTTATATTTTTTGCTAGTTTACTTTCATAATCTATCTTCCCTTTCTTAATTAATCTTTTAGTTATTGTTTGCTGGCTTTTAAATGCTTCCCAATCTTCTATCCTCCCACTAGATTTGACTAATTTATATGCCCTTGTTTTCAGTCGGATACTATCCTTTATTACTTTACTTAGCCACGGATGGCTGTATTTTCTTTTACTCCCCTTTTTCCTCAGTGGAATATATTTATCTTGAAAGATGTGAAATATCTCCTTGAATGTAGACCACTGCTCTTGTACCGTCTTACACTTTAATCTGTTTTCCCAGTCCACTTTAGTCAATTCTACTCTCATAACTTCATAGTCTCCTTTATTTAAGCTCAGTACGCTGGTTTGAGATCCAACTCTCTCACCCTCAAACTGAATTTGGAATTCAACCATATTATGGTCACTCATTCCAAGGGGATCCTTTACTAGGACATTTTTTATTAATCCTGTCTCATTACACAGGACCAGATCTAAGATTGCCTGCCCCCTGGTTGGTTCAGTTACATACTGCTCAAGGAACCCATCCCTAATACACTCTATGAACTCTTCCTCAAGGCTGCCATGCCCAATTTGATTAGTCCAGTCAATATGAAAGTTAAAATCCCCCATAATTATAGCTGTTCCCTTATTACAAGCCCCAACTATTTCCTGATTTATACTCTGACCAACAGAGTTGCAACTGTTAGGAGGCCTATAGACTACACCCACTAGTGACTTTTTCCCCTTATTATTCCTTATCTCCACCCAAACTGTTTCACTATCCTGATCCTTTGACCCAATATCATTTCTGACTAGCGCAGTGATTCCATCCTTGATTAACATAGCAACCCCACCTCCCTTTCCTTCCTGCCTGTCCTTCCTAATTGTCAAATACCCTTGTATGTTTAGTTCCCAGTCATAATCATCTTGCAGCCATGTTTCCGTAATGGCCACCAGATCATACCCATGTGTAGTTATTTGTACCGTCAACTCGTCCATTTTGTTACGAATGCTGCGTGCATTCAGATAAAGAACTTTCAAATATGTTTTCTGACAATTTATTCCTGCTTTTACCCCTTTTACTACTTTACCATTATCATTATACATTCTGTCCCTTCCTGACACACTCTGGTTTTTAATTCCCCCACTGCTACCTTGCTCTATTGCCTTCTCCGCTGTCATTTTTATTTTTCGCTCTCTTAAAACCTCCCCCCCACTAATTAGTTTAAAGCCCTCTCTACAGCCCTAGTTATTCGATTCGCCTGGATTCTAGTCCCAGCACTGGCCAAGTGAAGTCCGTCCCAACGGAACAGCTCTCTCATGTCCCAGTACTGATGCCAGTGTCCCAAGAAGCAAAACCCATTTCTCCCACACCAGTCTTTGAGCCACGCATTTAACTCTCTAATTTTATTTACCCTAGCCACATTTGCACGTGGCTCAGGTAGTAATCCAGAGATTATTACTCTTGTGGTTCTGCTTTTAAATTTGGCCCCTAGCTGCTCAAACTCCCTCAGCAGAAACTCTTTCCTTGTCCTATCTATGTCATTGGTACCAACATGGACCATGACAACTGGATCCTCCCCCTCCCACTCCAAGTTTCTCTCCAGCCCAGAGGAGATGTCCTTAACCCTGGCACCGGGCAGGCAACACAGCTTTTGGGACTCTCGCTATCGGCTGCAAAGAACCCTATCTATCCCCCTAACGATACTGTCCCCTACCACTACAACATTTCTTTTAACTCCCCACACTTGAATGGCCCCCCGCTCCACGGTGCTGTGGCCAGGTTGCTCATCCTCCCCGCAGTCCCCGTTCCCATCCTCACAGGGAGCAAGAGCCTCAAACCTGTTGGACAAGAGCAAGGGCTGCGGCTCCTCCAACACTACCTCCTGGATCCCCGAACCTGCCTCATTCTAGTCACACCATCCTGTCCCTGGCCACGGACTACATCTGAATTAATTAATCTAATTGGTGTGACTACCTCCTGAAACACAGAGTCCAGGTAACTCTCCCCCTCCCTGATGTGTCTCAGTGTTTGAAGCTCGGACTCCAGCTCTTCAACAAGGAGCCGGAATTCCTCAAGCAGCCAGCACTTACTGCAAATGTGATCGCCGTGAGCATCAATGGTGTCCACCAGCTCCCACATATTGCAGCAGCAACACATCACCTGCTCTCCCATTCTATGTAATTAATTACATTTATTAATATTATTTTTAAATACCCTCTGCCCCGATTCTAGATGATGAATATCACATCTTAGAAACTATAAACCACAGAGTTTAAGTTTAAAAAGAGAGAAATACTCACCAACCAATCACTTACCTGCTTTCTGGTGACGTCACACTTCGATTATTTTTTACCTCTCTCCTTCCCTCTGAGTTCCGAGTTCGGAGACTGGTACGCCTTACCTGGTCTCTGGAGCTGTTCATAGCCCTGCTGCCGCCGCTGAAATTCCCACCGACGCTCTGATGCCTTACCTGGTCTCTGGAACCTTTTATAGCCCCGCTGCTGCCGCTGCATGAGGCATGATGCATGAGGACCAGGCCATGACAGTCCATTTAAAAGAGATCATAGCTGAATTGGAAAATCACGCAAAGACGGTAAATGCTCTCATAAGGGAGGACAGAAATGCTTCTGACCAGGCTGTGCAGAATGAGGTGTGCGTGTTATATGGGGCGTGGTTACTGGGTAAGGGCCGCAGTAATCTGGAGGATTTAAAACAAGGGTTGGTCCCCTCCTGGATTAGCAACAAGCACCTCGCAGCCCTCCACCCTTTTGAGAATGCATTGAGCCCGTGCCAACTCCAGCTAGCCTCTGAATGATGCGCTATCAATTACTCATAAAAGACAGAGAGTTAGGAGAGTAACTAAGGGCTTTTATTAGCAAAGAACAGAGCATGCCTCTCGTGGTTGACTGGGTTCCAAGAAGGCAGGGGGCTGCAGGGCAATCACCTTTATACCTGGGCCTGTGGGTGGAGCCAGGGGCGGAGCCAGCAGAGACATGCTGAGGCATGCATAGGTACAACAGTGTGCAACAACAACAACGGTGAACAACAATAACAGTGGTTTACCACATTCACCCCTTGTTTAAAATTGAGTCCGGCGGGGTGAAGTGTACTAAAGGTTCGTGTAAGTAAGTCTATCAGGTGGCCTTGTATGCTGTCCTGATCGTCGTGGGGGCGGCGGTGATGGTGCAGCATCCAACGTTGAATCTGGCGTCTCATTGAGTGGTTGGGTGGTCAATGACGGGTCCTGGGGCTGCGGCATGCCGTCTAGCGGGGTTGGGTTGTGGGTAGTGGTGGATGGCAATGGTAGTGTTTCAGGGGCACCCGAAGGTGCGAGATCTCGTGTGGGGGCTGTGTCCTCCCGCCCGTCCGGGTACGCTACGTAAGCGTACTGGGGGTAGGCGTGGGTAGTGGTGGGTGGCGAGGGAGGTGTTTCGGGAGCACCCGAAGGTGCGAGGTCTCGTATGGAGACTGTGTCCTCCCGCCCGTCCGGGTACACCACGTAAGCATACTGAGGGTTGGCATGGAGGAGGCTCACCCTCTCGACCAGGGGGTCCGTCTTATGGGGCCTCACGTGCTTCCGCAGTAGGACGGGTCCTGGAGAAGTCAGCCATGTCGGTAACGAGATCCCCGATGTGGACTTCCTGGGTAAGGAGAACATTCTCTCGTGAGGGGTAGCATTGGTGGCTGTACAGAGCAGTGACCGAATGGAATGGAGCGCCGCAGGGAGGACTTCCTGCCAGCGAGAGGTCGGAAGGCCCTTAGATTTCAAGTTTAAAAGGACTGCCTTCCAGACCGTCGCATTCTCCCTTTCCACCTGGCCATTCCCCCGGGGGTTGTAGCTGGTGGTCCTGCTTGTAGCAATACCTCTCGAGAGCAGGTACTGCCGAAGTTCGTCGCTCATAAAGGATGAGCCCCTGTCGCTATGAATATAGCTAGGGAAACTGAACAAGGCGAAGAGGTCATTCAGACATTTAATGACCGTGGTACTGGTCATGTCTGAGCAAGGGATGGCAAACGGGAAACGGGAGTACTCGTCAATTATGTTGAGGAAGTACACATTGCGGTCGGAGGAGGGGAGGGGCCCTTTAAAATCGATGCTCAGCCGTTCAAAGGGGCGCGTGGCTTTGATCAGGCTTGCTCTGTCTGGCCTATAAAAATGCGGTTTGCACTCGGCACAGATTTGGCAGTTCCTGGTCATGGTCCTGACCTCCTCGATGGAGTAGGGCAGGTTACGGGATTTGATGAAGTGAAAAAACCTGGTGACCCCCGGGTGGCAGAGGTCATTGTGGAGGGTCTTCAGTCTATCGACCTGCGCGTTGGCGCATGTACCACGTGATAGGGCATCTGGGGGCTCATTGAGTTTCCCGGGCCGGCACAAGATATCGTAATTGTAGGTGGAGAGTTCGATTCTCCACCTCAAGATCTTGTCGTTCTTGATTTTGCCCCTCTGCTTATTATTAAACATAAAAGCTACTGAACGCTGGTCAGTGAGCAGGGTAAATCGTTTTCCGGCCAGGTAATGCCTCCAATGTCGCACAGCTTCCACAATGGCCTGGGCCTCCTTTTCGACAGAGGAGTGTCGAATCTCGGGGCCCTGGAGGGTCCTTGAGAAAAAGGCCACGGGTCTCCCCGCCTGGTTAAGGGTTGCAGCTAGGGCAAAGTCGGATGCGTCGCTCTCCACTTGGAAAGTGATGGACTCATCCACTGCGTGCATCGTGGCCCTCGCAATATCTCTTTTTATGAGAGTGAAGGCTGCACAGGCCTCTGCTGCCAGGGGGAAGGAGGTGGACTTGATGAGGGGTCTGGCTTTGTCCGCATAGTTGGGCACCCACTGAGCATAGTACGAGAAAAACCCTAGGCATCTCTTCAGTGCTTTTTGGCAGTGGGGGAGGGGGAGCTCCATAAGGGGTCGGGGCCGATGACTCCGTTCTCCACTACACAGCCAAGAATGGCAAGGCGCTTGGTACGAAACATACATTTGTCCTTGTTGTATGTTAGGTTCAGCCGCTGGGCCGTACGGAGGAATTTCTCTCGATTAACATCATGGTCCTGCTGATCGCGGCCGCAGATGGTGACGTTGTCTAGATAGGGGAAAGTGGCCTGGAGCGCGTTCTGGTCAACCATCCGGTCCATCTCCCGTTGGAAGACTGAAACCCCGTTGGTGACGCCGAAGGGAACTCTGAGGAAGTGGTAGAGACGACCGTCAGCTTCAAAAGCTGTGTACTGGCGGTCCTCAGCCCTGATGGGGAGCTGGTGGTATGCCGACTTCAGATCAATCGTCGAGAACACCCGGTATTGTGCTATCTGATTGACCATGTCAGATATGCGGGGGAGTGGGTATGCATCTAGCTGGGTGTAGCGATTGATCGTCTGGCTGTAGTCAATAACTAGGCACTGTTTTTCGCCAGTCTTCACTACCACCACTTGTGCTCGCCACGGGCTGGTGCTACTTTCAATAATCCCTTCCTTCAGGAGTCTCGCTACCTCGGATTTAATGAAGCTCCTATCCCCGGCACTGTAACGCCTGCTTTTGGTAGCAATGGGCTTACAGTCGCGGGTGAGGTTAGCGAACAAGGAGGGGGGGGGGACTTTAAGGGTGGAGAGGCTGCAAATGGTGCGCGGCGGGCGGTTTAAAAGCTGCTGGCTGCAGACTGTGAGTGGGGGGAGGGGTCCGTCGTACGCTAATGTGACACTCTTAAGGTGGCACTGAAAATCCAACCCCAGTAGAACGGCAGCGCAGAGATGGGGCAGGACCAGGAGTTTAAAATTTTTGTATTCTGTGCCCCTTACTGAAAGGGTCACTACACAGTAGCCACCGACGTCCGCTGACTGGGCTTTGGAAGCCAAAGAGATCCGATGGCGCGTCGGCAGGACCGGGAGAGAGTAACTGCGCACCGTGTCGGGGTGGATAAAGCTCTCCGTGCTCCCGCTGTCACAAAGGCAGGTAGTGGCGCGGCCGTTTACCGTAATGTCCATCATGGACCTGGACAGTTGATGAGGGAGAGATTGGTCCAGCGTCACGGAGGCCAGCGTATGGTCGAGCGAGTCGATGTGGTCGTCAGATGAGGCGGTGGTTGAGTCCGGGTCCCCCGTGGTTGAAGTTGGAGACGTCCAAGATGGCAGACAAAATGGCGGCGCCCATGATCCCGATCCCCACGCGGCTGGGGGAGCCCAAGATGGTGGACAAGATGGCTGCCCCCACGGTTCACACGCGGCGCTGCTGGCGTTAGCGGTTTTACCTTTGCAGGCGCTGACATAGTGTCCTTTCTTCCCGCAGCCGGAGCAGGTAGCATTTCTCGCCGGGCAGCGTGCTCTGGGGTGTTTTGCCTGGCCACAAAAATAACATTTCTGTGCCTTGGACATTGCAGCAGCAGTTGAAGGTGGCGGTCCCATGACCCAAGGTTGTGGCGTCCACGTTGTGGAGCGGTTAGGGGAGAAGGCGTCCATATTCCTGTGGGCCGCGTCGAGCGAGAGCGCGAGGGACACTGCCTTTCTCAGGTCCATTTCTCCCTTTTCCAACAGTCTCTGCCGGGAGTAGTCGGACCTTAGGCCCGCAACGAAAGCATCTCGGATCAGTCCCTCCGTGTGTGCTGCGGCTGATACTTCTTTGCAATCGCAGCCTCGGCCGAGTATCCGTAGTGCCCGTAGGAAGGCCTCCACCGATTCCCCGGGCTGCTGTCTGCGGGATCTTAAGAGGTGCCTGGCATAGACCGTATTTACCGGGCGTGCGTATTGCCCTTTTAGCAGATCGATAGCCGCCGCGTAGGTCGTCGCGTCCTGGAATATTGTATAAACTTGGTGGCTCACCTTTGAGGCCAGGATTTCCAGCTTGTTTTCGTCCAGGGTCACAGCTGAGGCTTGCAGGTAGGCCTCGAAGCAACGCAGCCAATGCGCGAATTTGGTAGCCGAACCCGATTCTTGGGGGTCTAGGTCCAGGCATGTTGGTCTGAGGGCTCGCAGCAGCTCCTGCTGCTCAGCATTTGTTGTCGACATTTTGTTTTTGCTAATAAAATTGATGCGCTATCAATTACTCATAAAAGACGGAGAGTTAGGAGAGTAACTAAAGGCTTTTATTAGCAAAGAACAGAGCATGCCTCTCGTGGTTGACTGGGTTCCAAGAAGGCAGGGGGCCGCAGGGCAATCACCTTTATACCTGGGCCTGTGGGTGGAGCCAGGGGCGGAGCCAGCAGAGACATGCTGAGGCATGCATAGGTACAACAGTGTGCAACAACAACAACAACGGTGAACAACAATAACAGTGGTTTACCACACTGAAGCCTATCCAGTCCCCGTGGATTGTGGGCGGTCCAACCACACAATCATGGGAGTAGTAGTTAGGATGCCGGTCATGGGTAGGACAGCCCGACCCGCCCCGGTATACAGGGTTGAGAACATTGGAGTCATTCAAGGGGGTGCACACATTCGTTTCACAGCAGGCCCGCCTTACGTCATTAAGTGGGAGCACGCTATGACAGGTACTGACCTCTCAGGGTGCCGGAGCCGGGGAGCACACATAATCCTGTGTCCCCAGCACTTGAATGCCTATTCAAAACCGTAGTGTGGGTTCAGAGCTGCTGACACGAAGCCTATAAATTGTACCATGGAGGCAATGGCACAAGGCCATGTTCCCCCGCAGGTAGCATATGTAGGGGGTGGGACATATTGTGTCACCACTGGTGCATCCCACTACCAGCATGGACAGCATAGCTGGTGTCCGGTTAGTGACAGCAGTTTCTGTTTTAAACCCAAGACAGAAGTTTAAGTGGCCCAGGAGCGAATTGTCCCCATTCCTAAACCCTCCACTGTTCACCTCACTGTGAAGGAGAATTTTACGGATTTGCAAAAGTACGTAGCGCACTTTGGCTACGAAATTCCCCCTCTCCCTGAAAACCTTACCCAAAATACTCAAAGCCGTTATAGTTTCGCAGAAACATTTTTATACACTCGAACAGAAAATAGTAGAGATAGGGACTAAGATACTGGATATTGTGACTCCACCCTGATGGAACATTTTCAATAATATAGAGGTCCCTTCGTGGATCAGACTGGCTTCCCACATTCTCGTGGTTTGCCAGTTAGGGATAGTGTTGAATTAAGTTTGTATTCAGTGTAAGGGAAAAGGTCGGTGGTCCAGAATTTGGAAGGAACACTAAGTAAAGCTGGAGGGAGATACGCCGGTTTAAGTCTTTTCCCTGTATTTTGAGTAAAGGATTGTCATTTCTTTTGAGTTTGTTATTTTTATTAAAGGTTTTTCTTTTGCTGTTGTTTTATTATTAGATAGGTAATTACAGGGGAAGGTTGACTGTAATTACCTATCTAATATAACCACGACACATGCACTTCCCATTCCGCGAAAATGTAGTGTACATCAGCATACACAGAGTAAAATTACAGACTTTACACACACATCCAAGCATGGAGGGGGTCCAACACCCCTGCACCACTTGGTACACATATCTTTATTAAACCACGTCGCAAGAAAACAACAGCAAAAGAAAAACCTATAACAAAAATAAAGACTTTAACTTTGGGGTACTCAAACCTGGACAATGCCCTTGCAGCGCCTGGAGGTCACATGACAACGACAAGCTCCAGAGAGCACCAAGAGTGAACCCCGAACCCAACCGCTGTTTTGAGTCTAACAAACCCTTTTATTGGTGAGCATGAAGTTCTGACCCCTCATAGCTTAATCTAGTTAGGTATTAGGGGTGGGATAAGGATAAGAGGTTTTGTTAAGATAGTTGTTTTCCCTCGATGTGCCGTGTGCTCCCCATTCCCTGTATAAGTATAGTTATTATTCTTTTGCATTTGTATTTTCGCCTGTAGAAGTGTACACTGGAAAATTTTCCCATGAGATTGTATCAAGTTTTTCTTCTCTTCAATAAAATCTTGGTTTTGTTTACATCCAACCACCTGTCTACTTGAGTCTTCTCTGTACTGCCGCCTTGTACCTAAGTCCGGTGTCTAGAACCCAGGGGCATGGGAGCGATTCGAACCGCTCACAAAACAGTCAGGGGCATAACTGACTGGGCGCATGCGCCACCACCACAGGCCACCCCCTACAAAGGATATACTTGCCATAAAGGGAGTGCAACGAAGGTTCACCAGGCTGGTTCCTGAGATGGGGGGGGATTGTCCTATATAGCAAGATTGAGTACACTAGACCTATATTCTCTAGAGTTTAGAAGAATGAGAGGTGATCTCATTGAAACATACAAAATTCTTACAGGGCTCTGTTGTGTATGTACCTTTAAGAGAAGAACTGATTCTATACTGCAGTACCGGCAGTGACCACCCCTGTATATAAAGCCATAGCAGGCTTCTGTACGTCAGTCTTAAGTTACCCTCTGTTCCAGCATTTCTGGCTGTGCAGCTGCCTCAGTCAGCAGGAGGAGAAGGAGCAGCCAAACCAGGAGAGTGGAAAGTGGTGGTCTCCTGACCAGGAAGAGGAGGATATCGATAGACCACCACCACCTCCACCTCCACCATTATCACAGCAATTGAGGTGCCTGGAGGGAGAGGACAGAGGAGGAGAAGGAGAAGGGAGGCCAGCAACAACACCAACCAGGGAAGAGGCCTTTCCCATTACTGCCTCCCCAAATTGGCCTCCACTTCAGGAGAAGGAGAGAGGGGAGAGAAACCACTGTCAACCAACACCAACTGTTCGGAAGGAGGGAGGAATATCATCTTCAAAATATCTACAGGTGGGTGTTATTTGGGGGACTCTCCCAAAGACTTTGTATTTTAGGTGGGGGGAGAAAAGAAGAAACAAGGCCGGAACATCAAGAGGTGGCTGTGTATGTGTGTGGCTCTTGCCAAAACTAGGCCACACGCACCACAAATAAGCATCCCTTCTATTGCCTGACCTGGGCCAGCTGGAGCTGCCTAGGTGAAGTGGTTATTTCCATTAATTACATCGTTAAGACCTGGTGCAGGACTGAGCCTGGGCAGCTCCAGCTTTCCCAGGTGAAGACATCTTCTCCCCCTACCAGAAGACCGCCACTATCAGAGACTTTAAATTTCCATCAGGAGAGTGCACCCCTGCCAACACCCACCCACCCGCCATCCTGAGTGGCGACCCTGCCTTTGCGGCCTCCCTCCTTCCCACCCCCCCTCTCTCTCTCTCTTTGTCTCTCTCTGCCTCTTTCTCTAAGACACCTCAATTTACTTTATTAATTAATTGCCCATTGAGCAGAGGGGAGAAGGCCTCTCTCCCAATCTCAGTCAATAAGGGGAGAGGTGTGCCTTCATTTTAAACAGCTCCCTCTGCTCAATAGAGGACCAAAAAAATACCTGAGGCCATTTCCATCTTCAGGCCTGTGACTTGGGGTGAGTGTAGCCCTTTATAATACCACCCCAGAATGGCGACTGCATCTTCGCCGGTGACGGGGCCAGCCAAGACGTATGCGGGAGTGGCAGCCACAGCCACAGCTGCTCCCGCTGCTTCTGCTGCCCTGTCACCATTCAGACTGATGACAAAAAAGCTTGGGGTGAAGAGCTACACTCACCCCACTATGACTATTGAGGCCTGCGTTAAAGCCATGGCTGGGGTTGTCGGCCCCTCAGCCATTGTAGCGGCCTCAAAAATGTATGGGCAGGCTGTGTTCTTCCTGGGGTCGGAGCGGGCAGTGTCCCTGGCCATCGCCAAGGGGCTCACCGTGGGTGGGACCTTCCTGCCGGTGGACCCCCTCGAGGCCACCATGCAGAGGGTGGTTATTTCGAACGTCCCGCCCTACGTTCCTGGTGAGCTCCTCCTTCCCCATCCAAGTCAACTTGGGGAGGTGAGTTCGGGGATCACACCCATCCCGCTCGGCTTCCGGGAGGCCAGCCTTCGCCATGTCTTCTCCTTCCATCGCCAGCTGTTCATCCAGCTGACGCGGGAGGAGGACACTGACGGGGCATTCGTCGTCCACCACGAGGGGACCGCCTATCGCGTCTTCTGGACGTCGGACGGTGTGCGGTGCCACGCCTGCAAGGAGGTGGGGCACATCCGGAAAAACTGCCCCGCCTCCAAGGCCGCCGGATCATCTCGTGCGGCCGAGGCTGGCGCCACCGACGCTCCTCCCCCCGGATCTGCCCGCGCGTCGGGAACGTCTGATGCGCGGTCGACGTTGGGGGCCGATGCCACCAAGGCCTCCGGCGGGGGGGAGGGAGCGTGTCCGGCCGAAAAGAAGGCGCGGCGAAACAATAAACACCTTAGGGCGGGTCCCCCCGTGGATGGCCAGCCCCTGCCCCTTGAGCCCCTTACACCCGCGCTCCTTGCGGAGTTAATCGGGGCAGACGCGAGCGGGAGGGGCCTCGTGCCCGAGCCTGTGGCCGCAACAGCCGCAGCGGTAACGCCGATACCTGCGGCCGGGCTCGGGCCCGAGGAACCCGACAAACCTGCTCTGCCGGAGGGAGCTGAGGAGGAGGCCTCTGCAGGCATGGAGGTCTCCCTCGCTCCCTCCATGCTAAAAAGAAGGCGTGACCCCCTGGAAGAGGAGGAGGACCGGGAGGAGGAGGGTCCCTCCGAGCAGGGGGAGTCGTCGCCCGCCGCGGGTACCGCGCCCCCCCCCCCGCTGTCACCATCACCAGCGATCGGCAGGGGTCGCCTGTCCCTCGGGAGGCTGAGGCAGATGTATCTGCCCAGCACGTGCCTCCCAGGGATGGGGACGAGACCCTGCCCGTGGGGGGGGTCGCGGAACAACCCGCGGTGGAAATAGATATTGTATCGGTGCTGTTACCCCTCGCCGGGTCGGGCGGCCTGGGGTCTGGGTCGGGCGAGCTCGATTATAATGAGCTCGCCCAATGCGACCCGGACATCTCCCAGGTGCTGCTCGACCTGGTAAAGGTTTTAACTCAAAACACCCCATCCGCTGGGTTGGAGGTTGGTGGCGGGGTGGAGGATGGCCCCCTGGCTGCGTCTCTGGTGCCGGACGTACTGGAGGAGCTGGGATTTGTTCTCTGCCCGGTTTCTCCGGTCGTTCCGGCGTCTGGGGCGGAGGGGATCTCTGAACCGCCGCCGTCTTCTGGCCCAGCTCCCCTAGAGCAGCCCAGGGAGGAAACCTCTGCCGCCGATCCTGGGGGTGGGATCCGGGCGGAGGCGGGGCTGGCTGGTGCGGCCGAGCCGTTCGCTGCACACTGCGCGGCGGATGGGTCGGCCGCTGGTGACGACCCCCTGGAGGACGATGGGGACTCGGTGATGGGCACGGGGGACGATTCGGACTCCAGCGCCGACAAGGCAATGGATGACCTCCTGCCCCTTGCCGAGTCTCCCCTCATTCCCGTAAGGGAACTCTGGGATTTTATGGCCACGTGCCTGGGTCGGAGCAATAAGGTCCGGCTGGCCCTCGACAGGTGGTCGGAGCTGGCTCATCGTATCCGTCCGCGCCGCCGTTAAGATCATGGGCGCGGACGAGGGTGTGAACCCGCTCGAGCTGCGCCGGCTCAGAACGTTTCTCACTGGGCTGCTGAGGAAGTGGCGGCTGACCAGCGGCTGCGCTTCCTCCCCCCATTAGGTGTAGGTAGAGGTTGCACTATGCTTCTGACATGAAGATAACCATAGCCAGCCTCAACATCAACGGCAGCAGGGAGGCGCGCCGCAGATTCAATAACTTCTCAGTCCTTCGGGACGGGAAGTATGCGGTGTGCTTCCTGCAAGAAACCCACACCGTTCCGGGAGACGAAGCCACGTGGCTCCTGGAGTGGCAAGGAGGGGTCAGCATGAGTCACCACTCCAACAATTCCAGCGGGGTGGCTATCTTGCTGGCCCCGCATTTTCAGCCGGAGATCTTGGGGGTCAAGGAGCACGTGCCGGGCCGCTTGCTCCAGGTCACTGTTCGCCTGGGCGCTTGCTCCAGGCCACTGTTCACCTGGGGAGCATGCCGCTCCATCTAGTGAACGTGTACACCCCTCAGACCAGTGCGCAGCAAGTGCACTTCTTTGAAGAAGTGTCCGCTCTTTTGGGCTCCGTCAACGTGGGCGAGTGCGTCATCCTCGGGGGGGATTTTAACTGCACCCTCGAGGCGAGGGACCGTTCGGGTCCCCCGCGAAGCCCGGCGGCGATGGAGAAGTTGAGGGACCCGGTCGGGTCCTTCGACTTGGTGGACGTCTGGCGAAATCTCCATCCCGACTCCAGCGCCTTCACTAGCGTGAGGTCTGGGGGAGGAAGGTCCAGAATCGACCGCCTTTACATTTCCCGGGCGTACGTCTCCTGCGTTCCGGCGGCTTCCATGCGGCCGGTGCCGTGCACGGACCACCACCTGGTGTGGGCGGAGCTCGCTCCGCTGCGCGCGCGGGGGGGTCCGCGTACTGGCATTTTAACAACCTGCTGCTGGAGGACGCGCGGTTCCGGGATTCGTTTCGTCTGTTCTGGGCCGACTGGAGAAGGAAGCGGGGGGGCTTCCCCTCCTTGAGGCTATGGTGGGATGCGGGCAAGGCTCACATCCGTCTCTTCTGTCAGGAGTACGCGAAGGGGTCGACCAAGAGGCGGGAGGCCCGGGTCGGGCGGCTGGAGAAGGAGGTGCTCGACCTGGAGTCCCGTCTTGGTCAGGTCATCGAGGATCCAGCCCTCCGGAAGGTGTACGAAGAGAAGAAGGGCGCGCTGAAGGACCTGCAGCTCATCGGGTCTCAAGGCGCGTACGTGAGGTCGCAGATCCAGCTCCTGCGGGACCTGGACCGCGGCTCCCCCTTCTTTTGTTTACAGTCCAATTTGTTTTTTGTTTTTTGGGTACAAACAAAAGAGTTACCCTCTGTTCCAGCAGTTCTGGCTGTGCAGCTGCCTCAGTCAGCAAGAGGAGAAGGAGCAGCCAAACCAGGAGAGTGGAAAGTGGTGGTCTCCTGACCAGGAAGAGGAGGATATCGATAGACCACCACCACCTCCACCTCCACCATCATCACAGCAACTGAGGTGCCTGGAGGGAGAGGACAGAGGAGGAGAAGGAGAAGGGAGGCCAGCAACAACACCAACCAGGGGAGATGCCTTTCCATTACTGCCTCCCCAAATTGGCCTCCACTTCAGGAGAGGGAGAGAGGGGAGAGAAACAACCAACAACCACCAGCTGTTTGGAAGGAGGGAAGAACAACATCATCTTTCAGGTGGGTGTTATTTGGTACACTCTCCCAAAGACTTTGTATTTTAGGTGGGGGGAGAAAAGAAGAAACAAGGCTGGATCATCAAGGGGTGTCTGTGTGTGTGTGTGGCTCTTGTTAAAAACTAGGCCACACACACCACTAATAAGCACCCCTTCAATTGCCTGACCTGGGACAGCTGGAGCTGCCTAGGTGAAGTCCAATTACATCGTTAAGACCTGGTGTGGGACTGAGCCTGGGGCATCTCCAGCTTTCCCAGGTGAAGACATCTTCTCCCCCTGCCAGAAGACCACCTTCAAAGACTTTAAATTCCCATCGGAGAGTGCACCCCTGCCAACACCCACCCACCCACCATCCTAAGTGGCAACCCTGCCCTTGCGGCCTCCCTCCTTCCCACCCCCCTCTCTCTCTCTTTGTCTCTCTCTGCCTATTTCTCTGAGGCACCTCAATTTCATCTCTTTTTATTAATTGCCTATTGAGCAGAGGGGAGAAGGCCCCTCTCCCAATTTCAAACAATAAGGGGAGAGGTGTGTCTTCATTTTAAACAGCTCCCTCTGCTCAATAGAGGACCAAAAAATACCTGAGGCCCTTAACACCTTCAGGCCTGTGACTTGAGGTGAGTGTGGCCCTTATAAAAACACCCCATAATGGCGACTGCATCTTCGCCGGTGGCGGGGCCAGCCAGGACTTATGCGGGAGTGGCAGCCACAGCCACAGCTGCTCCCGCTGCTTCTGCTGCCCTGTCACCTTTTAAACTTATGACAAAAAAGCTTGGTATGAAGAGCTACACTCACCCCACTATGACCATTGAGGCCTGCATTAAAGCCATGGCTGGGGTTGTCGGCCCCTCAGCCATTGTCGCGGCCTCAAAAATGTACGGGAAGGCTGTGTTCTTCCTGGGGTCGGAGCGGGCGGTGTCCCTGGCCGTCGCCAAGGGGCTCACCGTGGGCGGGACCTTCCTGCCGGTGAATCCTCTCGAGGCCACCGCGCAAAGGATCGTCATCTCGAACGTCCCGCCCTATGTTCCTGGTGAGCTCCTCCTCCCCCATTTATGCCAACTTGGGGAGGTGAGGTCGGGGATTACGCCCATCCCGCTCGGCTTCCGGGAAGCCAGCCTTCGCCACATCTTCTCCTTCCGGCGCCAGCTGTTTATTCAGCTGGTGCGGGAGGAGGACACCGACGGGGCGTTCATCGTCCACCACGAGGGAACCACCTATCGCGTCTTCTGGACATCGGACGGTGTGCGGTGCCACGCCTGCAAGGAGGTGGGTCACATCCGGAAAAACTGCCCCGCCTCCAAGGCCGCCGGATCATCTCGTGCGGCCGAGGCTGGCGCCGCCGCCGCTCCTCCCCCCGGATCTGCCCGCGCGTCGGGAACGTCTGATGCGCGGTCGACGTTGGGGGCCAATGCCACCAAGGCCTCCGACGGGGGGAAGGGAGCGCGTCCGGCCGGAAAGAAGGCGCAGCGGAAAAATAAACACCTTAGGGCGGGTCCCCCCGTGGATGGCCAGCCCTTGCCCCTTGCGCCCCTTACACCCGCGCTCCTCTCGGAGTTAATCGGGGCAGACGCGAGTGGGAGGGGCCTCGTGCCCGAGCCTGTGGCCGCAACCGCCGCAGCGGTAACGCCAATACCTGCGGCCGAGCTCGGACCCGAGGAACCCGACAAACCTGCTCCGCCGGAGGGAGCAGAGGAGGAGGCCTCTGCAGACATGAAGGTCTCCCTCGCTCCCTCCATGCTAAAAAGAAGGCGCGACCCCCTGGAAGAGGAGGAGGACCGGGACGAGGAAGGTCCCTCCGAGCAGGGGGAGTCGTCGCCAGCCGCGGGTACTGTGCCCCCCCCCACGCTGTCATCATCACCAGCGATCGGCAGGGGTCGCCTGTCCCTTGGGAGGCTGAGGCAGATGTGTCTGTCCGGCACGTGACTCCCGGGGATGGGGATGAGACCCTGCCCGTGGGGGGGGTCGCGGAACAACCCGCGGCTATTGACATTTTATCGGTGCCATTACCCCTCACCGGGTCGGGCGGCCTGGGGTCTGGGTCGGGCAAGCTCGAGGAAAATGAGCTCGCCCAATGCGACCCGGACATCTCCCAGGGGCTGCTCGTCCCAGTGGAGGTTTTAATTGAAAACACCCCATCCGCTGGGTCGGAGGCTGGTGGCGGGGAGGAGGATGGCCCCCCAGCTGCGTCTCTGGTGCCGGATGTACTGAAGGAGCTGGGAATTGTTCTCTCCCCGGTTTCTCCGGTCGTTCTGTCATCTGAGGCGGGGGGGGACTCTGAACCGCTGCCGTCTTCTGGCCCAGCGCCCCTAGAGGAGCCCAGGGAGGAATCCTTTGCCGCCGATCCTGGGGGTGGGATCCGGGCGGAGGCAGGGCCGGCTGGTGCGGTCGAGCCGTTCGCTGCGCACTGCGCGACGGACGGGTTGGCCGCTGGTGACGACCCCCTGGAGGAGGATGAGGACTCGGTGATGGGCACGGAGGACGATTTGGACTCCACCATCCACGAGGCACTGGATGACCTCGTGCCCCTCACCGAGTCTCTCCTCATTCCCGTAAGGGAACTCCGGGACTTTATGGCCACATGCCGGGGTCGGCAAAATAAGATCCGGCTGGCCCTCGACAGGTGGTCAGAGCTGGCACTGCTCATCGTGTCCGTCCGCGCCGCCGTTAAAATCAGGGGCGCGGACGAGGGCGTGGACCCGCTCGAGCTGCGTCGGCTCAGAACGTTTCTCACTGGGCTGCTGAGGAAGTGGCGCCTGACCAGCGGCTGCACTCCCTCCCCCTGTTAGGTGTAGGTAGAGGTTGCACTATGCTTCTGACATGAAGGTAACCATAGCCAGCCTCAACATCAATGGCAGCAGGGAGGCGCGCCGCAGATTCAACAACTTCTCGGTCCTTCGGGACGGGAAGTATGCGGTGTGTTTCCTGCAAGAAACCCACACCGTTCCGGGAGATGAAGCCACATGGCTCCTGGAGTGGCAAGGAGGGGTCAGCATGAGTCACCTCTCCAACAATTCTAGCGGGGTGGCTATCTTGCTGGCCCCGCATTTTCAGCCGGAGATCTTGGGGGTCAAGGAGCACGTGCCGGGCTGCTTGCTCCAGGTCACTGTTCACCTGGGGGACGTGCCGCTCCATCTAGTGAACGTGTACGCCACTCAGACCGGTGCGCAGCAAGTGCGCTTCTTCGAAGAAGTTTCCGCTCTTTTGGGCTCCGTTGACGCGGGCGAGTGCGTCATCCTCGGGGGGGATTTTAACTGCACCCTCGAGGCGAGGGACCGTTCGGGTCCCCCGCGAAGCCCGGCGGCAATGGAGAAGTTGAGGGACCTGGTCAGGTCCTTCGACTTGGTGGACGTCTGGCAAAATCTCCACACCGACTCCAGTGCCTTCACTAGCGTGAGGTCTGGGGGAGGAAGGTCTAGAATCGATCGCCTCTACATTTCCCGGGCGTACGTCTCCTGCGTTCCGGCGGCTTCCATGCGGCAGGCGTGCCGGCCTGCGGGAGCTGCCTGTCTTCTACCAGGAACTGCTATGGGTTTGGAACTACGTCGCTTCCAGGTGGAACTCTCCCCCGTCAGGAGCCGCGGCTCTCCTTCGGGAGCCGCTGCTCAGGAATCCGCACTTCAGTCCCACGCGCTTGATCTACGGTCACCCGGTGCGGAGGGGAGCGGACAGGTTGGAGGACCTCCTTGTGGGCCTGCTCCTGGGCTTGGCTAAAAGAGCCATCAATTGGTCCAGGCAGCGGGCGGTCGAGGGGGTCGTCCAACCGGATTGCCTGCCTCTCTTCCGCGGCCATGTTCGCGCCCGGGTGGCCCTGGAAATGGAGCACGCGGTGTCCGCCGGCGCGCTTGAGTATTTCCGCGACCGGTGGGTGCCGCGGGGACTGGAGTGCATTATCAACCTGGAAAACCAAATTTTAATTTGATTTGTTAAGTTTTAGTTGAACTTTTGTTTATTTACAGTCCAATTGTTTTTTTTTTGGGTCCAAACAAAAAGAGAACCCTCTGTTCAGTAAATATCTGCTATTATTGTTCTCCTGCAGTCCGTGTATTATTTATACTCGGACACTACAGACTCGACAGTTGTAGGATCCGTTCCTCCCCACCAATGGTAAAAATTGGACTATGAAATATAAAAACCCAGAACTGCAGAGCCAGCAAAAAGGGCTCAGCGATAATGGGTTAATTTAAACATCGCAGCCGAAACTACGACTGGATCAAAGACAATTGAAAATACGAATGCTTCTGAACAAGAACATTCGCAGTAACAACAGAAAACGCTGGAAAAACTCAGCAGGCCAGGGCAGCATCCGTGGAGAGAGACACAGAGTTAACGTTTCAGGTCGAAGACCTTTCGTCAGAACTGGAAAAAAGCAGGAAATGGAAAGCAGGTTTAGGGGCTGGGAAAAGGGGGAGGGGATGAAAGAACAAAATGGAAGGTCAGTGATAGGATAGAAAGCAGGAGAGATTAAGAGACATTGAGAGACATTAAGAGATATTCAAGGTGAGAGGAGGTGGTAATAGGACAGGTTAAGGAACAAAGGATGGCTCTAGAACATTTGCATATTCATTTCCCTTAAGGGGTTATATTGTCCACCTCAGACCATGGCCCCCGAATAACCAGTTTCAGTACAGGCCTAGACAATGGGCCGGGCATCGAACCTTTTGAATACGAATGCAAACAGAAACCAACAACCTCGCATATGCAGTCACTTTGGGAGGGTTGCATTGTCAGAAAGATATCTCAAATCAATGAACAATACGAGGGACATTAGCCATCAAAGGTTCTCTGCTAGAGACAATTCACACATTTTGATATGGCCATCGCATGCTCAGGGGCGGCCAGGAAATACTGAAAGTTGTTTCTTTGTTTAAAGTAAGAGCACTTCGAAGACAGTGGTGTGGGAATCCGATGGCAGAACAGCGAACAGAAAGATTTGTGCCTACAATCAACTCCAAGAGACAGCCAATCGGGAGTGATGATTGTATGTTTCAGTCAAATCAAAGAGGGTCTTTTTTGATTGAGTCTGAGTAAGTTTGTAAGTTTCAGTCAGATCACAATAAGGGTTTTGTGATTGAGTCTGGGTAACTTTATATGTAACAGTCAAACAGACGGCTTTAACTGTGTCATATTGTGTCAATGAAAATGACCCTTGCGTAGGGGTTTGTATTTTGGGGTTGTTAGCCTGATATAACTCGTAGGGATTTATACCGGGGAGGTAATTGTGTGTGTGTGTGTTCAATAAATGAACGAATCAAAGGTTGAGCCAAAACCCTGTGCCGTGTGTATTTTGTTCTTATAAATCCTGACATCCAAGAACTGTGTGTAACGGGGGACCAGTATTGGAGAAAACCCCTTACACAGGGTAAATGCAGGGAAGATGTTTCCCCTGGCTGGGGTGTCTAGAACCAGGTGTCACAGTCTCAGAATAAGGGGTCGGCCATTTAGGACTGAGATGAGGAGAAATTTCTTCACTCAGAGGGTGGTGAATCTTTGGAATTCTCTACCCCAGAGGGCTGTGGAGGCTCAGTCATTGAGTATATTCAAGACAGAGATCGATAGATTTTTGGATATTAAGGGAATCAAGGGATTTGGGGATAGTGCAGGAAAGTGGAGTTGAGGTAGATCAGCCTTAATTTTATTGAATGGCGGAGCAGGCTCGATGGGCTGAATGGCCTACTCCTGCTCCTATTTCTTATGTCCTTATGTTATGCTCTTATTGCATGATATGTAGTTTATTTAAAATTTTATTTAAGTTTTATTTTGGGCATTACAAATTTCATTACTGAGTGAAAAAAGGACAACTTTTTTTGCAAAAAAACATTTTGAGTGATTTGCTTGGTTTATCAACAATGTGTAATAAAATGTTGACATTAACATTTACAATTATAAAATGTTGGCAAGGTGATGTGATGTTCCTCTGGAGTTTCTCCATTATAAATGTTGACCTGAAAGGGTAAACATAATCATAGGTTTTGTGGTCAGGATTTGCGTGCTATATGCAAGAATGCCCCTTGTGAACTGTGTTCGGTTACAGAGCTTAATGGGCTTCTTTTCAAACAAGGGATGTTACTGTATTGAGCAGACACCTGTCTCGATCCCTACTGCAGTGAAAGGGATGGATGAACATGCATTGTGCAGCTGGGGGATCAATGGTAACTGCAATGGTGTCAACAGTAGCACAGGCCTCAGACACAGTAATAGGCACATTGGGGCCTAAATTTAATAGTGTCTGATAATGGGCATAAAATGATCAGCTTAGTAGACTTGTGTGCCCAAGAGAGAGGCCCAAGGACAGCCCTAAATTCATCCTCGCGTCTCATTGAGTTAAATCCGGTGAGCTGTGGGTGCCATGACGCAGCTCGCCATTCTGGGTTCTTCGAATTACGATCGACTTAGACACCAAGCCGGCCAGCAGCTATGTCTGGGGGGTGGAAGGCGGGGAGGAGGTAAACGGGAAGGGCCAGAAGTGGCACACAGTATTAATGAGGAGACAGGAGGGGCACTGCTCTTTTTCTGATAATAGATATAGGACCCTCACTTCAATATTGAAATAAAGCCTGTGCTCATTTTAGGGGTGAGCCCGAGCTGCCTAAATAAAAGGCCCTGATTAATTTAGCAGTGGCCCAAATGTATGGGCGTAAAATAGGCGCAACAATGTTGAATTCGTGTCCCATTGAAATCAATGTTCCCCACATTGCTATGAATGATTTGTTACCCAAGAACCAGTCAAAGCTGGCTTCAACTCACTTTGATAATGTTTACAGACACCCATCAGAGAGAGAGTTTCAAAGAGTTCATAGATTGCAACTTTTCTACACTCAGTCAGATCAGTGAATCTTGAGAAAACGTGGCCTCCAGCAGTAGAATGTGTGATGAGTCACAGGAGGATTCAACTATTAGTTTTGTCAATAGCAGTTGTAGGCCATGTAGTCCTGTCCAAGTGACCGCAGGCATCACCCCACAAAGTAATCAGCTCGACATGGCTTTAGCACAGGACTCTCCTGGCCCTACTACAGACACATCAGGGTTCATCTCAGGTGCAGACAATGGGACTTCTGAATCACAGGTAGCTCAGCAATTGACTCAACTGTCACCCAACACTGCTATTCCCTCAGCCAGGACAATACTTAGCAGTAGGGCATATGTACAAACACAACAGGAAAGCACAATAAAAACTTGAACAGCACACAGACTCATATATAACTATCACTCATACACTTAAAATGGTATCGCTTTAATGCACCTTGCAGTTTGTATTTCTTTTATTGTGCAGAAAAGAAAGTGCTAGATGTCCAAAAGCCAAACCAGCAAAGTGCCTGACTCCTTGGATAAAGGAATAGGAGTTGTATACCCAAGTTTGCAGATGACACTAAGTCAGGAGGGACAGCACGTAGTACAGATGGCAGCAGGAAGTTCCAAAGGGACATAGATTAAGTGAGTGGTCAAATATGTCAAATATAGTACAATGTGGGGTCATCCACTTTGGACCCAAGAAGGAGAAATCAGAGTATTTTCTAAATGGTGAGAAACTAGGAACTGGAGAGGAGCAGAGAGATTTGGCTGTTGTAAAATTTTAGAAAGATTTGATAGGGTAGGTATGGAGAAACTATTTCCTCTGGTGGGGGAACCAAGTACAAGGGGACATAATCTTAAAATTAGAGCTAGGCCAATCAGGAGCAAAATCAAGAAGCACCTTTTCAGGCAAAGGGTAATAGAAATTCTGGTCGCTATATTATAAAAAGGATAAAGAAGCACTGGAGAGGGTGCAGAGCAGATTTACAAGGATGATACCAGAAATGCGAGAGTATACCTATCAGGACAGGATGAACAGGCTGGGTCTCTTTTCGCTTGAATAAAGAAGGCTGAGGGGTGACTTAATTGAGGTCTTTAATATTCTGAAAGGTTTTGATCGAGTAGATGCAGAGAGTGTTTCCACTTGTGGGGAAGAGCATAACTAGAGGCCATCAATATAAGATAGTCACCAAGAAATCAACTAGGGAATTCAAAAGAAACTTCTTTACCCAGAGAGTGGTGAGAATGTGGAACTCGCTACCACAGGGAGTAGTTGAGGCAAATATTATAGATGCATTTAAGGGGAAGCTAGATACGCATATGAGGGAGAAGGGAATAGAGGTTATGCACATAGAGTTAGATGAGGAAAGACGGGAGGAAGCTCGAGTGGATCTATGTAATCCTATGTGAATCTGGAATTCTCTCTCCACCAAAAGGCTGTGGATACTGGGACAATTGGAGCTTTCAAGACTGAGATAGATAGATTTTTGTTAAGTAAGAGGATCAAGGGATATGGAGCTAAGGCAGGTAGTGCTGGGTGAATGGTTTCATGGTCCAGGTGACATACCTCAGTCACAGTCTCCTTGCTGAGCCTGAACCCCCTCGTGTACTGTTCCTCTGCCATCCTAAATAAGTGACTGCAGTGGTGCATTAACTGCCTGCGGTATTTCTGTGAGCCATGCACATTCTATGCCTTCTCCTCAAGCTTTTGCTACATTATGAGATAGCTGGCACCCATGCTGTGCAGATGAAAATTCCTCTATTCTATTTACTTCTGCAAGGTGCCATGGTGAAAGTTTGGAATCTAGGCTTAAATGTGAATTAAGACCTTAATTTTCATATCTATTCCCCTGGTGCAAGGGCTAGGTTTAATGATTCTGACTGGCAGGGATTAATGCATGGACCTACAGGGCATATTTTTTATGCAAATACAAGTCTCCTGGTAACAGTCACTGTAACTAGGGTTGGCAAACCTCCTGGATTACCCTGGAGTCTCCAGGAATGAAAGATTAATCTCTGGGGCACTGCTGGGATGTGAGGACCCCTGAATGTTCATGTTGCCCAAGGCACCAATAATTCTTAATCCAGCTCTGCTGATTGGCCTTTAACAAATCTTTAATGGTCCTTAGCAAGTATTGTTTTTATTACCTGTTGTGAACAGCTCCTATCATGGGTGCAAGTTTGGAGCAGCAACAAAATTAATCTAAGTCTCTTCCCAATTTCTACATCTATTGCTGACAGCTAACCTTTAAACAGAGAAAAATATTACCTTTTTTTGGTAAATCATACCATTTTCGGGTGGGAATGGGACAGTACTACAGGGATAATAGCAGTGTCCGACTTACTGCCCCATTCCCATTGCCAATCCACCCACTGCCCTTTCCATCTGGTCCTGGAAATGGGTGATGGGGATCCAGCGGATGCCTAATTAAGGAATGAAAATTGGGGTTCCATGAGGTACATAGGACCCCAATGCAATTTTCAGTAACCAATAGGTAGAGAATGCGGTGTGCACACTCCGCCCATTGATGGTTGCAGTAGAGTAGCCTAGCCAGAGCTCCATAAAGGTACTGCAGGAGGCCGCTCAAAAAATAGTAAGTAAAACTTTTTTAAATGCTTTTTGTGCTCCTCCTGGCTCACAAAAATCTACTCACTTGCTGCTGGACCCTCTGTGCCCTCCTCTACTAGGTTGCCTTTTCTCCTCCACCAACCCCCCTCCCCGTCCCACTTTTAAGGCTCCACTTCCAGCTCAGTCCCACAGAGCAGCCATCAGCTGTCCTGCCCCCACCCCGCCACCAATCAGTGAACTGCCTATTAGCACTGGAAGGATAACCATAGCTGTTGTAAGGACAGCGGGGGTTTGATTGACAGCTGGTTGACGGCTGATGTCATATCCGGGAGCGGGATCCGACGCCATCTTGGCCATGCTTTCAGACTGTACTGGGAGACACAGAAGCAGGACTGAACAAAATGGTTCTCCTCAACAACTGCTTGTGAGACTCGTAATTATGTTACTAAGATAACATTACATGGCACCAGGATTTATAGCACTCACGATAAGGACATACTACAACAATGGAAGGAATTAAACCTCTGGCTAATCTGCAACTAGAAGGAAATGTGGATGAAAATTGGCGTGTCTTCAAGCAACGCTTTCTTCGCTACCTCACAGCGATTGACACTTCGACTAGCTCTGGAACACGTAAAGTAGCTTTGTTGCTAACAGTGGCTGGCTCGCAGGCAATCGAGCTGTTTAACACATTTACGTTTGCAGCCGAAGATGATAAAAATGATCTGGACAAGGTGATAGAATGGTTCGACGAATACTGCACTCCAAAAAAGAATGAAACGTATGAGAGATTCGTGTTTCGCTCCCGCGTGCAAAAGCAAGGAGAATCCTTTGATGTTTTTTTGACGGACTTGAAAATAAAAGCACAAACATGCAACTTTAAGGACCTGAAGGAATCGATGATACGCGATCAAGTCGTTTTTGGAATACTCGACAAGAAGGTGAGGGAGAGAATGCTTAGAGATAATGACCTAAATTTGGATGCAGAAGTGAAAATTTGTCATGCTAGTGAACTCTCAGCCATGCACACGAAAACGTTCGAAGGGAGCAGCATAGCAGAAGAGCGCGCCCTGGGGCTAAAAAACCTGCCAATGGATGTGATACACAAAAGGGACACAAGAGGGCCCACGGAGTTCAAGACGAATACGCCTTACGAATGCAGACGGTGCGGTTATAAACATGTGGCCAGACAGTGTCCTGCTTATGGGAAGAACTACGCAAAATGTAAAGCAGGAATCACTTTGCCAAGATGTGTTTTTTAGAAGAGAAAACTGAAGGTAAAAAGACAGTGCATGCTATTGCGACTGAAGAGACAGGCGCGGAGACTTTGTTTGTTGGAATGGTGCAAAATGAGTCAAAACAGGGCAACAATGCTAATGAAGGTTGGAGTGATGCACGGAATCTCAAAGTGCGACCTAAAATACTGAACAAGACTGTGTCTTTGAAGGCATACAATGGACAAAGCATTGAAACAAAAGGAACGTGTAGGCTGAATGTTAAGGTAAAAAATCACACTCACCCTCTGACCTTTGTTATAGTGCCTGAAGGACATGAGTCACTGTTGGGGGACAAGGCCTGTGTGGATTTGGGCTTGGTAAAACGAATCTATACTATCAATGAACAGAAATGTGTGCAGAGTGCCCCCCAAGATACTACAAATCTCACTCATGAGACTATAGCACACAAATATGCAGATGTCTTTCAGGGTTTCGGAGCACTGCTGTGATTCATGCACCCAGGAGAGTTCCAGTGGCTCTCCGTGAAAAACTGAGGAAAGAGCTAGACCGCATGGAGGGACTAGCTGTCATAAAGAAGATTGAGGAACCGACTGACTGGGTAAATTCCATGGTCTGCGTCAATTCAAAGAAAACTGATAAATTGCGTGTCTGCATGGATCCCAAGGACCTTAACGCCAATATCAAAAGAGAGCACTACCAAATTCCAAAGAGAGAGGAAATAGTCAGCGAAATGACAGAAGTGAAAGTCTTCTCCAAAATGGATGCCTCATATGGTTTCTGGCAGTTGAAACTTGATAAAGAAAGTGTTAAGCTGTTGATATACCTATCAATTCATCCAATGAAAAGCGACGAGTTAGGAAAGTAACTATAGGTTTTTATTGGCTAAATAACAGAGCCCACCCTCGTGGGTGATCGGATACAACAAGGAGGAATGCCAGCCAGTCGACTACCTTTATACCTGGGCAGGTAGGTGGAGTCATGGGCGGAGTCAGCAGTGGTCAGCCCAGGTATATCAGCGTGACAAGAGGCGACCTCGTATAGTGATACAACAGTGTGAACAGTGATAACCATAGAGTAACGATATAACAGTGATAACAATAGTGTAACGATAGTGAACGATAAAAGTGGTTTACCACATTCACCCCTTGTTTAGATTTGAGTCCGGCGGGGTGAAGTGTACTACCAGTTCTGGTATGTCAGTCTGTCCGGAGGCCTCGTAAGCCTTTCTGATCGTCGCAGCGGCGGTGTTGCATTATCCGGTGTTAATGCTGGTGTCTGCGTGGTCGGCGAAGGCTCGTGGGGTTCCGGCATGCCGTCTACCTTGGCTGGAATTGGGGGGGTGGTGGGGGGGGTGAAGGTGGTGTCTCCGGAGTGCCTGAGGGTGCGAGGTCTCGTAAGGAGACTGTGTCCTCCGGCTGTCTGGGTATGCCACATAGGCGTACTGGGGGTTGGCGTGCAGGAGGTCCACCCTCTCGACCAGGGGGTCCATTTTATGGGCCCTCACGTGCTTTCGCAGCAAGACGGGCCCCGGAGAGGTCAGCCAGGTTGGTAGCGTGGTTCCCGTAGTCGACTTCCTGGGGAAAGCAAACATTCGTTCATGGGGGGTGGCGTTGATGGCAGTGCAAAGTAGTGACCGGGTGGAATGCAGCGCTGCCGGGAGGACTTCCTGCCAGCGGGAGGTTGGGAGGCCCTTAGACTTTAAGGCTAAGAGGACGGCCTTCCATACCGTCGCGTTCTCTCTTTCCACCTGACCGTTCCCTCGGGGGTTGTAGCTGGTGGTCCTGCTTGCAGCAATACCTCTCGCTAGTAGGAACTGACGGAGATCCTCGCTCATGAAGGAGGAGCCCCGGTCACTATGTATATAGTTTGGGAACCCGAACAAGGCGAAGAGGTCGTTCAGGCATTTAATGACCGTGGTACTGGTCATGTCTGGGCAGGGGAAGGCAAAGGGGAAACGGGAGTACTCATCAACAATGTTGAGGAAGTACACATTACGGTCAGAGGACGGGAGGGGCCCCTTAAAGTCGATGCTCAGGCGCTCGAAGGGGCGGGTGGCCTTGATCAGGCTTGCTCTGTCCGGCCTAAAGAAGTGCGGTTTGCACTCGGCACAGGTCTGGCAGTTCCTGGTCGTGGTCCTGACCTCCTCGATGGAGTAGGGCAGGTTGCGGGCCTTAATGAAGTGGTAAAGTCTGGTGACCCCGGGGTGGCTGAGGTCGTTGTGGAGGGTCTGAAGTCTATCACTTTGCGCGCTGGCGCATGTAATTCGTGACAGAGCATCGGGGGGTTCGTTCAGCTTACCTGGCCGGTACAAGATATCATAATCATAGGTGGAGAGCTCGATTCTCCACCTCAAGATCTTGTCATTCTTGATTTTGCCCCTCAGCTTGTTATTAAACATAAAAGCGACCGAACGTTGGTCGGTGAGGAGGGTAAATCGTTTGCCTGCCAGGTAGTGCCTCCAGCGTCGTACCGCCTCCACAATCGCCTGGGCCTCCTTCTCGACCGACGAGTGTCGGATCTCAGGGCCCTGTAGGGTCCTTGAGAAGAAGGCCACCGGTCTCCCCTCCTGGTTAAGGGTGGCGGCTAGGGCGAAGTCGGATGCATCGCTCTCGACTTGGAAGGGGATGGACTCATCCACTGCGTGCATTGTGGCCTTGGCAATGTCTCCCTTAATGAGGGAGAAGGCTGTGCACGCTTCCTCCGTAAGGGGGAAGGATGTGGACTTCATGAGGGGTCTGGCTTTGTCCGCATAATTGGGCACCCATTGGGCATAGTAGGCGAAGAGCCCCAGGGTTCTCTTCAGTGCCTTTGGACAGTGGGGGAGGGGTAGCTCCATGAGGGGGCGCATTCTTTCGGGGTCGGGGCCGATGGCTCCGTTCTCTACTACACAGCCGAGGATGGCAAGGCGCGAGGTGTTAAACACACATTTATCCTTATTGTAGGTGATGTTCAGCCGTTGGGCCGTACGGAGGAATCTCTCCAGATTAACATCGTGGTCCTGCCGGTCGCGGCCACAGATGGTGACGTTATCTAGATAGGGGAACGTGGCGTGCAGCCCGTTCTGGTCAACCATCCGGTCCATCTCCCTTTGGAAGACCGAAACCCCGTTGGTGACGCCGAAGGGAACCCTAAGGAAGTGGTAGAGGCGGCCGTTCGCCTCGAAGGCTGTATACTGGCGGTCCTCAGGGCGGATAGGGAGTTGGTGATAGGCCGACTTAAGGTCGATGGTGGAGAATACCCGGTACTGCGCAATCCGATTGACCATATCAGATATGCGGGGAAGTGGGTATGCGTCCAGCTGGGTGTACCTGTTTATGGTCTGGCTGTAGTCGATGACCAGGCGGTTTTTATTGCCGGTCTTAACGACCACGACCTGGGCACGCTCCCCTCGATGATGCCCTCCTTCAGGAGACGCTGCACCTCAGAGCTAATGAAAGCTCTGTCCCCGGCGCTGTACCGCCTGCTCTTGGTAGCGACGGGTTTGCAGTCGGGGGTGAGGTTAGCGAACAGTGAAGGTGGCGGGACCTTGAGGGTGGATAGGCCGCAGGTGTTACGCGGTGGGCGGTTTAAAATCTGCTGGTTGTCGACTGTGAGTGGGGGGAGGGGTCCGCCGTATGCTAGCGTGACGCTTTGGAGGTGGGATTGGAAGTCTAGGCCTGGTAGGACGGCAGCGCATAGCTGGGGCAGGACGAGGAGTTTAAAATTTTTATACTCCGTACCCTTAACCGACAGGGTCACAACACAGTAGCCGCTGATGTCTGTGGCGTGTGACCTCGATGCCATCGAGATCCGGTTGCGCGTTGGCAGGACAGGGAGGGAGTAGTGGCTCACCGTGTCTGGGTGGATGAAGCTCTCCGTGCTTCCGCTGTCGAACAGGCAGGTCGTGGCGTGGCCGTTTACTTTGATGTCCATCATCGACTTGGACAGGTGATGCGGGCGGGCCTGGTCCAGTGTGACGGAGGCTAGTGTATAGCTGAGCGAGTTGTTGTAGTCTGCGGTTGAGGCGGTAGTCGGGTCTAGAGGCACGGTGGCGGTCGGGCGTGGTGGGTAAAATGGCGTCTCCCACGAGGTTGGACAAAATGGCGGAGAAGATGGCTGCCCCCATAACTCACATGAGGCACTGCTGGTGTCGGTTGCCTGGATCAAAGATGGCCACCCCCATGACTCACGTGTGGGGATGCTGGCCTCTGTGGCCTTGATGGAAGATGGCCGCCCCCACAGCTCGCATGAGGCACTGCTGGCCTCTGATGATCCACCTCTGCAGGCCTTGGCGAAGTGGCCTTCCTTCATGCAGTTTGAGCAGGTAGAGTTCCTGGCTGGGCAGCGCGCCCTCGGGTGTTTCGCCTGGCCGCAGAAGAAGCAGCCGGCGGCCCGGTCGCGGGGGTCAGAGGTCACAGCCGGTACCGGGGGTGGCGGTCCCGATCGGCTCCGGGACGCCGACGCTGAGGTAGGTCCCGGGGGGAGTGCTGCGGGGGGTATTGGGGTCGGTCCCGAGTCCCAGGGTCGCAGGTTACAGTACCTTGAGTATGCCTCGAGGTCCCGATGGGCCACTTCTAGGGAGCGAGCGAGGGCTGCAGCTTTGTCCAGGTCGAGGTCCTTTGCTTCCAGTAGTCTTTGCCGTGAGTAGTCGGACCGCAGGCCTTTCACGAAGGCATCGCGGACATTGTCTTCAGTATTTTCTGCCGCCGTTACCGCTTTAAAGTTACAGTCTCTGCCGAGTGCTTGCAGCACCTGTAAAAATTCATCCACGGTCTCTCCTGGCTGTTGCGGGCGGGATCTTAGGAGGTGTCTGGCATACATGGAATTTACCGGGCTCAGGTATTGTCTTTTCAGCCGGTTGATGGCGTCCTCGTATGTTTTAAGGTCCCGGATGAGTGCGAATACTTTAGGGCTCAGTTGGGCGGTCAGAACTCTTAGCTTGGATCTCTGAGGCACGCCGGATTCTCCCAGGTAGGACTCGAAACAGCTCAGCCAGTGTTCGAAGTCGAGGGCTGAGTTTGCTGCCTGTGGGTTCAGATCCAGGTACGGTGGTCTGAGGGCTCGCAGCCAAGCCGGCTGCTGTGGCTGTTGTAGCTCGGCGTCTGGCTGGTCGTTTGACTGCTCGCTTTGCTGCTCGCTTTGCTGCTCAGGGAACGACATTTTAAAATTTAGCCAATAAAATTGATATACCTATCAATTCATCCAATGAAAAGCGACGAGTTAGGAAAGTAACTATAGGTTTTTATTGGCTAAATAACAGAGCCCACCCTCGTGGGTGATCGGATACAACAAGGAGGAATGCCAGCCAGTCGACTACCTTTATACCTGGGCAGGTAGGTGGAGTCATGGGCGGAGTCAGCAGTGGTCAGCCCAGGTATATCAGCGTGACAAGAGGCGACCTCGTATAGTGATACAACAGTGTGAACAGTGATAACCATAGAGTAACGATATAACAGTGATAACTATAGTGTAACGATAGTGAACGATAAAAGTGGTTTACCACAGCTGTGCACTTTTAACACCCCGTTTGGTCGATACTCCTACCAACGTCTGCCCTTTGGTATTAGCTCCGCCCCAGAAATCTTTCACAGCGCAATGGAGCAAATCATCGAGGGCCTGGAGGGATTGCGGGTGTACGTGGATAATCTGGTAGTATGGGGCTCCACTCAAGGGGAGCACGACACCTGACTGGAGAAAACACTTCAGAGAATACAGCAGTATGGACTCAAACTAAATAAAGACAAATGTCAGTTCGGTGTCAATGAAATCACATTCCTCGGAGACAAGATCTCTGCAGAGGGGATTCAGCCTGACAAGTCAAAGGTAAAAGCTATACATGACATGGAGAAACCAAAGGACAAGAAAGGAGTTCAGCGGGCCCTTGGTATGGTTAACTACCTAGGAAAATTCATTCCAAATCTAGCAGAGAAAACTGTTCATCTGCGAAAACTGCTGCACCAAGTGACTGAGTTCCAATGGGGACATGAACATGAGAGAGAATGGAAGGGGTGTGATGAAATATTCCATTCATCACTGCCTGTGACTGTGGTCGGTTTCAGTGTCATTTCCCTTCCCCCAGTCCTCATTGTATTGTTTATTGGAATTTGCTGGAATGTGCTGTGTGTGTAGGGCTCCGCCCATACCTGGCCCCTTTTGTAAGCTAGCTCAGTCTGGCCTCAGTCTCCAGAAGGAAGATACCTCTCTCTCTTACGTGTTACTTTCTAAGTTAATAAAAGCCTTGTTTTGTTTCGCTAACATCGAGTCTCGGAATTATTGAGGCACATCAATTTTATTAACTTATTTTTCAACACTATGGATCAACTCCTGAAACCCGAACGTTTGGATTTGGATCAACATGCTCCGGACGCATCAGCACGCTTCGGACACTGGTTTGAGTGTATGGAATTCTTCCTGGACAATTCCGCAGCCGTCAAAGACGCTACGGACGCTGCGAGGATGAGACTCGGAATTCTGCGGAATTGAGTAAGCCACCGGGTTTACCCCCTCATCCAAGACGCCGATACGTACCTGGCCGCCTGCGACATCTTAAAGGCGCATTACCAGCAGCCTACGAATGAGGTGTATGCTAGGCATCTGCTCGCTACTCGCGCACAGCGACCTGGGGAATCGGTGGAGGAGTTCCTAAGCACCCTGAAAATGCTTGGCAAAGACTGCAAGTGCCGAGATGTAAAAGCCGCAGTGTACACTGACGAGCTTGTTCGCGATGCCTTTATTACAGGCCTCAGCTCCACTTACATCCGGCAAAGACTGCTGGAAAAAACGGGGTTGGACCTGAAACAGGCTGCGGACACCGCGCGATCCCTGGATGTGGCCCAGAGAAACTCGGACGCCTACTCTTCAGCCCGCGCCGTCCACGCCGCCACGTGTGCACCGAGGGCGCCGCCATCTTGGAAGGCATCTTCCCCGCCCGGCAGCCCGACACCGGCGGGGCCCCGCTCTCCCCCCAGAAGCCCTACGACAGCCGCGACGCGTCAGGGACCCAACTGCTACTTCTGCGGGCAGCCAAAACACACCAGAAACCTGTGCCCGGCGAAAGGCACCACCTGCTTTAAGTGCGGTAAGAAGGGGCACTTCGGGAAGGTGTGCAGAGGGAACCCCGCCGGAAAACCAACCGCCGGAAAACCCGCCACCGCCGCGTGTGCGCCGTGGGAGCGGCCATCTTGGACGCCATCTTGCCCGACCTCGTGGGGTCCGCCATCTTATGAGCAGACAGCGTGGACGCCATCTTGTATCGATCAGGGCCCTACAGTGGCATCGGTCACAGTGGACCAGACCAGGCCGCACCCGCTATCCAAATCAATGGTGGACATCGAGGTAAACGGGTGCCGGGTTAAATGTTTAATTGACAGTGGAAGCACGGAGAGTTTTATCCACCCTGAACTGGCACAGCAACTCTCCCTAAAGGTGGTCCCTGCTCAGGGTACCATCTCTATGGCTGATAAAACCCAGACATCGACCATTCTGGGTTACTGCACGGTACAATTGGGCGTTAACGGAACTGTATACGATAATTTTAAAGTATTAATCATGAAGAACCGATGTGCGAGCATGATCTTGGGCCTGGATTTCCAGTGCAACCACCAAAGCATCACGCTCAAGTACGGTGGGTCCCAGCCGCCCCTCACAGTGTGCGGTCTGGCTACCCTGAAGGTAAAGCCGCCTTCGCTATTCGCGAACCTTACCCCTAACTGCCGGCCAATAGCGACCAAAAGCAGGAGGTACAGCTGGGAGGACAGGCGGTTTATCGCGACCGAGGTAGACAGGCTCCTGAAAGAGCACATTATTGAACGCAGCAACAGCCCGTGGCGCGCCCAAGTGGTAGTGGTAAGGGGTAGCGAGAAGAAACGGATGGTGATCGACTATAGTCAAACGATCAACAGGTACACCCAACTAGACGCCTACCCGCTACCCCGCATATCAGAAATGGTGAACCAAATCGCCCAATACCGGGTGTTCTCCACCATCGACCTCAAGTCAGCGTACCACCAGCTCCCTATCAGACCAGAGGACCGCCCGTACACTGCCTTCGAGGTGAACGGACGCCTCTACCAATTCCTCAGAGTCCCCTTTGGGGTGACGAATGGGGTCTCGGTTTTTCAGAGGGAGATGGACCGCATGGTCGATGACCACCACTTGCAGGCAACCTTCCCCTACCTCGACAACGTCACCATCTGCGGCCACAATCAGCAGGATCACGACTCGAACCTCGAGAGGTTCCTGGAAACCGCACAAAAACTCAACCTCACCTACAATGAGGACGAGTGCGTTTTCAACACCACGCGCCTCTGCATACTAGGCAGCGTGGTGGAGAATGGGGAAATCGGACCAGACCCCGACTGATTGCGCCCCCTACGGGAGCTGCCCCTGCCCAACACTCCCAAAGCCCTGAAAAGGTGCCTGGGGTTATTTTCTTATTATTCCCAATGGGTCCCCAACTACTCCAACAAAGCCCGCCCCCTCTTGAAAGCATCCTCTTTTCCGCTCTCTGCTGAGGCCCACACCGCCTTCAAAAGCATTAAGCAGGATATTGAGCGGGCCACGCTACAGGCAGTGGACGAGAACACTCCATTTCAAGTGGAAAGTGATGCGTCTGACTTCGCCTTGGCGGCCACCCTCAACCAGGCGGGGCGGCCCGTAGCTTTCTTCTCGAGGACCCTCCAAGGGCCCGAGATCAGACACTCCTCCGTGGAAAAGGAGGCCCAAGCCATCGTGGAGGCAGTGCGCCACTGGCGCCACTACCTAGCCGGCAAACGCTTCACCCTACTTACCGACCAGCGGTCGGTAGCGTTTATGTTCAATAATAAACAGAGGGGGAAGATTAAAAATGATAAGATTCTTAGGTGGCGGATCGAGCTCTCCACCTTCGAGTACGACATCATTTACCGGCCAGGGGCCCTTAACGAATCCCCTGACGCCCTCTCACGAGGGATGTGTGCCAGCGCCACCGGGGATCGGCTGCAGACCCTCCACAACGACCTCTGCCACCCAGGGGTCACGCGGCTGTTCCACTTCATAAAGTCCCGTAACTTACCCTACTCGATTGAGGAAGTTCGGTCTCTGACCAGGAACTGCCGCACTTGCGCTGAGTGCAAGCCTTGGTTCTACCGCCCAGATAGAGCCCACTTAATCAAAGCTACACGGCCCTCTGAGCGGCTCAGCTTAGATTTCAAGGGCCCCCTCCCGTCCGTCGACCGCAATGTTTACTTCCTGAACATTGTGGACGAATACTCCCGGTTCCCATTCGCCTTCCCCTGCCCAGACATGACCAGCGCCACGGTCATTAAATGCCTCAACAGCCTGTTCTGCCTGTTCGGTATGCCGAGCTACATCCATACGGATAGGGGGGCGTCCTTCATGAGTGAAGAGCTACGCCAGTACATGCTGTCCAAGGGGATCGCCACGAGCCGTACCACCAGCTACAACCCCCGGGGTAACGGCCAAGTGGAGCGAGAGAACGGGACAGTATGGAAAGCAGTCACTCTAGCTCTAAGGACCAAGGGCCTCCCTATCCCCCGCTGGCAGGAAGTCCTCTCGGATGTGCTCCATTCGATATGGTCGCTATTGTGTACGGCCACTAATGCCACGCCTCATGAACGAATGTTTGTCTTTCCCCGGAAATCCACCTCAGGCGTATCCATGCCATTATGGCTCTCCACCCCAGGTCCGGTACTCATGCGAAGGCATGTGAGGGGCCACAAGACGGACCCTCTCGTGGAGCCAGTACACCTACTCCACGCCAACCCCCAATACGCATATGTCCGACACGCCGACGGAAGGGAGGACACCGTGTCCATAAAAGACGTCGCCCCAGCCGGCATCGACAACAACCATGGCAATAGCAGCAACAACGATCACAGCAACTCTTACCCACCCACTACTCTTTCATCACCCCCAGAAGAACATCGACCAACGGCACCCCCACCAACTACCCCTTCAACAACCCTGGCGGCACCCCCGGCAGAGACCCAGGAGACTACCGGGGACACCCAGCCGACACCCGCGGCACCACAACAGCCACGTCAGTCGCAGAGGACTATCAAACCCCCGAACAGACTAAATCTATAGAAGGGGTGAATGTGATGAAATATTCCATTCATCACTGCCTGTGACTGTGGTCGGTTTCAGTGTCATTTCCCTTCCCCCAGTCCTCATTGTATTGTTTATTGGAATGTGCTGGAATGTGCTGTGTGTGTAGGGCTCCGCCCATACCTGGCCCCTTTTGTAAGCTAGCTCAGTCTGGCCTCAGTCTCCAGAAGGAAGATACCTCTCTCTCTTACGTGTTACTTTCTAAGTTAATAAAAGCCTTGTTTTGTTTCGCTAACATCGAGTCTCGGAATTATTGAGGCACATCAAGGGGCTGCTACACATTCTAGCAAGTGAACCCCTACTGAAGTTCTTCTGCCCTAAAAAGAGGACAAAAGTGTCCACAGATGCCTCTAAGAATGGATTTGGGGCTGTCCTTCTACAGGAAGATGAAGGAGAATGGCGACCAGTGGCGTATGCGTCACACTCCATGACGGCTACAGAGTGCCGGTACGCGCAGATCGAGAAGGAGTGCCTTGGCTTGGCATTTGGGTGTGAAAAATTTCATACCTACAGCTATGGTCTTCCCAAGGTTATCCTAGAAACGGACCATAAGCCACTGCTAGGGATCGCAAAGAAGAATCTGTGTGACATGTCACCACGGATACAACGCCTGATGATGAGACTTCAACGTTACGATTTCGAGCTAACATACGTGCCAGGGACACAAATGTTCATTGCAGGCACACTATCCAGGGCTGCGCCGTATGCCACACAAAACAGTGAAACAGAAGAGGATGTGGCTCTTCATGTGGATATGGTCTGCGCAGCATTGCTCGCCACACAGGAGAAACTATCAGTGATAGTCACAGAGACATCAAAGGACCCAGTCCTGAGTAAAGTAATGAGAAATCTTCAAGAGGGCTGGAAGAAAGGGTCATGTAAACAATATTATCACATTCAGTCTGAGCTCTCTGTGGTCAATGGATTACTGCTTAAGTGTGACAGGATAGTAGTGCCCACATCTATGCGACGACAAATGCTCAACAGGATACACGAAGGGCATCTGGGTGCAGAAAAGTCAAAAAGGAGAGCACGTGAGGCACTCTACTGGCCAAACATGAACTCTGATATTGACCATTTGATCAGCGAGTGTGCTACATGTCAGGAGTATCACTACAAGCAAGCAAAAGAGTCCCTCATTGCCACAGAGCTCCCATCACAACCTTGGGAAAAGGTCGGAACTGATATATTTCACTATGAAGGAAAAGACTATTTGTTAGTTATTGATTATTATTCCAACTATCCGGAGATTGCTCTCTTGTCCAGTACTACATCAAGAGCTGTGATAACTCACCTGAAGTCAATCTTTGCCAGGCAGGGCATCCCTCTAGCCCTGGTCTCTGATAATGGCCCTCCCTATGCCAGTCATGAGTTTCAGTTATTTGCTTCAGAGTATGAGTTTAATCATGTAACCTCCAGCCCGCTCTATCCTCAGGCTAATGGAAAGGCAGAGAAGGGGGTACAGATTGTGAAAAGACTATTAAAGAAAGCAGCACACAGCAACACTGACCCATATCTGTCCCTGATGTCGTACAGGGTGGGCCCGCTAGCAAGTGGCAAGTCTCCAGCTGAGCTCTTACTGGGTCGGAAAATCCGTACACGACTTTCCAGTTATGTCACACCTGACCACAGAGATGAGGTGTGGGCAGACAAGTCTCGTAAGCTACAACAGAAACAAAAAACACTTCATGACCGCACAGCCACTACACTAGTGCCGCTACAGGAGAAGGATATAGTCTGCATTGAAGGGCCTGAGTCATGGCCTACAAGAGCCACAGTTCTACAACAGGTCGCCCCCAGGTCATACAGTGTCATGACAGAGAACGGCAATGTGCTTTGCAGAAACAGGAGGCACCTACTGAAAACCACAGAGACCTTTCAGCCTCAGGAGGATGGAGAGGATGACGAGATGAGGGAAATGCCACAAAGAGACGAAGGACACAATAGTGATAATGTGGATACAACTGGGGTGGTTCAGCAAACACCCATCCAGCCACGCAGGTCACAGCGCAGCAGAAAGCCTGTAGTTAAACTTGACCTGTAGACAGGGATTGATAAGACTGTAAACAGTTAATGGACTCATGGGTGTGGGTAAGGTTTATACCTACCTGCAATTAGTTACACTGACTGGTTCTATATGATGTTAACAAGTTCTGTGTGTTATGTTATGTTATATTGTTACTGTGTTATGTCTTCATTGAAGGGGGAAGATGTAAGGATAACCGTAGCTGTTGTAAGGACAGCGGGGGTTTGATTGACAGCTGGTTGATGGCTGATGTCATATCCGGGAGCGGGATCCGACGCCATCTTGGCCATGCTTTCAGACTGTACTGGGAGAGACAGAAGCAGGACTGAATAAAATGGTTCTCCTCAACAACTGCTTGTGAGACTCGTAATTACGTTACTAAGATAACATTACAAGCACTAGTTCAGCAGCTCGCTGAGATTATTTAAATGAGGCTCAACTATGAATATTGGGTGGTCGGTGGGCTAGCAATGCTTGGCTCGTGCCCGATGGAATCGGACACATGAAAATTCACCTCCGTGTCTCTACTGTTTCATTGAGTGAATTTGCCATAGTGCACTCTAAAAGTAGCAATCAGATGTTACTCTCCAGCAATTAGCATTTGAAATGTTTTTAAAATTACCAGGAAATGTGTGGTACAGCAGAGATCTGTGAAACAGGATGTGTGTGGGATATGTGGAGTTACAATCTGTACCACCAAAAAGAAGGATGCAGGCTTTTCAGATCAGCCACACAGCAGATTTCCAATATCCACACAAAGGAAATAAGGTTTTATAAATGTGGTTTCTTGAGTATTTTAGTTCTTCACTGTAAACACAAAAACCGCGAGTTTCCCACCGGAGGCGCGTTGGAGTCGGGTTGAGTGGTCAGCGGATTCCGGTCCCGCTGCAGGCTTCAGCTGCTCCCAAATCAGGATTTTAAGTTAACTGGGCTTATTAAGCCCGATGTGCGCGCTACCCGGCCCAATCAGTGGGTTTGGGTGTGCTGCTCAGCTCTGCTGACGTCTTCCACCCAGGAGCTTTAATGGGGCCCATGTAGCCTTTGCATTTCATTTGGTTTATGCTGCTCCTTTGGAACATGACTGCTGTAAGATCTAAGGCTGTGACATAGACTAGTGTTGTCACCTGGTGTATCACAGCTCACAAGTGAGCATCAGCAGATGGTGGAGACAGGGGCAGCACAGGAGAGTCCTCGTCAGAGGGCACGGGACGCTCCAAGCTCTGCTCAGCTGCATGTAGCTGCTGTGCCTCTGGGGCCATCCAGAAGGAGAGCGGTGCTGGAACTTCAGGAACAAGAGCAGGAGTCTCTGACAGGGTTTGCAACCACTGTAACTGCAAGTGTGCAGGGAATGGAGGAGTCCATCTCAAACATGAGCAATGCGGTGGTGCACGCAATGGCAAATGTAGGTGCTGCCATGGAAAGGATGGCAACCTCCATGGAGGACATAAATCGCCAGACACAAATGAACATGGTGACTCTTCTAAATAGATGGTTTGATATGGAGGATAGATGGGCATCTATTGAGGAGAGAAACCAGAGGTACATGGACGTCCCCGTTATGAGGACTGTCAGTACAGAGATGGGTCCTCATGGCCCCATTGATGTGCAGCAAGGTGCTCTCCAGCTACTTGCTAGCAGTGAAGTGCGGGTGACCCATGAGAGGGATGTTGGTGGTCGACAACAAGGAATTGTGGGCTCCTCTCCAAGCGCTCACACGACCATGCCACTGCGGAGCCCTCGGTCAGAACCCCAAATTCCTCACCCAACTGAAATGGCCGTCTCAGCCCCTGCACAGCCATAGGAGGAGCAGACCATTGAGGAGCCCTCCCAGGCTTGCAAACCCAGAGAACGCCTGCCAAAGGCATCTAAGCAGGCGCAGCATCAAAGTAAGCAAGGTGCCTCTACATCTGCTGAAGCCACAGGGGCAGAACCACGTAGAAGCACGCGTAAGAGAAAGTTAACACATAAATAGTCACAAGGGCAGTCACTTGGGTGTTTTCATCTGATACAAACGTTTGTCATCGTTATTATTAATGCATTAAAGAAAAGCGATGGCAAAGATTCAAAGAGTTGGCCTATGTGTGCTCAGAAATGGAAGCTGCACAGTGAGGGGTCAGAGCACCTTTCATCTATAATGATGGTGGTGAGAGTGATAGAAAACCAGTTTATTGCACAGAAGCTGTATGGTGTGTTAAGAAGGTAGACCAGACATTCATTTCCATGTGCCAGCCATATGTGGTTGAAGCATCACATCACGCGAACCTGGCGTGGATAAGCGCATCCCTTGCCTCATGGCCAGCAATGTGCTCGCGTGCTAGTGGCACTGGGACAGCCACCTCTGCCAGGTCTTCCTCATCTGCACCCTCATTTGGTTCTTCCTCCTCCTCCTCCTCCTCTGAGGAGGAGGAGGAGGCTGTGCACTGAGCCACTTGTTCCTCAGGCAGCGCTAAGCCACGCTGCAGTGCAATGTTGTGCAGGGCACAGCAGACAACGATGATTCTGGAGACTCTGGCTGATGCACATTGTAGGGCTCCACCAGATCTGTTGAGGCATCTGAATTGTATTTTGAGCAAGCCAATGGTTTGCTCAATGATGCATCTGGTGGAAATGTGGCTCACATTGTACCGCTCCTCAGCTTCATTTGATGGCCTCCTCATTGGTGTCATTCGTCACTTTTTCAGGGGGTAGCCCTTGTCTCCAAGTAGCCATCTGTAAAGTTACCTTGGCGGATTGAAGAGCTGAGGCACAGTAGACTGCCGCAGGATGAACGAGTCATGGCAACTGCCAGGGAACTTTGCGCAAGCATGCATAATGTTGTTCCTGTGGTTACACACCAACTGGACGTTAAGGGAGTTGAAGCCCTTGCGGTTGACAAATACAGCTGGGTTGTGATAGGGTGCCCTAATGTCCATATGTGTGCAGTCTACGACGCCCTGCACCCTTGGGGAGCCTGCCATATTTGCAAAGCCAGCCACACGCGCAGTTACACTTGCTTCATCTGTGGAGAAGTGGATATAATTGTGCGCCTGTTTAAAGAGGGCATCGGTAACCTGCATGATGCAAGTGTGTGCGGCTGACTGGGAAATGCCGCTGATGTCTGCTGATGATCCCTGGAAGGACTCTGAGGCAAAGAAGTTGAGTGCGGTGGTGACTTTGACAGCCACTGGTATGAAGTGGCCACCCGCTCCTCTGGGCTCCAGGACTTGGTGCAGCATTGTGCAGATGTTAGCGACTACCTCAAGTCCACTAAATCTCGTGTTCTAAATAATCACCTAGTTACAAACATAAAAATGTTAGAGGTGACATTCGAAATTGCAGGAGTAGTGAAAGCAATGTCAGCAACAACCAATCAAGGCTGCTATTAGCTCAAATGGCGCACCATTTAAATCTATGAGGGAGAATTGAAGTTTAAAACAAATGTAAAACCTGTGCATGCACAACAACTGCTGTGGGTTAGCTGGTATTGTTAATGGTTCCCTCTCCCAGCTACTGTCCCGCTCCCCTTCAAATCTGCCATCATCAAACCCATCCTCAAAAAATAATTGACCACTCTGTCATTGAAAACGACTGCCCGTCTCCAAACTCCCTTTCCTCTCCAAAGTTCTCGAACGTGTTGTCACCTCTCAAATCCGTGACCTTCTTTCCCGCAACATGATGTTTGAATCCCTCCAATCAAGTTTCCGCCCCTTCCCCAGCACTGAAACGGCCCTTATCAAAGTCATAAATTATATCCTATGTGACTTTTTTTTATTCGTTCATGGGATGTAGGCATCGCTGGTAAGGCCAGCATTTATTGCCCATCCTAGTTGCCCTCGAGAAGGTGGTGGTGAGCCGCCTTTTTGAACTGCTGCAGTCCGTGTGGTGAAGGTACTCCCACGGTGCTGTTAGGGAGGGAGTTCCAGGATTTTGACCCGGCGATATACTTCCAAGACTGTGACCATGGTAAACTATCCCTCCTCATCCTTCTTGACCCATCTACAGCCTTTGACACAATTGACCACACCATCCTCCTCCAACGCCTCTCCTCCATTGTCCATCTGGGTGGGACTGTGCTCGCCTGGTTCCATTCTTATCTATCCAATCGTAACCAGAGAATCACCTGCAATGGCTTCTCTTCCAGCTTTTACACTGTTACCTCTGGTGTCCCCCAAGAATCTATCCTTGGCCCCCTCCTATTTCTCATTTACATGCTGCCCCTCGGTGACATCATCCAAAAACACATCAGGTTCCACATGTACTCTGACGACACCCAGCTCAACGTCACCGCCTCCTCTCTCGACCCCTCCACTGCCTCTGATTTGTCACACTGCGTGTCCGACATCCAGTCCTGGATCATAGCATCACAGAATCATAGAAATTTACGGCACAGAAGGAGGCCATTCGGCCCATCGTGTCTGCGCCGGTCGAAAAAGAGCTATCCAGCCTAATCCCACTTTCCAGCTCTTGGTCCGTAGCCTTGCTGTTTACGGCACTTCAGGTGCATATTCAAGTACTTTTTAAATGTGATGAGAGTTTCTGCCTTTATCACCCTTTCAGGCAGCGGATTAGCAGAAATTTCCTCGAACTAAATATTGGGAAGACCGAAGACATTGGGGGAAATTTTAACCCCCAAGAACGGGTGGGTTGGAGACGGGGAGTAGTTAAAATAATTGATTTTTGGATCACGACTGCGTGCAACCACTTCCAGATTTAACAGGCGCGCGTTTGGATGCCTGCGAGTAACCTACTCTCCGCAGTCGGGACCTTAATTAGTGCAGGCGGGCAGATAGTTATTGAAGCAATTAACATACCTATGAGAGGTTAATTAGGTCTTTTTTAATTGCATTTTACTTAGCTTTAAATTTAACGTGTCTAGTACAGGTTTCCCGGGGCTCGGGAAACTGACCAGTGAATGATGGTGATATTGAGCCACAGTTCAGGTGGGCATTTAAACTTGTCATTGCCCCATCTGAATAAAAGCTCACTTATTACAGCTGGTGTCTCAGTTCCCTCTAGCAAACGTTTAACAAAGAGTTCTTGTATAGCTACAGCTTTTTCTAAACATTGGAGGCTTTCAAACTGATAAGATCAGGATGGGAGACATGTTGGTTGTTTTTGACAGTACATCAGAGGAGGAAGACCATCACAATCCACGGCAGTGATGACATGCTGTGGTGGGACCAGCATGTACACAGGAGAGAGTTGCAGAGCAGGGAGGTGCTCAGGAGGGAGGTACTCAGGAGGGAGGTACTCAGGAGGGAGGTGCTCAGGAGGGAGGTGCTCAGGAGGGAGGTGTTCAGGAGGGAGGTGTTCAGGAGGGAGGTGCACAGGAGGGAGGTGCACAGGAGGGAGGTGCTCAGGAGGGAGGTACTCAGGAGGGAGGTGCTCAGGAGGGAGGTGCTCAGGAGGGAGGTGTTCAGGAGGGAGGTGTTCAGGAGGGAGGTGCTCAGGAGGGAGGTACTCAGGAGGGAGGTGCTCAGGAGGGAGGTACTCAGGAGGGAGGTGCTCAGGAGGGAGGTGCTCAGGAGGGAGGTGCACAGGAGGGAGGTGCACAGGAGGGAGGTGCTCAGGAGGGAGGTGCTCAGGAGGGAGGTGCTCAGGAGGGAGGTGCTCAGGAGGGAGGTGCACAGGAGGGAGGTGCTCAGGAGGGAGGTGCACAGGAGGGAGGTGCTCAGGAGGGAGGTACTCAGGAGGGAGGTGCTCAGGAGGGAGGTGTTCAGGAGGGAGGTACTCAGGAGGGAGGTGCTCAAGAGGGAGGTGCTCAGGAGGGAGGTGTTCAGGAGGGAGGTGTTCAGGAGGGAGGTGCACAGGAGGGAGGTGCTCAGGAGGGAGGTGCACAGGAGGGAGGTGCTCAGGAGGGAGGTGCTCAGGAGGGAGGTACTCAGGAGGGAGGTGCTCAGGAGGGAGGTATTCAGGAGGGAGGTGCTCAGGAGGGAGGTACTCAGGAGGGAGGTACTCAGGAGGGAGGTGCAGAGGAGGGAGGTGCACAGGAGGGAGGTACTCAGGAGGGAGGTACTCAGGAGGGAGGTACAGAGGAGGGAGGTGCACAGGAGGGAGGTGCTCAGGAGGGAGGTGCTCAGGAGGGAGTTGCTCAGGAGGGAGGTACTCAGGAGGGAGGTACTCAGGAGGGAGGTGCTCAGGAGGGAGGTGCTCAGGAGGGAGGTACTCAGGAGGGAGGTACTCAGGAGGGAGGTGCTCAGGAGGGAGGTGCTCAGGAGGGAGGTGCACAGGAGGGAGGTACTCAGGAGGGAGGTGCTCAGGAGGGAGGTATTCAGGAGGGAGGTACTCAGGAGGGAGGTGCAGAGGAGGGAGGTGCTCAGGAGGGAGGTGCTCAGGAGGGAGGTGCTCAGGAGGGAGGTGTTCAGGAGGGAGGTGTTCAGGAGGGAGGTGTTCAGGAGGGAGGTGCACAGGAGGGAGGTGCTCAGGAGGGAGGTGCACAGGAGGGAGGTGCTCAGGAGGGAGGTGCTCAGGAGGGAGGTACTCAGGAGGGAGGTGCTCAGGAGGGAGGTATTCAGGAGGGAGGTGCTCAGGAGGGAGGTACTCAGGAGGGAGGTACTCAGGAGGGAGGTGCAGAGGAGGGAGGTGCACAGGAGGGAGGTACTCAGGAGGGAGGTACTCAGGAGGGAGGTACAGAGGAGGGAGGTGCACAGGAGGGAGGTGCTCAGGAGGGAGGTGCTCAGGAGGGAGGTACTCAGGAGGGAGGTGCTCAGGAGGGAGGTGCTCAGGAGGGAGGTACTCAGGAGGGAGGTACTCAGGAGGGAGGTGCTCAGGAGGGAGGTGCTCAGGAGGGAGGTGCACAGGAGGGAGGTACTCAGGAGGGAGGTGCTCAGGAGGGAGGTATTCAGGAGGGAGGTACTCAGGAGGGAGGTGCAGAGGAGGGAGGTGCACAGGAGGGAGGTACTCAGGAGGGAGGTGCTCAGGAGGGAGGTATTCAGGAGGGAGGTGCACAGGAGGGAGGTGCTCAGGAGGGAGGTACTCAGGAGGGAGGTACTCAGGAGGGAGGTGCTCAGGAGGGAGGTGCTCAGGAGGGAGGTGCAGAGGAGGGAGGTGCACAGGAGGGAGGTACTCAGGAGGGAGGTGCACAGGAGGGAGGTGCACAGGAGGGAGGTGCTCAGGAGGGAGGTGCTCAGGAGGGAGGTTCGGAGGAGGGAGGTACTCAGGAGGGAGGTACTCAGGAGGGAGGTGCTCAGGAGGGAGGTACTCAGGAGGGAGGTGCAGAGGAGGGAGATACTTAGGAGGGAGGTGCAGAGGAGGGAGGTGCTCAGGAGGGAAGTGCGCAGGAGAGGGGCTGAGATCACGGGAGGCGCTACCCACGTCACAGGGCCCACAGGGCCCACGTCACAGGGTTTGCAGACAGCGTCTCAGCTTCCTTGACCTCTCAGAAGAGCAGTGCTTCCACAGGATGAAGTTGTCACGACAAGTGGTGACAGACATCTGCAGACCTGCTACTTGTTGGACCTGGTGGATACGCATTACCAATGGCTGTGAAGGTCACCACCGTCCTCAATTTATTTCTTTGCCTCTCATTCCTTCCAGGGTGCTACTGGAGATATCTCGAGGGTCTCACAGTCCGCTGCACATAAATGCATAAGGCATGTGATGGATGGATTGTTTGCCAGGGCTAGCAGTTATGTAAACTTCCCCTGTGAAGACAGGATGAGTGGGCACTCATATTTGCCTCTCTGGCTGTATTTCCATAGGTACAGGGTGCCATCAATTGCACAAACGTGGCAGTCCAAGCACCACCACAGCAACCAGGAGTTTTTATAAACCGCAAGGGATACTCGTCCATCAATGCGCAGCTGGTGTGTAACCACAAGAAGAGGTTCATGCAGGTGTGCGCCAGATTCCCTGGGAGCTGTCATGATGCATTCACACTGCGCCAGTCTAATGTTCCAGACCTTTTCATTCCAGGAAGCAGGCTTAAGGACTGGCTTGTAGGAAACAATGGGTACCCCATTCAAACTGGGCGCATGACACCTGTGAGGAACCCTTCCAATGCGGCACAGGAGTGCTACAATAAGAGCCACATCACCATTGGGTGTGTCATCAAGCAAGCCACTGGAATGTTGAAGATGTGCTTCAGGTGCCTAGATAGGTTTGGAGGTGCCTTCAGTACTCGCCAGCGAGGGTGTCCAGAATCATAGACATGTGCTGCGACCCGCACAACATTGCACAGCAGAGAGGATTACAGGTACAGGCTGGACGAAAGGGCTCATCACTCATCTTTGGATAGAGGAGGAGGAAGAGGAGCCGTTTACATTGCTGCCCGGGATGCTAGGGATGCCCTAATATCGCAAAGGTTCACCTAGTGTTGACTTAGACAGCAAAACATAAGAAATGAAATCCTGCGCTCTGCTCCCACCCTCAGGACCACCCCACCCTGTCCCTTTTCACTAAACAGTCCTTCAACCACTCAACCACCCAGTGCACATCTGCTCAATGGGACGTAATAATGGGCAAAACGTGAAAGTGGTTTTAATCAATAAACTTTACGTGGCATTATAAAAAAAGGAAACTTAACAACATAACATTTTGTCAAACACCCATGTGCATACCCTTGGTGAATTACAATTGCTATAACTTGCGCTTCCTACCACTTCTACATGGTGCATCCCCTGAGGCTTCAGCAGCAGTAGAGGCAGGTGCTTAAATCCCTGCCCTGACTGCTGAGATGCTTTTGGCCTCTGCCCTCTGGGTTTTGGAGCCCCTGAGAACCCCACCAAAGACTGCTTCACCCTGCACCTGTGCAGAGGCTGACTCTACTATCGGGAGACAAGGCAGCATGTCAAGTATTGGCTGAGGGAGTGGGGGCAACAGGTGAGAACTGGGGGCGCTTTGAGTGGAGTTGCCACTTGCATGTCCCCTTTTGCCATCATCACTCTCCTGGGCCAGTGCCACAGCACTCCTACCACATTGCTGCAGAATAGCTTGGTGAAGATCAGTGACACATTGCAAGGCCACGGACTAGGTATCTGTCATCCTGTTTAAGGCGGCAGATATCTCCTGCATGACCGTGGTCAAGGCTTGCATGGACTCATTTGAGAGCCATGGTTAAAACTCCATGAAGGCAACCTCTCTCCATTGCAGACATTCTCGCAATTCCCTGTGCCACCAATCCACTAGCAATCAAGATGGACTCTTCCATCCCCTCAGCTATTGTGAAGTGTGTACATGACACTTCTGTCAGTACCTGGCTAAGTTGCTGATGCACCTCAAGCATTCTCCTTCTCAATGATTGCCCCTGGGTTCAGCATCTGCGTCCAGCTAACCAGAGCATGGAGAGGATTGTGCCCCTGTGTGGACTCTCCACAGCTGTTCCTGCCACCAGTGTCTGCTCATGCTCACTTGTGAATTGTGAATCACCAAGTGAAAACCCAACTAATACCCTAACTGGACCCAGATCTGCGAGTACTTGCGCTGGTGCATGGCTGTACGTCATGTGATGGTGCACGCTCAGAAGGAATGAAGTCCACTTACGAATCATCTTCATGGATGTCCTGCAACACTTGCTGTAAGTGTGATGGCCCTGGAAGACAAAAGAAAGAGTTATTTTTTAGTCGTGCCAAAGTCACAATCTTAACTATCACCATACTCAGTCTCCTCATAGGTCAGTCATTGATGAACTGAAGTCAGCATATATGTGTCAAGGATATTTGTAATTTGACCCCCAGCTATCTGCGAGTTCCCTGTCTCTCCATCTCTGACTGAGAGGAATTCAAATGTGCCAATTATCTCCATGGCTTCCACCTCTGCATCAGTGAGCTGGACTATTTGTGGCGGCCCACCTCCAGTCCTCTCCCTCTCCCATGCGTTTTGCGCTCTCTTCTCCTACAAGGGGTGAAGAAACAGACCTGTGAGTGAGTGATGATCAGGTATTCACCCGATGAATGCACTGCATTCAGTAAAGGTGACTATGAGACAGATGCATCACATTGCATAAGGACTGGGGTGAATGGCAATGGTGGATGGATAAATGGGGAGGTAATTAATTGCATAGAAAGTGAGTGCTAGGTGCTGCTGAAAGTTGGGTGGGTGTGAGGAGTGATGTGATGGAGAACACTTAGCAAGACAGAGTGAAAGGGGTGGGGGATTAAAGCACAGGATGTAGGTGAATCAGCAAATATACTTATTTTTCTGGCCTGCTTAGGTCATTATACCGCTTGCTGCACTGCATCCAAGACTGCATCAAAGACCTGGGCACAATGCTCCTGCTGCTCACCTCCTCAGTCACCTCCAAACGTGCCTTTTCGGTGAGGAAAAGTATGTCCCTCCTGCTGCCGTGCCTTCAGCTGCCAAGGCCCAAAACTCTGGAACTCCCTCCCTAAACCTCTCCGCCTCTCTATCTCTCTTTCCTCCTTTAAGACGCTCCTTAAATCCTACCTCTTCACCTGTTCTAATATCTCCTTACATGGCTCGGTGTCATATTTTGTTTGATAACGCCCCTGTGAAGCACTTTTGGACATTTTACTACGTTAAAGGTGCTATATAAATGAAAGATGTTGCTGTTGTGTCAACATGACAACATTTTAAAGGAAAAGTTGCCCAACCCAATATATGGTCGGACGTCTTTCAGACATTCTTGGCACGCAGGATATTGGTCTCTGAAACATTTTGCTTTAACAGGTTTAAAGTGGGGAAAATTCCCTTAGGCCCAGTTTTAGGTCTGACATGGGTGCTACGCAGGGAGCTGCACCCCAACTAGGGTCCCTCAGGCCTCATTAACATTATTTGGTTGAGCTGCCAGCACCTGTCACTCCGCCACAGCCAGCTCACCCATTTTATAAAGTTCAATGTCACCTGCAGCGGCCCAAAGGTAAGTCCCAAAATGGAGAGGGGGGCTAAGGAGGAGTACAGGAGGGAGGGTGATCGCAGGCCGGCAGCAGCCTAGGGAGTTCTGTGGAGCCAGGAGGAACACTCCTGCTTATCCTGGCAACACATCAAAGCTTAAATGAAAGTTCCCTTTTTGGTGGTGGCCTTTTCCTAGGCCGCATCCACGCCTGGAAAACTGAGGGGTCCTAAAACAGATGTTAAGCTTCTCATTAATATATGCAAAGCCTGTTTTAGGTGGCCACCCCAGATGCCTGAAAAATCGCCTGACCCAATATCTGGCCAGACGTCTTTCAGTCATCCTTGGGGGTGCTGTATATTAGTCCCTGAACGTGCCTTCGTTGTACCTATTTTACACTCATAAAATGGGTGTAATGAAGTCCAATTTCTGCCCCAAGGTTTGCAAGAAGAACTACAGCAATGCTTAAGTGATAAACCACTTCAGGATGCTTTAGGTAGGTCTGGACAGCCAGACTGCTGGTACTGATGCTTTATCTGCCTCTTCTTGTAAAATGATTCTTCTCTATTAATGAGGGGGTTATAATGGCAAGAGAGCAAAACCACAAACAAAGAGAGTTTTTTTTTATCCAAAGGTCAGCCTTCTTATCTGTCTTTAAAGCTGCTGGATAATGGCAGCCTAGAAGCAGATGTTTTTTCCATTCTAGAAAGGATTAGAATACAGCATAGATCCACTCAGTCTGTCCCTACTAAAACCCGGCAAAATGCGCCTCTGGAAACAAATTCCATTGTATGTATGATGTGGAATGAATATAATGAATGGCATAAAATCTGTCTGAGTGAGACAGCTGGTGAGGGAGAACAGAACATGGAAAGAGCTAGCAATGTCGGGTGGCATGACAGAATGGTCTGGGAGCAGATTTGGAATATGACAAGCCATTCAGTTATAACAGCCATACTGAAGTAATTTGATTCATCTGACTCATACCAGCATAATATGCCTTTCTGTTTTACAGCTTGCAATATATACAGTAGCCAGTACATATTCAATTTTATTCCAAAGACAACTCTCCTACTGGTAAACCTGATTTTGTTTTACAAACGGAAGGTTGACTTTAATTACAGCATATTTTTAATGGAAAAATCTGTCTTGTAACATACAGCTTGAATTAATAAAGAAGCAATGTGTGTTCCTCACATTAGCTGGCCAATAGCTATACAAAGGAAAAAGGACTGTCAGGAATCACCACAAGGGAGGGTTGGATAGGGACAGAAAATCTATTGATGCTGCAACTGTAAATCCTTACACAGTTCTCCACTGGAGGTCTTTGGTGACTTCAATCAAATTGTCTATTGAAAGAAGTTACGGGCAGTTCAATTTGTCATAAAGCAATTTTTACCCCAAACTCGTAAGGGGTGACTTTAACGCTGCTCACCCGCCGATGTCCTGCTCCTTTCCCGTAGTCTTCAGTTTTAACCTGCTTTTCTGAGCACGTGGCAAATATGCAGATTGCGCTCAGATGATGTAATTGGGGCCCGACTATTCTTTTAACCCGTGGACTGAGCGGGGAAAGCCATTGTTGCCTTCCTGTCAAGCGAATCTAGCAGGAAGAGGAGCAAGGGCCAGAAAAGGCTCAAAGAGGTCATTTTAAACGAGGTTTCTGCTGCACTTCCAGTGAAGTTGGGGTGGTGGAGGGGGAGGGGCAGCAGTTCCAAGGAATTTCCTGGTCATAGTGTTGAACACATTCCCTCTTCCTGATATCTGGCAGATGCTGCACAGAAAAAGCTGTTGTCCCCAGTAAGGGGAGGGATGTGTCAGCTTGGTTTATTTGATGGCATTCTGGCTTCTGAGCCAGAGGTTACAGTTTAAGCCGGACCCCAACATTCAATTTAGGCTGACACTCCAATGCAGTACCAGAAGAGCACTGCATTGTCAAAGGCACTGTCCTTTGGAGGAGATATTAGTGTTGATTCTCCTGGGTGGGCACTGCTTGGAGCAACGTGTGCCCCAGGAAGAACTGGAATGCCTGGATTTCCTGGAGGTGCTCATTTGAATGGCGAGATCAGATTTTGTGCGCCCGTGGAAGCACACAACAGGAGCAGACCACCCAGTGATAGGAAGTTCAGGTGCACCTCAGCTCTTAAAGGCCTGGGGCTGATTAAAGGGGAACGGAGCAAGAGGAGACAGGGACAAGGAAGTGCAGATGAACAATCATCATTGAGTGGCACTGAGGTTCTTGTAAAAAGGTAAGTGACTGTTGTGGAAGCTTCTGATAGTTTTAAAGTGTAAAAAATTGAAGTTGCCTAGAAGTTTAGTATGAAAACATTTCAATGTATAAATGACTGAAGTGTACTGCGAAATATTTGTGCTCTTGCTGGTTTTTAAGTTCAACCTTGATACGCTTATCAATTACTTCATAAAAGGTGATGAGTCGAAGAAGAGATGATGAGTCGAAAGAAGAGATGAATAAGGCTTTTATTAGCTAAGAAGAGACCATGCTTCTTCGTGAGTGACTGAACAAGTCTGAACGAAACCCACACAGTGGTGGGTGGAGTCAGCTGAGGCATGCCTCCATACACAGCGCCACCCAGAGGTGGCAATATACAATACAGTGGTTTACCACATTCACCCCTTGTTTAATGTGAAGTCCGGCGGGGTGAAGGGTACTACAAGTTAAGTCTATCAGGAGGCCTTGTCTGACGTCCTGATCGTCGTGGTGGCGGCGGTGGTGTTACAGCATCCGACGTCGGGTCTGGTGTCTGGGTGGTTGGCGAAGATTCCTGGGGCTTTGGCATGCCGTCTGCAAGGGTTGGGTTGGGAGGGGTGGTGGGGGATAACAGTGGTAAGGGGGATAACGGTGGTAAGGGGGATAACGGTGGTAATTCAGGGGTACCCGAGGGTGCGAGATCTCGTATGGAGACCGTGTCCTCCCGCCCGTCTGGGTATGTCACCCAGGCATACTGGGGGTTGGCGTGTAGGAGGTGCACCCGCTCGACAGGGTGTCCGTTTTATGCGTCCTCACGTGCCTCCGCAGTAGGACGGGCCCAGGAGAAGTCAACCATGCCGGTAGCGAGGTTCCCGATGTAGACTTCTGGGGGAAAACGAACATTTTCTCATGAGGGGTCGCATTAGTGGCAGTACAAAGCAGTGACCGAATGGAGTGGAGCGCTGCAGGGAGGACCTCCTGCCAGCGGGAGGTCGGAAGGCCCTTAGATTTTAGTGCTAAGAGGACTGCCTTCCAAACCGTCGCGTTCTCCCTTTCCACCTGGCCGTTCCCCCGGGGGTTGTAACTGGTGGTCCTGCTCGTGGCGATACCTCTTGTTAGCAGGTACTGCCGAAGTTCGTCGCTCATGAACGATGAGCCCCTGTCGCTATGTATATAGCTGGGGAACCCGAACAGAGCGAAGATGTCATTCAGACACTTGATGACCGTGGTACTGGTCATGTCTGGGCAAGGGATGGCAAAGGGGAAACGGGAGTACTCATCAACTATGTTGAGGAAGTACACATTGCGGTCAGCGGAGGGGAGGGGCCCTTTAAAATCGACGCTCAGGCGTTCGAAGGGGCGGGTGGCCTTGATCAGGCTTGCTCTGTCCGGCCTATAGAAGTGCGGTTTGCACTCGGCGCAGATTTGGCAGCTCTTGGTCATGGTCCTGACCTCCTCGATGGAGTAGGGCAGGTTACGGGATTTGATAAAATGGAAAAACCTGGTGACCCCCGGGTGGCAGAGGTCATTGTGGAGGGACTGCAGCCTATCACTCTGCGCGTTGGCGCATGTACCACGTGATAGGGCATCTGGGGGCTCATTGAGTTTCCCTGGCCGATACAAGATATCATAATTGTAGGTGGAGAGTTCGATTCTCCACCTCAAGATCTTGTCGTTCTTGATTTTACCCCTCTGCTTATTATTAAACATAAAAGCTACTGAACGCTGGTCAGTGAGCAGGGTAAATCGTTTCCCGGCCAGGTAATGCCTCCAGTGACGCACCGCTTCTACAATAGCCTGGGCCTCCTTTTTGACGGAGGAGTGTCTCGTCTCGGGGCCCTGGAGGGTCCTTGAGAAAAAGGCCACGGGTCTGCCCGCCTGGTTAAGGTTCGCGGCTAGGGCGAAGTCGGAGGCATCGCTCTCCACTTGGAAGGGGATGGACTCATCCACCGCGTGCATTGCGGCCTTCGCGATATCGTTCTTGATAAGAGTGAAGGCTGCACACGCCTCTGGTGTCAGGGGGAAGGAGGTGGCTTTGATGAGGGGCCTGGCTTTGTCTGCATAGAGGGGCACCCACTGGGCGTAGTAGGAGAAAAACCCCAGGCATCTCTTCAGTGCTTTTTGGCAGTGGGGAAGGGGTAGCTCCATTAGGGGGCGCATTCTGTCGGGGTCGGGCCCGATGACTCCGTTCTCCACCACGCAGCCGAGGATGGCCAGGCGCTTGGTGTGAAACATACATTTTTCCTTATTGTACGTTAGGTTCAGCCGTTGGGCCGTACGGAGGAAATTTGCTAGATTAACGTCGTGGTCCTGCTGGTCGTGGCCGCAGATGGTGACGTTATCCAAATAGGGGAAGGTTGCCCGCAGCACGTTCTGGTCAACCATTCGGTCCATCTCCCTTTGGAAGACCGAAACCCCGTTGGTGACGCCGAAGGGGACCCTAAGGAAGTGGTAGAGGCGGCCGTTTGCCTCGAAGGCAGTATACTGGCGGTCCTCATGGCGGATGGGCAGCTGGTGGTACGCTGACTTAAGGTCGATGGTGGAGAATACTTTGTATTGCGCAATCTGATTGACCATATCAGATATGCGAGGGAGGGGGTACGCGTCCAGCTGGGTGTACCGGTTTATGGTTTGGCTGTAGTCGATTACCATGCGGCGTTTTGCAGTGGTTTTAACGACTACAACCTGGGCTCGCCAGGGGCTAGTGCTACCTTCGATAATGCCCTCCTTCAAGAGCCGCTCCACCTCAGAGCTGATAAAAGCTCTGTCCCCGGCACTGTACCGCCTGCTTTTGGTAGCGATGGGTTTACAGTCGCGGGTGAGGTTAGCGAACAGGGGAGGGGGGGGGACTTTTAATGTGGAAAGGCTGCAGGTGGTTTGCAGCGGGCGATTTAAAAGTTGTTGGTTGCAGACTGTGAGTGGGGGGAGGGGTCCACCGTATGCTAGTGTGACACTCTTAAGGTGGCACTGAAAATCCAACCCTAGCAGGACGGCAGCGCAAAGACGGGGCAGGACTAGCAGTTTAAATTTTTTATATTCAGTGCCCCCTACTGACAGGGTCACCACACAGTAGCCGCTGATGTCCATTGACTGGGACTTGGACGCCATAGAAATGCGATGGTGCGTTGGCAGAATCGTGAGGGAGTGGCTACGTACCGTGTCGGGGTGGACGAAACTCTCTGTGCTCCCGCTGTCGATCAGGCAACTGGTGGCGCGGCCGTTTACCGCGATATCCATCATGGAGCTGGATAGATGGTGAGGGAGGGCTTGATCCAGCGTCACGGAGGCCAGTATGTGGCTTAGTGAGTCACTATAGTCATCCGCCGAGACGGTGGTCGGTTCCGGTGACGAAATGGCGGTTGAGTGCGTTGGATACGATGGCGGCGGATGCCATGCGGCCGGGGGTACACAAAATGGCGGATAAGATGGCTGCTCCCACGGCCCGCACGCTGCGCTGCTGGCTGGCTTCCCCTTGCAGGCGTTAGCGTAATGGCCTTTCTTCCCGCAGCCCGAGCAGGTAGCTGTCTTAGCTGGGCAATGCGCTCTGGGATGTTTTAACTGGCCACAGAAATAGCATTTTTGGGCCTGGTTACTGGGCATCGAAGCAGTTCTTACCGGAGGCTGCTGTCTCGGTTGGGTCGCTGCAGCGGTTGGTGCCGGGGGCGGCGGTCCCATGTCCCACGGTTTCGATTGCCATGTCTCGGCGCCGTTACGGGGGTATGCCTCGAGGTTTCGGTGGGCCTCCTCTAACGAGAGCGCAAGGGCAATGGCCGTCTTCAGGTCGGGTTCCTTGCTTTCTAGCAGTCTCTGCCGGGTGTGGTCTGACTGGAGGCCCCTGACGAAGGCATCACAGGCGAGTCCCTGCGCGTGCTCCACAGCCGTTACCGCTTTACAATCGCAGTCTCTGCAGAGTGCCAGTAGCGCCCGTGCAAATGCCCCTACCGATTCTCCCGGTTGCTGCCTGCGGGATCCCAAGAGGTGTCGGGCGTAAATTGTGTTCACTGGGCGCGTATATTGCCCTTTTAGTAGCTCGAGGGCCGCCACGTACGTATTAGAGTCCCGGATTAGCATATATACTTGATGGCTCACCTGGGCGGTCAAAATTTTCAGTTTGTGATCCTCCTCTGTAACCTGTGAGATTGCGAGGAAGGATTCAAAGCAGCTCAGCCAGTGTTCAAACTTGGCTGATGCACCCACATCTTGAGGGTCGAGGTCCAGGCGTGGTGGTCTGAGGGCTCTCAGCAATGTCTGCTGTATCCGTTGCTGTTGTTGCTCCTCAGGTGTCGCCATTTAACTTTTAGCTAATAAAATTGATACGCTTATCAATTACTTCATAAAAGGTGATGAGTCGAAGAAGAGATGATGAGTCGAAAGAAGAGATGAATAAGGCTTTTATTAGCTAAGAAGAGACCATGCTTCTTCGTGAGTGACTGAACAAGTCTGAACGAAACCCACACAGTGGTGGGTGGAGTCAGCTGAGGCATGCCTCCATACACAGCGCCACCCAGAGGTGGCAATATACAATACAGTGGTTTACCACAAACCTGTTGACGCTTTGGGCTGGATTTTCCCAGCGGAGGCGGGTTCACATCAGGTTCTGTGTATGGCGGGTTCCAGTCCCGCTGCCAGGTCCAACAGCACTGAGATAACGATTTTCATTAGATTGGGCTTATTAAGCCCGCCATGTGCATTACCCGGCCCAATCAGTGTGTTCGGGTCTGCTGCTCGCCTCTGCTGACGTCTTCGACTCAGCTGCATTTAAGGGGCCCAGGTGCCCTTTGGGTTTAATTTACTTTCTGGTGCTCCTGAGTGCTGATCTTTGCAAGATGACTGCTCCAAGAACAAAGGCTGCTCCCCGCTTTGATGATGACTCTCTCAATGCTCTTGTGGAGGGAGTGAGAGGGCGCAAGGAGGTTCTGTTTCCCTTCCAATGGACAGAGGAGTCTTTCTCAGCACACAAAGGAAGCCAGGCTGCAAATTGCTGAGGAGGTTAGTGCCAGGTCTTTGTGCTCACCCACCAGGGTTCAGTGCCGCAAAAGATTCAATGATCTGCTCCGCTCAGCAAAAGTGAGTATAACATCACACTTACCTTCAATCTGCTCCCCATCTCTTCTCATCACCATCACTCTGCATTGTCAACCTACCCCTGCACATCCTAACTTACCCTTACATCCCTGCCACTCTTAATCATCGCTCTCTCTCTATGTACAGAATCACTTCACCATCCTACTATGCACCCCTCACACTCACTATCACTGTTATGCAATGATAACAACTAACAACACACAGAGAGGCACCTTGGTATTGGCACCTCGCTCCATCTTTGTCTCCCTCTAAGCATCTATGCTATGTATTCTTTACACTCACTCCATCAATCTCGCTGAAACTCCACTTGTGTCCCTCATTGCAGGAAAAGAAAGCCCACAATAAGAGGGAGGGGGGGAGGACAGAAGGAGGCCCACCTTCCATGGCGCATTTAACCAATGCTGAGAAAGCTGCTATCAAGATTGTCGGAGGTGCAGAGGAGGTGGAAGTGGGGGACGGAGAGATGGGTACATTACAGCAAGCTGGTGACAAAATAGAATTTCAACCCTTTCATTTCGGTTTCATGAGTGACTGATATTGCATCTGATGATCATAGAGATTGAGTTCTGATCATCTTCACAATAGGATGTGTCTGCTACCTAAAAAACACATGTCTAACTCATGCCTTTACTCCCCCACAGGTCATCGAGAGCTGGACAACTCCTCAGAGGAACCTGCAGCCTCTGAGGGAGCAACGTCAGCAGAAATGAGCGCACCCAGCACAAGCGTAGAGACGCACACCTCGGTGGGTCATTCGCGAGATGGATTAGTGTTGTCACTTGGTGTATCACAGCTCACAAGTGAGCATCAGCAGATGGTGGAGACAGGGACAGCAGTGGAGAGTCCTTGTTGGAGGCCGTTGGATGCTCCTAGCTCTGCTCAGCTGCATGTGGACCCTGTGCCTCTGGGGCCATCCAGAAAGAGAGCAGTGCTGGAGCTTCAGGAACAAGTGCAGGACTCTCTGACAGAGCTTGAAACCATGGTAACTGCGAGTGTGCAGAGAATGGAGGAGTCCATGTCAAACATGAGCAAAGCCATGGTGCACATAATGGCAAATGTAGGTGCCACCATGGAAAGGATGGCAACCTCCATGGAGGACATTAATTGCCAGACTCAGGAGAACATGGTATCACTTCTAAATAGATGGTCATCTATGGAGGATAGGTGGGCATCTATTAAAGAGAGAAACCAAAGGTTCATGGACGTCCTTGTTATGAGGAATGTCAGCATGGATCCTCATGGCCCCACTGATGTGCAGCAAGGTGCTCTCCAGCTACTTGCTAGCAGTGAAGTTCAGGTGACCCATGAGAGGGATGTTGGTTGTGGACAACAAGGAAGTGTGGGCTCCTCTCCAAGCACTCACACTCCCATGCCACTGCGGAGGCCTTGGTCAGAGCCCCAGATTCCTCACCCAACTGAGATGACCATCTCTGCCCCTGCACAGCCACAGGAGGAGCTTTTGCAGTGCCCTCCCAGGCTCCCAAATCCAGAGGACACCCACCAAAGCCGTTTAAGCAGGCGCAGCAGAGAAGTGAGCAAGCTGCCTCTACATCTGCTGAAGCCAAAGGGGAAGCACCATGTAGAAGCACGCGTAAGTGAAAGCTAACACACAAATAGTCACTTGGGTGTTTTGATATAATACAAAGTTATGTTTGTGATCTTTATTTCTATTATATTAAACAAATGTGATGTCAAAGAATCAAAGAGTTGTCCTATGTGTGCTCAGAGTTGGAAGTGGCACAGTGAGAGGTCAGGGCACCTTTCATCTGTAGTGATGGTGGGAAGAGTGATAGGAATGCACAGCTAATTGTACAGATGCTGCATGGTGTATAATGAAGGTCCTGCAAACACACATGTCCATATGCCAGCCACATGTCTTTGCTACGTAAAGTTACGCGAATCTGGCATGGATTAGTGCATCCCTTGCCTTACGGCCAGCAATGTGTTCGCATGCTAATGGCACTGGGACAGCCACCTCTGCCAGATCTTCCTCATCTGCAGCCTCATTCGGCTCTTCCTCCTCCTCCTCTTCCTCTGCCACTTGTTCCTCAGGCAGCGGTAAGCCACGCTGCTGTGCGATGTTGTGCAGGGCACAGCAGATCACGATGATTCTGGACACCCTGGCTGGTGCGTACTGTAGGGCTCCACCAGATCTGTCCAGGCATCTGAAGCGCATTTTGAGCAAGCCTATGGTTTGCTCTATGATGCTTCTCATGGAAATGTGGCTGTCATTGTTGCGCTCCTCAGCTTCGTTTGATGGCCTCCTCATCAGTGTCATTAGCCACATCTTCAGGGGACAGCCCTTGTCTCCAAGGAGCCATCCGCAAAGTTGGGTTGGCAGATTGAAGAGCTGAGGCACTGTGGACTGCCGCAGGATGAACGAGTCATGGCAACTACCAGAGAACTTGGCGCAAACATGCATAATGTTCTTCCTGTGGTTACACACCAGCTGGACGTTAATGGAGTGGAAGCCCTTGCGGTTCACAAATATAACTAGGTGGTGATGGAGTGCCCTGAAGGCCACATGTGTGAAGTCGATGAGGCCCTGCACCCTTGGGAAGCCTGCCAGATTGGCAAACCCAACTGTCCGCAAGGTAACATTTGCTTCATCCGTTGAGAATTGGATGTAATTGTGCGATTTGGCAAACAGGGCATCGGTAACCTGCGTTATGCATCTGTGTGCGGCCGACTGGGAGCTGCTGCTGATGTCTGCTGCTGATCTCTGGAAGGAGCCTGAAGCAAAGAAGTTGAGGGTGGTGGTGACTTTGACAGCTACTGGTAAGGAGTGGCCACCCGTTCCTCCGGGCTGCAGGTGTTGGTGCAGCATTGTGCAGTTGTCAGCGATTACCTCTTGCGAAAGTCTCAGCCTCCTTTGGCACTGCTGCTCACTCATGTTGAGGAAGCTCATCCTCAGCCTGTAAACCCTGTGTTGGGGGTATCTCCTGCGGCGTGGTGCAGCTCTCCACTAATGCCCTCTACCCTGGACAGCATCAAGTGGCTGAGGAGAAGGTTAGCGCTCCTGTTGTTGGTGATGCTGATGTGCCTGGTTCTGCTGCTGCCATGGCTGCTCTTCCTCCGATTCTGAGAGGATGAGAGGATATAAATGGTTCCCATTCCGCTGGTCTATATGTCAGTTGATGAATAGATGTTATAAGCGCTCAGTTAATGTGGGGAGATAGTTTTCCAAGGAGGTCACAGTGCATATGGATCTCAGAACAAACACTTACAACCTCAATGCACCTGAAAAATGTGTTCCAAAACCTCAAAACAGAAAGTTCTGGCATCTGAAATTGAACTCATGTTACAGGTGCAGCCTGTTAACTATTCAGCGAGTTGCTGAACCCGACACAATCAGCTGGCGTGTTTGTCGCATGACGTGCAACACGCTGAAAATGTGGCAGAATCTAAAAAGCCTGTAAAAATAGGATTAAGCAGGTAGTTAACAAATTAACAAGATGTTAACTACCTTAAGTGTCTCTCCCGTCGCTTGGTGTCGAGTCTGATCGGAAGTCGCAGACCAGACACTCTATAAAGTTGCGTGGAGACGGGATGGCAGCGGATTGGCAACCTGCCGTCAATTATTTTGATTTTAACTCCGGATCTGCCTCCAAACCCGCCCTCTGAGCGCCGGCAAAATCGCGGCCTTTGTCTTCTTCTCTGAAGAGGAAGGCAAAGGGCTCTGCAGTTTGACGAGGCAAGAACAACAGTGTTGCTCTCGGACAGCAAATGTTGGTAATGGAGGATGGCTGCACCAGAGCCATTGGAAGAGGAGGAGGTGTGGGCCAGTGCTTGGGGTGAGCATCCTTCATCAGTACACTGCTGGCAGGGTGGTCCGCATCCCTGGGGTCTACCTGCCTTTCCTCCTGGGCCATGGCAACCGTCCCTACTATTTTCCATGCTTCCCTACGCCTCTGCTATTCTGCCGTAACCATTTGCACCTCTGGACCCATATTTTTTTTCTATACTTGTCTTATTACCACCTCCTTTTGCCTTGCGCCATCATCCCTTTTGTCATTTAAATCCTCCTGTCCTCCACCCTATCACAGACCTTTTCCTTTTGTTCTTTTCCTGCCCCCCTTTTCTCTGGCTCTGTATTTGCTTATAAACTATTAAATCTCTAACATCCTTCAGTTCTGATGAAAGGTCATCGACCTGAAATGTTAACTCTGTTTCTCTCTCCACAGATGACCTGCTGAGTGTTTCCAACATTTTCTGCTTTTATGACAGTGTTGCTGTTGGCTATGGAGTGTCAGATAGCAGTGCTATACTCTGCATTGGGCAAAAAAGTCTTAAAAACAGCTGGGCACAAAGCATGGTAGCAAATAGCAAAGGAACTCTTGCTGTCCCATCCAATGCAAATGGATGCAAAGTTAAAAGACATTAACTGACCTTGTCAAAAAGGCAAGGAAGGACACTGGCTGAATAGGCTTCTCACCAAGCAGCAGGCGATCGTTGCATGCCGCTTAACACATTTTGTTCCTCAAAACCTCTCTTTTTTGCAGGTGTCGTGAAAGTCTCCACTCCTCTAACTCTTCTTTCAGTGCCGCACTTCTCACAAGCATGTTCACAGCTACAAGCTCCAAAGCTTGATGGCTCCTCGCCTGCAAGAGCTATTTTTCCCTCTTACCAGCCCCCCTTCCAACATGGCCTTCTTTATTGTCATTCTCAGTATGTTAGAACCCTCATCCTTGTTTCATTTCTTATAGAAGAAAGCAGGTCACAACTCTTACTTTTTTGAAAACAATTTGTCATAGGCTTCTAATCATAGCTATTCACGACTTGTCTGTTCATTTGGGGGCTGCGCAGCTTGTGTTGAAGCTGTTGGTTAGTAGATTCCTGGGCTGATACATGTGCTCGTGGCAGGGGTATGTTATGCAAAAAGCATCTTAAAAGATTTCTTCAGGTACAACATCTTCTTCCTTATATCCTGCCAGGTCCTATGGATTCAGAAGAGAATAGTGCTAACCACACCTGCTGCACCAGGTGCTTCAGAGCTGGCAGAGGTGGGGCGCGGGTGGGGGTGGGGGGTGGGTGGTGGGGGGGGGTGGAAGTACAGGAGTGGAGAGATTTGGCCACCCTTGTTATAAATTGATTCTCTTCTTTCACTCATCCCCTCAAAAGCACATCTAGCAGCTGGTAAGCAAATAAAATTGTTTTTCTCTGCCTTGGAGCTTCCATTGCACAGCAAAGTTCTAGAATAGAGAGGGCTTTAAGCTAAATAGTCGGGGGGAGGGTCCAGGTGAGCGGGAATTTAAAAAGTCAATGAGAAATGAGAAAACAATAGAGCAGGATAGAGATGGGGGAAATAATAACCAGAGTGTGACAGGAAGGGACAAAATGTTTAAAAATAAGAGTGCAACATAATGGGGCCAAAACAAGGAGAAATGGTGAAAAGACAAAGTTAAAAGCTTTATATCTGAATGCACACAGCATTCGTAACAAGATACAGGAAACTCTTGTTTAAACAACACCTAAATACCCTGAATTCTCTATTAACCGACAAAATTCATACTCCAAAAACAACACCTCAATAACCGGAAATGTTGCCACGTCCAAGTCCGAGTCTCCCGCGGTGGCCAAGTTAGTCAGTGGGGGTAGTTCTCCAAACTGCCACTACTTGGCTTCTTGGCGTTGTCGGAGGTCCGAACACCTCAATAACAGGAGTCTGAATCTCCCGTGCTGCCGGTAGTCTCTTCCGATCTGCCATTTTTCTGTTTACTGTATAAATTTTGTTTTACTGTTAAGGAATTAAAGAGTTATGGATTACCCTCAACTAGCAGTACTGTACTTAATCAAGCATCTTCCACCATCCATTTAACACAACATTCTGTAGGTGAGTACCCAATTACTGTATACTGCACATTTCTTGATTTTTTTATTTTTGTTTGTTAAAAATAGCCTCGGTAGATAACCCTCCCCGTCATCCGGAATTTTTAATCCAGCCGGCACCATCCCAGTCCCGTTGGTGCCGGATACCAAAGAGTTTCCTGTAGATGAGTTGACGGCACAAATAAATACAAATGGGTATTATCTGATCGCCATTACAGAGATGTGGTTGCAAGGTGACCAGGGCTGGGAACTGAATATTCCAGGGTATTTGACAATTCGGAAGGATAGACAGAAAGGAAAGGGAGCTGGGGTGGCTTCGTTGGTAAAGGATGGGATCAGTGCAGTGGTGAGAAGTGATATTGACTCAGAAGATCAAGTTTGGGTGGAGATAAAAAATAATAAGGGGAAAAAGTCTCTGGTGAGCGTAGTCTACAGGCCCCCGAACAGTAACAATACTGTTGGACAAAATCAACAAATAATGGAGGCCTGTAAAAAAGGTACGGTAATAATCATGGGTGATTTTAATCTCCATATTGTTTAGACAAATCAAATTGGCCATGGTAGCCTTGGGGAGGAGTTCATAGAGTGTATCCGGGATGTGTTTCCTAGAACAGTATGTAATGGAACCAACCAGGGAGCAGGCTATCTTGGATCTGGTACTGTGTAATGAGACAAAATTAATAAATGATCTCATAGTAAAGGATCCTCTAGGAAAGAGTGATCATAGCATGGTTGAATTTCAAATTCAGTTGGAGGGTGAGAAAGTTTTATCTCAAACCAGTGTCCTGATCTTAAACAAAGGCAATTACAATGGCATGAGGGCAGAACTGGCTAAAGTGGACGGGAAAAATAAATTAATAGGTAAGACAGTTGAAATGCAGTGGTGGACATTTAAGGAGATATTTTATAACTCAACAAAAATATATTCCAGTGAGAAAGACAGATTTTAAGAGAAGAGAGAACTATCCGTGGCTAACTAAGGAAGTAAAGGATGGTATCAAATTGAAAATGATGGCATACAATGTTGCCAAGATTGGTAGGAGGCCAGAGGATTGGGACATTTTTGAAAACCAGCAAAGGATTACTAAAAAATAATGAAGAGGGAGAAGATGAATTATGAGAATAAACTGGCAAGAAATATTAAAACAGAAAGTAAGAGCTTCAAAATATATGTAAAAAGGAAGAGAGTAGCTAAAGTAAACATTGGTCCCTTAGAGGATGAGAATCGGGAATTAATAATGGGGGACGGAGAAATGGCAGACATTCTTAACAAATACTTTGTATCTATCTTCATGGTAGAAAACACTAACAACATCCCAATAATGGACAATCAAGGAGCCACAGCAAGGGAGGAACTAAAGACAATCACTATCACTAAGGAAAAATTACTTGGTAAAATAATGGGATTAAAAGATGACAAGTCCCCTGGACCAGATGGCCTTAAAAGAAGTGGCTGCAGAGATAGTGGAAGCATTGGTTGCAATATACCAAAATTCCCTGGATTCTGGAGAGGTCCCAGCGAATTGGAAAACCACAAATGTAACACCGGTATTTAAGAAAGGAGGCAGACAGAAAGCAGGAAACTAGAGACCAGTTCACCTAACATCTGTCGTTGGGAAAATTCTGGAGTCCTTCATTAAGGAAGCAGTAGCAGGACATTTGGAAAATCATAATGCAGTCAAGCAGAGTCAGCATGGTGTTATGAAAGGGAAATCATGTTTAACAAATTTGCTGGAGTGCTTTGAGGATGTAATGAGCAGGGTGGATAAGGGTGAGCCAGTGGATGTGATGTATTTGGATTTCCAGAGGGCATTCAATAAGGAGTCACATAAAAGGTTACTGCATAAGATAAGAGCTCACATGTTGGGGGTAATATATTGGCATGGATAGAGAATTGGCTAACTAACAGAAAGCAGAGAGTCGGGATAAATGGGTCATTTTCCGGTTGGCAAACGGTAACTAGTGGGGCACCACAGGGATCGGTGCTGGTGCTCAACTATTTACAATCTACATTAATGACTTGGATGAAGGGACCGAGTGTAATGTAACCAAGTTTTCAGATGATACAAAGATGGGTGAGAAAGCAAGTTGTGCAGAGGACTCAAAGAATCTGCAAATGGATATAGACAGGCTAAGTGAGTGGGCAAACATTTGGTAGATGGAGTATAATGTGGGAAAATGTGAGGTTATAAGCAAATTATTATTTAAATGGAGAGATATTACAAAGTGCTACAGTTCAGAGGGACCTGGGGGTCCTTGTACATGAAACACAAAAAGTTAGCAAGCAGGTGCAGCAAGTAATCAAAAAGGCAAATGGAATGTTGGCCTTTATTGCAAGGGGGTTGGAGTATAAAAGCAGGAAAGTCCTGCTACAACTGTACAGGCTATTGGTTAGACCACACCTTGAGTACTGCGTACAGTTTTGATCTCCTTATTTAAGGAAGGATATACTTGCATTGGAGGCAGTTCAGAGATGATTCACATGGTTGATTCCTGAGATGAGGGGGTTGACTTATGAGGAAAGGTTGAGCAGGTTGGGCCTATACTCACTGGAATTTAGAAGAATGAGAGGTGATCTCATTGAAACATATAAGATACTGAGGGGGCTCGAGAAGGTAGATGTAGAGAGGATGTTTCCCCTTGTGGGGAAATCTAGAACTCGGGGGCATAGTTTCAGAATAAAGGGTCACCCTTTTAGAACTGAGATGAGGAGGAATTTCTTCTCTCAGAGGGTCATAAATCTGTGGAATTCTCTGACCCAGAGAGTCGTGGAGGCTGGATCATTAAATACATTTAAGGTGGAGATAGACAGATTTTTACAAGATAAGGGAGTGAAGGGTTATGGAGAGTGGGCAGGGAAGTGGCTTTGAGCCCAAGATCAGACCTTATTTTATTGAATGGCGGAGCAGGCTCGAGGGGCCAAGTGGCCTATTCCTGCTCCTATTTCTTATGTTCTTATTTCTTATGTTCTTAATAAACAGTGCCATGTCTGGTCAAATGTAAAGATTTTTTTTAAAAGGGCACGCCTCCCCCCACCTCTGCGGCATCACTGCCCTACAGACACTTCCTGGAGGCACCTGAGGTCTGTAGTAGATTTAGGAGTGGACTCCCCAGTGCAGACAGGAACCCAGCGGTGAGCCTACAGAAATCATACTAATGTGGCATGTAATGATCAGTAACCTGTCATTCTAGAATGGTACACTAGGTGGAGCTGTATGTTGCTGTATGTTTAGCTGTATATATAAGAGTGGGCTACCCACGATGCACTAGGCTACCTAGAAGGCAGTAGTCAAGATGGATGCTGTACAAGTCCACATGGCATGAATAAAGTGACTAGCAAAAGCTAGCTGTTCATAATGAAAACGATTAGTTATTAATGAACATAACATGGTACCAGGATTGGTAAAATCTGCTGAATATTGTGAAATGCGACATGGAGACTTTGAAGCCACCGGAGGGTTTGAAACTCACGGGGAATGTCGACTGCAATTGGCGGACTTTCAAACAACAGTTCAAACTCTACATTGCTGCCATCGGATTCGGTACGAAGCCAGATGCAAGGAAGATAGCGTTGCTGCTCACGGTTGCAGGCCCACAGGCGATAGAGGTATTTAATACATTTATATTTGATCAAGAGGAGAACAGAGAAAAATTGGACGATGTGCTAAAGATATTTGATACACATTGTTCTACCAAAAAGAACGAGAACTATGAGAGATACGTGTTCCGTTCATGGACACAGCAGCAAAATGAGACTTTTGATAGCTTTGTGACTGATCTGAAACTGAAAGCACAGACATGTAATTTCTCTGATCTGAAATCATCCATGATTCGTGACCAGATTGTGTTTGGTATTCATGATAAAAAGGTCAGGGAACGTCTGTTGAGAGAAACCGAACTAACATTGGAAAATGCTGTGAAAATATGCCAAGCCAGTGAGCTAGCTCAAAAGCACGCAAAGACTTTCAGTGAAATTAATAATAATGCAATTGTAGTAAGTGATAGTGCTGCTGTCGGTGCTGTGTCCTACAAAGGGAAGAAACGTGGGCAGAACAGAAATGAAAAGCAATCAGAGGAAGGAATTTTTAATTGTAAACGCTGTGGTTATAAACACCAGTCAAGACAATGCCCAGCATTTGGAAAAATGTGCACAAAATGTCATGGAAAGAATCATTTTGCCAAACAATGCTTTTCAAAAGTAAAAACAAAGAAAGGGCAACAAGTCCAAGTCAATGTGATTGAGGACACTGATTTAAGTGAGACATTTTCTGTAGGAATGGTGTCATGTGACAATATCAAAAAGGATACAGAAAATGTGCAGCCCTCAGGAATAGACAATGCTGAACATAAAGTTAATGCAGTAAAAGAGGACAAATGGATAATGTCACTGCAGGTAAATGGAGCATTAGTTACATTGAAACTAGACACTGGGGCAAAAGCAAACTTAATCAGTATGAGTGACATTAAAAACATGAAAGAAAAGCCCAAAATACAGAAAAAGTCAGTACTATTGAAGGACTATAATGGACAGAAAATAGATAGCTTAGGTGTATGCAGACTTAAAGTGACAGTCAAAGACAAAGTGCATCATCTCATGTTTTCTGTTGTGGCTGAATGACTTGATTCACTACTAGGTGACAAAGCTTGTGAGGACTTAGAACTGGTCAAGAGAGTCTACTGGATAAACTGTGACATAAGCAGACCAGATGACTCAGTGGATTGTGTAGTGAGTAATTTCCAGGATGTGTTCAAAGGATTTGGAGTTCTACTATTCACTTACAAGATCCAGCTAAAGGAGGATGCTCAGCCAGTGGTACATGCTCCACGGAGAGTTCCAGCACCCCTGCGTGACCGACTCAAGAATGAACTGGACAGAATGACCACACTAGGAGTCATCAGGAAAGTCGAAGAGCCAACAGACTGGGTTAACTCCATGGTATGTGTAAAGAAAAAGAACAATGATCTAAGAATATGCATGGATCCAAAGGACTTAAATGCAAACATAAAACGTGAACACTACCAGATTCCCAAGCGCGAAGAAATCACCAGTGAAATGTCAGGTGCCAGATACTTCACAAAGCTCGATCCCTCACAAGGATTTTGGCAACTAAAACTGGATGAAGAGAGCACCAAATACTATACCTTCAACACACCATTTGGCGGGTATTGTTTCCTCAGAATGGATAATATCTGCATCTGAAATCTTTCATAGAGCGATGGAACACATAATTGAAGGTCTGGAAGGAGTTCGGGTCTATGTTGATGACATCATCATCTGGGGCTCCACACTGAAAGAACACAATGAGAGACTGACTAAAGTGCTACAGAGCATACGCCGGAATGGACTGAAGCTCAACAAAGCCAAGTGTCAGTTTGGCGTCCAGGAAGTCACTTTCCTAGGAGATAATCTATCTGGTAAAGGAATAGAGCCAGATATGGAAAAAGTAAATGCCATACTCAATATGCCCTGACCCACTGATAAAAAAGGAGTGCTACCCATCATGGGGATGATAAACTTCATTGGGAAGTTCATTCCTAACTTGTCAGCCAAGACAGCCTGTCTGCGAGACCTGCTACATAAAACAAATGAGTTCGCATGGACAGAAAGACATGAACAAGAGTGGATGAACATCAAAACAGTGCTGACAACCACACCTGTACTCACCTTCTTTGACCCAACAAAGAGAATCAAAGTGTCAACGGATGCATCAAAAGAAGGCCTAGGCGCGGTCTTGCTACAAGCAGAGGGTGAAGATTGGAAGCCTGTTGCCTATGCCTCCAGGTCTATGATTGATTCTGAGTGTCGATACGCCCAGATTGAAAAGGAATGTCTAGGTTTGGTAGTTGGACTAGAAAAGTTCCATGGCTACATATATGGACTTCCCACCTTCACAGTTGAGACAGACCACTGCCCACTGGTTGCCATCATTAAAAAAAATCTGAATGAGATGTCTCCAAGGATTCAACGACTCATGATAAAGCTGCAAAGATATAACTTTGAACTGATCTACACACCAGGCAAACACATAGGGCTGGATTTTCCTAAGCCCCTGGAGTCGGGTTGGAGGTGTGCGGGCGATAAAAATCGGAGATCCGGGGGTCCCGACCCCATCCCGCCTCCAACCCGCCTCCATGTCAATTTCATAGGAGTCGGGTTGCCGATAAGTGCTGGAACCCGACTCCCAGAGGCGGGAAGGGATTAAAGGCAATTAAACTGCCTGTTAACAGGTAGTTAACAGGTAGTTTTTTGCCTATTCGCGATTTTTATTGCTGGTTTGTGGGCTTCCCGACAGCTCCAAACCACGAAAAGTTTTCGAGGCGGGACGTGGGTCTGAGGTCTTGGAGGGGTCGAGATGCCCAGTGTTCAGGTGAGTGAGGGGTGCAGGAGTGCAAAGGTAAGTGTTTTGCAAGTGTTTAAAGTGTTTAAATAAGTTTAACTTACTTTTACTTACCTTTACAGGAGTCCTGCATTCTGGTGTCGGGAGTTGGCTGCTAGAACCACAGAAGCTCCGATTTAAAAAAAAAAATCAGCTTCTTGGTTTCTGCAGCAAAATGATTTTAAAGTTATCCTGAGAAAGGACTGAGGCTGAATTAGCAGTTTTTCAGTGCTTGACAGCTTCAAACAGCTGTTAAACACTGATATTTCACCTGCCAAAAGCTTTTGACAGATGAAATGTCAATCTCTGATGTCACCTGTTGCCGGGTGGCCCTTAATTGGCCTGCTGAGCCCACAGGGCGGGCTCAACAAGGTCAATCAGAGGAAAATCCAGTGGGTTGGCCACATCTCCATGGAGGCGGGACAACAAGCCCGAATGTGGGTTTCCCACCTCCAACCCGCCCCCGTAGCAAAATCCAGCCCATAGTGTTAGCAGATGCACTATCCCGAGCACCCACAATGAGTCATGTGAGCTCTACTGAGGAAGACGTGGATGTTCATGTGAGTATGGTCACTGCTGCGCTGCCTGTGTCAGACACAAAATCAAAGCAAATAGCAGAAGAAACAGTAAAAGATACAGTGTTACAAACAGTAATAGAGAACATTCATCATGGTTGGCCAAAAGGTTCCTGTCCAAAGTACTTTCACATCAGGTCAGAATTCAGTGTCGCAAGTGGACTATTACTAAAACAGGACAGAATAGTCATTCCACAGGCTCTACGTCAAGACATGCTCAAAAAGATTCATGAGGGACACCTCGGAATTGAAAAATGCAAAAGGAGAGCAAGAGACACTGTTTATTGGCCTGGCATAAATAAGGACATTGAGAACATGATAGGCATATGTGAGACATGTCAAAAACACCAAAACAAACAAGCAAAGGAACCAATGATAGTAGCTGACTTACCAACAACATCATGGCAAAAGGCTGGTATGGACCTTTTTCATTTGAATGGTGAAGAATATCTAATAGTGATTGACTACTATTCTAACTATCCTGAGATGGCGCTGATCTCAAGCACATCAGCAAGCAGTGTCATAATGCATGTTAAATCCATTTTCGCCAGACATGGAATCCCCAAGATTGCCGTTAGCGACAATGGTCCGTGCTTCAACTGTAAGGAGTGGCAACAGCTTGCAGCACAGCATGACTTTCAGCACATCACATCCAGTCCTTTGTATGCTCAGTCGAATGGTAAGACAGAGAAAGGTGTTCAAGTTCTCAAGCAGCTACTGAAGAAAGCGACAGAAAGCAAGTCTGATCCTTATCTCGCCCTGCTGAGCTACCAAGCCTCATCTTTAGACTCTGGTTCTTCACCTGCTGAACTCCTAATGGGTCGCAAGTTGCGCACCATGCTACCCTGCTGTGCAAAAGAAAAGCAGAGTAAGGAACTGAGACAGAGAGTTCAACTGTTAAAGCTGAAACAGAAATCATACTATGACAAGTCATCCAAAACTCTGAAACCATTGACAAGGGATGATGTTGTCAGGATTGAGGATCCAATGCATGGAACAGGAAAGCTACAGTTCTTGAGGAAGTAGGACCAAGGTCATACACTGTTAGAACTGAGGAAGGGCAGATTCTCAGGAGGAACCGCTGTTCCCTCCTGAAAACACAAGAAACTATCCAAGAGCAAATCGATGACAATGCCGCAACTGAATCTTGTCACTCACCACCAGAACAATCTAACACAAACACACATACAGGCTCTCATGAAAACACATCAGACTTACCTGTGCTGAGAAGATCCACACGTGAAGTAAAAAAGCCTGATATACTTAATCTTTGAGTATAAAGTAAAGCTTTGAAAATGTGTTGACTGTTGTGAAAATGTTTATGTTTATAGAGCACTAACAAAAGTGTTACTGATATCATCTTTATCGTGTTCCTTGAAAGTTGATTGATATTGCTTGATATTGATTTTGTTTAACCTCAAAGAAAGGGGGATGTAATGATCAGTAACCTGTCATTCTAGAATGGTACACTAGGTGGCGCTGTATGTTGCTGTATGTTTAGCTGTATATATAAGAGTGGGATACCCACAATGCACTAGGCTACCCAGAAGGCAGTAGTCAAGATGGATGCTGTACAAGTCCACATGGCATGAATAAAGTGACTAGCTAGAAGCTAGCTGTTCATAATGAAAACGACTAGTTATTAATGAACATAACAAGGCAGACCATGGGAGATTCGCCAGGGTCAGTGCCAGGTCGATTGTGCGGGATGAAAAGATGGCTCCTCACAGTTCTGGCACTGGGGAAAATCTGGGCCATTGGATCAAACCCAAATTAAACTCATGGGGAGGGTGAAATTGGTCTTCGCCAGCTGAGTGGAACAGGATCATAGGGAATCGCCTGCCCCTTTTACATCCTGCCTGAATTTCTTTTCCGTTTTGAGCATCTGGCGTAGAAATATTTCACTCCTGTGGCTTCCTATTAGAATTGTCTGTAAAAGTTCTATATGAAATGGTTTGGGGCTATCTGAATCTATTTCTTGGTAGGTGCAATTTCCAGCACAAAATGCCTCACAGATCAGCACAAATTCATATTAGGCTCTGAATGTTAGAGCTAGCGAGCCTGCTAATTGTTCATGAAACTGCAGTAATTTTACTAGTTAGTTTTAATACAGTGGGTGTTAACCTTTGCCCACACTTGCCCAAATATTTCTAACACACTTTAAAACAGACCCAGTGTAGTACATTTATTTTTTACTTGTTAACTGCTTGTTAAGCAGCAGTTAATAGGAACTGTATAGATTGATTTAATTTTCATATCGCGTCAATTTCTCCCATTTAAAGCTGGCGTTAAACCATCGGAGGGAGTCGCCGGAGTTCGAGTGGGATCTCACTAAAATGATCCAGCTATGCAGCCAGTGCTTCCCGCACTATTCATTGACTGCACACCTGTTTGGGGGATGGGCATGAAAGCGAGCATCTGATGCCACTAAAAGGCAGTCAGCATCTCTTAAAGGGGAGGTATATTCTGGCTGCAGACAGCAAGGAAACTGCCCAGATTGAAGAAGGTGGCTGGAAAATATTCAGACAATGTACCCAGATTCTCCAATGCCAAGTTAGATTCCCTGGTCCAGACTGTTGGCAGGAAGAGGGACATCCTGTTTCCCCCAGGGGGAAGAAAGCCATCCAAACAACACCTTTGCCGCCAATGGGGTGAAGGCACTGAGGAGGTCAATGCCAGGAGCTTAGCTCCCAGAACATGGCTGCAATGCCAAAAGAAGTTCATAGGCCTCACCAGAGTTGTCTAGGTAAGAATGCTGTCTTATTCTATGCTCTCATTTTCACCACCTCCAGCCTTACTACTCACAATACTCCTTTCCCTTGCTTCCCTTCACTCTTCTAAAATCACTGCACTACACTTCTTTCCACCCCCTTTTCCTCACACTCACACACTCACCACTATTGCAATTCTAACTTTCCCACACCTCATATCTTACTACCAACTATTCAACCATGGCAGGCACATACACTAAACAGAGAGGTCAATAACAAGGGGGCATAGATTTAAAGTAATTAGTAGAAGGATTAGAGGGGAATTGAGGAGAACTTTTTTCCCCCAGAGGGTGGTGAGGGTCTGGAACTCACTGCCTGAAAGGGTGGTAGAGGCAGAAACTCTCATCATATTTAAAAAGTACTTGGATATGCACTTGAAATGTTGTAACCTACAGGGCTACGGACCAAGAGCTGGAAAGTGGGATTAGGCTGGATTGCTCTTTTTCAGCCGGCACAGACATGATGGGCCGAACGGCCTCCTTCTGTGCCGTAAATTTCTATGATTCTATGAAACACCTCACAAGACTGTCACAAACACTCTCCCTGCTTTCTTGCAGGAGAAGGTGGTGCATAGAAACATAGAAGATAGGAGCAGGAGTAGGCCATTCAGCCCCTCGAGCCTGCTCCGCCATTCAATGAGATCATGGCTGATCATCCAAACCCACAACCCTGTTCCTGCCTTCTCCCCATATCCCTTGATCCCTTTAACCTTAAGAAATATATCTAACTCCTTCTTGAATATATTTAATGAATTGGCCTCAGCTGCCTTCTGTGGTAGAGAATTCCACAGGTTCACCACTCTCTGGGTGAAGAAATTCCTCCTCATCTCTGTCCTAAATGGCTCACCCCTTATCCTTAGATTGTGACCCCTGGTTCTGGACTCCCCGGCCATCGGGAACATCCTTCCTGCATCTAGTCTGTCTAGTCCTGTTAGAATTTTATAAGTTTCAATGAGATCCCCTCTCATTCTTCTAAACTCCAGCGAGTATAAGCCCAAATGACCCAATCTCAATACGTCATTCCTGCCATCCCAGGTATCAGTCTGGTGAATCTTCGCTGCACTCCCTCCAAGGCAACCAAAACTGCACACAATACTCTCAAGATGTGGTCTCACCAAAGCCCTGTACAACTGCAGCAAGACATCCTTGTTCCTGTACTCGAACCCTCTCGCTACGAAGGCCAACATACCATTTGCCTTCTTAACCGCCTGCTGCACCTGCATGCTTACCTTCAGCGACTGGTGCACAAGGACACCCAGGTCTCGTTGCACTTCCCCTTCTCCCAATCTATCGCCGTTCAGATAATAATCTGCCTTCCTGTTTTTGCCACCAAAGTGGATAACCTCGCATTTATCCACGTTATACTGTATCTGCCATGCATTTGCCCAATAACCCAACCTGTCTAAATCATACTGGAGTTTCTCGGCATCCTCCTCACAGCACACATGCTCGCCCAGCTTTGTGTCATCTGCAAACTTGGAGATATTACATCTAGTTCCCTCGTCTAGATCATTAATATATATTGTGAATATCTGGGGTCCTAGGACCGATCCCTGCGGTACCCCACTAGTCACTGCCTGCCACTCGGAAAAAGACGCATTTATTCCAACTCTTTTCTTCCTGTCTGCCAATCAGTTCTCTATCCAAGTCAATACCTTGCCCCCAATCCCATGTGCCTTAACTTTACACGCTAATCTCTTATGCGGGACCTTATCGAAAGCCTTCTGAAAGTCCAAATACACCACATCCACTGGTTCTCCCTTATCTATTCTACCAGTTACATCCTCAAAAAATTCCAGTAGATTAGTCAAGCATGATTTACCTTTTGTAAATCCATGTTGACTTTGTCCGATCCTGTCACTGTTTTGCAAGTGCTCTGCTATTACATTTTTTATAATGGACTCTAGCATTTTCCCCACTACCGATGTCAGGCTTACCAGTCTATAATTCCCTGTTTTCTCTCTACCCCCTTTTTTGAATAGTGGGGTAACATTAGCTACCCTCCAATCCATGGGAACTGTTCCAGAGTCTATAGAATTTTGGAAGATGACCAGCAATGCATCTACTATCTCTAGGGACACTTCCTTAAGTACCCTAGAATGTAGATTATCAGGCCCTAGGGATTTATCGGCCTTCAATCCCATCAATTTCCCTAACACCATTTCCCTACAAATACTGATTTCATTCAGTTCCTCCCTCTCATTAGACCCTATGTTCCCTGACATCTCTGGAAGGTTATTTGTGTCCTCCTTTATGAAGACAGAACCAAAGTATGTATTTAATTGGTCTGCCATTTCTTTGTTCCCCATTATAAATTCCCTTTATTCTGACTGCAAGGGACCTACACTTGACTTCACCAATCTTTTTCTCTTCACATATCTATAGAAGCTTTTACAGTCAGTTTTTATGTTCCCTGAAAGCTTACTCTCATACTCTATTTTCCCCCTCTTAATTAATCCCTTTGTCCTCCTTTGCTGAATCCTAAACTGCTCTCAATCCTCAGTTTTGCTGCTTTTTCTGGCCAATTTATATGTCCTCTCCTTGGATCTTATGCTATCGCTAATTTCCCTTGTTAGCCATGGTTGAGTCACCCTTTTTGTTTTATTTTTATGCCAAACAGGGATGAACAAATTCTGTAGTTCATCCATGTGGTCTTTGAATGTTTGCCATTGCCTATCCACCGTCAACCCTTTGAGTAACCTTCCCCAATCAATCCTACCCAACTCGCGCTTCATACCATCGTAGTTTCCTTTATTTAAATTCAGGACCCTAGTCTCTGAGTGAAATACTTCGCTCTCCATCTTAATAAAGAATTCTACCATATTATGTTCGCTCCGCCCCAAGGGGCCTTGCACCACAAGATTGCTAATTATTCCTTTCTCATTACATAATACCCAGTCTAAGATGGCCTGATTTCTAGTTGGTTCCTCGACATATTGGTCCAGGAAACCATCCCATATACACTCCAGGAATTCCTCCTCCACAGTATTGTTACTTATTTGGTTAGCCCAATCTATATGTAGATTAAAGTCACCCATGATAACTGCTGTGCCCTTATTGCACACGTCTCTAATTTCCCATTTAATGCCATCCCCAACCTCCGCATACTGTTTGGGGGTCTGTATACAACTCCCACTAACGTTTTCTGCCCCTTGGTATTTCTCAGCTCTACCTATACAGATTCCATATCATCAGAACTAATATCCTTCCTTAATATTGTGTTAATCTCCTCTTTAACCAGCAATGCTACCCCACCTCCTTTTCCTTTTTGTCTGTCTTTCCTGAATATTGAATACCCCTGGATGTTGAGTTCCCAGCCTTGGTCACCCTGGAGCCATGTTTCCATAATCCCAATCACATCATATCCATTTACATCTATTTGCGCAGCTAATTCATCCACCTTATTATGAATGCCTGCTCCAGGAGGCTGCCATCGAAGGAGGTCAAGCCTGCCAGCACAACCTCTCCCCTGTGGAAGAAAACATGCTGGCCGCTATCGGCAGGGGGAGTTATGGTCATGGGAGTGGCAATGCTGGGGGAGAGGCCGTGCAGGATTTCTTCACACCTTATCCTCCTTTTCCCTTCTTACTTCTATCTCACCCCTACACAGTCTGCATGACAAACGAGAGCTGCTTTCATGCGTCACTTCTCCCTCTGCTCTGCCTTCACACTTAAAGCTAACCCTTGTTCCTCTCTTTCATGTCAGGTGCTGAAAATGTGGAGATGCCTCTGCCACTTCAGGAAGAGAAGGCCAGCCTCCTCTATTTATCTGGTCTGTTCGACAATTTACTTCATCTTTGGAAATTTAAAAAAATACACTGTACCATTCACAAAAGTAATAGTGCCAATGCTGCCCATTATGAAGAAAATAAGAGAACTGTAAGGATCCAATTCCAGTCTTAATTCATTGTATTCTTTGAATAAGCAATCAATCTGTAACTCATCATTCTGTTTATTTTGGAGCAAAAGTGGCATTGCAACCCTCAAAGGTTAACAGGCGTATTCTGGGTTCAACCCTATGTACACACCGTTAACAGTGGGTGACAGAAAAATATTTTTGTAACCAAAGATGTCATTTGCATATCCTATGAATAGAACACAGCTGTTTCCTTCCTGGTGATTTTCAGTATATATGTTCTCAGGTGTCAGTCTAACTCCACAGCACAGCAGGTAAAGTAAGTCCATGAACTAATTTATAGGGCATTCAAACAAAGTCAAGAACTTTATCCATTTTATTTTGAGGTACAGATACAATGATTTGGAAAAAAAATTCTTATTAAACCACAATAAACTTTTTCCCAAATCCTTGTATGTGGACCTCAAAAATAGGACAAGAGAAAAGGCTTTTGACTGTGTTTGAATGCCCTATAACTGAATACCACAGGTTTATTTTAACTGCATTTTTTTAGCTCTACAATTTAAGCAAAGCTGGGGCCTGATTGTTACATCACCATTTCAACATTTTATGAAATGATTACTTGGTATGCGTGCATGGAAGCTGTTTCGGTAATTTGTGCAAACTCCTAGCAATAAGATCTGTATTTTCTACATTGTCACATGGTAATTTATGGGTGGCCATGGTAATTTAAGCTATCTGGTAGTAAATTGGAAGAAATATTGAAAATTTACTGCCTGAGAAAAAGGACATTAGACCCTTGAGCTTTGTGAATGCGTGTTTTATAGAGCACACACTCTAGTGAAGACCATAACACCCTGATCTGAAGTCATACAAAAGCCAGATTTCATGCATGTATTGGTGTGAAAATCTGTCCATATAAAATTCTTACATCTCATTCACATCCACTACATTTCAGGCATTGCACTTCTAAGTGTCAAAAAATCAAAAAAAGACAGTCATTTCATGGAGGTTTATTCTGACCTAGAGGTGGATATTTAGAAGCACCACCCAATCTGAAAACTTCTCTCACCTGCAACAGTTAATCTCTATTTGGCCTCAGGATTTACAGCAATTAGTCTTTGTGGCCCCAAAAATGCACAGGGCAGCACACATTAGTGTAAAGATTATGGGGTCAGGGAGAGGTTCCTTTGTTTGCCTTGCATTGGTGGATTGGTGGGCACCTGTGCCACTAGGAGTACATCTAGAGCACCCACCATTGTATCCAAGCCAAAAAGTCCAGTGGGGGTGGGCAACCCCAGGATGGGCTGGCAACAAGGCTGCATGAACAAATCATTTTCAAAAAAACTTAAATACTTCTTCAATCCTGGTTTGGACCCCTCGTCCCACCTAGGTGAGCCCCATATCTGTCCCTTGGTTGACCAGTACACCACCCAGTGGACCTGGCTGACCACATACCAGGTCACATTGAAGGATCAGCGTGTGGGATCTCCCGATGTCTGAGATTCCCACCGGCTTTGCGGCATGTGAGTCCCAGTCTGAGTTGAAGTCCGTCTCGGTTGGCAAAGCAAGGCTCAGCTCCTCTTGAGAGAGAGCTATCCAAACGGCTCTCTGATATACCCCTCAAAACACAGACCGCTGTCTGTGGTTTTAATGGACACATGGCCTTAGGGAAATGGTTTCAAGGCCTCCTTCCAGGTTTGGATGGTTTAGATCTCATTTTGATCTCCCAGCCGATTAACTTAATGAGCTCATCTTCTCCAGAAACAATGAGTCGCCAGCCTCGTTATTCATGACTTGGGAGTGGGCCTCTCGGGCCATTGTTCCCAAGGACAGTTCGTTACCATACGAATGCAACCTGGTTACATCAGCCACCTTCAGCTCGAGTGTTTTTTCACAGCTTCCCCTCAAACAGCCTGTCCAGTTTTTAATAAGGGTATATGTACATAATCTAAAAATCCATGGAGTCTGCGCCGACTGCTACAATATTTTTATTATACTTGTGCAGAATTATAACTGTGCAGACACCATCTGGACGCAGAGGGCAGCGGGGCTTGGCACCAAGTCACAGAAGAAGGACATGCTTTTTCACTGATTCAGATCCCCAAGGTCTTCTTGAGGCGATTAAAGGCAGGAGGCACAATGTGCTACCAAACCACCAGAAATGTAACTCTTGCTACCCGGATGGAAGTGGCACTGGCACTGAGTGCCAACTCCCTCATCCACAGGACTGCAGACCAGTGTCACAAAAAATTCAACAACTTCCAGGTAACACACTGGATACTCTCCCCTTTACTTCTTTACCCACCCTGGACACCATCACACTCCTCATCTTCTTAAAGCAGCACTTGTACAATTAAACCTTCACACTGCACTCTGGTTAAGGGCAGCACTAAATCCGTATTCTGGACAATAACACCCCTAACACCAATAACTGGCTTACATAACCCTAAAACCCCTTCCTCCAATTTAACAGCCACATCTCTTACTTCATCTCTCCCATGCCACTTGGCACATACTCCTCAACTGCTAGCTTTACCTTCATTTACTCTATCTTCTTACAATTGGCACAATGGAGGGGACATCTACACCTTTAAATGCCTCACCCCCTCGAGGACAAGGCCATGCAGCTTGTGGGCACTCACTCAGCTCTTGCCATGGGAAATGGTGAGGTTAGCAGCTCCTTGCTGGTGCCAGGTTAGTGACTGAGCACTTACATTGTCGCTCTGGCATCCCTCTGAAGCACTGCACAGACAGAACCGTTCACTCCTTCTCACTGTCTCCTTTATCCAAAGCGGGTAATGCTCACCCATTCTTACCTTCTATCCTTCATCTCTACAGATCTACCACAGCAATGAGGGCATGGGGGAGGAAGGTGAGGAGGAGGAGGAGGAGCTGGAGAGATAGATCTCTCTTGTTGCATATGATGATGGTGAGGAGGAGGAATATCAAACCGAGACATCTTCCCCATGTAACCATTTCACCTTGCCCTGCCACCAAAACTAGGGGCCATAAATATAAATATATTTCCTTTTTTTCTTTCTATAATAAATTCAATAGGGAATTCAGGAGAAACTTCTTTACCCAGAGAGTGGTTGGAATGTGGAACTCGCTACCATAAGGAGTATTTGAGGTGAATAGTATAGATGCATTTAAGGGGAAGCTAAATAAATGCACGAGGGAGAAAGGAATAAAAAGATACGCTAATAGGATTAGATGAAGAGGGGTGGGAGAAGGTTTGTGTGGAGCATAAACACCGGCATGGACCTGTTGGGCTGAATGACCTGTTTCTGTGCTGTATATTCTGTGTAATTCTATGTAATTCCTTTGCTTCAACCCCCTCCATGTCACCACCTGCAGCACCTCCTTCCTCACTCCCAGGCACCAGATCAGATTATTTCATCTGGGCGGTGGGTGGATGGGGGATTTATTTAGTGTAGTGATATAATTGGGTGATTCACAGAACATGAGGGAAATGGAGGAGTGGGTGAGGTTGTGCCACCTTCCCAGGGAAGGCTGAGGAGAAGTCTGCCCATGGCTTCGGCATCATGGGATCCTGAACGCTTGGGTACTCACCTGAAAAGAAGGATGTTTGAGGAATATCATGCCAAAGTACAGGTTCTGAGGAGAATATCCAAAAATGAGCAGCAACTGGCAAGTATAACTCTGAAGCCTATAGCTTTTTTTATAGTATCTTCATGGAAGCTTCCTCTTCATAGGAACATAGGAACAAGAGTAGGCCATTTAGCCCTTCGAGCCTGTTCCGCCATTCAATGAGATCATGGCTGATCTGTGGCCTAACTCCATTTATTCCACATATTCCTTGCAGGCAGCAACTGGTAACTGCATTGGAATCTAAAACAAATCCCCAACTAAGAGTGGTTAGAGACTTCTCTGAATGCACAGATGATGACCTTCATAGTTACTGAGAAAGCAGCAGCGTGGCGTCAGGTCTTCACGCAGCAGGTCATAGAGATGCACTATTGCCAATTTTGGTATAGCACTCTCTTCCTATGCAGAGCTTCTCAGAAAGGTCCTAATATGACCTGTGCTGCCTGATGTAATAAAGACTCACTACGCACTTGGTTGAACATAAAGCAAGGCTTTAATCGACTTGTAACAAAACATGGAGGTCTAGTTAGTAGTCACTAGCTTCCTGTTTCCAGATTGTCTCTGGCCAAGTTGGGCCCACGCCCGAGTATTTATACTCCTCAGACGGCGCCCTCAGCTGGCCGTCCAGTAGTACTTCCTGAGTTACTTCTTGTAGAAGTTGTGATTTATGACATTCTTCCTCCCTAAAAGGTTTGGAAGTCCAGTCTTCCTTTAACGGACTAGGCGGACCAAAAATAGCCGTAGCCATTTAGCTTTCTGCTTGTGACCGGAAGGCACGTCTCCCCGAACCATGTCCTGGTCCCTGGGTCGCTTGGCCCGTACTGGTAAGTCGGTAGAGTCAGCGTTGTCTTGATCGTCCTGTGGAGGACTGGGAATATCATGACTCAGGGTACGGGTCCCCACAGGCGCAGAGCTGGCCTCATCCTGGGTCGCAGCCGGAGATTGTCTGGTGTCCTGGTTTCGGGTGGCCATCCTACAGGAAGCGTTCGGCTCCCTGAGTTGATCCAGTAGCACTGCCGGCAGATCCCTCGATGTCCCAGGTAGGGCATCATCTTCATAGGGGTGCGGAGTGTTGACATCATCGTCGTGGGATCCTTCATCATTCAGGATAGTGCGACCGGTTGGGCAGGGAGCCAAATCTCTGAGCGAGACGGTGGACTCCCGGCCATCAGGGTACCGCACGTGCGCATACATGGGGTTTACCTCCGTTAACACCACCTCATCAACGAGAGGATCATTCTTGGCAGTCCGGGCGAACCTCCGGAGTAGGACAGGGCCTGGAGCCACCAACCATGATGGTAGAGATGTCCCATGTGTAGAGCGACACCGGAACTTGAAGAATTGCTCATGAGGCGTGACATTAGTGGATGTGGAGAGAAGAGACCTGATAGAGTGTAACACGTCGGGGAGCACAGTTTCGCACTGCTGGTCTGGTAGGTTGCGTGACCTCAGTGCAGACGGATAGCGTTCCAGATGATGGCATTGTATCGTTCAACCTGTCCGTTGCCGATTGGGTGATATGGTGTCTGTTGTGTATGTACCTTTAAGGGAATAACTGGTCTTAGACTGCAGTACTGGCAGTGACCACCCCTGTATAAAAGGCCCTAGCAGGCTTCTGTAGTTTCAGTTTCAAGCTGCCTCTTGTTCAGTAAAGTACCTGTTAACTGTTCTCCCGAAGTCCGTGTATTATTGAGGCGCAGACTTTACAGCGGCAACGAGTAAGTTCAAACTCACCTGCAGTGTGGCATCATCTCACGGGGATCTCGCCTGAAAGGAAGGTCCTGGAAGGTCGCAGTCTGAGCAACGGGCGTCGACCGAGGGCAACCGCCCAAAGAATCCATCGGTGTTTGGAGAATTGCGGGAGAGACTGTGGTTCCAGCGAATCGTGCTGGTAGCAGGTAGCGCGCTGACCTTTCCGGACTGTGGCGGGCTCAAGCTCGATCGAGCGGCTCTACAAATCGGGCCGCGCAGCGTCGCCGGGAGAAGAAAACAAGAGAGAGAGGGTGGAGCGCACAGGGCGCGGTCGGTGCTCGAGAACAGGACAGCGGAGAGAAACCAAAAGGGGGGGGGAAGGAAAGCGAGACGCACCGAAGCTGCGGGTCGCCGCCATTACCCCGTAGAATGCTAGGAGCAGAGTGGCAGTAAGGGGAAGAAGCAAAAGCGTGGGAGGCGCCATTTTATCCTGTTGGGGAAGAAGCAAAAGCGCGGGAGGCGCCATTTTATTCCATTGGGGAAGAAGCAAAAGCGCGGGAGATGCCATTTTAAATCGCCCAAGATGCCGAAAAGTGGCAGTATCACTGCTTTCGACAACGAGGTAGAAGACTGGACCACGTATGTAGAAAGAATCGAAGTGTACTGCAAGGCAAATGAGGTGGCCGATGGAAAGAGGCCATCGGTATTATTAAATCTGATGGGTGCGAATACGTACGGCCTATTGCAGAATTTAATTACCCCAGCTAAACCAATGGAGAAAACTTTTGAGGAGATTGTTCATATCTTACAGGGACACCTAAGCCCTACACCACTGCTGATAGCAGAAAGATTCAAGTTCCATAAAAGAAACCAGCACAAAGATGAGAGCAATGCGGACTATCTTACGGAACTACGCAAGTTATCGAAGCACTGCCAGTTCGGAGCAGGACTGGCAGACATCTTACGGGAAAAGTTTGTCTGCGGGCTCCAGAGTGAAGGAACCCAGAAACGACTACTTTCAAAAAAGGACCTGACGCTAGAACAGGCTTTCAGCGTGGCAGTATCCTATGAAGCAGCAGCACGGGGAGCTGCGGAAATACAACAGAAACCACAAGAATACATTGCTAACGAAATGGCGTATGGAGCCGAAAAGTGCTATCGCTGCGGCAGAACAACCCATGAGCAGAAGGACTGCTGGTTTAACGACAAAATATGCAGGCAATGCGGAAAAATGGGACATATAGCAAGAGTCTGCAGGTCGGGAAAGAAGACCAACATGACAAGAACGACTAAGGAACAGTACAGGAAAGTAAAGAAACTGACAGATAGTAGTTCCGAAGATCAGGAGAGTGATAAGGACTCCGGGAGCAGGCGACTAAGTTGTTTAAAATTACACAAGGTGATCGCAAAAGAAGATCACTGAACCATTTGGGTCACCCTCATGATAGCAGGGTCCCCAGTGAAGATGGAATTGGACACAGGATCAGCCCTAACTGTCATGAATCGACGAGACTATGAGCGGCTATTCTCACACATACCCTTAAAGGACACGTCCATTGTATTGAAGACATACACGGGGCAAAAGGTCTACCCCAGAGGAAAAATAAGGGTGCAAGTTGAGTATAACGGAAAGGAAACACAGAAACTATACTTGTATATACTACGAGATGGAGGACCACCATTATTGGGACATGAATGGATCCGAAGACTACAATTGGATTGGCATTCCATTCTGGCACTAACTGTGACTGACAAAAAAGTTGATGACGTTGCACCTGGACGTCTGTCACAAATTCTATCTGACGCAGAAGAGGTGTTCCAACAAAGACTTGGGACTCTAAAAGGAGTAAAGGCAACCATAAAGATTGAGGATAACGCAACCCCAAAATTTTTCAAGGCCAGACTGGTGCTATACGCGATACGCCCAGCTGTGGAAGCTGAACTGGAGAGTCTGGAGCGTTCGGGGGTGCTGTCTAAGGTGGACTGGAGCGAGTGGGCCACACCCATCGTTCCTGTAATGAAGAAAGCATTGAGCAGCACGCCTGGGGAGCCAAGGAAGGTTCGCATCTGTGGGGACTTCAAGGTGGCTGTAAACCCAGTCCTGCACACAGTACAGTATCCGCTTCCGCGGATAGAAGATATTTTCGCCTCACTATCTGGAGGGAAACGTTTTACAAAGATTGACCTGGCTCAAGCGTATCTACAAATGGAGGTGGAAGAAGCATCTAGGAAATACCTCACGATAAACACTCACAAAGGCCTTTACCGGTACAATCGACTGGTATTTGGGGTAGCATCGGCCCCGGCTATGTGGCAGAGGGCAATGGAACAAGTCCTGCAAGGGATCCCGGGGACCCAGTGTCATTTGGACGACATCCTGGTTACGGGCGAAAATGACAATGAACACCTTGCCAACCTGGAACAGGTGCTCACGAGATTGCAGGAATATGGGCTACGAGCCAACCGTCCCAAATGCGAGTTCTTCAGGAGACAAATCTCGTATTGTGGCCACATGATTGATGAGGAAGGGTTGCATAAGTCGCCGGACAAGATTGAGGCTATAGTCAAGGCTCCAGCACCAGAAAATGTGTCGCAACTGAGGTCGTTCCTCGGGTTGGTGAACTACTACCATAAGTTCTTGCCGAATTTATCTACAATTCTGCACCAAATGAACGCCCTCCTTCAAACTGGTGTAACATGGAAATGGAGTGATGAGTGTAAGCGTGCCTTTCAGGAATGTAAATGCCAAATCACTTCAAAAGAAGTATTGGCCCACTATAACCCAACACTACCGATTCGGTTGGCATGTGATGCGTCACCTTACGGCATTGGAGCGGTGCTGTCACACAAATTCCGTGCCGGTTCAGAGAGGCCAATAGCCTTTGCATCGCGCTCGCTAACCTCAGCCGAGCGTAACTATGCCCAGATTGACAGGGGGGTGAAGAAGTTCAATCACTATCTGCACGAGCAGAAATTCACCCTACTGACTGATCATCAACCCCTGGTCTCAATTTTTAACCCAAAGAAGGGCGTTCCGGTGATGACGGCGCAACGGCTGCAGAGATGGTCACTTTTTCTAGGGGCACATCAGTATGACATAGAGTACAAGGGTACGAAACAACATGGAAACGCTGATGGGCTGTCGAGCCTACCGTTGCCTACGGCGGAAGAAGCACCTGCAGTGGACCCTGTGGAGATATTCCATGCGACCATAGTCGAATGTTTGCCTGTTACAAGCGCAAGTATTGAGAAGGAAGCCCGAAATGACCCGACACTCTCTCGGGTCTATGATTTGACGGTGAAGGTATGGCCAGCATATGGCGACTCACTGTTGCCAGCATTCTCGCCAAGGAGGGAACAGCTGTCAGTGTGCCGGGGAACCTTGATGTGTGGATCCCGAGTGGTAATTCCACCCAAGTTGAGAGATAGCGTACTCAATGAGCTTCACGAGGGTCATCTGGGAGGGGTAAAAATGAAGAGCCTAGCCAGGGCGTTTGTGTGGTGGCCGGGAATCGATAAAGAAATCGAGGATATGACCAAGAGATGCATAGGATGCCAGAAGGTCCAAAACGCTCCACCACAGGCCCTGCTACATCCATGGGAGTGGCCCTCATCTCCATGGCAATGGGTACACATTGATTTCGCTGGTCCATTTATGGACTCAGTGGCCTAGAAATTCAGTTGGTTGCGCCAGCCGGTAACGCCATAAGAGGGGTATATTTCCAGCGCTAGGCACTTAGCGCCCGGGCGCAGACCGATCTGCGCCAACGCCCAAATTCAGTTGACATTTAGCGCCGGCGCAAAGTGTTTGCGCCCGCTCAGCTGCGCGCGCAGCTTATGACGTCATTTCGTCGTGCAACGCTGTTTGTGCACCCCAAACCGGAAATTCAGTGGCGCCCGCCCAATGTGGGCGTGGCGCTGCTAAGAACTGTGAAGTGGAACGCAACAGAGGCCCTGCGGGCCTCGGGGAGCGCTAATTAAAGGGCACTTACACTGACCTATAAAGCCCAGCCATTTTGCTGCAATGACTTTACTGCTTAGGATTTCTGGACAGAGACCAAGGGACAGAGCTTACTGATTTGGGACAACATAAGAGAGGTATTTTTGGCTTCTGGCCAGTGCTTTGACATTTGATTCATTTGATTTCACTGTTTTCAACTTTATTATGGGGGCTGTATGGGGGTCCAACCCTCAGTTGCAGCATTATGTGCGAAGGGCTCGCAGACGCTGTGAGAGAGGGCCAGCCATGCCTGGACGCAGAGGGGCCATCAGGCGTCGGCAACGTAGGCCTTACCCACTCAGGCAATACCGGCAGCAGGTGTCCTATCTCACCATGACTGCGGCGCATTGTGTTAAGAGGCTGCGCTTCAGAAGGGAGGTGGTTGCAGAGATCTGCCAGCTGCTTCACAGAGATCTGCGTCCACAGCTGATGTGCAGGACGTCTCTCTCGGTGGAAGTGAAGGTCACGGTGGCTCTGAACTTTTATGCAAGCGGCTCCTTCCAAGCCGCTGCTGGGGACATAGCGAACATCTCCCAGTTCGCCGCGCATCGCTGCATCCGGCAGGTCACCGATGCACTTTTCGCGAGGAGACACCAATTCATCTCCTTCCCCATGACCCGACAGAGGCAGGAGCAGCGTGCAGTCAGATTTGCCAGGATCGCGCGCTTCCCCATGGTGCAGGGCGCCATTGACTGCACGCATGTGGCTATGCGGGCACCTATCCACAATGCCGAGGATTACCGCAACCGGAAGGGCTACCATTCCCTAAATGTACAGCTGGTGTGTGACCACAGGCAGCGCATCCTAGCTGTCAATGCCCGCTTCCCAGGAAGCAGCCACGATGCATTTATCCTGCGCCAGACTACTGTGGCTGACATGTTCGAGGCACAGCCTCCACCAAGGGGATGGCTTATCGGGGACAAGGGCTACCCTTTGTGTACATGGCTCATGACCCCGCTCCGCGCGCCCAGGACCCCAGCGGAGGAGGCATACAACGAAAGCCATCAAGCCACAAGGAACATCATAGAGCAAACGATAGGCATCCTCAAGCAACGGTTCCGCTGCCTGGATCGTTCCGGCGGATCTCTACAGTATTCGCCGGATAGAGTCTCCCAGTTCGTCGTCGTGTGCTGCATGCTGCACAACCTGGCTATCCGCAGGACTCAGGCACTGCCACCTGACATTGCACCACCACCTCAGGAGGACGAGCAGGAGGACCATGAGGAGGAGGAGGAGGAGGAGGAGTACCAGCCCAGGAGGGAGCCACAAGGTCCAAGGGCCGTCCGCCGGGGGCTTATTGATCGACACTTCTAGGCCCCCTGTCAGGGAATGGGCTGTGGCAATGAACGCACCTGAAGGCAGCCGCACCGCAAGCCCTCAGCTGGTTAACGCAACAACCACTTGAAACCTGAGACGTGGACATGCTGAATAAATAAAAAGCTTTATTTCACAAACTCAGGGCCCTTCCCACATGAAACAGAAAAACAGACAAGACCCCCAAAAAACAGTCAAAAACATCTGTCACTCCCAAAACCTGGGGAGGAATAACAAAACTTGCCCATCCAAATGGCCTTCATCATCGGCCTTACAAAAATAAGCCCCCCCCTCCACAACACAAACACCCCCATAAAAACAAAAAATGCCTTGATCCTCGGCCTTACCAAAATAATGCCCCCCAGAACACAAGCCCCCCAATATAAAAAAAACCGCTATCACCACACTCTAATGGGTGTGCCGAGAGGGCGAGTCCTTAGACAGGCTTCTCTGGCCCCTGCCCAACCTGCTGCTCCGCCTCAACCTGGGCCCTGCGCGTGTGGCAAGGCTGGGGGAAGGCTCATGAGGGCCACAATGCGTGTTGGCAGATGCCCTTGGGGGTCGGTCTAGACGAGGCCTGGCCCGGGAGGGGCCGGCTGCTGACTGCTGCAGCTGTGGCTGGCCAGCATCAGTCTCAGCAGCAGCTCGTCGCACCTTGGCTGGGGGAGTGGCAGTGTCGGCTGCACCAATGGGGGCAAGCTGGCTGATGGCAGGCGCGCGCTGCTCGCCAGAGACACTGGCACTCGGCCGGGCTGGCAGTGCAGCAAGCGCAGCAATCTGGTGGAGGCCAGACCGCTGTGCTGCAGCAGGGCGGCGGGTGCCCTGGCGATGCTTTCGCGCCACAGCGAGTGTGGCAGAAGTGAGTGCCCGAACTGCCCTGGTATGTGCCCGCATCAGCTCTGCCAGTGTCTGGACGGCACCACTCATCTCGCGAGTCGCGTCCTGGGCTGCCGCGAGTTGCTGGACACCCCTGTTGTGCGCTGCCGCGAGTTGTTCGACCCCCCTGGCCTGTGATTCCCCAAAAGCGACCACACTATGAGCCAGGGACTCAATGGCCTGAGGCATCTGTTGCACAACCCCCATGATCTCCTGGTGGCGCCGCTCAGACGCCGCCGACATCTCATCGAGGAGGCGCACCTCCTGGGCGAAGACCGTCTCCGGACTGGAGGACGGACTCTCCCTCTGGGGAGAAGGCCGCCGAGCTGGCCGACCCTTCTCGCGTGCCTCGAGCCCACTGGACCCAGGATCTGCCCTCCCCTGCAACACCTCCCCACTCTGGGGAGAAGGCCGGCGTGCTGCCGGACCCTTCCCGCGTGCCTCGAGCCCACTGGGCCCAGGATCTGCCCTCCCCTGCAACACTTCCCCCTGGCTCTCCTGCAGGCCAGACGTCTCCCCTCCATTGCCATCCCCTGGCGCGGATGAGAGTTCCCCCGATGTGCCGCCTTCCTCCTGGTCCTCGTCGTCCTCCTCCTCCAAGGGCCTGGCACTCTGAGCTTCAGGGACCACCTCCTCCTCACCAGCTGAAAGCAGGAAGGCACAAGAGTAGCTTTAGAGTGAGGACAGGGCGTCAGCGAGGGAGGCCTGAGTGGTGGCATTATGCGCATTTGTCGGTCAGTACGAAAGGATGTAGATCTGAAGCGCAAGGGCAACGACAGAGGTCCAACCGGTCATGTCCTTACCAGTGGGTCCCAGTACAGGGTCTGCATCTCCGATCGCAACAGGGCCAGTCACCCGGGCACGCATGAGTCGAGCCACGCTCTCCTCCAGCTCACTGAGCGGCTGGTACTGGGGACGGCCTCCCCCGGTGGCAGACTGGCTCCTCAAATTCCGCGCCAGCTTGGCCTGCAAGAGAAAGGACGGCCTCTAAGTACAGTGTGGTGCCCTGTTGCTGTGTGCACTGCCTCCCATGGTCGAATAGCTTGGCCAGTGTGGTAAGTGCAGAAAGTGCTATTGATGATCATGCCAGTGCCATTGCTGCAGGAGGAGGGCTGCCCATTAGTCCTTTGAGGTCCCTTTGCCCATAATGTGAGGTGCACATGCAAGGATGAGGAGGACACTGGAAAGGGTACTCACCTTCACCATCCGAGTGAGGTCGTTGTACTTCTTGCGGCATTGGTCCGCACTCCTGGGGACATCGCAGGTGGATGACACCCTGCGGGCGATTTTCCTCCAGGCTTTCCTGTACTGGCTCCTGGGAGCCTTCTTGCCACTGTCCGGGCACAAGATCTCTCTTTTGTTTTCGACACCATTAATCAGCACCCTCAGAGCATGCTCTGAGAAGCGCTGCGCTCGTTCACGGGCCCTCTCCATGGCTCCAGGCGCTATTTTGGCCCACCAGCAGTGTTGAGGCCTAGCTGCAGGGCTCCAGTATGCAGGGCGTGGCAGCAGTCAAAGTCGACCCTTCCCCCTTTAAGAGCTGGCCGGCGTCAGGGTGTCTGCTGTCAATCAAAACATGACCGCACCTGCGCTGCGCCCGGCCTCGGCGTTATCAGGCCGCATTGCCGGCTTAGCGCCTGAAGAGAGCATTGCAACGCCAGTTTCAGCGCTCGGCCAAACTCTTGGCCAACTCTACTGAATTTCGGCGATGTGGCCTACACTTTCCGGCGGGCGCTAACTTTAGCGAACGCCCGACTTTAGCGCCCCAAAAGTGTCCAGACTGAATTTCTAGGCCAATGTTTCTAATCGCTGTGGACGCCCATTCGAAATGGCCAGAGGTCATCAAAATGTCCTCCACCACCACGGAGAAAACTATTGCAGTCCTAAGGACCACCTTCGCCAGGAATGGGTTACCAGAACAGATCTGTTCCGACAATGGCCCACAGTTTGTGTCTGAGGATTTCCGGAGGTTCCTGAAGAATAATGGGGTGAAACATTACACATCTGCCCCCTATCATCCAGCCACAAATGGATTGGCTGAGAGGTGTGTTCAGACCTTTAAAAAGGCCATAAAGGCAATGTATAATGATGACACACCACTGCAACACAAGGTGGATAACTTCCTGTTTGCTTACCGGAATGCGACACATGCAGTAACCAACCAAACTCCAGCCGTACTGTTTTTCAACCGGAGACTAAGATGTCGCTTGGATTTGCTCAAACCAAACATAAGACGAGATGTTGAGGATAAGCAGTTCCAGCACATAAATGAGAAGCCAACCAGGAGCTTCAAGATAGGGCAACCAGTCTTGGCCCGTGACTACCAAACAGAAAAATGGCAGCCAGGCACGATATGCACACAGCAGGGACCACTAATGTACACAGTGGACGTTGGAGAGAGCATCGTGAGACGCCATGCTGACCAGATTCTAGAGTCACAGGAACAAGCCAAACCTGTACCACAAGCATGTGCACCTGGTAATGAACCCGAAGTACAGATTGCGTCTACCTCAGAAGCAGGGGTATTGGAAGCCGACGAACCAACCAATGACAATGAGCCAGAATTGACTCCACCGCCAGAACAGGATACTCGAGAAAGGCGCTATCCAGTCCGGATCAGGAAGCCTCCTCAAAGACTGAACTTATAAATGACTATTTCAGTTGATGTATATATTACTGAGGAAATTGTAATTGTAATTAGTTATTATTTAGTTGTTAAATGAATGTTATGAACTGTTTATCTAAAAGGGGAGGAATTGTTGTGTATGTACCTTTAAGGGAATAACTGGTCTTAGACTGCAGTACCGGCAGTGACCACCCCTGTATAAAAGGCCCTAGCAGGCTTCTGTAGTTTCAGTTTCAAGCTGCCTCTTTTTCAGTAAAGTACCTGTTAACTGTTCTCCCGAAGTCCGTGTATTATTGAGGCACGGACTTTACAGTGTCGTCTTACTCGAGGCGATTCCCCGTTGGAAGAGATAACCTTTAAGTTCACTCAACATAAAGGAGGGACTCCAATCCGTGTGGATAAAATTGGCTGTCCCGCAAAGGGAAAAGACCTGATCGAGGCATTTAATTACCATCGAGGTAAGCATATTAGGACAGGGGAGGGCAAAGGGAAAGCGTGAATACTCGTCTACCATCGTAAGTAGGTAGGTGTTCCGCGTCGACGAAGGCAATGGCCCTTTAAAGTCTATGCTGAGCCTCTGCATAGGCTGCATTGCATGTATGAGTAAGCCATCTGATGGACGGAAGAATTGTGGTTTCAATTCTGCGCAAATCCTACAGGAGGAGCATGTTTTCTTTACGTCCTCCGTTGAGAATGGTAGATTTTTGGAGCGCACAAAGTGCAACATACGGGTAACGCCAGGATGGCATAAGTCCATATGCAGATCCGCCAGAGTCGACGTTGACATTGAAGAGCAAAATGCCCGTGTGAAGGTATCTGGGGCCACGTTCTGTTTGCCGGGTCGGTAACGGATATCCAAAGGTGGCCAGCTCCATCCTCCAGAGTTGAATTTTATTATTTTTGACTTTCGTGCGCTTCCGGTTATCCAACATGAAGGCCACTGAGCGCTGGTCAGTTATGAGCGTGAAATGACGCCGAGCAAGAAAATGACTCCATTGGCATACAGCCTCGATGATGGCTGTAGCCTACTTCTCGACAGGGGGGTAATGGAGCTCGCTACCCTGCAAGGTTCTGGATAGGAATGCCACGGGCCGACCACCTTGATTCAAGGTAGCCGAGATCGCCACCTCCGATGCATCGCATTCGACCAGTAAAGGAAGGTTTTCGTTAATGGAGCGAAGCGTGGCTTTCTCCAGCTGTCGTTTGAGGAGGTTGAAGGCAGAAATAGCCTTTGCTTCCAATGGAAAAGACTTCGCATGAAGCAGGGGCTGTATTTTATCGGAGAAGTGAGGTATCCACTTTGAGTAATAAGCAAACATGCCAAGTGCCCGACGAAGAGAGCCGAGATTTGTAGGGGGAGGGAGCTCCTGAAGTGGACGATGTCGCTCTGGATCTGGTTTAATAACACCGTTGCCCACCCAGTAGCCAAGAATGTTCACTGATGGCACCGATTTCACCGATTTGGATTCGTGTAACGTTAAGTGGCGACGACGGAGAACGTCAAAAAATCTCTGAAGATTGGCGTCATGCTCCTTTTGATCATGGCCAGCAATAGTGATATTGTCTAAATACGGAAAGGTATCTGTCAAGTTCTCTTGCTGGACTAGGCCATCCATTGCCCGTTGGAAGATGGCCACCCCATTGGTGACCCCAAATGGAAGGCGACGAAACTGATAAAGCCGACCATTGGCCTCAAAGGCCGTATACTTTTTGTCAGAGCCTTTCAGCGGTACCTGATGGTACGCGCTCTTTAAATCGAAGGTTGAAAGTACCTTGTATTTGGCAAGGTTGTTGACCATGTCATCTATGCATGGTAGCGGGTAGGCATCCAGATCGGTATATTGATTAATAGTCTGCGAATAATCAATACACAGATGTTTCTTATGTTGTTTTAAAGGGTTTTTCACAATGACGACTTGAGCCCGCCAAGGAGATGAACACGGCTCGACAATACCGTCAGCTAAAAGGCGAGAGATTTCTGCCTAGATAAATGCTCGGTCGTCTTGGCTAAAGCGCCGCGATTTGGTGGCTATGAGATTGGCAAACAGGGAGGGCTCACTGAGCAAGGCCGCCAAGAGCACACAAAACGGCACCTTAGAAATGGTAAGCTCCGGCTTCGACCCTCCAAACTCAAAAGTGAGTCTTTTGTGCTGCTTCTGGAAGTCCTGTCCCAGAAGCACATCGCTGCATAAGTTTTCGAGTACTCCGAGCCGGGTAGAGAGATAAGTGCGGCCATTGAGGATGAGGTTGACAAGACAGAAGCCAGAAGAATTGGTGGTCAGAGTCGTCAGAGCCATTGCAATCTCCCTGTCTGAAGGATAAATGCACAGTTTTAACCTGCTGACAGCCCGCTTACTAATGAAGCTGTCAGAGCTGCAGGAGTCGATTAGTGCGCTTAGAGTGTGCCCATTTACTGAAACCTTCGTGGCTGCATGGGACAAACTTTGGGGAAAAACAGCTGTGATGGAGGAGTGGCAATTTTTCCTTCGGCAGCTGTAGCCTTAGCAGTGGTTCTTGGGGGAGGAGCAGCTCCATAGATAACAGCTGTGAAGCTAACAGGAGCTCTCGACTGGTATACTTTAGAGGTACGGCCTTTCTTGTTAGCAGAGGCCCGTGACTGGCATACCTTGGAAAAGTGTCCTTTCTTGCTGCAATGATTGCAGGTCGCATTTATGAGCCGGGCAAAATTTTCTGTAATGGAACGTACCTCCACAAAAGAAACACTTTCTTCCTGATTGCCAGGATGCTGCTAGGGCGGGGTCGTCATCAGCGAAGGCCTCTAGGGTAGGGTCGTCGCCCGTTAGAGTAGAGTCATCATCAGCGGGAGCATCTGCCCGAGACCTACCGAAAGACTCATTAAAGGTGATAGCCGCCGCCCGTGCACGTGGTGGGAGATAAGTGTCTGCATTCTTCTTGGCCAAGTCCAGGGAACACGCCTGGTCATAAGCAGCCCGTAAATTGAGGGTTTTATTTTCCAGCAGGCGCTGATGTATAAAAGGGGACGCAATCCCATTGATAAAGGAATCGCGGATTAGTTCCTCTTGATACTGTTCAGCTGTAACCGCTTTAAGGTTACAATCTTTGCTGAGCCTGCGAAGTTTCTGGAGGAATTCATCGAGTGATTCCTCAGGCTGCTGCCGAGTTGTGGCCAGTAGGTGCCGAGCAAAGATTTCATTCGGGGACTTGATATATAGCTGCTGTAAAATTTGGATAGCAGCGTCGTAGTCTATACAGTCCTCAATATAATCATACACATGAGGGGATACGTAGTTAATAAGCATTCGTAACTTATTAGGGGCATCCGCCCCACATTCTTCAAGAAAGTTGCTAAAGGTACGAAACCAATGCTTCCATACCTTCGCTGCCGCAGGTGCATTCGGGTCCAGGTCGAGACGAGCGGGTCTAAGGAGTTTTTCCATGATGGATCAGTTTCTTGCCCAAGTTCCTTTCTGCGGTTCGAGTTGCAGCTGGTTGTTCCGAATCACCCAAAGCGTGGAGACGATAACAAGTCGATTAAATTGACGTAATAAAGACTCACTACGCACTTAGTTGAACATAAAGCAAGGCTTTAATCGACTTGTAACAAAACATGGAGGTCTAGTTAGTAGTCACTAGCTTCCTGTTTCCAGATTGTCTCTGGCCAAGTTGGGCCCATGCCCGAGTATTTATACTCCTTGGACGGCGCCCACAGCTGGCCGTCCAGTAGTACTTCCTGAGTTACTTCTTGTAGAAGTTGCGATTTATGACACTGCCTGTATATACTTTAGAGGGATGGTAATATCTGGTGGGCTGCATCCTCCTTATATGGTCCCTGACTCTCCTTTCCTCCATCTTTGCTCCTCCTCTATATTAATGAAAAAGAATGGTATGCCCACAGGAAAAGCCATACCTGCTCCTGAGATGCCCTGACTACAGGGAGCGGGGTTGGGGGTGGGGGTTAAAAATCTTCCAGTGGGCTAATCCTGTGAGAGGCAGTCAGAATCTAGTGCAGGCTTGGCAGGAGAAAAATGCAACAAAAAAGGTTCAAGAAGCATTTCCAAGCTACAGAAATGCCGATAATGTTTCCTGACTCTTCAGGCTCATAAACTCCTCACACTCGCCTTGATCAAGTGATCCTGCAGCTGTTGTGTCTCATTTAGCTCAGTCTAAATTACCCAGAGTGCAATAGCAGTGCAAGCCCAGGAAACTCAGACCAACCACACAGCTGGCTCATGCTATGATATATGCAAATGAGGTTAGCGGGGACTTGGCGGACGGGTTGCAGGATGGTTCTAAAGGCCAAGGAAACTTGGGGGAAGTGTTTGACTGGCACCAAAGTCCATCGCTAAAATGACACCAAAAATGGCAAGGAAATTCACCCAGTTCGTAACTGTCATATGCACTCGATTGTATTTCACCCACCTGAGCAATGTCAGTAATTTTGCAGAAATGGTGGAAAAGATATGAACAATGGATTACCAGAGGAGTAATTACAGATATTGTAAAGTCCGCGCCTCAATAATACACGGACTTTGGGAGAACAGTTTAACAGGTACTTTACTGAACAGGAGGGCAACGTCAGACTGAAATACATAAGCCTGCGAGGGCCTTTTATACAGGGGTGGTCACTGCCGGTACTGCAGTCTAAAACCAGCTCTTCCCTTAAAGGTACATACACAACAATTCCTCCCCTTTTAGCTAAACAGTACATAACATTCATTTAACAACTAAATAATAACTAATTACAATTTTCTGGATACTATATACATCAACTGAAATAATCATTTATAAGTTCAGTCTTTGAGGAGGCTTCCTGATCCTGACTGGATAGCGCCTTTCTCGAGTATCCTGTTCTTGCGGCGGAGTTGATTCTGGTTCATTGTCATTGGTTGGTTCGTCAGCTTCCAATACCACTGCTTCTGAGGTAGACGCAATCTGTACTTCGGGTTGATTACCAGGTGCACCTGCTCGTGGTATGGGTTTGGCGTGTTCCTGTGACTCTAGAATCTGGTCAGCATGGCATCTCACGATGCTCTCTCCAACATCCACTGTGTACATTAGTGGTCCCTGCTGTGTGCATATCGTTCCTGGCTGCCATTTTTCTGTTCGGTAGTCACAGGCCAAGACTGGTTGCCCTATCTTTAAGCTCTTGGTTGGCTTCTCACTTATGTGCTGGAATTGCTTATCCTCAACATTTTGTCTTATGTTTGTTTTGAGCAAATCCAGGCGACATCTTAGCCTTCAGTTGAAGAACAGTACGGCTGGAGCTTGGTTGGTGACTGCATGTGTCGCATTCCGGTAAGCAAACAAGAAATTATCCACCTTGTGTTGTAGTGGTATGTCGTCATTATACATTGCCTTTATGGCCTTTTTAAAGGTCTGAACAAACCTCTCAGCCAATCCATTTGTGGCTGGATGATATGGGGCAGATGTGTAATGTTTCACCCCATTATTCCTCAGAAACCTCCGGAAATCCTCAGACACAAACTGTGGCCCATTGTCGGAGCAAATCTGTTCTGGCAACCCATTCCTGGCGAAGATGGTCCTTAGGACTGCAATAGTTTTCTCCGTGGTGGTGGAGGACATTTTGATGACCTCTGGCCATTTCGAATGGGCGTCCACAGCGATTAGAAACATTGAGTCCATAAATGGACCAGCAAAATCAATGTGTACCCATTGTCATGGAGATGGGGGCCACTCCCATGGATGTAGCGGGGCCTGTGGTGGAGCGTTTTGGACCTTCTGGCATCCTGTGCATCTCTTGGTCATATCCTCGATTTCTTTATCGATTCCCGGCCACCACACAAACGCCCTGGCTAGGCTCTTCATTTTTACACCTCCCAGATGACCCTCATGAAGCTCATTGAGCACTCTATCTCTCAACTTGGGTGGAATTACCACTCGGGATCCACACATCAAGGTCCCCTGGCACACTGACAGCTGTTCTCTCCTTGGCGAGAATGCTGGCAACAGTGAGTCGCCATATGCTGGCCATCCCTTCACCGTCAAATCATAGACCCAAGAGAGTGTCGGGTCATTTCGGGTTTCCTTCTCTACACTTGAGTTTGTAACAGGCAAACATTCGACTATGGTCACATGAAATATCTCAACAGGGTCCACTGCAGGTGCTTCTTCTACCGTAGGCAACGGTAGGCGTGACAGCCCATCAGCATTTCCATGCTGTTTCGTACCCTTGTACTGTATGTCGTACTGATGTGCCCCTAGAAAAAGTGACCATCTTTGCAGCCGTTGCGCCGTCATCACCGGAACGCCCTTCTTTGGGTTAAAAATGGAGACCAGGGGCTGATGATCAGTCAGTAGGGTGAATTTCTGCCCGTGCAGATAGTGATTGAACTTCTTCACCCCCCACACCAGGCTGAGGGCCGCCCTGTCAATCTGGGCGTAGTTACGCTCGGCTGAGGTTAGCAAGCGCGACGCAAAGGCTATTGGCCTCTCTGAACCGTCAAGGAATTTGTGTGACAGCACCGCTCCAATGCCATAGGGTGATGCATCACATGCCAACCGAATCGGTAGTGTTGGGTTGTAGTGGGCCAATACTTCTTTTGAAGTGATTAGGCATTTACATTCCTGAAAGGCACGCTTACACTCATCACTCCATTTCCATGTTACTCCAGTTTGCAGCAGGGCGTTCAGTGGGTGCAGAATTGTAGATAAATTCAGCAAGAACTTATGGTAGTAGTTCACCAACCCGAGGAACGACCTCAGTTGCGTCACATTTTCCGGTGCTGGAGCCTTGACTACAGCCTCAATCTTGTCCGGCGACTTATGCAACCCTTCCTCATCAATCATGTGGCCACAATACGAGATTTGTCTCCTGAAGAACTCGCATTTGGGGCGGTTGGCTCGTAGCCAATATTCCTGTAATCTCGTGAGCACCTGCTCCAGGTTGGCAAGGTGTTCACTGTCATTTTCGCCCGTATCCAGGATGTCGTCCAAATAACACTGGGTCCCCGGGATCCCTTGCAGGACTTGTTCCATTGCCCTCTGCCAAATAGCCGGGGCTGATGCTACCCCGAATACCAGTCGATTGTACTGGTAAAGGCCTTTGTGAGTGTTTATCGTGAGATATTTCCTAGAAGCTTCTTCCACCTCCATTTGTAGATACGCTTGGGCCAGATCAATCTTTGTAAAACGTTTCCCTCCAGATAGTGAGGCGAAGATATCTTCTATCCGTGGAAGTGGATATTGTACTGTGTGCAGGACTGGGCTCACAGTCACCTTGAAGTCCCCACAGATGCGAACCTTCTTCGGCTCCCCAGGCGTGCTGCTCAATGCTTTCTTCATTACAGGAACGATGGGTGTGGCCCACTCGCTCCAGTCCACCTTGCACAGCACAACCGAATGCTCCAGACTCTCCAGTTCAGCTTCAACGGCTGGGCGGATCGCGAATGGCACCGGTCTGGCCTTAAAAAATTTTGGGTTTGCGTTATCTTCAATCTTGATCGTTGCCTTTACTCCTTTTAGAGTCCCAAGTCCTTGTTGGAACACCTCTTCCACGTCAGATAGGATTTGTGATAGACGTCCAGGTGTGACATCATCATCCTTTTTGTCAGTCACAGTTAGCGCCTGAATGGAATGCCAATCCAATTGTATTTTTCGGATCCATTCACGTCCCAATAATGGTGGTCCTCCATCTCGTAGTATATACATATATAGTTTCTGTGTTTCCTTGCCATTATATTTAACTGGCACCCTTATTTTTCCTCTGCGGTAGACCTTTTGCCCCGTGTATGTCTCCAATACAATGGACGTGTCCTTTAAGGATATGTGTGAGAATAGCCGCTCATAGTCTCGTCAATTCATGACAGTTAGGGCTGATCCTGTGTCCAATTCCATCTTTACTGGGGGCCCTGCTATCATGAGGGTGACCCAAATGGTTCGGTGATCCTCCTTTGCGATCACGTTGTGTAACTTTAGACAACTTAGTCTCCTGCTCCCGGAGTCCTTCTCACTCTCCTGATCTTCCGAACTACTGTCTGTCAATTTCTTTACTTTCTTGTACTGTTCCTTAGTAGTTCTTGTAGTGTTGGTTTTCTTTCCCGACCTGCAGACTCTTGCTATATGTCCCATTTTTCCGCATTGCCTGCATACTTTGTCCTTAAACCAGCAGTCCTTCTGCTCATGGGTTGTTCTGCCGCAGCGATAGCACTTTTCTGCTCCATACGCCATTTCGTTAGCGCTGTATTCTTGTGGTTTCTTTTGCATTTCTGCAGCTCCCCGTGCTGCTGCTTCGTAGGATACTGCTATGCTGAAAGCCTGTTCTAGCATCAGGTCCTTTTCCGAAAGTAGTCGTTTCTGGGTTCCTTCACTCTGGAGCCCGCAGACAAACTTTTCCCGTAAGGTGTCTGCCAGTCCTGCTCCGAACTGGCAGTGCTTCAATAACTTGCGTAGTTCCGTAAGATAGTCAGCATTGCTCTCATCTTTGTGCTGGTTTCTTTTATGGAACTTGAATCTTTCTGCTATCAGCAGCGGTGTAGGGTTTAGGTGTTCCTGTAATATATTAACAATCACCTCAAAACTTTTCTTCATTGGTTTAGCTGGGGTAATTAAATTCCGCAATAGGCCGTACGGACTCGTGGCCATCAAATTCAATACTACCGGCGCCCTCTTTCCATCGGCCACCTCATTTGCCTTGCAGTACACTTCAATTCTTTCCACATACGTGGTCCAGTCTTCTACCTCGTTGTCGAAAGCAGTGATACTACCACTTTTCGGCATCTTGGGTGATTTAAAATGGCGCCTCCCGCCCTTTTTCTTCTTCCCCAATGGAATAAAATGGCGCCTCCCGCGCTTTTCCTTCTTCCCCAACGGGATAAAATGGCGCCTCCCGTGCTTTTCCTTCTTCCCCTTGCTGCCACGCTGCTCCTAGCATTCTACAGGGTAATGGCAGCGACCCGCGGCTTCGGCGGGTCTCGCTTTCCTTCCCCCCGTTTATTTTCTCTCCGCTGCCCGGTTCTTGAGCACCGACCGCGCCCTGTGCGCTCCACCCTCTCTCTCTCTCTTGTTTTCTTTTCCCGGCGACGCTGCGCAGCCCGTTTTGTAGAGCCGCTCAATCGAGCTTGAGCCCGCCGCAGTCCGGAAGGGTCAGCGCACTACCTGCTACCAGCACGATTTGCTGGAACACCTTAACTGGGGAGCCAAGCACAGCTCGCCACAGCCTCTCCCGCAATTCTCCGAACACCGATGAATCCTTTGGGCGGTTACCCGCGGTCGACGCCCGTTGCTCAGACTACGACCTCCAAGAAACCTCCTCTCAGGGTGAGATCCCCGTGAGATGATGCAACACTGCAGGTGAGTTCGAACTTACTCGTCACTACTGTAAAGTCCGCGCCTCAATAATACACAGACTTCGGGAGAACAGTTTAACAGGTACTTTACTGAACAGGAGGGCAACGTCAGACTGAAACTACAGAAGCCTGCTAAGGCCTTTTATACAGGGGTGGTCACTGCCAGTACTGCAGTCTAAAACCAGTTCTTCCCTTAAAGGTACATACACAACAGATATGGGTCCGATTGACTTGGGGTTCATGATGCATAAGTGATGCAGAAATTAATGCATCTAATAGCACAAAGACAACTCAAAGCCCCATATGCCCTGACCATCTGACTTCCTGCACAGAACACCACAAGCTGATTGTTGTCACATTTTGTTTTGTTGTCACATCTTCTTGCATACAAGAAGCCAAAGTTAAATGCTGTACACTGTAGCACTACAGCAAGAAAACTTTCCCACACTTTCCTGCTGGGGATACTGTAGAATCCTTCCCTTTGTATACTTGCATGATTTGGATTTTGTCAGTCAGTGAAGTATTCATTGAAAGAAACAACAATCTTCACTGTGTAAGATGTGAGAGCACAATAGACATTTAGATGGGAGCAGTTTCAAAAACTGGCACTTCAAATTCTGCACTCCATGCAGTTCACATAGTTTCTGTAAGTATCGTTTTCTGGTAAGCATATCTTCCTGAGCCACATTTCTCCAGGTAAAGCACACATTTTATTTGCCTGCAATAATGATCGGTTGTACAGTATGTTCAGTATGTTCCTAACCCTCACCGTGCAGTGTGTGTGTTTTATTACCTATAATAATGGCGGGCAGTAAGCAAATGACTTTGTCACTGGCGCATGGAACTTGGTAAGCAGACAGCAGGTTGTTACTATTGAGAAAGTACAACACCCAGAGTTCTTGGTTTCAAATCCCATCATGGCAAGTTGAGAAACTGAATTAAATAAGTTTGGTAATTTGTGGACTGGCACCAGGAACAATGACCATGAAAGCTGCCAGATTATCATAAAAAAAGCAAGTAATTCACTAATGTCCTGCAAGGAAAGGGATCTGCCACCCTACCTGGTCTGGTCTGACCTACACAAGACTCCAGTCACACTAAATGTTTCACTCTTAGGCTAGGATTTTCTGGAAGAAAATTGACCATTTGTGGGTGGTGTGGAGGTGATCTGGCCCTTCCCAAATTCCAAGAAATGGCATCTATCTGACAATGTGGAAAACTGTCCAGGTGTGTCCTGACCACAAAAAGCAGGCCAAATCCAATCCGGCCAATTACCGCCCCATCAGCCTACTCTCAATCATCAGCAAAGTGATGGAAAGTGTCGTCGACAGTGCTATCAAGTGGCACTTACTCACCAACAACCAGTTTAGGTTCTGCCAAGAGCACTCGGCTCCAGATCTCATTACAGCCTTGGTCCAAACATGGACTGCCCGAGAGCAGACCTGAATTAAAGCAGTGGCAGCGGCAAAGCTTCAATTCAAAAACAACATCAAAGAGTGACGTCACAGGAGAGCAGGTAGGTGATTGGTTAGTGAGTATTACAGCTCTTTTTTGCTCTCTAAGTTAGGGAAGGGGGTTAAATTAAGAGCTGAGGAACTGTAACATGCTAGTACTTATTAAATTAATAACTTAAACTAAATAAAATAATCAAACAATAAACCTAAAATATCCATTGAATAAAATCTTTAACTAATTAATAAATAAAACAAGGTTAGAGATGGCAGGGCAGGTGGTGTGTCATAACTGCAGCATGTGGGAGTCTGTGGAGAGCATCGCGATCCCGAGCAACCACATCTGCAGTAAGTGTCTGCAACTCAAGGAACTTCGGCTCAGAGTTGTTGAGCTGGAGTACGAGCTGCAGACATTGCGATGCATCAGGGAGGGGGAGAGTTACCTGGACACTTTGTTCCAGGAGGCAGTCACACTCTTTAGGTTAAGTAGCACTTTAGAGTTCATCAGTGGGCAGGGACAGGAGGGTGTGCCTGCGAGTCAGGAAGGTATGGAGGCCCAGGATGTAGTGATGGAGGAGCCTCAGCCCTGGACCTTGTCCAACAGGTACGAGGTACTTTCTACCTGTATGGATGAGGAAATGGACTGTAGGGAGGATGGGCAAACTGCCCACGGCACTGTGGTAGAGGGGGCCTTCCAAGTTGGGGGAGAAGGAAGGAATGTGGTAGTAGTAGGGGACAGTCTAGTCAGACACTGTTCGCTACAGCCGTGAAAGAGAGTCCTGAAGGCTGTGTTGCCTGCCCGTGCCAGGGTTAAGGATATCTCCTCGAGGCTGGAGGAGAACTTGGAGAGGGAGGGGGAGGATCCAGTTGTCGTGGTCCATGTAAGAACCAACGACATAGGTAGAACTAACAATGAGGTTCTGCTGAGAGATTTTGAGGAGCTAGGATCTACATTAATAAGCAGAACCACAAGGGAAATAATCTCTGGATTACTACCTGAGCCACGCACAAATTGGCATAGGGTCAAGCAGATCAGAGAGTTAAATGCGTGGCTCAAAGAGTGGTGTGGGAAAAAGGGGTTTCAATTCATGGGGCACTGGCACCAGTACTGGGGAAAGAGGGAGCTGTTCCATTGGGATGGCTCCACTTAAACCAGGCTGGGACCAGTGTCCTGGCGAATCAAATAACTAGGGCTGTAGATAGGGCGTTAAACAAAAAAAGGGGTCAGGTGATGGAAAATTTAGAAATCTAAAGAGAAATGTCAAAGTAATAGAGCACTGTAGCAAGTTGGGTAAAATAAGCAGAGTGTGACAGGAAGGGACAGAGGGTTTAATGGTAGCAGTGCAGCAGAGAATAAGGTCAAAACAGGGAATAATGGTAAAAAATGTAAATTAAAGGCTCTTCATCTGAATGCATGAAGCATTCGTAACAAGATAGACAAACTAGTGGCATGAATAGAGATAAGTGGGTTTCATCTAATAGCCATTACAGAGACATGGTTGCAAGGTGACCAAGGTTGGGAACTAAATGTTCCAGGGTACTTGGCGTTTCAAAAAGACAGGCAGAATGGAAAAGGAGGGGGAGTAGCCCTGATAATAAAGGATGACATAAGGACAGTAGCGAGAAAGGATCTCGGCCGGAAGATCAGGAAGTAGAATCAGTATGGGAGGAGATAAGGAATAACAAGGGGCAGAAAACATTGGTAGGAGTAATATATAGATCCCCTAGCAGTAGCTATACCATTGGACAGCATATTAATCAAGAAATAGTAGGAGCTTGCAACAAAGGTAATGCAATAATCTTGGGGGACTTTAATCTTCATATAGACTGGACAAATCAAATTGGCAAAGGTGGTCTGAAGGACAAGTTCATGGAATGCATTCGGGACAGTTTCCTAGAACAATATTTCATGGAACAAACCAGGGAACAGGCTATTTTAGATCTTGTATTGTGTAATGAGACAGGGTTAATTAGCAATCTCATAGTAAAGGATCCTTTGGGGCAGAGTGATCATAATACGATAGAATTTTACATTAATTTTGAGAATGACTTGCCTAAGTCCGAAACGAGAGTCTTAAACTTAAATAAAGCCAATTACATAGGTATGAGGGGTGAGTTGGCTCAGGTAGATTGGAAAAATAGATTAAAAGGTATGGCAGTAGATAAACAGTGGCTAGCATTTAAAGAAATATTTCATAATTCTCAACAAAAATACATTCCATTGAGAAACAAAAACTCCATGGGAAAAGTGATCCAAATGTGGCTAACTAAAGAAGTTAAGGATAGCATTAGATTGAAAGAAGAAGTTTATAATGTTGCAAAGAATAATAGTAAGCCTGAAGATTGGGAGAGTTTTGTAACCAGCAAAGGTTGACCAAAAAATTGATAAAAAGGGACAAAATAGAATATGAGAGAAAACTAGCAAGAAATATAAAGGCAGATTGTAAGAGTTTCTACAAGTATGTAAAAAGGAAAAGAGTAGCAAAAGTAAACGTTGGTCCCGTAGAAGCTGGACAGGAGAAATTTTTATGGGGAATAAGGAAATGGCAGAAACGTTAAACAAATATTTTGTATTTGTCTTCACAGTAGAAGACTGTGGGGAATCAAGGGTCTAATGAGGGTGAGGAACTTAACTTAATTAATATAAGTAGAGAAAAAGTACTAGAGAAACTAATGGGACTAAAAGCCACCAAATCCCCTGGACCTGACAGCCTATATCCTAGGGTTCTGAACGAGGTGGCTGAAAAGATAGTGGATGCATTGGTTTTGATCTTCCAAAATTCCCTAAATTTTGGAATGGTCCCAGCGGATTGGAAGGTCGCAAATGTAACAACACTATTCAAGAAAGGAGGGAGAGAAATAACAGGGAACTACAAGCCAGTTAGCCTGACATCAGTCATCAGGAAATTGCTGGAATCCATTGTTAAGGAAGTGGTATCAGGTCACTTAGAAAATTATAACATGATTAGGCAGTGTCAACATGGTTTTATGAAAGGGAAATCGTGTTTGACAAATTTATTAGAGTTTTTTGAGGCTGTAACTAGCTGGGTAGATAAAGGGGAATTGGTGGATGTAGCATATTTGGATTTCCAAAAGGCATTCAATAAGGTGTCACATAAAAGATTATTACACAGGATTAGGGCTCATGGGGTTGGGGGTAATATAGTAGAATGGATAGAGGATTGGTTAACAGACAGGAAACAGAGAGTAGGGATAAACGGATCTTTTTCAGGTTGGCAGGCTGTAACTAGTGGGGTGCCGCAAGGATCAGTGGTGGAACCTCAGCTATTTACAATCAAAATTAATAACCTAGATGAAGGGACCGAGTGTAATGTATCCAAGTTTGCTGATGATACAAAGCTAGGTAGGACAGTAAGCTGTGAGGAGAACACAAAGGGCTCGATTTTCATTGAGCCGTGGAGGCGGGCTTGGAGGTGTGGGGGGGGGTTAAAATCGCAAAAACTGGCGGGCGGGACCCCCCTGCCTGGTTCCCGACTCCGAGCAATTTTAACTCAGGCGTGTCTGATGGTCCCAACTCCGTCCTGCATCCAACAGGCGGGATTGGTCTTTAAGGCCCTTAATAAGCACTAAATGGCCTCTATAATCCTATTTTAACAGGCCCTTGCAAATTTAACCATTTTCCCACGTAAAACACACCTGGTGGGAAACATGAATGTGAAACCTGGTGGGAGCACTATTGGATTGCTGACTATCAACTGCAGGTCAACCATTAAAGAGGAGATTTGATCAGCCATCATCTGCAGGTGGCAGGACTTAGTGGTCTCAGGCCTGGGGCAACTTTTAGAAGGCTTAACCATACCTGTGGAAGGTTGGAGCCTCACACCCATCTCCAGTGTGGCCTCCTGGGAAACCCCTCTCGCCACCTTCACTCAGCACTTCCTCAACAGAGGCATACGCCAGAAGCATGGGAGCCATTTATTTCCTTCCCATCTGGGCATTAGAGGAGCTCGAGCACCAGCAGCGGCACCAGCAGAACCAGGAACAACGGCAGCACCAGCAACAGCAGCAGGAGCACCAGGCTGCTGCTCATCCACCTGAGGCTGCACAGGCCAGAAGGGGCCAGCGCCTGGAAGCCTGTCGGTGCAGGGGGTACCCCCCAAACAGGGTCTACAGACGCAGGGTCACCTATCTCAACATGTCTGAGCAGCAGTGCCAAATGCGGCTCTGACTTTCATGAGAGGTAGTGACTGACATCTGCGCAATGCTACAGCAAGACCTGCTGCACAGAGGACCAGGTGGACAAGAATTACCAGTGGCCATCAAAGTCACCACCGCACTCAACTTTTTTGCCTCAGGCTCATTCCAGGGATCAGCAGCAGACATCAGCGGCATCTCCCAAGCGGCCGCACACACTTGCATCACGCAGCTAACCAATGGCCTCTTTGCCCTCGCACACAATCACATCCATTTCACCAAGGATCGAGCAAGTGTCACGGCATGAGCGGTTGGATTAGTTCATCTGGCAGACTTTCCAAGGGTGCAGGGCGTCGTTGACTGCACACATGGGGCCCTTACGGCGCCTCATCGAAATCCAGGTATTTTTGTCAACCACAAGGGCTTCCACTCCCTTAACGTTCAGCTGGTGTGTGAACACAAGAAGGAAATTTTGCATGTTTGTGCCATGTACCCTGGCAGTTGCCATGACTCCTTCATACTGCACCAGTTTAGTGTGCCTCTGCTATTCAGTCCACCAGACCAACTTAACGGATGGCTACTTGGAGACAAGGGCTATCCCCGGAGGACGTGGCTGATGACGCCGTTGAGGAGCCCATCCAACGAAGCTGAGGAGAGCTACAACTCTAGCCACATGTCCACCAGAGCCATAATTGAGCAAACCATCGGTTTGCTGAAGATGCGCTTCAGATGCCTGGATAGATCAGGTGGAGCCCTGCAGTACTCAGCAGCCAGGGTCTCCAGAATCGTCGTGGTTTGCTGTGCACTTCACAACATGGCACAGCGTCATGGCTTGCAGATTCCTGAGGACCAAGTGGCTCCTCACATATCCTCCTCAGATGAGGAGGAGGAGGAGGACAAAAATGAACATCCTGCAGAGGCCCATCAACCAGTGGCAGCATTACGCGAGAACAATGCTGCCCGGGATGCAAGGAATGCACTCATCCTAGCCAGATTTGCTTAGCCTAGTCAATCAAACACTTTCGCCTCGCAGCTTCTTACCAGAGCATTGACAATGGCCAAGACCCAGAGGATTCCTAGCATTCCGACCACCATACTGACAGTTGCAAGTATTCCTAAGGCCTCAATGTGGAAGTCCCAATAGCGAAATGACAGACGCCACAACTGCAACATTTGCCATCAGAATTTTTATGTACAATTACGACGTGATGGCATTTTTACACTAAACACAAAATTCCACCCAAGTGACTACCCTTGTGACTACTTGTGCTTTATCTTCCTCATACGCATGCTCCTACGTAGTGCTTCCCCTGTGGCTTCAGCAGATGTGAAGGCCCCTTGCTCACTTTCCTGCTGCTCCTGTCTCAACACCTGTGGTGGGCGTCCTCTGGGGTGGCGAGCCTGTGAGGGCTCATCAACAGTCTGCCGCTCCTGCGGCTGTGCAGGGGTTGAGACGTCTATCTCAGTTGGGTGTGGACTCTGGTGGGGCTCAGAACGAGGGCTCTGCAGTGGCATGGAAGTGTGAGCACTTGGACAGGAGCCCCCACTTCCTTGAGGTCTGCCACCAACCTCCCTCTCATGGGTCAGGTCCCCCTCAGCGCCTGCAAGTGGCTTGAGAGAACCTTGCTGCACTTTAGGGTGCCATAGGAACCCGTATCTGTAATGGCAGTCCTACTCAGAAGGACTTCCATGAAGGTCTGGTTTCTCTGTTCAATAGATGCCCATCGCTCCTCAAGAGATGTCATTCTATTCTGAACAATGACCATGTTTTCCATACCCTGGCGACTAAGCTCCTCCATGGCCGTAGCCATCTTCTCCTCTACCGTAGCCATCCTCTCCTCTACGGTAGCCATCCTTTCCATGGAGGTAGCCATCCTTTCCGTGGTGATGCGTTCATGCGCCAATGACTCCACAAAGGCTCTGCTCATGTTCGCTATGGACTCCTCCATTCGCTCCACACTTGCAGCGACCCTGGAGACAAAACCTGCCAGAGACTCCTGCATCTGTGCCAGGAGTTCCATCACCTCTGATCTTATGGATGGACCCAGAGGCAGAGGGTCGACATGCTGCTGAGCCGAGCTGGCAGAGTCCTGCGCCCTCTGACTAGGATTCTCCACTGCTGTCCCTGTCTCCACAATCTGCTGATGCTCACTTGTGAGCTTGATACACCAGATGACAACACTACTCTATGTCCCGAAGGTCCCACCGAGGTGTGAGTGTCTGCGCTGGTGCTGGGTGCGCTGAATTCTGCTGACGCTGCACCCTAAGAGGTTGCAGCTTCCTCTGAGGAGTCTGGCTGCTCAGCCTCTTCTTCCTTGCTAGGGGGGACGGATGCTTGTGATGGTCCTGTGGGGGAATAAAGGAAAGAGTCAGAGATGTGATGCAAAGGCCACATGCACATAGCTTTTTGCAGATGCTCATAAGTGCACCTGTTACAGCTTCACAATCATTATCAACAACTCATGCAATGTCAAAGAGAGAGATGGGAAACTTTTCTGTCACCAGCTTGCTGTGTTGTACCCATCTGTCCGTCCCCCATGCGTGAATCATCCTCAATGCCCATGATTTCCAGGACGGCCTCCTCCCAGAGGGTCAGGTGGGCTATTGAGGCTGTCCCTCCTCCTGTCCTGCCTCGCTCTCTTTTGTTGTGAGCTCTCTTTCCCTGCAATGAGGGAGACAAGTGGAGGTTGAGTGAGAATGAAGGAGTGAGTTTAGAGATTGCATAGCATAGATACTTAGAAGGAGACAAAGATGGAGTGAGGTTGCAAGACCAAGGGCCCTCCCTGTGTGTTGTCAGTTGTGTTCAAAGCATCAGAGTGATAGGGAGTGTGAGGGCTGCATGGTGGAATAGTTATGTGAATGTGTGCATAGAGAGAGAGGGAATGGGTAAGGGTGCATGGATGTCAGTGTCAAGTGGGATGTGGAGGAAGAGATTGCTAAAGCTGAGTGCTGGTGAGGAAAGGCAATGGGGATCAGATTGAGGGTGATGGGAAATTCATACTCACTTTTCCAGTGCGCTGAAGGTCATGAAATCCTTTCCTGCACTCTATCCAGGTTCTGCGGGTGACTCCCAAGGAGTTGACCTCCTCAGCCACCTGCATCCACACAGCCTTGGTCTGAGTGGGAGGCCTCTTCCTCCCTGATGAAGGGAACAGCACCTCCCTATTGGCCCTAGCCCCATCGACTAATGCCTGCAGTGCCGTCTCGTCAAAGTGAAGAGCTGATCTTGCCCTCCCGCTTGTCATCTTTCCTGCAGGTCCCTCTGACACCAAATGGAGAAAGCTTGGCAGCCTGCAGAAGAAGCAAGGCTTGCTGTGGACCTTAAATGCAGCAGCAATGATGACATCATCGGAGGGGACTTTCAGTCATGAAAAACCCATTTGCAAAGGCTTCACACACGTTGGAAATCAATTGACCAATTGAGTTAAAATTGCATCAGTCTCCCACATCCATTTAGATTCATGTCGGAAACACAAAATTCGGATAACACGACAACAGCCCGCACCTGAGTTAAAAGAGTCTGCAAAGGGATCTAGATAGACTAATGAGTGGGCAGTAAGGTGGCAGATGGAGTATAATGTAGGGAAATGTGAGGTTATTCACTTTGGTAGGAAGAATAGAAAAACAGAATATTTTTTAAATGGTGTGATATTTTCAAATGTTGGTGTTCAGAGAGATTTGGGTGTCCTCATGCAAGAAACACAGAAAGCTAGCATGCAGTTATAGTAAGCAATAAGGAAGGCAAATGGCATGTTGGCCTTTATTGCAAGGGGGTTGGAGTATAAGCATAAGGAAGTCTTGCTACAATTGTACAGGGCCTTGGTGAGACCACACCTGGAGTACTGTGCACAGTTTTGGTCTCCTTATCTAAGGATAGATATACTTGCCTTGGAGGCGGTGCAACGAAGGTTCACTAGATTAATTCCTGGGATGAGAGGGCTGTCCAATGATGAGAGATTGTGTGGAATGGGCCTATACTCTCTGGAGTTTAGAAGAATGAGAGGTGATCTCATTGAAATTTACAAGATTCTGAAGGGGATTAATAGGGTAGTTGCTGAGAGGTTGTTTCCCCTGGCTGGAGTGTCTAGAACTAGGGGGCATAGTCTCAGGATAAGGGGCAGGCCATTTAAGACTGAGATGAGTCAGAATTTCTTCACTCAGAGAGTTGTGAATCTTTGGAATTCTCTGCCCCAGAGGGCTGTGAATGCTGAATCGTTGAGTATATTTAAGACTGAGACAGATTTTTGGACTGTAGGGGAATCAAGGAATATGGGGATCGGGCGGGGAAGTGGAGTTGAGGTCGATAATCAGCCATGATCTTATTGAATGGCGGAGCAGGCTCAAGGGGCCGTATGGCCTACACCTGCTCTTACTTCTTATGTTCTTATGTTCTTATGGACAAAGGAGCTGAATTCCAGAGGTGAGCTGAGAGTGACTGCCCTTGACATCAAGGCAGCATTTGACTGAGTGTGGCATCAAGGAGCCCTAGTAAAACCGAAGTCAATGGGAATCAGGGGAAAACTCTCCACTGGCTGGAGTCATACCTAGCACAAACAAAGATGGCTGTGGTGGTTGGAGGTCAATCTTCACAGCCCCAGGACATCGCTGCAGGAGTTCCTCAGGGCAGTGTCCTAGGCCAACCATCTTTAGCTGCTTCATCAATGACCTTCCCTCCAATATAAGGTCACAAATGGGGATGTTCGGCAATGAATGCATGGTGTTCAGTGCCATTCGTAACTCCTCAGATAATGAAGCAGTCCATTCTCGCATGCAACAAGACCTGAATGACATTCAGGCTTGGGCTGATAAGTGGCATGTAACATTCATGCCACAAAAGTGCACAGGCAATGACTATCTCCAACAAGCGAGAGTCGAACCACTGCCCTTTGACATTCAATGTCATTACCATTGCCGAATCCCCCACTATCAACATTCTGGGGGTCACCATTGACCAGAAACTTAACTGGACCAGCCACTTAAATATTGTGGCAACAAGAGCAGGTCAGAGGCTGGGTATTCTGCGGTGAGTGTCTCACCTCCTGACTCCCCAAAGCCTTTCCACCATCTACAAGGCACAAGTAATGAGAGTGATGGAATACTCTCCACTTGCTTGGGTGAGTGCAGCTCCAACAACACTCAAGAAGCTTGACATCATCCAGGATAAAGCAGCCAGCTTGATTGTCACCCAATCCACCACCTTAAACATTCACTCCCTCCACCACCGGTGCATCGTGGCTGCAGTGTGTACCATCTACAAGATGCACTGCAGCAACTCACGAGGCTTCTTCGGCAGCACCTCCCAAACCCATGACCTCTTCCACCTAGAAGGACAAGGGCAGCAGGCGTATGGGAACACCACCACCTCCAAGTTCCCCTCCAAATCACACACCATCCTGACTTGGAAGTATATCGCCATTCCTTCATTTTCGCTAGGTCAAAATCCTGGAACTCCCTCCCTTACAGCACTGTGGGAGTACCTTCGCCACACGGACTCCAGCGGTTCAAGAAGGCAGCCCACCATCATCTTCTCAAGGGCAATTAGGGATGGGCAATAAATGCTGGCCTTGCCAGCGACGCCAACATCCCAGGAACAAATTTTTTTTAAATGGCTGCTGCGACCCTGATCCGCTCGACAGAGGGACACCCTGTTATATTTAAATGTAACGGAGGGTGTGGCCAACTGCCCCCTGAGATTTCCTTACATTTCCAGCCACTTACCACTCCTGAAAATGATCGCTACTGTAAAGTTGCTGAGCATGTATCGTGGCCCACAGGCAAGAGCAGGAGAGTGGGAAGGAGAAAGATCATACAGGAGTGAGATTCTTGCAATACTGCTTTGACTGGAAGTCATTTCCACCACTTTGAAGCAGCAGTTTCTGAGAATTTCAAGCTACTTTGTGAAACTTGCTGAGAACTGCATAGTGAAATATATTCCCTCTGGAGATTCGATTGCTTTTGTGCTTTGAGGAAGATGATGAAAATATGAAGGAGGGAAGGATGCGAGTGCGGCAGCATGAATGTAGTCAACACCTGACCCAAAGGGTCTACAGACCACGGAGATCCTAACTGTTTTTTTCATATAGGCAGTGTCTGATAAGGCTGCATTTTCCCGTGACACCATCACAAAGATATGTCAGCTATTTGAACCTGACTGATAGTTTCTTTCCACCAGGGGCACAGCCTTGTCTGTGGCTGTGAAGCTGACAACAGCACTTAACTTTTACGCATCCAGATGCTTCCACATGACCTCTGGTGACCTTAGTCAGTCAGCAGTTCATTGCTACATTACACATATAACAGATGCTCTGCTCAGGCATGCATCTGAGTTCATTCAGTTTCACGTGGTCCCAGTAAGGCACGTAGGAGAGATGGAAAGAGAGCGCTATCAACTTCTTGCAAGTAGCTGGATTCCAACAAATACAGGGTGCAACTGATACCACCCACGTGGCTATAAAAGCCCTTCTGACAGTCCCATCAAATTCATGAATAGATAGAGATGGCGGTGGCGTAGTGGTTATGTCACTAGACTAGTAAGCCAGAGGCTCAGTCAAATGCTCTGAGAATATGGGTTCAAATCCCACCACGGCAGCTGGTGGAATTTAAATTCAATGCAATTTAATTCTGGAATTAAATGTTAGTCTTAATAATGGCGACCATGATACCATTGTCGATTGTTGCAAAAACCCATCTGGTTCACTAATGTCCTTTAGGGAAGGAAATCTTCCGTCCTTACCTGGTCTGGCCTACATGTGACTCCAGACCCACAGCAATGTGGTTGACTCTTAGGCCTAGAAATTGGGTATAGCCCTGCTTGGGGCGTTAGAATTGGCGCAGCGCAAAGTTTATAGCCAGACGCAACTTATCACCACCTGGCGAGATATTGGGTTGCATCGCCCCTAAAGGTGATTGAGGCGTGAATTCAGGCGTTACACGGGACTCCTAAGGCGCTAAACTTCTGGCGCAACCCAATATCAGAGCGGACGGGCGCAGCGCAGGTGCTCTCAATTACCGATGACCACGAGACTTCCAGGCGCCGGCCAGCTCTTAAAGGGGTGGGTCAGTCAGCTTCAGCATCCAAACTCTGTGCCTTGCAGGCCTCAGAATCGGCGCAGGCCCTTCTGTGGCGCTAAAAACTTGGACCAGATGGAGAAGGTGAGACAGAGAGCAGAGCGCTTCACCAATGAGGCTCTGGAGCAATTGGTGGCTGCAGTGGAGTGCCGGCGAGATGTTCTCTACCCAGACAATGGCAGGAGGCCGAATCATAAGGACTACCGACGAGCTTGGAGGGATGTATGCCAGAGGGTCAACTCCAGCAGCATGGTGACCAGGAGCCCTGTCCAATGCAGAAAGAAATTCAACTACCTCGCTCGGGTCGTGAGGGTGGGTGTTGTTTCTGCAAACTTCTGCATCCCTTCATTTGCACCTGACTTTATGGCTACAGGGTGGCCTGTGCCCCATTGGCCATCTGCCAGCAAGCACCCATGGCCCTTTCTGGGCACACACATGCACATTTAAGGCGTCATGTAAGGGCTCTTGCACCATGGGGGGGCATGAGATGATCACTCAGGGCATCACATAAGGGCTCTTCCACCATGGGGGGCATGAGATGATCACTCAGGGCATCATGTAACATAACTTCCCCTCCTTTCCCCTGCAGTCCAAGTTGGCGAGGATTGGCAAAGACCAGCGTCGCACTGGTGGAGGACCTCCACAAGTGGTCACTCTCACGGATCTCGAGGAGAGAGGCCACCAGATTCTTGGAGGACGTCTGAGTGGTCCTGTAACCACTGCAGCTGCCGACCCCATTGTCGACAGCGATGGTAAGGTTCTCACCTTTTACAACTGTCTCCTTCCACTTGTTCCCCCCGCCAGCATGCTTTCTCACTGTGGACCCATGTCATAGCCTTGCCGCAATCTGGCATCCCTTGCTGCCAAGCTGTCCTTTTGCTAAAGCCACTCTTCCACCTCCCTGCTTTCAGATGCTGCATCACCAGCTCGGGAGCCGGGCCCTCAAGCTGCCAGTGCCAGTGCCTCCGAAGGCTCAATGAGAAAATTACTGTCCAACAGAAGGTCAGCAACTCTCTCCAGCAACGATCAGAATGGCCAGCCCAAATGGCTGCAGCTTTTATACTAGTGCTGTCCCCTTTAAATAGCGCCCCCCGCGTCCGAGAAGGGCCTGGGAATGCTCCATCCAACTGTCACTAATAGCGCCAGGCGGAAAGGTTGTGGGCGCCACCGAATATCCGGTCCGGGGCGCCAAAAAGGCGTTGCACACTGAAATGACGTCTGATCTGCCTGCGCCCGCGGGCGCGTGCAAAGAGTTAGCACCGGCGCTAAAAGAATACTCAATATGGGAGGTGGCACTATATTCACTGCGCCCGCCTGAAAATTGGGTAACGCACCAATTCTCGGGCGCTTTAGGCGCTAATCGCTGGCGCTACCAACCGAATTTCTAGGCCTTAATGCCTTCTGAAATGGCCTAGCAAGCCACTCAGTTGTAAACAACCACTACGAAAAACAATAAGAATAAAACCGGACGGACCACCCGGCATCGACCTCGGCACCGGAAACGACAACGACAACGGCAAACCCAGCCCTGTCGACCCTGCAAAGTCCTCCTTACCAACATCTGGGGGCTTGTGCCAAAATTGGGAGAGCTGTCCCACAGACTAGTCAAGCAACAGCCTGACATAATCATAATTACCGAATCATACCTTACAATGTCCCAGACCCCACCATCACCATCCCTGGGTATGTCCTGTCCCACCAGCAGGACAGACCCACCAGAGGTGGTGGCACCATGGTATACAGTCGGGAGGGAGTAGCCTTGGGAGTCCTCAACATTGACTCAGGACCCCATGAGGTCTCATGGCATCAAGTCAAACATGGGCAAGGAAACCTCCTGCTAATTACCACCTACCGCCCTCCTTCAGCTGATGAATCAGTACTCCTTCATGTTGAACACCAATTGGAAGAAGCACTGAGAGTAGCAAGGGCACAAAATGTCCTCTGGGTGGGGGACTTCAATGTTCATCACCAAGAGTGGCTCGGTAACACCACAACTGACCGAGCTGGCTGAGTCCTAAAGGACATAGCTGCCAGACTGGGTCTGCGACAGGTGGTGAGGGAACCAACAAGAGGGAAAAACCTACTTGATCTCGTCCTCACCAATCTACCTGTTGCAGATGCATCTGTCCATGACAGCATTGGTGGAAGTGAACACCGCAGAGTCCTTCTGGAGACGAAGTCCCGTCTTCATGTTGAGGATACCCTCCACCGTGTTGTGTGGCACTACCACCGTGCTAAATGGGACAGATTTCGAACAGATCTGGCAACTCAAAACTGGGCATCCATGAGGCGCTGTGGGCCATCAGCAGCAGCAGAATTGTATTCAACCACAATCTGTAACCTCATGGCCCGGCATATCCCTCACTCTTCCATTACCGTCAAGCCGGGAGATCAACCCTGGTTTAACGAAGAGTGCAGGAGAGCATGCCGGGAACAGCACCAGGCATACCAAAAAATGAGGTGACAACCTGGTGAGGCTACAACACAGGACTACTTGCATGCCAAACAACGGAAGCAACATGCGATAGACAGAGCTAAGGGATCTCACAACCATCGGATCAAATCAAAGCTCTGCAGTCCTGCCACATCCAGTCGTGAGTGGTGGTGGACAATTAAACAGTTAACAGGAGGAGGAGGCTCCAAAAATATCCCCATCCTCAATGATGGTGGAGCCCAGCACGTGAGTGCAAAAGACAAGGCTGAAGCATTTGCAACTATCTTCAGCCAGAAGTGCCGAGTGGATGATCCATCTCGGCCACCTCCTGAGGTCCCCAGCATCACAGATGCCAGTCTTCAGCCCATTCAATTCACTCCACGTGATGTCAAGAAACGGCTGAAGACACTGGATACTGCAAAGGCTATGGGCCCTGACAACATTCCGGCAATAGTACTGAAGACTTGTGCTCCAGAACTAGCTGCGCCCCTAGCCAAGCTGTTCCAGTATAGCTACAACACTGGCATCTACCTGGCAATGTGGAAAATTGCCCAAGTATGTCCTGTCTACAAAAAGCAGGACAAATCCGACCCGGCCAATTACCGTCCCATCAGTCTACTCTCAATCATCAGCAAAGTGATGGAAGGTGTCGTCGACAGTGCTATCAAGCGGCACTTACTCAGCAATAACCTGCTAACTGACGGCCAGTTTGGGTTCCGCCAGGGCCAATTGTGGTGTATGTGCCTTTAAGAGCAATTATGGTGTATGTGCCTTTAAGGGCCCCAGGTGTGCGTAATGCCGGTAATTACCACTTGGGCTATATAAGCCTGTGTATTGTGTATATCCTTTAGAAACGCCCCCCCCAGACTTGCTTAGTAAATACCTATGAACCAACTCCTGTCTTCAGTGTCTTTATCTACACACGGACACTACAGTGGCGACGAAGTGGAAACGGACTTACCTGCAATTCGGCAGCACCTCAAGGACATCGATTCCTCCAGCGTCCAGAAGACTCAAGGAAGTAAGAGAAACTGTGGTTTCACCAGCTGGCCAAGCTAGTGACAGATACTGCGCTAATCCTTCCTGGGCGTCAGGCTGGAGCTCCAGCGGCGGGCTCTACAGCTGAGACAGGCAGCAAAATCGGAGGCAAGCAATAACGGACTGGGAGGGTGCACTCGAGAGATGGCCGGCGCGGCAAGCAGGTCAGCGTTTAGACCTCCGTCGGGAACGAGTCTCCAACAGTGAATAAACGGAAACCACAGTAAAACAGCGTTGTTATCGGTAGCAGCGGTGGGAAAGCGCGGGAAGCGCCATATCGTTGCTACAGAGAAAAAAAAAGCACGGGAAGCGCCATATCTTTTCTGAAATGCCTAAATCTGGTAATATTGAGGCTTTTGATGGAGAAATAGAAGATTGGACCACATACGTGGAAAGAGTAGAGGTTTATTGCACTGCAAATGGAATAGCAGATGAAAAAAAAGCTTCAGTACTTCTGAACTTAATGGGCGCGAAGACATACGGGCTGTTATGAAATTTAATCACTCCAGCCAAACCAAAGGACAAGACTTTTAAAGAAATTGTTGATACCCTGCAGGAGCATTTAAACCCAACACCGCTGCTGATAGCGGAACGATTCAAGTTCTTCAAGAGAAATCAACACAAGAATGAAAGTAACGCTGATTACCTAACCGAATTAAGAAAGCTATCAAAGTACTGCCAATTCGGAGCAGGACTATCGGATTATCTTCGAGACAAATTTGTTTGCGGTCTCTTAAGTGAAGGAACACAAAAAAGACTGCTTTCTGAAAAAGATTTAACATTGGACAAAGCTTTCAGTATGGCTGTATCATACGAAGCAGCAGCAAAAGGAGCTGCAGAGATACAACAAGAGACACAGGACTTCGGCACCCATAAAATGACAGGAGTTTGGAAGCTGTTATCGCTGCGGCAGATCCACCCATAACCAGAGGGACTGCTGGTTCAAGAGCAAAGCATGCAGGCAATGTGGTAAGATTGGACACATTGCACGGGTATGCCAATCTGGACAAAATAAATCCACTGACAGAAAACAAAAAATCAATTAAGAAAAGTACAGGAAGGTACAAATGATGACGGACAATAGCTCCGAAGACCAGAATAGCGATAGCGACTCCGAAAACAAGAGACTAAGCTGTCTCAAATTACATAATGTACTTGCCAAAGAGGATTACCAAACCATTTGGGTTACCCTCACAATAGCAGGGTCCCCAGTTAAAATGGAGCTAGATACAGGATCAGCTCTAACCGTAATAAATCGACGAGATTACGAGAGGCTATTTTCGCATATACCTCTAAAAGACACATCCATTATCTTAAAAACATATACGGGGCAGAAAGTCTACCCCAAAGGAAAAATAAGGGTGCCTGTGGTATACAACGGCAAAGAAATACAAAAGTTGTATTTATACATTCTACAAGATGGTGGTCCACCGTTGTTGGGACGTGAATGGATAAGGAAGATACGTTTAGACTGACACTCCATTCAGGCACTGACGGTGACCAGTAAGGAAAAAAACAATGATGACATCATACCTGAACGATTAAAAGACATCTTGGCCAACGCCAAAGAAGTGTTTCAAGAGAAACTAGGAACCTTGAAAGGCATCACCGCCTCAATAAAAGTGGAAGATACAGCAATTCCAAAATTTTTTAAGGCAAGACCGGTGCCATACGCAATACGTCCGGCAGTCGAGGCAGAGCTGGAGAATTTGGAAAAGGCAGGCGTATTATCCAAAATAGATTGGAGCGAATGGGCAACACCCATCGTTCCAGTCATGAAAAAAACATTGAAAAATAACTCTGAGGAACAGAAAAAAATTCGCATCTGTGGGGACTTTAAGGTGACTGTAAACCCGGTCCTTCACACGGTACAGTATCCTCTTCCGAGGATAGAAGATATTTTCGCCTCACTATCCGGAGGGAAACGTTTCACAAAAATTGACTTGGCACAAGCATATCTACAGATGGAGGTTGAGGAGACCTCTAAAAAGTATCTCACAATAAACACACACAAAGGCCTGTACCAGTACAATCGACTGGTTTTTGGAATAGCATCAGCTCCAGCTATCTGGCAAAGAGCTATGGAGCAAGTCCTGCAAGGGATTCCGGGGACTCAATGCTACCTAGACGACATCCTTATAACAGGAGAAAACGACAACGAGCACCTTGCCAATTTGGAGCAGGTGCTCACTAGGCTGAAAGAACGGGGCCTACGAGCAAATCGCCCCAAGTGCGAATTTTTCCAAAATCAGATATCATATTGTGGCCACATAATTAATAAGGAAGGGTTGCATAAGTCACCTGAAAAAATTGAAGCAGTTATAAAAGCCCCAGCACCTGAAAATGTTTCACAATTAAGGTCATTCCTGGGATTAATAAATTACTATCATAAATTTTTACCGAACTTATCAACTATTCTACGCCCTCTTAATGATCTTCTACAGACAGGAGTGATTTGGAAATGGAACGAAGACTGTAAACGTGCCTTCCATAAATGTAAAGACTTAATCACATCCGAGAAAGTTTTGGCTCATTACAACCCATCACTACCAATCAGACTGGCGTGCGATGCATCCCCTTACGGCATAGGAGCGGTATTGTCCCATAGATTCCCTGATGGCTCGGAACGGCCGATAGCTTTTGCGTCACGCTCATTGAACTCAGCTGAGCGTAACTATGCCCAGATAGACAGGGAAGCACTCAGCCTGGTATGGGGAGTGAAGAAATTCAACCATTACCTACACGGACAAAAATTTACCTTGCTGACTGACCATCAACCCCTCATCTCCATATTCAACCCTAAAAAAGGTGTCCCCATTATGACAGCACAAAGACTACAGAGGTGGTCCCTTTTTCTAGGGGCACACCAATACAACATTGAATACAAAGGGTCAAAACAGCATGGGAATGCTGACGGTTTATCGCGCCTACCGTTGCCAACGATAGAAGAGGCACCTACAGTAGACCCAGTAGAGATATCCCACTCTACCATAGTGGAATGTCTACCGGTGACAAATTCTGCCATTGAAAGGGAGACAAGAAATTACCCTACTCTCTCACGGGTCTACGATTTAACAGTGAAGGGATGGCCAGCACATGGCGAGCCACTGTTGCCAGCATTCTCGCAAAGAAGAGAACAGCTGTCAGTGTGCCGAGGAACCTTGATGTGTGGATCCAGAGTGGTGATTCCACCCAAACTCCAGGATAAAGTGCTAAAGGAGCTTCACGAGGGGCATCTGGGTGGAGTGAAAATGAAGAACCTAGCTAGGGCGTTTGTATGTTGGCCAGGTATCGATGGAGACATCGAAGACATGACCAAGAGCTGCCTAGGATGCCAGAAGGTCCAAAATGCTCCGCCACAGGCCCCTCTACACCCATGGGAGTGGCCCTCATCTCCCTGGCAAAGGGTGCACATCAACTTTGCTGGTCCATTTATGGACTCAATGTTCTTAATCGCAGTTGATGCACACTCCAAGTGGCCGGAGGTAATAAAGATGTCCTCCACCACCACGGAAAAAACCATCACAGTATTAAGGACCATATTTGCCAGGAATGGGCTGCCGGAACAGATATGTTCTGATAATGGACCGCAATTTGTGTCCGAAGAATTCAGGAAGTTCTTAAAGAACAATGGGGTAAAGCACTACACGTCCGCCCCATACCATCCCGCCACCAATGGATTGGCTGAAAGGTTTGTCCAGACCTTCAAGAAGGCCATCAAGGCCATGGGTAATGAAGACATAAAACTTCAGCACAAGGTGGATAACTTCTTATTTGCATATAGGAATGCAACGCATATGGTTACTAACCAAACTCCCGCCATGATGTTCTACAATAGAAACCTAAGATGCCGGCTGGATTTGGTCAAGCCCAACATCTGAAGGGACATGGAGAACCGGCAGTTTCAGGGCATGAATGAAAGGCCAACTAGGGCCTTCCAGATAGGCCAACCGGTTTTGGCCCGGGACTACCGTACCGAGAAATGGCAGCCTGGAACTATCTGCACACGATTAGGACCACTGATGTATACCGTGGACATCGGAGACAGCATAATAAGGCGCCATGCTGACCAAATCATCAAGTCATCCGAAAAGGGACAACCTACACCACCACTCTATACATCTAACGATGAAGTAGAGATACCCATATCTACCTCCGATCCGGTGATACTGGAGCCCGATGAACCCGACACTGGCCTTCAAGCCGAATCAGCCTTGCCAGAAGAACCTACTACACCACCAGAAACTACTACACCCCCGAGGCGTTATCCGGACCGAGTCAGGAAGCCTCCTGAGGGACTAACTTATAATTAATTAATACAGCAATGTATATTATTTTGCATATAACATGTAATTAATAATTACTTAAAATATGATGTACTAGTTAGCTAGAAGGGGAGGAATTGTGGTGTATGTGCCTTTAAGAGCAATTATGGTGTATGTGCCTTTAAGAGCCCCAGGTGTGCGTAATGCCGGTAATTGCCACTTGGGCTATATAAGCCTGTGTATTGTGTATATCCTTTAGAAACCCCCCCCCCAGACTTGCTTAGTAAATACCTATGAACCAACTCCTGTCTTCAGTGTCTTTATCTACACACAGACACTACACCACTCAGCTACTGACCTCATTACAGCCTTGGTCCAAACATGGACAAAAGAGCTGAACTCAAGAGGTGAGGTGAGAGTGACTGCCCTTGACATCAAGGCAGCATTTGATCGAGTGTGGCATCAAGGAGCCCTAGCAAAACTGAAGTCAATGGGAATCAAAGGGAAAATTCTCCATTGGTTGGAATCATACCTAGCACAAAGGAAGTTGGCTGTGGTTGTTGGAGGTCATTCATCTCAATCACATGACATCACTTCAGGAGTTCCTCAGGGCAGTGTCCTAGGCCCAACCATCTTCAGCTGTTTCATCAATGACCTTCCCCCCATCATAAGATCAGAAGTGGGGATGTTCGCTGATGATTGCACACTGTTCAGCACCATTCGAGACACGTCAGATATTGATGCAGTCCGTGTCCATATGCAGCAAGACCTGGACAACATTCAGACTTGGGCTGACAAGTGGCAAGTAACATTCGCACCACACAAGTGCCAGGCAATGACCATCTCCAACAAACGAGACTCTAACCATCTCCCCTTGACATTCAATGGCATTACCATTGCTGAATCCCCCACTATCAACATCCTGGGGGTTACCATTGATCAGAAACTGAACTGGACCAGCCATATAAATACAGGTAGACTACCTTTTATCCGAACTTCCGAAAACCAAAACCCTCTAAAAACCGAAGGTTTTTTCGTTCAGCATAAGTCGTGCGCACGACATGACCAGAGTGGCGCACAACTTACGCTGAGCAGAGGGTCAGCGTAAGTCGTGCGCACGACCCCAACCCCCGCCGACGACCCCCCGCGGACCCCCGCCGACCCCGACTCCCACCGACCCCGACTGCCGCCGACCCTCCCGCGGACCCCCGCCGACCCCGACTCCCACCGACCCCCCCGACGACCCCCACCCCCGACCCCCCCGCGGACCCCCGCCGACCCACCCCCGACAAATTTTCCAGTCTTATAAAATACCTTCCGAAATCCGAAATTTTCCAAAAACCGAAACACGGCTGGTCCCGAGGTTTTCGGTTAAAGGATAGTCTACCTGTACTGTGGCTACAAGAGCAGGCCAGAGGCTGGGAATTCTGCGGTGAGTGTCTCACCTCCTGACTCCCAAAGCCTTTCCACCATCTACAAGGCACAAGTCAGGAGTGTGATGGAATACTCTCCACTTGCCTGGATGAGTGCAGCTCCAACAACACTCAAGAAGCTCGACACCATTCAGGATAAAGCAGCCCGCTTGATTGGCACTCCATCCACCACCTTCAACATTCACTCCCTCCACCACCGGCGCACTGTGGCTGCAGTGTGTACCATCTACAAGATGCACTGCAGCAACTCGCCAAAGCTCCTTCAACAGCACCTTCCAAATCCGCGACCTCTACCACTTAGAAGGACAAGGGCAGCAGACGCATGGGAACATCACCACCTACAAGTTCCCCTCCAAGCCACACACCATCCTGACTTGGACCTGTATCGCCGATCCTTCACTGTCGCTGGGCCAAAATTCTGGAACTCCCTTCCTAACAGCATTGTGGGTGTACCTACACCATATGGACTGCAGCGGTTCAAGAAGGTGGCTCACCACCATCTTCTCAAGGGCAATTAGGGATGGGCACTAAATGCAGGCCTAGCCAGCGACGCCCACATCCCATCAATGAATAAAAAAATAAAAAAAATAAAAATTCCCTCAATATCCAGTCAGTTAGAGATTTTAGCCACCTCATTTTTCATGTCAATACATTCTACCTGGGGAATAACGATGATGTTTTAATCCCTCGGCAATCCAGGATACCAGCAGTGCTCAGCCACAGCAACGTGACAGGGCGGCTGATAGATGAGGAGTACCTGCTTCAGCTGTGGCTGATGACAACTTTTCACAATCCATGGACAGAGGATTGAATGAGGCCTTGGGCCCTGCCCGGATCATTGTGCAACAGACCATGGGAATTCTCAAGTGCCATTTTCCAGTGCCTGGAAAGGTCAGGAGAGTCCTGCCTTATAGCCCAGCAAGGATTTTCAGAGTTGTAGTTGTTGTGTATGTCCCTTTAAGGGAATAACTGGTCTCAGACTGCAGTACCGGCAGTGACCATCCCTGTATAAAAGGCCCTGGCAGGCCTCTGTAGTTTCAGTTTCCAGATTGTCTCCATTCAGTAAAGACTTGTTAAACCAACTCCTGCATTCCGTGTCTCCATTAACACACGGATTTAATACTGGCGACGAGTAAGAAACGAACTTACCTGCAACTCGGCAGCACCTCAGATGACGTTATTGAAGGTCGAAGCCAGAAAAGAAAAAAAAAGAAAATCCAAAGAGACTCGAGAAACGGGCATCGACCGTGGGCAACCGCCCTCCAAATCATCGGATTGAAAACTTGCAGGGGAGACTGTCAAGAGCCAGGCTTGGTTCCCCAGTCTGTGGTTTCCCAGCTAATCGGGCTGGTGGCAGGTAGTGCACTGATCCTTCCTGGGCTGCGGCGGGCTAGAGCTCGATCGGGTGGCTCTGCAACGGGGCCGGGCAGCGAGTCGGGAAGCAAAGAGAGAGAGAGAGGGTGGAGCACACAGGGCGCGGCCGGTGCTTCGCAGCCGGGCAGCGTTCGGACCTAAGAAGAGGGTGGGAAGTGTCCTAGAGGGTCCGCTCCACGACGGGAATGGTTAAAAATAAAAATACCGTGGAGAGCGGTGTTGACAGCAGCGTCAGCGGCGGGAAAGCGCGGGAGGCGCCATCTTAACTCGGCGGGGAAGAAGAAAAATGCGGGAGGCGCCATTTTCATCCATCAGGGACGAAGGAAAAGCGCGGGAGACGCCATCTTAGATTTTCAAGATGCCAAAGACTGGCGATATCACTGCCTTCGATAATGCAATAGAAGACTGGACCACGTATGTGGAAAGAGTCGAGGTATATTGCAAGGCAAACGAAATAGCCAAGGGGAAAAAGGCATCGGTATTGCTAAATCTAATGGGCGCAAGAACGTACGGCCTATTGTGGGACCTGATTACTCCAGCCAAACCGAAGGCGAAGAGTTTTAACGAAATTGTTGCTATCCTACAGGAACACCTAAATCCTACACCGCTGCTGATAGCAGAAAGATTTAAATTCCACAGGAGAAATCAGCATAAAAATGAGAGCAATGCTGATTACCTTACGGAACTACGCAAGCTATCAAAGCACTGCGAGTTCGGAGCAGGACTGGCAGATACCTTACGGGACAAATTTGTCTGTGGACTCCTGAGTGAAGGAACCCAGAAGAGGTTACTCTCAGAGAAAGAGCTGACGCTAGATAAGGCTTTCAGCGTGGCAGTATCATACGAAGCAGCAGCAAGGGGAGCTGTGGAAATACAACAAAAGCCACAGGAATACGGCACCCACGAAATGACACGGGGATTTGCAAAATGTTATCGCTGCGGCAGAACAAACCATGACCAGAAGGACTGCTGGTCCAAGAACAAAATATGCAGGCAATGCGGAAAGATGGGACACATTGCACGAGTTTGCAGGTCTGAGAAGAAGACCAACGACAATAAAAAGGCTACTAAGGAACCGTACAGGAAAGTACAAAAGATGACGGACAGTAGTTCTGAAGACCAGATGAGCGATAGTGAATCCGGGAACAAGAGACTAAGCTGTCTCAAACTTCACAACGTAATTGCAAAAAAGGATCACCGAACCATTTGGGTCACCCTCACGATAGCAGGGTCTCAAGTCAAAATGGAATTGGATACAGGATCAGCTCTAATCGTCATGAATCAACGAGACTACGAGGGGCTATTCTCACACATACCCTTGAGAGAGACATCCATTGTCTTGAGGACGTATACGGGGCAAAAAGTACACCCGAGAGGAAAAATAAGGGTGCCTGTCGAATACAACGGCAAGAAAATACGGAAATTGTATCTCTACATTCTGCAAGATGGTGGACCACCGTTATTGGGACGTGAATGGATCAGAAAGATAAGTTTAGACTGGCACTCCATTCAGGCACTGACGGTGGCTGGTAAATAGGATGACGACGTCACTCCTGGACGATTGTCAACAATCTTAGCTGACGCCAAAGAGGTATTTCAACAAGAACTGGGCACTCTTAAAGGCGTAACTGCCTCGATAAAAATAGAGGAGATTGCAATTCCCAAGTTTTTCAAAGCAAGACCGGTACCATATGCAATTCGCCCAGCCGTTGAGGCAGAGCTGGAGAATCTGGAGAATGCAGGCGTGTTATCTAAGGTAGACTGGAGCGAGTGGGTGACACCCATCGTTCCTGTCATGAAGAAAACGTTAAACAATAAGTCTGAGGAGCCAAGGAAGGTTCGCATCTGTGGGGACTTCAAGGTGACGGTGAACCCAGTCCTTCACACAGTACAATATCCTCTTCCAAGGATAGAAGATATCTTCGCCTCACTATCCGGAGGGAAGCGTTTTACAAAAATTGACCTAGCACAAGCATATTTGCAGATGGAGGTTGAAGAATCCTCTAGGAAGTGTCTCACGATAAACACTCACAAAGGTCTTTACCAGTATAATCGACTGGTATTCGGAGTAGCATCAGCTCCGGCGATATGGCAAAGAGCGATGGAACAAGTCCTGCAAGGGATTCCAAGGACTCAGTGTTACTTGGACGACATCCTAGTGACAGGTGAAGATGACAGTGAACACCTTGCCAACCTAGAGCAGGTGCTCACTAGACTACATGAACATGGGCTATGAGCCAATCGCCCCAAGTGCGAGTTTTTTAAGAAACAGATTTCGTATTGTGGCCACGTGATTGATGAAGAGGGATTGCATAAGTCCCCTGACAAAATTGAAGCGGTAGTTAAGGCTCCAGCACCTGAAAATGTGTCACAACTGAGGTCATTCCTCGGATTGGTGAATTACTACCATAAGTTTTTGCCGAATTTGTCCACAATTCTGCATCCACTGAACGCCCTACTCCGAATGGGAGTAGCATGGAAATGGAGCAATGAATGTAAGCGGGCCTTTCAGAAGAGTAAGGACCTAATCACTTCAAGAGAAGTATTGGCTCACTACAACCCATCACTACCGATAAGACTGGCGTGTGATGCGTCTCCCTACGGCATTGGGGCGGTACTGTCTCATAAATTCCTTGATGGTTCTGAGAGGCCGATAGCTTTTGCGTCACGCTCGTTAACTTCAGCCGAGCGTAACTACGCCCAGATTGACAGAGAGGCCCTCAGCCTGGTGTGGGGGGTGAAGAAGTTCAATCACTACCTGCACAGTCAGAAATTTACTCTACTAATTGATCATCAACCTCTCGTCTCCATTTTCAACCCTCAGAAGGGTGTACTGATAATGACGGCACAACGGCTACAGAGGTGGTCCCTTTTCCTAGGGGCACACCAATATGACATCGAGTACAAAGGAACTAAAAAGCATGGGAATGCTGATGGATTGTCGCGCCTACCGTTGCCGACGGTGGAAGAAGAACTGGCAGTGGATCCAGTGGAGTTATTCCACTCGACTATTGTCGAATGTCTCCCTGTGACGAATGCAAAATAGAAAAGGAAACACGAAATGACCCGACACTCTCCTGGGTCTATGATTTAACGGTGAAGGGATGCCCAGCGCATGGCGAACCACTGCTGCCAGCATTCTCGCTGAGAAGAGAACAGCTGTCAGTGTGCAGAGGAACCTTGATGTGTGGATCCAGAGTAGTAATTCCACCCAAATTGAAGGATAGCGTGCTCAATGAGCTTCATGAGGGTAATCTGGGAGGGGTAAAAATGAAGAACTTAGCCAGAGCGTTTGTGTGGTGGCCAGGAATCCATAGAGAAATCGAAGAGATGACCAAGAGCTGTACAGGATGCCAGAAGGTCCAAAACGCCCCACCACAAGCCCCTCTACATCCATGGGAGTGGCCCTCATCTCCATGGCAAAGGGTGCACATTGATTTTGCTGGTCCCTTTATGGACTCAATGTTTTTAATTGCGGTGGATGCACATTCAAAGTGGCCAGAGGTAATAAAAATGTCCTCAACCACCACAGAAAAAACTATCACAGTCTTACGAACCATATTCACCAGGAATGGGCTGCCTGAACAGATTTGCTCTGACAATGGACCACAGTTTGTGTCTGAAGATTTCTGAAGGTTCTTAAAGAACAATGGTGTTAAGCATTACACATCCGCCCCATATCATCCAGCCACTAATGGATTGGCTGAGAGGTTTGTTCAAACATTCAAGAAGGCTATCAAGGCAATGTGTAATGAAGATATACCCCTACAACACAAGGTGGATAACTTCTTGTTTGCCTACCGGAATGCGACACATGCGGTTACCAGCCAAACTCCAGCCATGATGTTCTTCAATCGAAGACTACGATGCCGCTTGGATTTGGTTAAGCCAAATGTCAGAAGAGATGTGGAGAACAGGCAGTTTCAGAATATGAATGAAAGGCCGACCAGGAGTTTTAAGATAGGTCAACCAGTTTTGGCCCGGGACTACCGCACTGAGAAATGGCAGCCAGGAACGATCTGTACATGGCAAGGACCTCTAATGTATACCGTGGACGTTGGAGAAAGCATTGTAAGACACCATGCTGACCAGATTCTAGAGTCACTGGAAAACCTCAACTCCACACCACGATCTGATACACCTGGCGATGAAACCGAAGTACCAATTGCATCTACCGCAGAATCGGTGATATTGGAAGCAGACGAACCAAACAACGACATTGATCCCGACTCAACCTTGCCAGAAGAACCTGATATCCCAAAGAGGCGTTATCCAGACAGGATCAGGAAGCCTCCTCAAAGACTGAACTTATAATTGCTTAACTTCAACTAATGTACCTAGCAACCGTAATTGTAATTGTAATTAGTTATTATTTAGTTGTTAAATGAATGTTATGTACTGTTTATCTAAAAGGGGAGGAATTGTTGTGTATGTCCCTTTAAGGGAATAACTGGTCTCAGACTGCAGTACCGGCAGTGACCATCCCTGTATAAAAGGCCCTGGCAGGCCTCTGTAGTTTCAGTTTTCAGATTGTCTCCATTCAGTAAAGACTTGTTAAACCAGCTCCTGCATTCCGTGTCTCCATTAACACACGGATTTAATAGTAGTGGCTTGCTGCATCCTTCATAATTTGGCCTTTACAAAGGGTTTGGTCCTTCCAAACGCAGAAGATGAAGGGGGAGATGCTGGAGATAAATCCCTGTTCACATAAGAACATAAGAACGTAAGAAATAGCAGCAGGAGTAGGCCATTCAGCCTTTCGAGCCTGCTCTGCCATTCAGTAAGATCATGGTTGATCTTCTACCTTAACTCCACCTTGCTGCACTATTCCTGCATCCCTTGATTCCCTTAATACAGGAAACTTTCGTTTATCCGGAGGTTAAATGTCCGGAAAGCTCTATCTACCGGCAAAATTCAGGAGTCGGTTCAGATAAAAAAAAATATTTTCGTTGCTTCTTTTCTCCAGTCCTGGCTCTGCAAGTATCTCTGTAGCTAAGCAACAGCTTCAGCTAGATGCTTGCAAGCTGCGCCAACTGTTTTGAAGCTGTTGCTAATCATCAGGGTTTGTTGCTTCACATGGAGCGCTGAGCTCCGTATGTTTTAACATTAGCGCTGGTTTCTACGACAGTTTTGATCTAACAGCACCAGCTCGGTCCCGTCGGTGCCAGATACCAGAAAGTTTCCTGTATCCAAAAATCTATCAATCTATGTCTTGAATATACTCAACGACTGAGCCTCCACAGCCCTCTGGGGTAGAGAATTCCAAAGATTCACAACCCTTTGAGTGAAGAAATTTCTCCTCATCTCAGTCCTAAATGGCTGACCCCTTAGTCTGAGACTGTGACCCCTAGTTCTAGACTCCCCAGCTAGGGGAAACAACCTCCCAGCATCTACTCTGTCACAACAAAGAATCCCATGAGGAAGAGGAGGTGGGCCTTGACACCCCACTGCCAACAGTACATGTAGGAGATCATCACCAAATTCTTCCAATAAAGATCTGCATGATACAGTATAGTCATTCATGATCCCTTGCCTTGCTCAGACAACCATTCAGCTAACCTGTAATGCCTGTAATATCCATTCTAGGAAGGACAATTACAACCATTAATCCTCATATAAAAGAGATAACAGGAAATGCATGTGTTTACTACCATTTTGTCCCTACATTATGCCCTGCTTCTACTGCCACCTCTTGTCACCGTGACCACACCTTGTGCATAAAATTATTTTCATGTGTAATCCTAATCTCTTACTCCATGTGGTGCTACCTCAGTGTCAAGGTGTTGTGAGCATTAGTGAAATAGTAGATATTTTAACGTAGAATAACTTGGATGAAAGAATAGAGTGTTATATATCCAACTTCAGAGACAACATTAAGTTAGGAAGCACAGTAAATTGTGTAGATGGGAGCAGGAAGTTACAAACATAGACAGTCTAAGTGAGTGGGCAAAACTATGGCTGATGGAGCTCAATGTGGGGAAGTTTGAGCACTCTGGATCCAAGAAAAACAAATCAGAATATTTTCTTAATGGTGAGAGACTAGAAGCTGTGGAGGAGCAAAGGGATTTAGGTGTCCAGGAACACAAATAGCTAAAAGCTAGTGTAGAAGTACAAAAAGTAATCAAAAGGCTAATGGAATGTTAATAGTCATCGCTTTTCAATATTCAAATGTAGCTCCAGCTCTCTCTCCCTCTCTCACTTCTGAGCAACCTGCTATGCTTGTGGCCATTTCAGCTGCCGCAGCCATTTAATTGCTGCAGCTCGCCCCAAACTCTAGACTCCCAGCAGCGATGACCCAATTAAGAATGAGATCCTCACTGAAATTCCACTCTGCATACTCATTGGGATCCCTTCTGGAAAATGTGATCAGTTGTCAGTGGGATCACGTGAGTAAGTAAAAGACCCGTCCCACCATTTTATTAATGATCTCAGGAAAATCCCCCCCCCCTGCCACCCCCACACTCTTAATGTCTTCTAACATGGCTTAGTAAGTCATTCAGTTGTAGACCACCATCACCTTCTGAGGGAGAGTAGGATGGGCAATAAATGTGGCCTTCCCAGTGTTGGCCACTTCCTGAGAACAAAAATATTAAAAATAATATAAAAACCCTCATTTGCTTTGATTTCCATGAGCATTGACACTGGTAGCTTTAGAGACATTGGACCGACCACTCTTGTGGAGTGGATCAAGTAAGATGGGGAAACTGCTCGTTCCTCCAATAATACTCAAACTCCCGTGTCATTGGGCTGCAGAATCTTAAAGCACATAAGGGTTTTCACTCAGTAAGCCAAAGAGGGTGATAAATGTAGAAACAAATTATTATTTGGTTGCAGCTCTATAGACCTCTGTATTTTGGCCCTTCCATTACTGTACCGTAACATTCCTATATAAAAATTTACAAAGTATTTTTCTGATTTTTATTTCTATTATAGTTATTTAAACATGAAAAATAAATCCTTTATGGAATGTTTTGCAGCCATAGTAGCTACATAAAGTCATAGAAATCATAGAATCATAGAAATTTACGGCACAGAAGGAGACCATTTGGCCCATCGTGCCTGTGCTGGCCGAAGAAGAGCTATCTATCCTAATCCCACTTTCCAGCTCTTGGTCCATAGCCTTGTAGGTTACGGCACTTCAAGTGCATATCCAAATACTTTTTAAATGCGATGAGGGTTTCTGCCTCTACCACCCTTCCAGGCAGTGAGTTCCAGACCCCCACTGCCCCCTGGGTGAAAAAAGTTCTCCTCAACTTCCCTCTAATCCTTCTACCAATTACTTTAAATCTATGCCCCCTGGTTATTGACCTCTCTGCTAAGGGAAATAGGTCTATCTATCTAGGTCCCTCATAATTTTATACACCTCAATTAAATCTCCCCTCAGCCTTCTCTGTTCCAAAGAAAACAACCCCAGCCTCTCCAATCTTTCCAGTCCTGGCAACATCTTGGCAACATCTTCGTAAATCTCCTTTGTATCCTTTAGTGCAATCACATCTTTCCTGTAATGTGGTGACTAGGCATTACAATGACCTCACTTGTGGCAGCAGTGAAATAGCAGGTATTTTAAAACACAATGAAACAAATGTTTTACATTTTCCCAAACAGCACGGAAGGTATTTTGGGGATTTCTGCAACAATTATAGTGCAAATTTTGGTTGAGTGGCTTATTTTGACTAACTTCCTTTTTGAGAATTACAATGGAAAAGAGATATATCTGTGATAGATCTGTACAGTAAGGATTCTGGTTAGTCAGGAAACATCTGCTTCCTAAACTCAACTCTGTATCAACTCATAAAGCCCATATGAAAAGTTAAAAGGTGTCATGTAATCTGTAAAATTAAAGTTAAGACACTCATTCCGTGGTGGAGCCACAGTTCTGAGTCTAAGTACTGATTGACACTCTATAATCTGCCAGTGACATGTATAAAGAATATCATCAGTTCTTAATGTTCCCTGCCTCACTGCTAAGCCTGGCAACCAGGAGGAATGTTGTCCATGCCAATTCCATCTGATCTAGCAACAAAATGTTTATTTTTTCTGCTTGTTGATTAGGAAATGAATGGTTGCATATATCACAGTTGGAGACTGGATCCTGATTTAATTGTTTGCAAGAATACGGATTCTTTTTTTTTCAGTCCAGGATATTTTTACTTACATAATTATTAAACATAAAGGGGCAGATTCACCCCTTGGTTCCTGTGGCAATGCAACTTCGACGGAGCAGGACTTCCCCCATTCCATGGCTGCACCCTTGAACCTTTGTGATTTCCAAAGTCAGGATCATCATTAACATAATCTTGGTGGGATCCAGGTGGAATTTCTGTCACTGCCGGGTCACCCATCTGAAGTAAGGGGAAGGGAAATGGCTGCAGCACAGCTGATGGCCCCAGCAGAAGATAAAATAATATATATTTTTTAATCTTTGAAATCTCCCATTTTGTCACTGGGCAAGATGGTCCTTTAAAGTTTAAAACCCCTTCTGCCGACTAAGCAACCCTGGATGCCAGGAACATAGCAGCATTCCTACTGCCCATTGTTGCAATGCTGCAAATGATGGGCATTACGTTGCATGGTATACTCCTATTATTTGTGACTCATTACAATATGCCCAGCCATATTTAGATGAATAAATTGTATGTCCAATGTCACTTCCGTTTGGAAATCATCGAAGTGGTGTCGGGTGGAGGGGAGCTGGGGTAACTGCAGAAGAAACCTGTCCCAAAGTCTCCGCGTGAAATGTTTATTCTACCCAAGGTGATTTTCAGTGTTATTTATCTGCCTGCATACCTGTGTTATATGGTACATTTTCTCCTGAATATATGTCAGTGTCGGCATCAGCTTGGCTCAGTTGGCAGTGTCCTCATTTTTGAATCAGAATGTACAAGCCTACAACTGACTTGAGCACATTGTCTAAGCTGGCACTTCAGTGTAGTACTGACTGTGGTGTATGTAACCTGTACCACCTTAAGAGAACTACCTTAAGAAGATGGACTACTTTCTCTTGCTACTGTATATTGTAGTACCGGTGGCGACCACGCCGGTGTATAAGCTCTGTGTAGTAATTTGTAAAGCAGTTCAGCCCTGACCTTCAAGTAGTAAAGACCTGTTTAAGTTTTTCCTGTTGTCTGTGTCCAGTTATTTAAAATAAGTATATCTGGAACACACAGACTCAACAGTGGCGACGAGTTGATCTTACCCAGCAGCAATTGCATCCAAGGCAGCTTCGTCCCCAGAATGGGCGTCGAGAAGAGGCATCCGCCCTCATCATCCTGCTGAGCACCGCATTCGCACGGGAGGCATCGAGAACCCGGGTTGGAATTGCTGACCACGAAGTCCACCATCAGCGACAGGCAGTGATCATCCTTCTTCCACGGCGGTGGGTAAGCCGATCTAGCGACACGGGCAGAAAGTCGGCCGCGTTGTCAGTGGAGAAGGGGGCGAGACCGGAGGAAAAAGGGCGGAGAACTCGACCGCAGCCGGTGTAAGGGGCCGGGCTGCAATCGGAACAGACGCGCAGCAAGAAAGGAAGCGCTAATACCCACGAGGGCAGCGGGGAGTAAAAGCAGCAGCGTCGGGGGAAATTAAGGACCGCTGGGGGGCGAGAACGGCAACAGCGTGGTAATCGCCATTGTAGCCAGCGGGGGAAGAAGCCAAGCGCGGGAAGCCGCCATTTTAGTCGGCGCAGGAAGAAGACAAGCGCGGGAAAAGCCGCCAAGTGCGGGAAGCCGCCATTTTGGGAAAAAAAAAATACTTAAAGAAACTTACAAGGATGCCTAAAAACGGTAACATCACTGCTTTTGATAGCGATGTCGAAGATTGGGCCACTTATGTGGAGCGTATTGAAGTTTATTGTACAGCAAATGAGATACCGGCTGAAAAGAAAGCACTAACCCTATTAAACTCGATGGGTGCGAAGACGTACGGGTTATTAAGGCACCTTGTAACACCAGATAAACCGGCGGATAAGACTTTCGCGAATATTGTTACTATCCTGCAAGAGCATTTAAACCCCACGCCGCTGCTGATAGCGGAACGATTTAAATTTTACAGAAGAACGCAGCTGAAAGAGGAAAGCAACGCTGAATTCTTAATTGAACTGCGCAAGCTATCAAAGTACTGTCAGTTTGGTACAGGACTAGCAGATGCTCTGAGAGATAAGTTCGTGTGTGGACTATTAAAAGAAGGAACTCAGAAGCGACTGCTAGAGGAAAAGGACCTTACGCTAGATAAAGCTGTCACCATTGCAGCATCGCACGAGGCGGCAGCACGAGGCACCGCGGAAATGCAGCTAAGGCCATCGGAACTCAGCACCAATCAAATTGCATTGGGTGCAGTAAAGTGCTACCGTTGCGGAAGGACAACGCACGATCAGAACCAGTGCTGGTTCAAAGATCAAGAATGCAGAAAATGTGGCAGACTCGGTCACATAGCGAAAGTATGCCGGTCAGGAAAGAAGACCAGCAACAAAAAGTCACCACAGAAGAAGTACAAAAAAGTACACAAGGTGACAGAGAACAGTACGGATGAACAGAAGACGGATTCAGACTCCAGCAGTAAGGAACTGGGTTATCTAAGAATACATAATGTGGGTAACACAGCAGACCACCAAAATATTTGGGTTACACTCCAGATAGCAGGAGTCCAAGTGAAGATGGAATTGGACACGGGATCGGCATTGACGGTCATGAATAAGCAAGATTACAAAAGGTTATTCTCACACATTCCCCTAAGGGATACGGAGATGGTATTGAAAACATACACGGGGCAAAGAGTGTACCCCATCGGAAAGATAAAAGTAAAGGTGGTCCACAAGGGTAAAGAAAACAAAGGAATGGACTTGTATGTGTTACCTGAGGGAGGTCCACCACTACTGGGACGGGAATGGATCAGGAGAATAAATATGGACTGGCATTCCTTAAAAGCACTAACTGTAGATTCCGGTAAAAAGGACGATGTCAAACCTAAACGACTGTCCAGAATATTGGATGATGCTAAGGAGGTGTTCCAACAGGGACTGGGAACACTGAAAGGAATTACGGCAAACATCAAGGTTGAAGAACATGCAAACCCGAAATTTTTCAAAGCCAGACCGGTACCTTATGCGATACGACCTGCTGTGGAAGCTGAGCTGGAAGGGCTAGAACGTTCAGGAGTACTGTCAAAGGTGGACTGGAGCGAATGGGCCACGCCCATTGTTCCCGTCATGAAGCGTTCATTGAGCAACAAGCCGGGGGAACCGGGGAAGGTTCGCATCTGTGGCGATTTCAAGATCACTGTTAATCCGATTCTTCACATGGTGCAATATCCGCTTCCGCGGATTGAGGCTATCTTCGCTTCATTGTCTGGCGGGAAACACTTCACCAAGATAGACCTGGCGCAGGCATACTTACAGATGGAAGTTGATGAAGCGTCACGCCAGTATCTCACGATCAACACGCATAAGGGCTTATATCGGTATAATAGACTGGTTTTTGGAGTGGCATCGGCTCCAGCGATTTGGCAAAGGGCCATGGAGCAGGTATTACAGGGAATTCCTGGCACACAATGCTATCTGGACGACATTCTTATTACAGGAGATGATGATGAGGAACACCTTGCTAATTTGGAACAGGTGCTCACCAGATTGAAAGAGTATGGACTTCGAGTTAATCGCCAGAAATGTGAGTTCTTTCAGAAGCGAATCTCGTACTGTGGTCACGTCATTGACCAGGAGGGGCTTCACAAGTCACCTGACAAGATCGAAGCTGTTGTGAAGGCTCCCGCTCCGGAAAATGTATCCCAGTTGAGGTCGTTCCTAGGGTTGATTAACTATTACCATAAGTTTCTGCCAAATTTATCCACGGTGCTACACCCGCTGAATGCTCTTTTACAAAAGGGAGTGCCATGGAAGTGGAGCGAGGACTGTAAGCGGGCTATTCACAAAAGCAAGGCATTGATCACCTCTAAGGAAGTGTTGGCTCACTTTAACCCAACGCTGCCCATTCGTTTAGCTTGTGATGCTTCTCCATATGGTATTGGGGCAGTGCTATCACATAAGTTGCCAAATGGCTTGGAAAGACCAGTCGCGTTCGCATCCAGATCATTGACCTCCGCTGAGCGCAACTATGCTCAGATAGATAGGGAGGCTCTCAGCCTCGTGTGGGGAGTAAAAAAATTTAATCATTACCTGCAAGGCCAAAAGTTTACGCTGCTGACAGACCACCAGCCGTTGGTTTCCATTTTTAACCCTAAGAAGGGTGTTTCGGTGATGACAGCGCAGAGGCTCCAGAGATGGTCCCTTTTCCTAGGGGCACATCAATATGAGATCGAATTCAAAGGTACAAAGCAACATGGTAATGCTGATGGGCTGTCACGCCTGCCACTACCTACAGTGGAAGAGGCACCGACAGTTGACCCTGTTGAGTTATTTCACTCGACCATCATCGAATGTTTGCCAGTCACCAATGCGAGTATTGAGAGAGAGACCAGGAACGACCCGACACTGTCTCGGGTCTACGAATTGACAGTGAAGGGATGGCCAGCACATGGCGAACCACTGTTACCGGCATTCTCAGCCAGACGAGAACAGCTGTCCGTTTGTCAAGGAACATTGATGTATGGAACAAGGGTGATTATTCCTCCTAAATTAAGGGAGAGAGTTCTAAAGGAACTGCATGAAGGTCATCTGGGGGGAGTCAAGATGAAAAGCCTTGCTAGGGCTTATGTGTGGTGGCCAGGTATCGACAAACAAATAGAGGATCTGACTAAAAGCTGCTCAGGGTGCCAAAAAGTTCAAAATGCACCTCCAATTTCACCGCTGCATCCATGGGAATGGCCGTCAACCCCATGGCAGCGTGTACATATCGACTTTGCAGGTCCATTCATGGATTCCATGTTTTTGATAGCGGTAGACGCACATTCTAAATGGCCAGAAGTGATTAAGATGGCGACCACTACCTCGGAAAAGACGATCGCAGTTCTTAGAACCATATTTGCAAGAAATGGATTGCCAGAACAGATATGTTCAGACAACGGACCGCAGTTTGTGTCAGAAGAATTCCAGAAATTCATGAAGAAGAATGGGGTGAAACACTATACATCTGCCCCATATCATCCGGCTACAAATGGGTTGGCCGAGAGATTTGTGCAAACGTTCAAAAAGGCGATAAAGGCCATGAGCGAAGACCATATTCCACTACAACACAAGGTGGACAATTTCCTAATGGCATATCGAAACGCCACACATGCAGTGACAAATCAAAGTCCTGCCATGATGTTTTATAACAGGAGGTTGCGGTCCAGGTTGGATTTGTTAAAACCAAATGTGCGTAGGGAAGTCGAAAACAAACAGTTCCAGCATGTAAATAACAAGACCACTCGGAGTTTTGAAATAGGACAACCAGTGTTAGCCCGGGACTATAAGAATGAGAAATGGCAATCTGGAACAATTCGTGCCAGACAAGGGCCTAGAAATTCAGTCGCATTTGCGCCCACTTATTGGCTATAAAGTGGTTTGCGCCTGAAGTTTTTTATCGCCTGAAATTCAGATGGACCTTAACATCGGCGTTAGCCGGTAGCGCCGCGCCGGCACCGATGACGTCATCGGTGTGCGCAGCGCCCCGGTTGCAATGCTATTCCGGCCCGATGGCCAAATTCAGTTGCGGCCGCCTCGCCCGTGGCAGCCGCAAACAACGTTTGTGAAACGGGGACTTGCAGCTCCGAAAGGCCGGCGCATAAAGGTGGAGCGGCGGCCGGCCGCTTTCCCGGCGGCCGCCTGCCCGCACCTCCCTCCCCGGACTCCTGCACCACCCCCCCGCGGCATTGATGTCTGAGTCCCGCGAGCCCGGCACTTCTCCGTGGTGCCGGGCTCATTTGCCGGGGGAATCCACCGGTGATCTGACGGCTGCAGGCAGCTCCTCCTTAAGAGAAGGAGGAGGCCTGCAGTACCCCAGCCTGCCGCATCGCATCGGGTGCCGCAGCGGGAGCTGGATGCCTGAAAGTGACATTCATCGCCCCTAGCGAGGCGGCCAAACCCTGCAATAGCGCCCGCCGCCGTCTTGGCCCGTCGCAACTGAATTTTAGGCGGGCGCTACGGGAATCCTGGCGGGCGCAAAATTTTGGGCGCAAAAGACCTGGCGGGGCCATACCGAATTTCTAGGCCACGGACCCCTGATGTACACGGTAGAGATTGGTGAAAACGTAATACGACGTCATGCTGACCAACTTGTAGAATCGAGAACAAGGGTCAAACCCATGGCTACGGCAGAGACACCAGTGGAAGAAATTATTGAACCTGTAGCATCTACCTCAAATGCGAACGTACATGAGGATGTTCAATCCATAAGAGATCAATTAGAGGAGTCACCCCAGCAACCAGAATCAGAGACCCCTGAAAGGCGTTATCCAACTCGGATCAGGAGGCCTCCTCAGAGACTGAATCACAGAATCACAGAATCACAGAAACCCCACAGTGCAGATAGAGGCCATTTCGGCCCATCGAGCCTGCACCGACACATATCCCACCCGATCCCCGTAACCCCTGAATCTTTGAACAGTTGCATGAAAGTTGTATATATGTTATCCATGTTATGTTTAAATTGGGGTGTACACTGTTAAGCTAAAAAGGGAGGAATTGTGGTGTATGTAACCTGTACCACCTTAAGAGAACTACCTTAAGAAGATGGACTACTTTCTCTTGCTACTGTATATTGTAGTACCGGTGGTGACCACACCGGTATATAAGCTCTGTGTAGTAATTTGTAAAGCAGTTCAGCCCTGACCTTCAAGTAGTAAAGACCTGTTTAAGTTTTTCCTGTTGTCTGTGTCCACTTATTTAAAATAAGTATATCTGGAACACACAGACTCAACACTGAGGAAGTGCTGTGTTGTCAGTAGTGCTGTCTTCTGGATAAAATGTTAAACCAAAACCTCATATGGATGCAAAAGATCCCATGGGATTAATGAAGAAGAGCAGACAGCTCTCCAGATGTCTGGCCAACATTGTTCCCTCCACGAACACCACCAAAAAAGATTATCTGCTCATTCATTCATTTATTGGGTGTTGGACCTTGCTGTGTTTAAATTGGCTGCCCTGTTTGGCTATATAACAACAATGACAGTATTTTAAAAGTAATTAATTGGTTTAGGGATGTCCTGAGGATGTGATGAGGCACTATATAAATGAAAATTCTTGCTTTCTTCATATAAGGTGGAGCTTTTCCTGGTAGCTTTACTGAGTAAGTTTACCACATGTAGTCTGTGTGGTTTTAACTCGGAAACACTCACTGCGGTCTGGGAAGCAGCTGATCAGTGCTAGCTTTCAAAGTAGTGGAGGATGAGCAAACAGCCTGTCATTGAATCTGGGCCAAATGTTAAACAATAGAAAAACAAATCAGTGGCCGAGTCTAGCAAGACTCCATTTCAGCTTGAATCCCCCAAACTTGAAACACTTGGATCAACCTGAGTTTGTTCCATATTTGTGCTTATCCCTGTTAAGAAATTCTGGTAGGAAACTGTAAAGATGTACATTACTCCAATACAGTAATTTGGGATGTACTAGGCAGTCAGTGCTAAATGGTATCATAGTTTGTAGGTTACAATTACAGCTTTTGTAAATAGGTCAAGGGTTATTTAATTCATCAATTTTTTTTAGTTTTTGGCAGCTATATGACTAATATAGCTTGAAAAATATGTTTTCTATTTATATATACTTATGCTGACCCCTAGGTCGGGCTGCTTATTCTAGGTTTTTCTCAGTTGGGTGTGCACCACTCGCTTGACAGCAGGCAGCTCTGATCTGTGCTAATTACATTTCCTTTCAGTGGCTGGATGGGAAGAATGCATGTGTTTTGCTAGTCTTAGTTCATCAGCACATTCTTTGCAGAAAATCCACAAGACAAAGATAATAATGGAATGAGATCAATGGCTCTATGAACATTTTAGTTAAATGACTTCAAACTAAACCAAGACACCATTAGTAGGTGAGTTATCGGGATGTAGGTTATGGAGCAGGAAAGAAAGACAGAAAAAGAACACATACCATATGAGATTTTCTTACTGTTGAAAAGGGGACTTGTTAATTTTAGTCTATTTCTTGCCTCCTGTGAATTAGTGCATCTAGTTCAAAAAGAACCCTGCATGTCATGGTATTCAGTGTTTTAAAGCCCCTTTATTCAAAAGAATTCCCAGTTTATATGTAAGAAACCCCTAACAACAACATTCAGACTGTGAGATCCTGACTGGTTATAGCTTAATCCACTCATAGTAGTAAAGATGGCATCGCCACCCTCGTGGACTGTCAATAACAGAACCTCTGTAGAATCTATTATGAAAGCAATTACTACCTAGAGTTTCAATATTGTAAGGAGTTTCTTGCTTGCCACCAAATTTTGTGCAAAATAGGGGTTTAGGCACACCCCTAGTTCTTTAATGGCCACTTTACATTTTGCAATTTTTTTTACTACAGTAGCAGGTTGCAGCCACTGCAGCTAAAAGGATAGGTTCAGTGGTGCCGTGTGCCGGGAGAGTAGGTGAGCAAAAGGATCACAGAACTTGGACAGCAGGCCCTGCATCCATTTTCTATTGGATTGCATTGCAGCAGGCTTCAGCATTTAGTGAGCTGAAATGCTTGTGCCCATCTCCTGCCTTAGCCCCATTAAGGCTCCAGATTTGATGCAAAAATTCTGCATTGGGTTTGTGCTTTTCTCCTCGCCTTCCCATTTGAAATGAGAGGAAGGGAAGCTACGTGGGTGAAGAAACAGTGGAAAAACAAAGATGTCAGGACCACAAGGAAGTCACAAAAGGGAAACGTCTATGAATGCATCTATCCTGATACCATTTGCACCAATGCACAGAGTTGCTGGCAGCTGTACAACATCTTCTCTCAAACTTCAAACACATTCGCCTTCGGTCTAAACACATGTTAGTAATTCAGTGGCAGCTGATATGTTATACCACAGGCAGTAAGTCTGAGTAATGGTGCAAATGGCATCAAGGGCACATACATGAGTAACTTCTTGTTTTCATGGTTCCATCAAATTTTTGTTTTTAAGCGACCTTTCTTTGTAAATTTTTTTAAATTTAGATTTTATTAGGTTATCATTAGCTTAAATTGAGGATACCATATGGGTTCTGCTATTTTCTAACATTTATATAATAATGGAATTTCTCATAAATTACGAATGACAAAATTACCAATGTTAAAGTAAAAATTCCAACGGCGGTATTAATGGGTCAAAAGCAGTGTGTGGCCCGACTTCCACTCAACTATTAACACATGTCCTTTTCAACATGAGCCTCTGATTCAGCTTCAAATGAAATATTCACGGTGAGATCATGCATGAAATTGGTTTGGGAGCTCATATGCTCTTAGCTGGAAATTGGGAGCACTGCTGTAGATGTTTAAGGGTCTGCAGTTGCCTCTTAACATGGAGCTGAGCCAGGAGGAACAGCTTGCTAGGTGAAGTCACTGAAAAGTTTGGAATGCAGCCCAAGTGAAATGGAGCAACACTCCAGAAGAAGAGCCATATTCAGTGATACAACAGCCCTGGAGGTCCTACTGCATGAGCTATATGTCAAGAGAATTGTCCTGTTTGGAACTCCAGGTCACTGTCCCCTTAGGAGAGCTGTGCGCAGTGCTAACACCAGGTGGTCGCAAGGGTTAATGAAGTCTCCAGTACCCACAGACTCTGGATACCAATCAGGAAGAAAGTGTCAGATTTGAAGAAAACTGAAGATAAGGTAACCCAAGAATGCTCTATACCAAATGTCTGGTCATGTGTGTATGTGCATTTCCTCGACAACCTAACAGCTCTTTCAGTGTTTACCAAGCATGCACATACAACAGTAGGGCAACAAATTTGCAGCACTACGCAGTTGCATGGCCATTTGCTCACATAGACTGCGATGCAGGATGGCAATTTCAAGTTTGCTGTATATGCTCTTCAAACTTACAGCATCTCAATATCACTTTTCTGTTTGCAGGCCAAATTACTTCAAAACAGGAGGGATCAAACTTGCAACATGAAAGTGCTCACTAATCATACACCAGTGCCATCCTTAGAGGAGGCCACACTAGACATAGGCGCAACACGCACTATATTAGAGGGAGTGGTGCAAGGCGAAGCTGGAGGCCTTCCCCCAGTGGCAGCATGCTTCTTTTGTTATGTCCTTCAGTCCCACTCGCTTGACTCATTTACTATCACACAGGCATACACTCAAGCACAACAGTATGCCACACATTGCCTTGTAAGCATTTGATGACATGTATTACAAGTAGCGTTCCAACATGTCTTCTGTTTCGTTAGGCTGCCACTAGAAGCAAACAGTGTTGTCACGGCCAGCTAAGAAGCCAGCACATCACATCACATCAGCTGAACCAGATTGTTTGCAATCTCAGTGTCCTATTCAAGCTGCCAATCCCATATCCTCCCTTTGACATCTGTAACACCACCCACATGTGCCTCTACCGCAACACAGCTGCTGCTGAAATCTTCATTAATGCCTTTGTCACTCCAGACTCTCCAATGTTCTCCTGGCCGGCCTCCAATCCTCCACTCTCATAAACCTATGCTCATCCAAAGCTCTGCGGCCCGTATCCTATCCTGCACCAGGTCCTGCTCACCTATCATCCCTGTCCTCACTTTTGGTCCCAAATGCCTCAATTTCAAAATTATCATCCTTGCATTTAAATTACTCCATGGCCTCACCCTTCCCTACCTCTGTAACCTCTTCCCAGCTCCTGTTTAAATATTTCCCATTGCTGATCGACAATTCTATTTACAATGTTTTCCTCCCATATAATCTGGACACAATCCCCTTTTATCTCCTTATAATATGCTTCTTTCCCGTCAAGTAACCCTGTCGTCAACTTTTCTTTTTCCTTTTCTTGAAATAATTATTGAAATTCATTATATTGTAGTCATTGTTTTCCAAATGTTCCCCGACGTTATTTTGCTGACTTAGTCTGCTTCATTACCCAGAACCAGGTCAATTAGTGTTTCCTTCAATTATGGAGTAGTAACATACCTTGTATGAAAACAGGCTGAACACAGTGCAAAGAAACTGCCCTTTTATCACCATTTTCCTAAATTTCTATTTTGTGGATAATTAAAATCTTCTACAATTATGACTGTTGTTAATACTTGCTTCTCTAATTTGTTTACAAATTTCATCCTCAATTTCCCTCCAACTCTTTGGTCGCCTATAATATAATCCCAGGACTAATGCCTTTCCATTCCACAACTCAATCAAAAGGGATTGTTTGGCTCACTTCTATAATTAAATTCTATCAAGGTGATATTGCCACTAATTAGTACTACTATTCTTCCCTTTTTCCTCTTTCCAAATCCCCCATGAATGTTTTATACCTAGGAATATTTAATTGCCAACCCTGACCCAGCTGCAGCCATGTTACTGCTATTATATCTGATTTTCTATTATATTAAACAGACTCCAGTTTCCTAATTTTATGTTGCCGATGGCGACAGTGGCAGTCTGGAACATAGGAACAGGAGTAGACCATTCAGCCCCTCAGGCCTGCTCCACCATTCAATGGGATCATGGTTGATCTGCACTTGAACTTCATTTTCCTGCCTTTGCTCCATACCTAACAAAAATCGTAGTCTTGTCCGAGCATCCACAACCTTTTTGGGGGAGAGAGTTCTAAATTTCTTCTACCTTTGTGTAAAAAAGTGCTGCCTGATTTCGCTCCTAAATGGCCGAGCTCTAATTTTAAGATTATGTCCCCTTGTTCTTGATTCCCCCAAAATTGAATTCAAAACATAAAAGCTAACAGTAATTATGAGCTTGGCAGTGCCTGGCAGTGCTGTGCCTGTGGTTGAGTTTAGTTGCAGATGTGCTTGGAGTATGTGACACAACTCGTTCATGGCATCTCTTGTAAATCAAATGTTCTACAGGCACTGCTGGTCTGAAAAGTGGAGGTGAGCTCCTCTCCTGCAGATTCTAGTGCAGTGATACTGGGTATGGGTGCATAAAGACTGAGGTGCAGCCTGATCTGCCTAGTATCCTTCTGTTGGTTCTCCCCTTGTTCCTCTAAAAAGCACAGATATAGAGAAATCAACAGTGGCATTGTTGCAGATGTTGGGAAAAAGGCAGCAGTTCAAAAATTGCCAAAGACTCATAGAACCATTGAATCATAGAATGGTTACAGCACAGAAGAAGGTCATTCAGCCCTTCGAGCCCATGCCAGCTCTCTGCACAAACACTCCAGCTAGTCCCACTCCCCCGCCCTTTGCCCATAGCCCTGCAATTTTTTTCCTTCAGGTACATATCCGATCCCCTTTTGAAAGCCACGATTGAGTCTGCCTCCACCACCCTTTCAGGCAGTGCATTCCAGATCCTAACCACTCGATGCGTCAAAAAGTTTTTCCTCGTGTCGCCTTTGGTTCTTTTGCCAATTACCTTCAATCTGTGTCCTCTGGTTCTCGACCCCTCCACCAATAGGAACAGTTTCTTTCTATCTACTCTGTCCAGACCCATCATGATTTTGAACACCTCTATCAAATCTTCTCTCAATCTTCTATGCTCTAAGGAGAACAACCTCAACTTCTCCAGTCTATCCACGTAACTGAAGTCCCTCATCCCTGGAATCATTCTCGTAAATCTTTTCTGCACCCTCTCTAAGGCCTTCACATCTTTCCTAAAGTGCGGTGCCCAGAATTGGACACAATACTCCAGTTGAGGCCAAACCAGTGTTTTATAAAGGTTCATCATAACTTCCTTGCTTTTGTACTCAATGCCTCTATTTATAAAGCCCAGGATCCCGTATGCTTTTTAATCGCTTTCTCAACCTTCCCTGCCACCTTCAACGATTTGTGCGCATATACCCCCCAGGACTCTCTGTTCCTGCACCCCCTTTAGAATTGTACCCTTTAGTTTATATTGCCTCTCCTCGCTCTTCTGACCAAAATGTATCACTTCGCACTTTTCTACATTAAATTTCATCTGCCAGGTGTCCACCCATTTCACCAGCCTGTCTATGTCTTCTTGAAGTCTATCACTATTATCTTCACTGTTCACTATACTTCCAAGTTTTGTGTCATCTGCAAATTTTGAAATTGTACCCTGTGCTCCCAAGTCCAAGTCATTAATATATTTCCTAGTACCGACCCCGGGGGAACACCACTGTATACCTTCCTCCAGTCGGAAAAACAACCATTCACCACTACTCTCTGTCTCCTGTCAGTTAGCCAATTTCGTATCCATGCTGCTATTGTCCCTTTTATTCCATGGGCTCCAACTGTGCTGGCAAGCTTATTATGTGGCAGTTTATAAAATGCCTTTTGGAAATCCATATACACCACGTCAACCGCATTGCCCTCATCAACCCTCTCTGTGCCTCATCAAAAAACTCAATCAAGTTAGTTAAACACGATTTGCCTTTAACAAATCCATGCTGGCTTTCTTTAATTAATCCACACTTGTCCAAGTGGCTGTAAACTTTGTCCCTGATTAACATTTCTAAAAGCTTCCCCACTACCAAGGTTAAACTGACTGGCCTGTTGTTGCTGAGTTTATCTTTACACCCTTTTTTGAACAATGATGTAACATTTGCAATTCTCCAGTCCTCTGGCACGACCCCCATATCTAAGGAGGATTGGAAGATTATGGCCAGTTCCTCCGCAATTTCCACCTTTACTTCCCTCAGCATCCTAGGATACATCCCATCTGGTCCTGGTGACTTATCAACTTTAAGAACTGACAGCCTTTCTAATACCTCCTCTTTATCAATTTTTATCTCATCCATTATCTCTACTACTTCCTCTTTCACTATGACTTTGGCAGCATCTTCTTCTTTGGTGAAGACAGATGCAAAGTACTCATTTCGTACCTCAGCCATGCCCTCTGCCTCCATGCATAGGTCTCTTTTTTGGTCCCTAATCGGCCCCACCCGTCCTCTTACTATCCGTTTACTATTTATATGCCTATAGAAGACTTTTGAATTCCCTTTTATGTTAGTTGCCAATCTATTCTCATAATCTATCTTTGACACTTTTTCTTTTTCACTTCCTCTCTGAATTTTCTATATTCAGCCTAATTCTCACTTGTCTTCTCAATCTGACTTCTGTCATATGCACTCTTTTTCTGCTTCATCTTACTCGCTATCTCTTTCATCATCCAGGGAGCTCAACTTTAGTTGACCTACCTTTCCCCTCTTGAGAATGTACCTTGACAATACCAGAACCATCTCCTCTTTAAAGGCAGCCCATTGTTCGATTACAGTTTTGCCTGTCAATCTTTGATTCCAATTTACCTGGGCCAGATCCGTTCTCAACCCATTGAAATTTGCCTTCCTCCAATTAAGTATTTTTTACTCTAGATTGCTCCCAGTGCTTTTCCATAGCTAATCTAAACCTTATGATACTATGATCACTGTTCCCTAAATGTTTCCCTACTGACACTTGCTCCACTTGACCCACCTCATTCCCCAGAACCAGATCCAGCAATGCCTCCTTCCTCGTTGGGCCACAAACGTACTGATCAAGAAAGTTCTCCTGAACACACCTCAGAAATTCTTTCCCCACTCTGCCCTTTACACTTTTACTATCCCAGTCTATATAAGGATAGTTGAAGTCACCCATTATTACTACTCTATAGTTCTTGCAACTCTGTGTAATTTCCCTGCAAATTTGCTCCTCTATATCTTTCCCACTAGTAGGTGGCCTCTTGAATATACCTAGTAGTATAATGGCACCTCTATTATTTCATAACTCTAACCAAATAAATTCTGGACCTGACCCCTCCAGGGCATCCTTTCTCTCTCCAGCACAGTATTTCAAACACGAAGTCTTCCATCAGCAACAGGCACGGATTGTCCCTTCTGCCACGGTGGTGAGTGAGCCGATCAACACGAGAAGCAAGTCGGCCACGATGACTGTGAGTAAAGGGAAAATAGAAACAAATAAACGGAGGATAAGGGCGGTGCACTCGACCACGGTCGAGGGGGAAAGGAGCCGGACAGAAGTCGGGCCCAGAGGCGCAGAGACTGGGGCAGCGTGGAGCAGAAGCCGCGGTACAAGCGGGTGAGGGAGCGTCGTGAGACGGCTAGACCGCGACGGCGAAAAAGGCCGGACAACTACCGCGACCACGAGGCGCTGCGACCGGGATCGTAAGGCGCGGGAAGATATAAACATAAATGAGCCACGGAGAACTCAGCCGCAGCCGGGGAGGAAAGCACCGGACTGCGAGAGGGCTGGGAGGCGCGATTGGAGCAAAAAAGGCCGGGCACCTACCGAGGCCGCAAGGGGCTGCGACCGGGATCATAAGGCGCGGAGGCAATAAATAAATAAATAACTAAATAACCCGTGAAGAATCAGCCGCAGCCGGGGAGGAAAGGACCGGACTGCGGGAGGTCTGGGAGAGGCGTTTAAAGCCGCTGAGGGAGAGCCGCGCGAGCGGGAGAGACAGAGCCGAGAGAGAGCGAGCGAGAGCCGAGCGAGCGGGAGAGACAGAGCCCGAGAGAGAGCGAGCGAGAGCCGAGCGAGCGGGAGAGACAGAGCCCGAGAGAGAGACCGAGCGAGGGTCCGGCCAGCGGCTTGCAGCAGCTGCCATGAAGGACCAGGAGCTGGATCTGTCCGACGCCAACTGGTTGTCCCCAGCGCCGGTTGCCCCTGCCGAAAAGAAGAAGGGGGGGGGAACAAGGAACGCGATCGGCTTTTCTAGCGCGCGCTTCAGAATAAACTGAAGCCGGCGCACAGGCTACAAACCCCGTAAACCAGCGGTCGTCGCCCGAGGGCAAAGCTTACCCCTCCCACCAGAGGAAGAAGTCAGGAGCGGGAAACTGCCATTTTGCCAGTAGGGGGAAGAAGACAAGCGCGGGAAACCGCCATTTTGCCAGTAGGCGGGGAAGAAGACAAGCGCGGGAACCCGCCATTTTTGGAAAAAAAAAAGAAAAAGTTAAAAAGTTAAAGAGAAATCCTGTTGTTTCGCAGAAAGATAGTGGGAGATAGTGAAGATGCCTAAGCATGGTAACATCAACAACTTCGATGCCGAGGTGGAAGATTGGGCCACGTACGTAGAACGTATCGAGATATATTGTGAGGCCAATAAAATAGAAGATGATGATAAAGCTATAACCTTGCTAAACTCGATGGGGGCGAAGACATACGGGCTATTAAAGCATCTTCTAGCACCAGTTAAACCGACGGATCAAACCTTCGATAATATTGTTGCTGTTCTGAAGGATCACTTGAACCCCACACCGCTGATGTTGGCGGAACGATTCAAATTTTATGCGAGAACGCAACGGAAAGAGGAAAGCAACGCGGAATACTTGGTCGAACTGCGTAGGCTAGCAAAATACTGCCAGTTTGGAGGAAACCTGACAGAGGCATTGCGAGACAAGTTCGTGTGCGGGTTGTCGAAGGAAGGAATGCAAAAGCGACTGCTCGAAGAGAACGACCTTACACTGGATAGGGCTGTCCTTATTGCAGCATCACACGAAGCCGCAGCGAAAGGAACTGCGGAAATGCAGCTGAAGGCAGCGGTCCTCAGTGTGGATCAAATTACTTCGGGTGCAACGAAATGTTATCGTTGTGGGAAGACAACACACGACCAGAACCAATGCTGGTTTAAAAACTAGGACTGTAGGAAATGTGGCAAACTGGGTCACATAGCCAAAGTATGCCGGTCAGGGAAGAAGACCAACAACCAAAAAAAAAAGCCATCACAGGAAAGGTACAACAAAGTACACAAGGTGGTTGAGAAGAGTTCAGATGAACAGAATTCAGACTCAGACCCAAGCGGCCAGGAACTGGGTAGTCTGAGAATTCATAATGTGAGTAAGGAAGCTGACCTACAAACTATCTGGGTCATGCTAAAAATAGCCGGAGTCCAAGTGAGAATGGAATTGGACACTGGATCAGCCCTATCCATCATAAATCGAAGGGATTACAACCGGCTATTCTCACATATACCCTTGAGAGATACCAAGTTCGTATTGCAGCCATACACGGGGCATAAAGTATACCCCATGGGAAAGATAAGAGTCAAGGTGAGAGACAGGGGCAAAGAACACCCCGGAATGGACTTATACGTACTACCTGAGGGAGGACCACCACTTCTAGGACGGGAGTGGATCAAGAAAATAGACATGGAATGGCGCTACCTCAAAGCAATAACGAGTGAGGACTCGGGGCAGACAATCAGCTCAGACTCTGAAACAGATGACGATAAGACCAGCCCAAGCATGAAAGACAAGTCTAAAATGAACTTGCTGACTAAGGTTGGTAGAACGAATGTGGGCCTAAAGGCTTATGCTCCAGAGGAGAACAAAGTTTCAGAACAGAATTCCTCTGAGCAACAACAACATAGCTCGACAGAGAATTCTGAGTCTGTTCAAGTTACAGAGATATATATTACTGAGGAACATCGAGCTCGAACGCAAACTTATTTCAGATTACGACAGCAATTAGAACAATTGAATAGCCGTCTCGAGCAAGAGATGAAAGCAATGAAAAAGTTCTATGATACCGAATGGGAGAATCTGGAAAGACAACAGAAGCAGCTGGGGAAGAAAAGGGAGCAGGAGCACACAAACCGTCTGCACGAGGAGGCCAAACGAATCAAAGCGGATTCGGCTTCTGAAGGGGCGTGCTCCCATCCGGTGGAACAAGATGTGCCGCAACTGAAGGCGCTGGTTAGCAGGTTGCAGGCAGAAAAAGCTGAGTTGGTCGACAGGACTTCCGAGCTCCTACTGAAGTTGGGTACAGCATCACCAGACGATTCATTTGTGGAAATTCGAAGGATGGGGCCTGCGGATGATGGTGAAGGAGAAGCAGCAAAGGAGCCCCAGGACAAGGTTCTAAACAGCCCTGCAGCTAATGGAAAAGGGATGAGGACAGGAGAGTTAACAGTCAGCCAACTCCTCCAGGGAAAGGTTATAAACAGCCCTGTAGTTAATGGAAAAGGGATGATGGCAGAAGAGTTAACAGTCAACCAACTCATTCATATGCTGAGGGATAAAACTCTAAAATGGGAAAAACTTAAATATGAGCCTCAATCTTGAAAGGGAAGGGAGCTCTCAAAAGTCATTGGAAGAGCTGAGGTGGCAACCCAGACTGAGAAGTCTGCAGCAGAACAGCCGGAGCTCTCAAAAGTCATTGGAAGAGCTGAGGTGGCAACCCAGACTGAGAAGTCTGCAGCAGAACAGCCCTTGGATGCCAAACGTACGCTGACGCACGGCAATGTAGGACAACAGAATACTGAAACAGCTACTTCAGTAGAGGGATTGAATAGTCCGATCAATCAACCTCCGAATGAAGTTGAAGTATTGAAATCACAAATGAGGTCATTAGTAAAAGACTTGCAGGAAGCCCAGAAAAAGCGGGATGAATCTGAACGCATGATGAAGTCTCTTCAGGACAGATGTCGGGATTTGGAACAAAAGTCGGCTAACGTCCAGCTGGGTAAGGAGGAAATAGAAGACCCTCTCGCTGGCCTAGCTCAGGACGACCCCGAATATTACCATGATCTGTTGAGTGACACTGAATATTACGAGGACCTGGTCTGCCCAGCTTGTGCCGAGAACTCCCAAAGTGCCGAAATCAGGATGAATCACTTAAAGTCTAAGGAACTTAGGGAGATGGTGGCGTTACAGCTGGCAGCTGACAATGGAGCCCCGAGAGTCTCCAAGAAGCAAAAAAGGAAAAGACGAAGCAGAAGATGATGACCAGCTGAACCATTATTACCTCTACCAGATCACACACGTGGTCCCCCGAACGGAGCCAAATCAGTTGGAAAGTAGGAAAATTTCCCAAGGCAATCCAACTGTTTTTTGTTTGTTTTAAAAAGTCAGCAATGCTGGTTCAGAAGTGATGGAAGTAAAGCTGTTAAGTCTAGGGAAGGACTAGGGGATGAGTCCCTCTCGCAAGGTGACCCGACTACACCACGGAGGCGTGGTCCGGACCGAGTCAAGAAGATCAGAGAATGAATCTGTGAACTGTTTCCCGCAGAGACTGAATCTGTGAACTGTTTCCGCAGAGACTACCTCTGTGAACTGTTGTAACATGAAGTTGGATATGTTATGATGTTATGTTAATGGGGAATAAGTATGTTGTAAGCTAAAAAGGGAGGATTGTAGTGTATGTAACTGTTCTACCTTTAAGAGAACTATTGTATGTAACCGTCCACCTTTAAGAGAACTATTTTAGGTGTGGCACTACTTTATCCTGGCTGCTGTATACTGTAATACCGACGGTGACCACACCGGTATATAAGTGCTGTGGCAGAACTTATTGGGCAGATTCGCCCTGACCTTCGAATAGTAAAGTCCTGTTTAAGTTACTCTTGTAGTCTGTGTATTACTTCGCTATACAACCCACAGACTTTACAAATACTACCACCCCACCTCCTTTCTTTCCTTCCCTATCTTTCCTGAACACCTTGGGGTAGATTTTGCCGAACCTGTCGGGAAGAAGGCGGGACTTCCCCTTTCGGGTTTTTGACCCGCCTACTTCGACGTCCAGCCAATCCGTGCGATTTTCCCTTGATTGACCTTGTTGAGCCCGCCAATTAAGGGCCACCCGGCAACAGGTGACGTCACAGACTGAAATTTCATCTGTCAAGAGTCCTTGACAGATGAAATATCAACGCTTGACAGCTGTTTGAAGCTGTGAAACACTGACAGTCTGAGTTCCGACATGAGTCATTCTGCACAGACTCAGTTAGAACTCACACCAGCACTCAAAGCTGAAGGCTGTCACTTTTGACAGATCGCAGCTGTTCAGCTTTAAGTTCCGGCTGAGTGATGCGCTCCCGACGGCTACAGGAAAAAAGGCTGTGAAGGTAAGTACAGGTAAGTAAAAGTTCTTTACACACTTTAGACACACCAAACACACTTACCTTTGCACTCAAGCACCCATCACTCACCTGAGCGCCGACATCGCGACCCCTCCAACTCCTTCAACCCGATGGCCCACCTGCTCTACCTGGCGTGGTTTGGAGCCGTCGGGAATCCCACACGAAACCCCTCAAAATAGGGATTAGGCTAAAAACTGCCTGTTAACTACCTGTTAACAGGCAGTTAATTGGCACTAATCTCTTCCCGCCTGGTTTCGGCGGGTCCCAGTGCGGGGCGGGTACCCGCCGCCCCTGAAACTTATGTGGGGCAGGGTTTTGGGCGGGATGGTGTCGGGACCCCCGAATTCGGGATTTCCCCCCCCCCCACACGCCTGAAACCCCGCCTGACGGCTCCCCGAAAGCTTATATCCAGGAATATTTAAAACCCAATCCTGCCGTTTTTTGAGCCAGTTTTTCGTTATCACCACAACATCATATTCCCATGTGGCTATTTGTGCCTGCAGCTCACCAACCTCATTTACCATGCTTCATGCATTTACACACATGCACTGTAAACCTGCCTTAGACCTTCTTGTATTCTCCCTTAATCTGACACCACCTAATATCTCACTATTTCTTACTCTACTACCATCTGTCTCTCCCCATCCTTTGTGCAGTTTGTTTCTCCTTTCTAATGCTACATCCTGGTGCCCATCCCCCTGCCAAATTAGTTTAAACCCTCCCCAACAGCATGAGCAAACACCCCCACAAGGACCTTGGTTTTGGCTCTGTTGAGGTGCAACCCGGCTGGCCTGTACAGGTCCCACCTCCCCAAGAACTGGCCCCAATGCCCCAGGAATCTGAAGCCTTCCCTCCTGCACCATCTCTCCAGCCACGCATTCATCTGCTCTCTCCTCCTATTTCTATACTCACTAGCTCGTGGCACAGGGAGTAATCCAAAGATTACTACCTTAGAGGTCCTGCTTTTTAATCTTTTTCCTAGCTCCCTAAAATCTGCCTGCATGATCTCATCCCCTTTTTCTACCTATGTTGTTGGTACCGATATGGACCATGACCTCTGGCTGTTCACCCTCCCCCCTCAGAATGTTCTGCAGCTGCTCAGTGACATCCTTGACCCTGGCACCAGGGAGGCAACATACCATCCTGGAATCATGTCTGTGGCTGCAGAAACACCTGTCTGTTCCCCTAACTATCGAATCCCCTACCGCTATTGCTTTCCTGATCTTCCTCCTCTCCCCGGGTACACTTGAGACACCCGTGGTGCCTTGGACTTGGCTCTTGCTTTACTCCCCAGAGGAACGATTGCCCTCACCAGTTGGAGAGTGAGACGCACTCAGGGGACTTCTGCACTACCTGCCTGGTCCTCCTTGTCTGTCTGATGGTCACCCATTCCCTTTCTGCCTGCACACTCTTACGCTGCGGGGTGACCACCTCCTGAAACGTGCTATCCATGTAGCTCTTAGCTTCACGGATGCACCGCAGTGACGCCAGCTGCTGCTCAAGCTCCAAACCCCGTAGCTCGAGCTGCTCCAGCCGACAACACTTCCTGCATGGGAAGCGTCCTGGAATCCCCACATGGCGCAGGATGTGCATTCCACGGGACTGAGGTGCCCTGCCATGCCTCTATTTATTCGACTATTAACTAACTTAGAAAAATAAACTTAAGACTAAGGGGGAAAAATTGGGTAGTGGTCATTTTGGGGCGCTAACTTCGCCAGGGCGCTAATTTTAGTGCCCCTAAAAAGTTAGCACCCCACCCCCTAAATTCAGTAGTAGCACCCCAAGAAGGAGGTGGCGCGCTACTGGAAGCCTCCCCTGATTAAATGGGCGGGGCCTAGCGTTGCAGCCCACCGGGGACCGGGGTGCCATGGAAACAGCCCGGCACCCAAGAGGAGTGCCGGTCTGAACGATAGCAGCGATACCCCGCATATAAATGTGAAAGGGGTGCAGGTGCTGGCAGTCGGCCAAAATAAAAATGGCCGCCCGACACCTGCCCTTTAAATTGCGCTGCCGCCGCTGCAAAACCGCCCCCTGGTCCTGTCGCACATATTGCCCGGCAATAGGTCAGTGGGCGCACGTGAAGTTGGCAGCTGGGACGCAAACGGGGCGCTGCACACGACGATAATGTCATCATCGCCGGCACTGTGGTGCGGGGCGCTACCAGCTACTGCCGCTGCTAACCTCCCGCTGAATTTCACGGGAGGTGTCGGAGGCGTTAGCAGCGCTGCGCCCGGCCGCTAGGGCTTTTGTGCCCCGTTAGTGCCCCTGGAGGCGCTATGGAGAGGCGCAAAGCAACCCAATTTCTAGCCATTAAGAGTCTTAAAAGTCGGGCCTTTATCTCTGGTCACTTCTCTCGCTCTTTTAAAGGCCGCAATTTTACTAATGGAGGCGAGTTGTGTGTGGGTCCGCTGCTCAGTGGCTTTCTGACCCGCTCCCGGCTGCCACCTCCCAGAACTTACTATTTTGCCTTGATTGGCCTCGTTACGGCCAACGTGCGGGTCCCTCCAGGCAGTTGTTTGGAGCATGTCAGTTTCTCGTGTCTGATGACGCGTTGTTTGGATGAAAATCTAAAGGGGCCATGTCCCCTTTGGGAAAAATGTCAATGGGATGGATTGGTGCTGTATTACATAGAAAGGGGAGTGGACAGTGTCTGTTCTGAACAAAATTTAATGAATGAAATTGCTGGTCATATTATTCCAGAAAAATATTTATGATTTTTAATTTATTTATTATCTGACCATGAAATGAAGAAGATGCCAGATTTGTTCCAATCATTGGCTTAGTAATAGTAATGCTTTTTTCTCTGAAAGGTGCTGGGAGCTGCAGGAACAGCAGCCCCAATAACTAAGGCTGCACCCAGGTTCAATGAGGGCTCCCTCCATGTTCTTGTTGAGGGAGTTAGAGGACGTCAGGAGCTCTTCTTTCCTGGAAACGGAAGGAGGAGGCCTCCTCAGTAAACCAAGGCAGCTTGGCTGCAAATTGCTGAGGAGGTGAGCTAAACGTCTGTGTGCAGACGCACATGGCCTCTGTGTTCTGGGAAATGGAAGTGAGGGCTCAGGGTGATTTCAATATAGAATGTTTGTAATGACACTGAGCGCAAACCACCGTTAATTGGACAGATGATGCCTGGGGTTTTGAGAATGTCAGACTTATATTCATCTCCATGTGCCAGCCACCCGTGGTTGAAGCATAAGCTTATGCATATCTGGCATGGATGAGTGCATCCCTTGCCTGACGGCCAGCAATGTGGTCACCTGCTGCTAGATTGGCCACATCCGGCCCTGCAAGGCATCACTCCCCGTCCTCCTCCTCGTCCTTTTCCTCGTCCTCTTCTTCTTCCTCCAAGGAGGCAGTGTGCTGAGCCACTTGTTCATCCGGCAGCACTAAGCACCGCTGCTCTTCCTCCAAATCTGACGACCAGGATGAGAGGATGTAAATGGTTCCCATCCCCTTGTTACAGATTTCAGTTGAGGCAAGAAGCTTGCAAGCGCACACTCAAAGTGGCCTGAAATTATTCCAATCAGTTCAAACAGCAGATGTTTGTCAGCTTGACCAGTCACAAGGTCAGTAGATTTGCAAAATCTTATCCCAAACCTCCAACAACAAAGTTGTTGCATTTGAATGCCAGCCATGTTACAGGAGCGCTTTTAAAGTTCTGCACCAATAACGACGACAGATCATGTCCTCCACCAACTCGTCTCCTTGCAGCTGGACTGTTTCTGACAAGACGGGAAACAGGAGCCAGAGGCAGGAAAATGGGAAACCTCGATCAAAACAGGATTATCAAGGCAGTTAACAGGCTCTTAATGGCCTTAACTACCTGTCTCACCAGTTGGAGTCAGGTCAGTTTGGGAGCAGCTGAACAGACACTCACGAAAATCGCGTGGGGGTGGGATGGAGGCGGGTTGGGTGTCTGAAGCCACTTTTTCCAATTTTACCAGCTGACACGCCTCCAAACCCACCACCTCAGGGCTGTTAAAATCAAGCCCTTCACACGATTATTTATAGTTATATTAATTTGTTTATCTAGTTAAGATAGAGAAAATAAAACATTAATACTCACCCACCAATCACCTACCTGCTGTCCTGTGACATCACTCCTTGATTTTGCTCTTCTTTTGGAATTCGCCAGATTTGTATCTGTCGCCTCGGATGCCGACTCCTTCCAGGTCCTCATAGAAACTTAAGACACAACAGCAAAAAACAACAAAAGAAGTAAGAAGAAGGACACATAGAAACCCTGAAAATTCTTTGAGGAATCTTCTTTCAAGGCTATTTAAATAAATTTCAACAAACCCCGCAGTCACTAGTATCCATGATCGCCCATTTTCTATAAGCTGGTAGCTGTCTCAGTGTTTGGCAAGTACGAACATTGGGAAATCATATAGATGTCAAAATTATATCATCAAGTATCAGCAGAAGATTGACGTGAAGTTCCGATTTGCTTCAGGGGGGAGTTTTCTGCATCCATGAATTTCCCCACTGGAAATGTGTGACAGATCGCCAAGATATTTTCCAGTTGGTAATCGACACTTTACACCTGAAGTTCAGGTATTACTGATTGGAGAATATACCCAGGTAATTTTTTTTGGAGGGGGGATGAATTTCCTTGGGGATTCTCCCTGTTCTCCATCATAGCTTTGGCAGAAGAACTGCAGGTTTTCCAGGACTTCCGCAGCTCTTCCATCAAAGTTAAAGCGGATGATTGGGAAACACCCTCATAGAAATTCATCTCCATAAAGCCCATTTTCAAGTCAACATCTGCTACTCAGTTTTAAAGCAGCCTTTTTTTTTAATAGAAATTTAGCAACAGTTAAAAAATAGAAAAAGGTCAAGTTTATGTTTTTTAATATTTACTCATCTAACCCAAGACACCTCATTCATATATTACCACTTGCGTAAAAATAGAATGGGTACTTACAAGGTAAACAGCTCAACTTTGAAAATACATTCTAAAACCACACCTTATACTTGTTAAAATCATTTCTATAGTGTCTATCTGATCTGGTGAAGTTTGTTGCTGTATATTTAAAAGGCAAATTATTATTTTCAATATTTATTTTATAAAAACAACTGCATCATTTATTTATATAAGGTACCTGCGGGAATAAGACTGAGCTCGGAAGTCATGGCTCACCATTGCTTTTCCAGGTCAGTGGAAGCACTATTTATTTGCCAACAAACAATAATAGGGAGCTGCTTCATGGTTTGTCAAAGCATTGTGCTTTAAACAGGGAGGCTTCCAGCAGTTTCCTTTGGACACTGGATGATTGCGCACGGAGGAAGCTGATTTTACTTTGCGCCACATTTTTCTCAAATTTACCATTACACTGACTTTTGAAGGATTGTGCTGCTTCTGAGGAAAAAATACTTCCTTTCTAGTCATTTGTCACTTGAGCTATGTCACTGATTACAGTGGGGTAGACCTTGGGGCCATCTGCACCAGTTGCGCAGCTACAGAATGGGTGCAGTGGAATTGACAAATCCGAGGGCGTATTTCATCATGTTTTGACGTCTTGGCTTCTCTTAGCTTAACTAACTGATCTAACATTTTCCTGTTATTCATCACAATATAGCTCATCTCACTCTCAGCCACTTCAGGATTCATCTCCTTTCAGATATCTTTCTCTTTAGTGACCGATGTGAAGATTTATTAAATACTTCTGCCATTTTGTGATCATCCTGTACAAATTCACAATCCTCTCCTCTCAAGGGTCCAACCTCACGTTTAACAATTCTCTTTTTACTGATACATTTGTAAACTCCCTTACTGTTCCCATTGATTTTTTTTTACAAATTATTCCTTATTCTCCCTCTTAGCTTTCCTTGTCCCAATCTTAGCCTCTGTTCTTATTTTCTCCTATTCTCCTTTAGATTTTTCAGCATTATTATTCTTATATTCCTCGTAGGATTTCTTCTTCAACTTTAATTGGTTACTAACTGTTATGTATTGTGTGTTCTCCTCCCACCTGCGGTGGTGCTGTCACAGCAGATAAATGGTTGGGGTTGTTCTCTTGGTTAAGTTTTAGTTCTCTTTGTTTGATACTCTCCGGAACCTTCATTTTGAATAAAGCATTTCATGTTTGAATCTCTGAGTTCTGAGTTCTGAGTTCTTATTGTGTCTAGGTAGAAAGGTACAGACACAAAAAAGTGCCGACGAGGATCGGATGAATCTGCGTTGTGGGAAATTTCTTGTTTTCGACTACAAAACACTCAGAACAGAGATTGCAGCATCCCATTAATGTTACGGGTGCAGTGAGTAAACAGAAATTAAAATTTGAAATGTGAGATGGCTACTATATTAGGAAACATCGGTGATTTTGATGAAAATGTGGAGCAATGGAGTGCTTATATGGAACGTTTTGACTATTTTGTTTTGGCGAATGTGGTGGCAAACGAAAAGGTCGTGCCTACCTTTTAGAGTATAATGGGGGCAAAGACATTCAATTTACTTCGCAGTCTTGTACAGCCAGATAAGCCAGGAACTAAAACATATAAACAACTAGTGGAAATTCTTGGAGCACATTTTTCACCAAAACCTCTGGTTATTGCTGAGAGATTTAGATTTCACAAACGGAATCAAGAGGAGGGGGAATCAGTGACAATGTTTATTGCTGCTTTAAAAAGGTTGTCAGAACACTGCGAGTTCAAGGAGGTGCTGAATGACACCATTAGAGACAGACTTGTGTGTGGTCTGCTAAGTGCAGCCACACAGAAGCGCCTTCTTACTGAGGACAACCTTACTCTTGAAAAGGCCATTGCAGTTAGTGTCTCCATGGAGATGGCGGAAAAGGAGGCTAACCAGTTGAGTTCAACAGGGAGAGTTCACAAGGTGTCGTCTGAGCCTAAAAGGGCGCGGAACGGCACATGTTACCGTTGTGGGAAAACGGGCCATCACACTAATGACTGCTGGTGTACGGAGCTGGAATGCCGAAATTGTGGCAAAAAAGGTCACATTGAACGTGTCTGTAGAGGTAAAAAAAGAACAGACAGAGCTGGGAAGCATGAAAGCAAAATGTTTGTATTTGGACAAGAGAAGAAAAAGAGTGTTCATTCAGTGCAGTATGATGGAACAAGCAAAACAGAGGGGAGCGACACCTCTGAGGAGGAAGAGGTGCACATACTGATGGTTGCAGGTGGTCCAAATGGCTACTGGGTGTCACCACTGGTGGAGGGACTATCAGTGCGGATGGAGGTGGACACAGGCACGGCTGTGTTCCTTGTTTCAGACACTGTCTACAACAAAATGCTAAAGCATCTTACCCTTCAGCCAACAAACATTGTGCTAAAGACGTATACCGGCGAACCTGTGGCCATGAGAGGCGCCATTGAGGTGACAGTTAAATTGAATGGACACACTGCGAAACTGCCACTATATGTGGTAAAGGGAAATTACCCATCTCTACTGGGACGTGCGTGGCTAGAGAAAATCACGCTGGACTGGCCTGCAGTCTGCATGATGTCAAAAGGGGAGTCAGGATTGACTGCAGTTTTAAATAAACATGCAGAACTCTTCAATGGTGAACTTGGGAGCATGAAAAAGATCAGCGTGAGACTGGACATTAAACCTGACAGCAAGCTGAAGTTTCACAAAGCCCGACCTGTACCCTATGCAATTAGGCCAAAAGTTGAGGCTAACTTGGAGGCCTTAGTCAAGAATGGAGGCCTGGAGCCTGTGAGTGTGAGCAAATGGGCCACACCCATTGTTCCTGTCCTGAAAAAGGATGGATCTGTTCGAATCTGCGGGGATTTTAAAGTGACTATTAACCCGGTGCTGTCTGCGGAACAGTACCCTCTTCCCCTCATTGGTGATCTGTTTATGGGCCTGGATGGAGGGCAAAAGTTTAGCAAAATAGACTTATGCCAGGCTTATCTACAAATGCATGTCGATGACAAATCAAAGGAGCTGCTGACAATTGTGACACACAAGGGGCTATACCGGTACTGCCACCTTCCGTTTGGAATTACGTCGGCCCCTGCTCTATTCCAAAGGGCAATGGATCAGATTTTGAGTGGACTGCCAGGAGTCCAGTGCTACCTGGATGACATCCTTGTCACTGGGACAAATGAGGAGGATCATCTTCTGAACTTGGATGCGACACTACAGTGGCTGAAAGAGTACGGACTCAGAGTTCGTAAGGACAAATGTGAATTCTTTCCGTCTTCAGTTGAGTACCTGGGGCATGTGATTGATGCTACTGGCCTGCATAAGGCGCCGTCAAAGGTCAAGGCGATCGTGGAGGCCCCAGCACCCCAGAATGTGAGCCAGTTACGTTCATTTCTGCGGCTACTTAACTACTATGGGAAGTTTATTCCAGACTTAGCAACATTGCTGAAGCCGTTACATCAGTTGCTATGTCAAGGCAAAACATGGAAATGGACTGAACTGTGCAACGAAGCTTTCGCCCAAGCAAAGAAAGCATTGCTGAAATCGGAGGTCCTAACACACTTCGACCCAAAGCTACCCGTGCAGCTAGCATGTGATGCATCACCATATGGTGTGGGAGCAGTCATATCCCACATCATGCCTTCTGGGGAAGAGAAACCTATCACCTTTGCATCACGCACCTTGAACAAGGCCGAGAGTAACTATGCGCAGGTTGAGCGCGAGGCCTTGGGAATCGTTTTTGGAATTCGAAAATTTCATCAGTACCTGTTTGGGAGAAGGTTCACACTCCTGACGGACCACCGTCCATTGACTTCAATCTTCGGGCCCCACACCGGAATTCCGTCTCTTGCTGCAAGCAGGATGCAAAGGTGGGCTTTACTGTTGTCAGGACACACATACGACATCAAATATCGCAAATCAGACTTGCACGGCAACGCAGACGGTCTCTCGAGGCTGCCCTTGCCTGTTACTCCCCCAGAGCCTCGTCAGATAGACATCTTCTACTTTAGACAAGTGGAGGGAGCACCTGTCACTGCAGTTCAGGTGCGAAGGTACACCCGCAACGATCCAGTCCTGTCTGAGGTAATGGACAATGTCATTCGAGGGAGAGCTATAGGAGATTCACCTAGTTTGAAACCTTATGTTTCAAAAAGAAATGAGCTCTCCGTCCAGGCAGGTAGTCTTCTTTGGGGATGCCGTGTCATCATTTCGCCACCTCTGAGGGAACCTATACTGCAACAACTTCATACAGGCCACAGTGGGATGGTTCGGATGAAGGAAATGGCAAGAAGCTACTTCTGGTGGCCAGGTCTCGATGGAAATATTGAGGAGAAAGCCAAAACATGTTCCCCATGTCAAAGGGTCCGGAATGTTCCACAGCTGGCAACCCTACACCCCTGGGATTGGCCTGAAGAAGTGTGGCAGCGAGTACATGTGGACTTCGCCGGTCCTTTCGAAGAGAAGATGTTTATGGTGGTTGTGGACGCTCGTAGCAAGTGGCCGGAGGTCGCTGTGATGAGGTCTACCACGGCAGAGAAAACAATCGAGAAACTTGTTCAGCCATTATGGCTCACCAGAACAACTCGTAAGTGACAACGGTCCACAATCTGTATCACAGGAGTTTGCAACCTTCCTGCATGTGAATGGTATCCAACACATCAGGTCTGCGCCCTATCATCCCTCTGCTAATGGCCTGGCAGAAAGGTTTGTGCAAACTTTGAAGCACGCCTTGAAGGCATCGCAAGGTCAGGGCTCAATCCACCAACGTCTGAACAGCTTCCTGTTGTCCTACAGGAGCGAGCCGCACGCCACAACCAAAACTTCCCCCGCTTCGCTCATGATGAAGAGGCAGTTGCGGACAAGTTTTGACTTACTCAAACCTCCAAGGGCAGAGCAGGTTGTCCATCGTCAACAACAAGCTCAAGTTGAAAGGAGAGAGAAAAGAGCCAAGGAGAGACGTTTCATCCTGGAGAGCACGTCCTAGCTCGAAACTACAACACTGGACCGAAATGGGTTCCTGCTATGGTGATCGCGCAGACGGGCCCTGTGTCTTACACGGTTGAGATTGCTGAGGACATCGTCTGGAGAAGACACACAGATCAACTGTTGCTAGGAGCAGAGACAGCCACAGAGGCTCCAATGGCTGGTTGGCCTGAACTGTTTCCGGATGATACCACAAACCAGCATCCTTTGCCACAGTGCTCTTCTCCAACACAGGAAGTCAAAGAGACTGTTCCACCTGTGCAAACTCCTGACTTTCGACTGACACAGGCACCTTCTCTATCTAGGCCTGTGTCAATGCCTACTGCTGTGGAAGCCAGTGATGACCGCCGGTATCCTGTCAGAGAGAGGTGGCCTCCAAGACGCTTGGATCTGTAGGCTTAGTGACTTCCCCACAAGACAGGGGCAGAATTAACCCCAGGGTAAAGTTAGGGTTTGAGGCAGTCTACCTCTACCCTTGGTTAGTTGAGTGCATTGAAAGTAACTTACCTGTTGAGGAATAATGTGGACCTTTCATTTAAGAGGGGAGGAATATGTTATGTATTGTGTGTTCTCCTCCCACCTGCGGTGGCGCTGTCACAGCAGATAAATGGTTGGGGTTGTTCTCTTGGTTAAGTTTTAGTTCTCTTTGTTCGATACTCTCCAGAACCTTCTTTTTGAATAAAGCACTTCATGTTTGAATCTCTGAGTTCTGAGTTCTTATTGTGTCTAGGTAGAAAGGTACAGACACAACAATAACCTCATTATTTATCATTGGCATCCAAAAACTTCTAGTAGTTTCCTTCATTTTTGATGGTTAAGAGACTGACGATAGTAAACTGTCAAAACTGTTATCGAGTAAAACTGCAGATGAACAGTGGGAGATGTTCAACAAAGAATTTAGCTTAATACAGGACCAATATATACCCATAAGGGGAAAGATTTGTACTTACCAAATAAAACAACCATGGTTGACAAAAGAAGTGAGCGATAGCATAAAACTAAAGGAAAGAGCATATAAAAGTGCAACGAGTAGTGTAAATCCAGGGGATTGGGATCTATCAATGTCTCTTTGTAATTTTATGCTCCCTCTACACTATTTACTATGCCACCAATCTTTGTATCATCGGTAAACTTGGATATATGGCTTTCTATTGTGTTATCTACATCATTAATAAATATAGTGTTCATTTGCAGTTTTACTCGATAACAGTTTTGACAGTTTACTATGGTCAGTCTCTGGAGTGAGTAGTAGTAGTCCCACGATGATTCACAGGAGCGTTATCTCCTGGGTAAAGGGGCTCCCACACTGAATTGTATTCTCTGACAGCGTGTAGAACAGCAGGTGCAGCAAGCCATTAGGAAGGCAAATGGTATGCTGGACTTCATTACAAGAGGATTTGAGTACAGGAGTAAAGAAGTCTTACTCCAATTATATAGGGCCTTGGTGAGACCACACCTGGATTGCTGTGTACAATTTTGGTCTCCTTACCTAAGGAAGGATATACTTGCCATAGAGGGAGTGCAACAAAGGTTCACGAGATTGATTCCTAGGATGGCGGGACTGTCCTATGAGAAGAGATTGAGTAAACTAGGCCTGTATTCTCTTGAATTCAGAAGAATGAGAGGGAATCTCATTGAAGCATACAAAATTATTACAGGGCTTGATAGGGTGGATGCTGGAAGAATGTTTCCCTTGGCTGGGGAGTCTAGAACCAGGGGCCACAGCCTCAGGATAAAGGGTAGGCCATTCAGGACTGAGATGAGAAGAAATTTCTTCACACAGAGGGTGGTGAATCTTTGGAATTCTCTACCCCAGAGGGCTGTGGAGGCTCAGTCATTGGGTATATTCATAACAGAAGTCGATAGATTTCTGACTAGTAAGGACATCAAGGAATATGGCGATAAGGCCGGTGAATGGAGTTGAGGCAGAAGATCAGCCATGATCTCATTGAATGGCAGAGCAGGCTCAAAGGGCCGAATGGCCTACTCCTGCTCCTATTTCTTATGTTCTTAGCCGTTAAGTTAGCCTTACCAAAATCTAGAATCTTAATAACTGAGTGGGCAAAACTGTGGCAGATGGATTTCAACGCAGGTAATTGTGAGATCATCCATTTTGGACCAAAAGACATAGACCCGAGAATTAAGTAAACAGTGAAAAGCTAGGCACAGGGGAGGCCCAAAGAGATTTTGAGGTCCATGTACACAGATCACTAAAATGTAGCAGTCAGATGCAAAAAAAAATCAAAAAGGCTAATGGAATGTCAGTCTTTATAACTAGAGGGCTGGAATACAAGTTTTGCTACAGCTATACAAAGCCCTGGTTAGACCACATCTGGAATACTGTGTACCGTTCTGGGCACCACACCTTAGAAAGGATATATTGGCCTTGAAAGGAGCGCTGTGCAGATTCACCAGAATGCTACCTGGGCTCCAAGGGTTAGATTATGAGAAGAGATTACATAAACTAGGCTTGTATTCCCTGGACTGCAGAAGGTTAAGGAGTGATTCGATTGAGATTTTTAGGATTTTGAAAGAAATTGATAGGGTAGAGAGATACTTTTTCAGTTGGTGGGGAAGGCTAGGACAAGTGGACATAACCTTAAAATCAGAGCCAGGCCATTCAGGAGACAAGTTAGGAAATACCTCTTCACGCAAAGGGTGGTAAAAGTGTGGAACTCTCTCCCACAAAAAGCAGTAGATGTTAGCTCAATTAATAATTTTAAATCTGAGATTGATAGATTTTTTGCTAGACAAGGATGTAAAATGATATGGAGCCAAGGCAGGTGGATGGAGTTAAGATACAGATCAGCCATGATCTCAGTGAATGGCGGAACAGGCTCGAGGGGCTGAGTGACCTGCTCCTGTTCTTATGTTCCTATGAGTATGAGGATCTTGGAGATATCAAATAGGGGATGTCAGACAATGGCGCTAGTTGGAGATTCAGCATGCATGTGTAAAAGATCTAAGCAGTGTGAAGGGCATAAAGAAGCTCTTGGCAATATGGAAGAGCTGGAGAGAACCCCAGAAACACCTGGCAAGATGGGGATCTAAGGAATATGAAGCGCACAGGATTATCTGGATGCTAATGGTAGACGTTGAATGCGTAGAGTTTAGGGACAATCTTGGAGCTGCCAAGAAAAATATTATAATGAGCACCTATTAGTGTCAACTATTCTTGTTAATGTGTTATGTAAGTCATAACGAATAATTTTTAAAAAACAAGTTGATTGACAACTAATATAGAATTTCAACCAGAATATATATTTCACAGTCAATGTTTAATGAAAATTTAAAGATTATGAGCAGGAATTTTCTGAGACATGGCATCATCAGCAGGGTGGCTTATGGGAAAATAATGGGTACACGGCCCGTGATTTTATATCCAATGACATTAAAGGAAGGCAATGCAGGCGCCATTTTCTGACAAGCTGCCCCACTGGGTGCAATTCCCCTGCTGGGGCCGTGGAGCTTCAAACAATTCTTCCCTTTATATCCTTCCATCACTGCATGTAAGCACACGGAGCAGCGAATTCTGGGACCTCAGAATGTAACTCATCTGCGGATTGTTTGTTACTTTGTAACACATCGTGCTCGTCAGAACCAGAACTGTCAGAAACAGTAACTGACCCAGCATGGGAAAACAGCCACAGCTTTGTTCACGCTGCTGCTGTGTCAGAGAATTCTGTAGGGAGTCAAAGCATCACTACCATGGAAAAGGAGTTTCCAAATTCCTGTCCCTGAGTTGACAATGTGAGAATTCATTATTGTTCTCAAGATTAAAGTTAAGCAGGGGTCACAGACTCGTGACAAAACAGGAGTAGATTATATTAGGTTCCCAACAATAAGGTACTGTACTCCTGTGCACAACTTGTTACAATTTTTCATTAATGGTTTATGCAATGCTACAGTGTAGAAGTGGTAATTATTAAGTGATAATTAATTATAATTATCCCTTTTGTCAGACTAAGGTGTAATTTAAAATTTTCAAATATTAGATTTGCTAACTATAGGAGTTTCATTTATTTAGTTCATGGATTTACATTAAAATTCCTTTCTGCAGTTTTAGCAGTTACAAAAAAATTAAATTATAATTAAAAAGTAGTGACTAAAATTCCTATTTCTTAAAAAAAAGGGAAAATACCTGTTTTTAAAAAAAATTAACCACTAACGAAATTTGCAGTTGTATGTATAATAGCTTCAAAAATATATGTATATAAATGTACTCCTATTTGTATAATGGCCCTGAATTTGCAGTCAGCAGCAAAGCGAAGACGTTCGCTGCCGGCCCTGAAGTCTGCTTCGCACAAGGATCTCGTAATCCCGGTGTCGAGAACTTCAGGTTTTCCAACCTTGAATTCAATTCAACGGAACTTAATGGGAACCCCCTTGTTTGAACTGCTGTGACGTCAACAATTTGCCGAAGCAGACAATCAAAAGGCAGAATTCCCACAGGCAGCGAGCAAGGAAGTGAGTTAGCCATTAAATTTCTAACTGTTTTAAATAGTTAGAGAGAGCAAAAGAAAGATTGGGGAAAAGATTGAGGTTCTCACATGGGGAAAAGGCAAATCTAAAATAAAGAGGCACAAACTTAAAAAAATATTTTTTTAATTTCAAAACTTACTTCAAAATTTTATTTTTTATTAAAATGGACAAATTTCACACTGCACAAAATTAAAATTAGTGTTACAGGCCCATAACCTTTGTTTAGCAGTCAATACGCTGTTAAAATCCCAGTTACACATAATCCCTTTTGGTCTAACTTTTAGTGGAGAATTTAACAGTGCACTTACTGCGGAAGAGCCGAAGTTTTCATCAGTTTCAATGATTTACGAGATTTCACTGATTGCAAATTTCGGAGCTGTCATTGACATGCTCCAAATCATGAAGTTGTGGTCAGTTTCAAAGGCGGTATAACGGCTTACTCTGACAGTTTGCCATCATGCCGACCGCAAATTCAGGGCCAATAGCTTCATAGAGTGTGACTGTGCATTATGTAGAAAAAGAAATGCAGCAATGCACAATTTTGTGAAATATGTGATTTCTGACAATATGGGGGCACCTTCACTGCCTGGCCAGTAATCTCGTGCAACAGATCATCCACCCATTATAGAACCCACTTAATTTTCATCAATGGGAAATCAGGCAGGTTGTACAACAGGTGAGTGAGTCTATTGCTTCTGCCAGATTACCACCCAGGGGTGAGATTAAATGACACTTGTGGGCCGGAATCTTCCCAGCCCTGCGAGTGCTGGCTTGGAGGTGGGTCTGCTGTCAAAATGGCCCTGATTGATAGCAGGGCGGAAATCCGCTCTGAACCCGCCTCTGTGTAAGTTTCTCAACTGTCGGGTCCACCTGTGTATCGCAGACCCGACACCAAGCAGCGGGCCAGTTATTTAAGGTACTTAACAGGCAGTTTAAAGCTATTTAAGAGGATTAAAAGCAGGCACTTACAATTTTACCAACTTTTTGATGAGTTTGCCGTCCCTCAGGGAACATGTCAGGTAAGTGGAGTCAGGTTCTCAATGACTCTCCTTTACTTTCAATAGGTGAAAGCTGCAAAAGTGGTATAAAAGCTACCATTTTACAGCTGTTCCCTTTCCAATGTCAGAAGCTGTAGCCTTTGGTGTTAGGAAGAGTCTTTTCAGCCTCATAGACTTTGAAATTGTTTGCAGTGAACTCTATATTCACTGTAACCTTTTTTGAAGAAAATTTCTGACCGGTGACAGATTGCTTCTGTCAACTCAACTGGATCTGGCATATCAACAATGAAAATGGGCACGATTCATGCTCTCTCATCTTGGTCATCCAAGTCTGATGAGGAACAGCCGCAGGAGCAGCAGAACCACCACACCAGCAGCAACAACAACAAACCGCCAACCTTCTCCTCAACCACCTCATGCTGCACAGGGCGGAGGGCATCAGCACACGGATGCACCGCATCGGAGGCATTAGCCCCAGCACAGGGTCTATAGGCAGAGGATGAGCTACCTAAACATGATGGAGCAGCAGTGCTGACGGAGACCCAGGCTATCGCGCCAGGTGGCCACCGACCTTTGCACATTGCTGGAGGAAGACCTGCAGCCCAGAGAAAGGAGTGAACAGACTGTGAAGGAATAAGCCATATAACCTATTTAGAAAAATACACTACCATATGAAAGAATTCTGGCCTTATTAAAACATGACAAACTGAGTTTGGAAATTTAGAAACCTAATGATGAAATAGCTATGAAAGAATTCTGGCTATTGAGATAAGACAGTTGTTGACCCTGAATAAATAACCTTATTGAAACAGAAGGTGCATGGCTCTGACTAGCTGACCTTTTGGGAACAAAGCAATGGTTCACCCTGGATAAGGTGTTTTAATTTAAACTTCGTAAAGAAGACACATAAGATAAGGGACATCTGCCCTCATAAAGATGACATAAATTAAGGAACACCTGTCTTTCACACCGTTCTATACAGTGACCCTAGAACACCTGGAGATGAGACAAGATTCTACCTGATGTAGCAGTAAGAATTGCAGAGGTCGGCAGAAAGATGAATAGGGATAATTAACTTGCATCAGCAGAAAACCTTAAAGGAAATACCACTGGAAAAGGGTATAAATATTGAACTCTCAAATGGGATATCAGACTCGTTTTAATCGGGCAAAGCAATTCTCAGCTTCCGAGGCGGCTCTGTAGTCTCCAACTCTTTGTACCTCGGGAATCAAAGGTATTTGATATTGATGGATATCCTGTATAAGAAACATTTAAGAATTGTAATACTGTAGCGAAGTTAAGATTTAAAAGTAAGATTCTCTGTTAAAAAGATAGTATTTTTTCTCTTTCTAGAACTGTTAATGTTGCGATTGACTGATTCACCAACTGTAAATTGCATGTCGGTTCTTTAATTAATCTCTATATATTTTTAGAATTGTCTCACATAAGTCTTCTGTATCAAAAACTCGCGAACTCAATCTCTGTACAATCTTTGATGGGGAGTTACATTTCTGGGGGAGTTTTCTGGACCCTCGTAATATCTGGGATGTTACAGTCTAGCTAAACTTATTAAAAGCGCTATCTGGAGGATGGTAACATTCGTGGGTTGATCCTTTCCTTTAGGGAGAGGTAGCCCGGACCTTTAGATCCAATTAAGCATCTTTAGGATTCGGCTACCTCAAAACCTTAGTTGAAAGTGAACGTCTGAGCAATACACCTGATCCGGGGAAGCCCTAGGACTAGTAAATACCCCTTCAGTTGGCGCCCAACACGTGTGTTAACACGTTGATACAGAACCCTATACTTATATTTATATCTATATCCATCTCATAGATTGTTAAGTATAGAAGGAATGTTTTGCTGACATTGGTACTAGGACCCAGATTTAAGTCTCTAGAGACAACAAGTCTCTGATCAGGCCTTGTAGAACTTAAATCAGAACTCCCTCAATATACCATTGAGGTCTAGAAATTTCTTATAAAGTTCATATTAAATCCTGAGCTGAGTAACTTTGTGCAGGAGTATGGTTGGCAATGCACAGTGGTGGGGGTGTGATGACGGGCACAGTATCATCAAGGTAAGTGTAGGTTTATACTTACTTTTCCTGATCTTAGAAGATCATTAAACATTTTCCTGCACTGTACCCAGGTGCAACGCACTACTGAATTCGCCGTTATCTCTATGGCTATATTAAGCCACGTTGATTTAGTCTGTTGGGGAGGCCTCTTCCTACCATCCGCAAGGTAAAGAACCTCCCTACATGCCCTAACTCCCTCAATAAGATGCTGGAGGGACTCATTGAAATGAGGTGCAGATCTCTGCCTTTCAGACGTCATGGTACAGAAAATCCAACTGTCAGCAAACGGGGCCATGGCCCCTTTAAATATACCAGCAAGAAGCACGTCACCCGGTGATGTCACCGGATCCGCTCCCATTAATTGGAACGGGAAACGCATAGGGTGGGCCTAACAAGCCTTAATGGTAAGATCATACTTTTGGCCGGGATCGCTGCAGGAGCAGGTTCGTCACCCGCCGACGATATCTCCCGCCTTCACCCTGTCCAGGTAGGGGAAATCGCGGCCGTGGTGTCTACAACTAAGAGGACTGGAAGGAGGTGAGAAATAAATGACACAACTTGAAGAAAGGCACAAAGATAAGATTTGAATTTTACAGTAAAATAGCAAACATAAGCTGTACCGACAGAGAAATGAGGACAAGAATGTTGCAAGTAAGTTATTAGCAGTGATAATATGGAGAGCACATCAGAGTGATCTGGTAATGGAGTGAGCTTGGAACAGAGTGAGAGTAAGGAGTTCTAAAATGGGAATTTGGCGAGAATGAGAGTAACGCTTTCTGGTGTCGAATGGTGGTGGTCATGGTGATTGGCCAGGAGTCCATCCCTTCTAGTCTGCACTTTAGTGAGTAGAAACTCCATGAATACATTTGTAAACATGGGGACCTTCCTAATTAACTGAATTAATAATTTGTTTTATTGTTTTTCTCCTTTTCCCAAGAGTATCCACCATGCCCCATTTCTGAATTGATGAACAGCACCGAGGCATCCACCTATGACTGTCGATCCTTCAAAATTTTCCTGCTCATTAAGTTATTTCCAGTTCACCTGGAGTAAAATAGTCTTTTTGGGGAGGGTTTCCTCTATGCAGTATTCATTAATAAATACTGTTATTAGATATCCTGGCCCTGTAAATCTATAGCCCTTATTGCATATTCCTGCAATAACCTTGGTGGGAATCCAACAGATGGGCTGGAAATTGGACCCAGATAGGCCATATTCCAAATTTATGTTAGCATTCCCATTTGGCTTGCTGGAAATAAAGCCTCAGTCTACCTCCAATTTGGAGATCGGTTTAAGATGGACAAGGTAGTCAGGAGTTTTCGCTTTCCTGGCCCTCAGTGGGAGATGGAGTTGGATTGGTCATGATATGCCTGGTCACACCAGGGGCACCATGCCACAAAAGGCTGAATATAGGACCGCCTGAAGCTCCAGGATGAGACTGTGGCGTGGACCTGCAAATAAAAAAATGTTTTGGCCCCTTTACAAAAAAGGCCCCCTTACAAAGCAATTGGCCAACAGTGACAAACAGGCTGTACGAGCTTTGAAGCACAAGTACTTTTGATTTTTGACACATTAGGCTGGATTGTTCTTATTTCTGTCAAGATTCCCAGCCTTTCCATCATGATGGATGGTCTGGAAGTGCACCTCATGGCATGGATAATGAATGAGCCTCCTCATGACTGCAGAAAATCTACCAGGGCCAACAGCAGAGATTCCCAATGGCTACAGTCATGGGATGTTAAACTGAGGACATGTATGGCTGTTTATTCGGTATAAAAGATCCCATGCCATTATTTGAAGAAGAACAGGAAGTTGCGTTGGCTAACATTTATTCAAATATTGGGTATTCATCAAATTTGCTTGATTTTGTTGTGTGCAAATTGGCTGCTGTGTACTACACTTCAAAAGGTAATCCATTGGATCTGACAGCTTTGAGACATTCCAAGGGCATGATAAGATGCTGTATAAATGCAAGTTCTTTGGGGGCGAAATTCATTATCGCCCAGGAATGGGCGTTAACTTTGGAAAAGTTTGAGATTTAGCGCCAGGCACTAATGAATCTCGCTGCTCGCAAAATTCAGTGTCATCGCTCAAAGAAAGGATGGGAGCACTAAATCAAATGCTAATGGCCTAGCTCAGTGGTGTTAGACACAAAGCACTAAGCAATTTCAGGTGCAGTATAATCACAAGTCATCATTGACACAGGTGTTATGTTCATAAATAAATAGACGTTTTCATTATGAACAGCTAGCTTGAGCTAGTCATTTATTCAGCCATGTTGACTAGTGTACAGGCATCCATCTTGACTACTGCCTTGTGGGTAGCCCACTACTAAACATACAGTTCCACCTAGTGTACCATTCTAGAATGACATGTTACTGATCATTACATCCCCCTTCCTTAGAGGTTAAACAAAATCAATATCAATCAATGTCAATCAATCATAACGACATAAACATCTTCACAACAGTCAACACATTTTCAAAGCTTTACTTTATGAACTCTAAGCTTTTCATTCTTTTATTATACTTTTTTTGTACTCAAAGATTAAGTCTATCAGGCTTTTTTACTTCACGTGTGGATCTTCTCAGCACAGGTAAGTCTGATGTGTTTTCATGAGAGCCTGTATGTGTGTTTGTGTTAGATTGTTCTGGTGGTGAGTGACAAGATTCAGTTGCGGCATTGTCATCGATTTGCTCTTGGATAGTTTCTTGTGTTTTCAGGAGGGAATGGCGGTTCCTCCTGAGAATCTGTCCTTCCTCAGTTCTAACAGTGTATGACCTTGGTCCTACTTCCTCAAGAACTGCAGCTTTCCTGTTCCATGCATCTGGATCCTCAATCCTGACAACATCATCCCTTGTCAATGGTTTCAGAGTTTTGGATGACTTGTCATAGTGTGATTTCTGTTTCAGCTTTAACAGTTGAAGTCTCTGTCTCAGTTCCTTACTCTGCTTTTCTTTTGCACAGCAGGGTAGCATGGTGCGCAACTTGTGACCCATTAGGAGTTCAGCAGGTGAAGAACCACAGTCTAAAGGGGAGGCTTGGTAGCTCAGCAGGGCGAGACAAGGATCAGACTTGCTTTCTGTTGCTTTCTTCAGTAGCTGTTTGAGAACTTGAACACCTTTCTCTGCCTTACCATTCGACGGAGCATACAGAGGACTGGATGTGATGTGTTGAAAGTCATAATGTGCTGCAAACTGTTGCCAGTCCTTACAGTTGAAACACGGACCATTGTCGCTAATGGCAATCCTGGGAATTCCATGTCTGACGAAGATGGATTTAACATGCATTATGACACTGCTTGCTGATGTGCTTGAGATCAGCGCCATCTCAGGATAGTTAGAAGAGTAGTCAATCACTGTTAGATAGTCTTTACCATGGTGCTGTTGGTGAGTCAGCTACTATCATTGGTTCCTTTGCTTGTTTGTTTTGGTGTTTCTGACATGTCTCACATATGCCTATCATGTTCTCAATGTCCTTATTTATGCCAGGCCAATAAACAGTGTCTCTTGCTCTCCTTTTGCATTTTTCAATTCCGAGGTGTCCCTCATGAATCCTTTTGAGCATGTCTTGACGTAAAGCATGTGGAATGACTATTCTGTTCTGTTTTAGTAATAGTCCACTTGCGACACTTAACTCTGACCTGATGTGATAGTACTTTGGACAGGAACCTTTTGGCCAACCATGATGAATGTTCTCTATTACTGTTTGTAACACTGTGGCCTAGAAATTCAGTTGCGTGCGCCAGCCGTTAGCGCCTTAGGAGGAGTAGATCTCGAGCGCTAGGCACTTAGCGGCCGGGCGCAGCGCGATCTGCGCCTACGCCCAACTTCAGTAGACATTTAGCGCCGGCACAAAGTGTTTGCGCGCGCGCAGATTATGACGTCAATTCCTCGTGCAACGCCCTTTGTGCGCCCCAATCCGGAACTTCAGTCGCGCCCGCCCAATGTGGGCGTGGCAGTCCTAAGAACTGTGAACTGGAACGCAGCAGAGGCCATGCCGGCCACGGGGAGCGCAAATTAAAGGGCACTTACCCTGAACTATAAAGGCCAGCCATTTTGCAGCAATCACTCTTGTGCAACGGATTAATGGACAGAGTCCAAGGAAGAGAGCTTACTGCTTTGGCCCAGTATAGGAGAGGTATTTTTGGCTTCAGGCCAGAGCTTGGCAATTCGCCTTCATTGTGAGGTCATTGTTTGCCAGTATATTATGGGGGCTGCATGGGGTGCCAACCCTCAGTTTCAGCATTATGTGCGAAGGGCTCGCAGACGCTGTGTGAGAGGGGCAGCCCTGGCTAGACGCAGAGGGGGCAACAGGCGTCGGCAACGTAGGCCTTACCCACTCAGGAAATACCGCCAGCAGGTGTCCTATCTCACCATGCCTGCTGCGCAGTGTGTTAGGAGGCTGCGCTTCAGAAGGGAGGTGGTTGCAGAGATCTGCCAGCTGCTTCACAGAGATCTGCGTCCACAGCTGAGGTGCAGGACGTCTCTGTCGGTGGAAGTGAAGGTCACGGTGGCTCTGAACTTCTATGCAAGCGGCTCCTTCCAAGCCGCTGCTGGGGACATTGCTAACATATCCCAGTTCGCCGTGCATTGCTGCATCCGCCAGGTGACCAATGCTCTTTTCAGAAGGAGACACCAATTCATCGCCTTCCCCATGACCCTGGAGAAGCAGCAGCAGCGTGCAATGGGATTTGCAAGAATAGCGGGCTTCCCCATGGTGCAGGGCGCCATTGACTGCACGCATGTGGCTTTGCGGGCACCTATCGACAATGCCGAGGATTACCGCAACCGGAAGGGCTACCATTCCCTCAATGTACAGCTGGTGTGTGACCACAGGCAGCGCATCCTAGCTGTCAATGCCTGCTTTCCAGGCAGCAGCCACGATGCATTTATCCTGCGACAGACTACTGTGGCTGACATGTTCCAGGTACAGCCTCCCCCAAGAGGATGGCTTATCGGGGACAAAGGCTATCCTTTGTGTACCTGGCTCATGACCCCGCTCCACGCGCCCAGGACCCCTGCTGAGGAGGCATACAATGAAAGCCATCAAGACACTAGGAACATCATAGAACAAACGATTGGCGTCCTCAAGCAACGGCTCCGCTGCCTGGATCGTTCCGGCGGATCTCTGCAGCATTTGCCGGAGAGAGTCTCCCAGGTCGTGGTCATTTGCTGCACGCTGCACAACCTGGCTATCCACAGGACTCAGGCACTGCCACCTCACGCTGGAGCACCACCTCAGGAGGAGGAGCAGGAGGAGCATGAGGAGGAGGAGGAGGAGGAGTACCAGCCCAGGAGGGAGGCACAAGGTCCAAGGGCCACCCGTCGGCGGCTTATTGAACGTCACTTCTAGGCCCCCTGTCAGGGAATGGCTTGTGACAATGAAGGGACCTGAATGCAGCCGCTCCGCAAGCCCTCAGCCGGTTAAGGCAACAACCACTTCAAACATCAAACATGGACAAGCTGAATAAATAAAATGCTTTATTGAACAAACTCAGGGCCCTTCACACATGAAACCCAAAAACAGACAACACCCCCAAAAAACAGTCACACACATGACTCACTCCCACAACCTGGGGAGGAATAACAAAACATTTCCACAAAAATGGCCTTCATCCTCGGCCTTACAAAAACAACCATCCCCATAAACAAAACAACCATCCCCATATAAAAACAACCATCCCCATATAAAAACACATTTGCCCACACCCTCTACTTTGTGGCCCGCGAGGGCGATTCCTTGTCCAGCCTTTTAAGGCCCCTGGCTGCCCTGCTGCTCCTCCTCAAAGTGTGCCCAGTGGCTGCTGCAAGGCTGGGGGAAGGCTCCTGAGGGGCACATGGCGTGACAGCAGATGCCCTTGGGGGTTGGCCTAGATAAGCTCTGGCCCTCGAGGGGCCGGCTGGTGACTGCTGCAGCTGTGGCTGGGCAGCAGCAGTCTCTCCAGCAGCTCATCGCAGCTCCACTGGGGGAGTGGCAGTGGCAGCTGCAGGAATGGGGGCAAGCTGGCTGATGGCAGGCGCGCGCTGCTCGCCTGAGACACTGGCACTCGCCTGGGCCAGCACTGCAGCATGCGCAGCAATCTGCTGAAGGACAGACCGCTGTGCTGCTGCAGCGCGGCGGGTGCCCTGGCGATGCCTGGCTGACACAGCGAGTGTGGCAGCAGTGAGTGCCCATACTGCCCTGGTCTGTGCCCGCATCAGACCAGCCAGTGACTGCACGGCACCACTGATCACCTGGCCACTCACTGCGTGTGCTGCCCCGAATTCCGCCCAACTCGCTGCCTGTGCTGCCCCGAATTCGGCCCAACTCGCTGCCTCTGCTGCCCCGAATTCGGCCCGACTCGCGGCCTGTGCTGCCCCGAATTCGGCCCGACTCGCGGCCTGTGCTGCCCCGAATTCGGACCGACTCACGGCGTGTGCTGCTTCGAATTGCTCGAAACTCCTGGCCTGTGAGGCGCCGAAATCAGCCACACTATGAGCCAGGGACTCGATGGCCTCAGGCAACCGTGCCACAACCCCCATGAACTCGGTGTGCCGGCGATCCGAGTCCACGGACATTTGATCGAGGAGGCGCACCTCCTTGGCGAGGACCGTCTCCGGACTGGAGGCCGGACTCTCCCTCTGGGGAGAAGGCCGCCGAGCTGCCCGACCCTTCCCGCGTTGCTGGATGCCACTGGGCCCAGCAACTACACTCCCCTGCGGCCCTTCCCCCCTCTGGGAAGAAGGCCGCCGAGCTGCCCGACCCTTCCCACGTTGCTGCACGCCACTGGGCACAGGAGCTACACTCCCCTCCGATACTTCCCCCTGGCTCTCCTCCAGGGAAGACGTGTCCCCTCCATTGGCATCACCTGGCGCGGCTGAGGGTTCCCCTGATGGGCCGCCTTCCTCTTCCTCTTTCTCCTCCTCCTCCTCCTCTTCCGAGGGGCTGTCACTGGCAGCTTCAGGGACCTCCTCCTCACCATCTGAAAGCAGGAAGGCACAAGAGTAGCTTTAGAGTGAGGAGAGGGCGTCAGCGAGGGAGGCATGAGTGGTGGCATTCAGCGCATTGGTCGGACAGTGGCAAAGGATGTAGATCTGAAGCGCAAGTGGGACGAGAGAGGTCCAAAAGGTGATGTCCTTACCATTGGTGCCCAGAACAGGGTCGGCATCTCCAGATGCAACGGGGCCAATCACCCGGGCACCCATGAGGCTACCCACGCGCTCTTCAAGGTCACTGAGCTGCTGGATCTGGGGACGGCCTCCCCCGGTCACAGTCCGGCTCTTCTGATTGTGTGCCAGCTTGGCCTGCAAGAGAAAGGACAGCCTCTAAGTGCAGTGTGGTGCCCTGATCTTGTGTGCACTGCCTCCCATGTTCGAATAGCTTGGCCAGTGTGGTGCCCTGATCTTGTGTGCACTGCCTCCCATGGTCGAATAGCTTGGCCAGTGTGTAAAGTGCAGAAGGTGCAATTGATGTTCATGCCAGTCCCAGAGCTGCTGGATGAGGGCTGGCCATTAGGGCTTTTAGGTCCCTTTGCCCATAATGTGAGGTGCACATGCAAGGATGAGGAGGACACTGGAAAGGGGACTCACCCTGACAATCCTTGTGAGGTCGTTGAACTTTTTCCGGCATTGGACAGCGGTCCTGGGGACCTCGCTGTTGGATGTGACCCTGTGGGCGACCTCCCTCCAGGCTTTCCTGTAGACGCTGGTGGTAGGCTTCTTGCCACTGTCCGGGAACAAGAGTTTGCGTCTCCTCTCCAAAGCCCTAACCAGCACCCTCAAATCATGGCCAGTGAAGCGCTGCGCTCGTTCACGGGCCTTCTGCATCTTTCCCGGCGCTATTTCTGTTCAGCAGCAGTGTTTAGGCCTAGCTGGAGGGCTGCAGTGTCCAGGGCGTGGCAGCAGACGAATTCGACCCTTCCCCCTTTAAGAGCTGGCCGGCGCCAGGGTGTCTGCTGTCAATCAAGAAATGACCGCACCTGCGCTGCGCCTGGCCTCGGCGGTTTAGCTCAGCACCACCGGCTTTGCGCCTAAAGATAGTTGTGTAACACCAGTTTTAGCGCTCGAGCAAACTCTTAGGGCGAAGCTACTGAATATCGGCGAAGTGGCCTCGACTTTGCGCCGGGCGCAAACTTTAGCGGCCGCCCGACTTTTCCGCCCCAAAAGTGGCTATACTGAATTTCTAGGCCTGTATCTTTTACTGTTTCTTCTGCTATTTGCTTTGATTTTGTGTCTGACACGGGCAGCGCAGCAGTGACCATACTCACATGAACATCCACGTCTTCCTCAGCAGAGCTCACATGACTCATTGTGGGTGCTCGGGATAGTGCATCTGCTAACATTATGTATTTGCCTGGTGTGTAGATCAGTTCAAAGTCATATCTTTGCAGCTTCATCATGAGTCGTTGAATCCTTGGAGACATCTTATTCAGATATTTTTTTATGATGGCAACCAGTGGGCAGTGGTCTGTCTCAACTGTGAAGGCGGGAAGTCCATATATGTAGCCATGGAACTTTTCTAGTCCAACTACCAAGCCTAGACATTCCTTTTCAATCTGGGCGTATCGACACTCAGAATCAGTCATAGACCTGGAGGCATAGGCAACAGGCTTCCAATCTTCACCCTCTGCTTGTAGCAAGACCGTGCCTAGGCCATCGTTTGATGCATCCGTTGACACTTTGATTCTCTTTGTAGGGTCAAAGAAGGTGAGTACAGGTGTGGTTGTCAGCACTGCTTTGAGGTTCATCCACTCTTGTTCATGTCTTTCTGTCCATGCGAACTCATTTGTTTTATGTAGCAGGTCTCGCAGACAGGCTGTCTTGGCTGACAAGTTAGGAATGAACTTTCCAATGAAGTTTGTCATCCCCATGATGCGTAGCACTCCTTTTTTATCAGTGGGTCGGGGCATGTTGAGTATGGCGCTTACTTTTTCCATATCTGGCTCTATTCCTGATATACCTATCAATTCATCCAATGAAAAGCGACGAGTTAGGAAAGTAACTATAGGTTTTTATTGGCTAAATAACAGAGCCCACCCTCGTGGGTGATCGGATACAACAAGGAGGAATGCCAGCCAGTCGACTACCTTTATACCTGGGCAGGTAGGTGGAGTCATGGGCGGAGTCAGCAGTGGTCAGCCCAGGTATAGCAGCGTGACAAGAGGCGACCTCGCATAGTGATACAACAGTGTGAACAGTGATAACCATAGAGTAATGATATAACAGTGATAACTATAGTGTAACGATAGTGAACGATAAAAGTGGTTTACCACATTCACCCCTTGTTTAGATTTGAGTCCGGCGGGGTGAAGTGTACTACCAGTTCTGGTATGTCAGTCTGCCCGGAGGCCTCGTAAGCCTTTCTGATCGTCGCAGCGGCGGTGTTGCATTATCCGGTGTTAATGCTGGTGTCTGCGTGGTCGGCGAAGGCTCGTGGGGTTCCGGCATGCCGTCTACCTGGGCTGGAATTGGGGGGGTGGTGGGGGGGGGTGAAGGTGGTGTCTCCGGAGTGCCCGAGGGTGCGAGGTCTCGTAAGGAGACTGTGTCCTCCCGCCCGTCTGGGTATGCCACATAGGCGTACTGGGGGTTGGCGTGCAGGAGGTCCACCCTCTCGACCAGGGGGTCCATTTTATGGGCCCTCACGTGCTTTCGCAGCAAGACGGGCCCCGGAGAGGTCAGCCAGGTTGGTAGCGTGGTTCCCGTAGTCGACTTCCTGGGGAAAGCAAACATTCGTTCATGGGGGGTGGCATTGATGGCAGTGCAAAGTAGTGACCGGGTGGAATGCAGCGCTGCCGGGAGGACTTCCTGCCAGCGGGAGGTTGGGAGGCCCTTAGACTTTAAGGCTAAGAGGACGGCCTTCCATACCGTCGCGTTCTCTCTTTCCACCTGGCCGTTCCCTCGGGGGTTGTAGCTGGTGGTCCTGCTTGCAGCAATAACTCTCGCTAGTAGGAACTGACGGAGTTCCTCGCTCATGAAGGAGGAGCCCCGGTCACCATGTATATAGTTTGGGAACCCGAACAAGGCGAAGAGGTCATTCAGGCATTTAATGACCGTGGTACTGGTCATGTCTGGGCAGGGGAAGGCAAAGGGGAAACGGGAGTACTCATCAACAATGTTGAGGAAGTACACATTACGGTCAGAGGATGGGAGGGGCCGCTTAAAGTCGATGCTCAGGCGCTCGAAGGGGCGGGTGGCCTTGATCAGGCTTGCTCTGTCCGGCCGAAAGAAGTGCAGTTTGCACTCGGCACAGGTCTGGCAGTTCCTGGTCATGGTCCTGACCTCCTCGATGGAGTAGGGCAGGTTGCGGGCCTTAATGAAGTGGTAAAGTCTGGTGACCCCGGGGTGGCAGAGGTCGTTGTGGAGGGTCTGAAGTCTATCACTTTGCGCGCTGGCGCATGTAATTCGTGACAGAGCATCGGGGGGTTCGTTCAGCTTACCTGGCCGGTACAAGATATCATAATCATAGGTGGAGAGCTCGATTCTCCACCTCAAGATCTTGTCATTCTTGATTTTGCCCCTCAGCTTGTTATTAAACATAAAAGCGACCGAACGTTGGTCGGTGAGGAGGGTAAATCGTTTGCCTGCCAGGTAGTGCCTCCAGCGTCGTACCGCCTCCACAATCGCCTGGGCCTCCTTCTCGACCGACGAGTGTCGGATCTCAGGGCCCTGTAGGGTCCTTGAGAAGAAGGCCACCGGTCTCCCCTCCTGGTTAAGGGTGGCGGCTAGGGCGAAGTCGGATGCATCGCTCTCGACTTGGAAGGGGATGGACTCATCCACTGCGTGCATTGTGGCCTTGGCAATGTCTCCCTTAATGAGGGAGAAGGCTGCGCACGCTTCCTCCGTAAGGGGGAAGGATGTGGACTTCATGAGGGGTCTGGCTTTGTCCGCATAATTGGGCACCCATTGGGCATAGTAGGCGAAGAGCCCCAGGGTTCTCTTCAGTGCCTTTGGACAGTGGGGGAGGGGTAGCTCCATGAGGGGGCGCATTCTTTCGGGGTCGGGGCCGATGACTCCGTTCTCTACTACACAGCCGAGGATGGCAAGGCGCGAGGTGTTAAACACACATTTATCCTTATTGTAGGTGAGGTTCAGCCGTTGGGCCGTACGGAGGAATCTCTCCAGATTAACATCGTGGTCCTGCCGGTCGCGGCCGCAGATGGTGACGTTATCTAGATAGGGGAACGTGGCGTGCAGCCCGTTCTGGTCAACCATCCGGTCCATCTCCCTTTGGAAGACCGAAACCCCGTTGGTGACGCCGAAGGGAACCCTAAGGAAGTGGTAGAGGCGGCCGTTCGCCTCGAAGGCTGTATACTGGCGGTCCTCAGGGCGGATAGGGAGTTGGTGATAGGCCGACTTAAGGTCGATGGTGGAGAATACCCGGTACTGCGCAATCTGATTGACCATATCAGATATGCGGGGAAGGGGGTATGCGTCCAGCTGGGTGTACCTGTTTATGGTCTGGCTGTAGTCGATGACCAGGCGGTTTTTATTGCCGGTCTTAACGACCACGACCTGGGCACGCCAGGGGCTGGTGCTCCCCTCGATGATGCCCTCCTTCAGGAGACGCTGCACCTCAGAGCTAATGAAAGCTCTGTCCCCGGCGCTGTACCGCCTGCTCTTGGTAGCGACGGGTTTGCAGTCGGGGGTGAGGTTAGCGAACAGGGAAGGTGGCGGGACCTTGAGGGTGGATAGGCCGCAGGTGTTACGCGGTGGGCGGTTTAAAATCTGCTGGTTGTCGACTGTGAGTGGGGGGAGGGGTCCACCGTATGCTAGCGTGACGCTTTGGAGGTGGGATTGGAAGTCTAGGCCTAGTAGGACGGCAGCGCATAGCTGGGGCAGGACGAGGAGTTTAAAATTTTTATACTCCGTACCCTTAACCGACAGGGTCACAACACAGTAGCCGCTGATGTCTGTGGCGTGTGACCTCGATGCCATCGAGATCCGGTTGCGCGTTGGCAGGACAGGGAGGGAGTAGTGGCTCACCGTGTCTGGGTGGATGAAACTCTCCGTGTTTCTGCTGTCGAACAGGCAGGTCGTGGCGTGGCCGTTTACTTTGATGTCCATCATCGACTTGGACAGGTGATGCAGGCGGGCCTGGTCCAGTGTGACGGAGGCTAGTGTATAGCTGAGCGAGTTGTTGTAGTCTGCGGTTGAGGCGGTAGTCGGGTCTAGAGGCACGGTGGCGGTCGGGCGTGGTGGGTAAAATGGCGTCTCCCACGAGGTTGGACAAAATGGCGGAGAAGATGGCTGCCCCCATAACTCACATGAGGCACTGCTGGTGTCGGTTGCCTGTATCAAAGATGACCACCCCCATGACTCACATGTGGGGATGCTGGCCTCTGTTGCCTTGAAGGAAGATGGCCGCCCCCACAGCTCGCATGAGGCACTGCTGGCCTCTGATGATCCACCTCTGCAGGCCTTAGCGAAGTGGCCTTTCTTCATGCAGTTTGAGCAGGTAGAGTTCCTGGCTGGGCAGCGCGACCTCGGGTGATTCGCCTGGCCGCAGATGAAGCAGCCGGCGGCCCGATCGCGGGGGTCTGATGTCGGAGCCGGTACCAGGGGTGGCGGTCTCGATCGGGTCCGGGACGCCGACGCTGAGGTAGGTCCCAGGGGGGTTGCTGCGGGGGGTATCGCGGTCGGGGTCAGTCCCAAGTCCCAGGGTCGCGAGTTACAGTACCTTGAGTATGCCTCGAGGTCCCGATGGGCCACCTCTAGAGAGAGAGCGAGGGCTGCAGCTTTGTCCAGGTCGAGGTCCCTTGCTTCCAGTAGTCTTTGCCGTGAGTAGTCGGACCGCAGGCCTTTCACGAAGGCATCGCGGACATTGTCTTCAGTATTTTCTGCCGCCGTTACCGCTTTAAAGTTACAGTCTCTGCCGAGTGCTTGTAGCACCCGTAAAAATTCCTCCACGGGCTCTCCTGGCTGTTGCGGGCGGGATCTTAGGAGGAGTCTGGCATACATGGAATTTACCGGGGTTTGGTACTGTCTTTTCAGCCGGTTGATGGTGTCCTCGTATGTTTTAAGGTCCCGGATGAGTGCGAATACTTTAGGGCTCACTTGGGCGTTCAGAACTCTTAGCATGGATTTCTGAGGCACGCCGGATTCTCCCAGGTAGGCTTCGAAGCAGCTCAGCCAGTGTTCGAAGTCGAGGGCTGAGTTTGCTGCCTGTGGGTTTAGGTCCAGGTACGGTGGTCTGAGGGCTCACAGCCAGGCCGGCTGCTGTGGCTGTTGTAGCTGGGCGTCTGGCTGGTCGCTTGGCTGGTCGTTTGGCTGGTCGTTTGACTGCTCAAGTGTCGACATTTTAAAATTTAGCCAATAAAATTGATATACCTATCAATTCATCCAATGAAAAGCGACGAGTTAAGAAAGTAACTATAGGTTTTTATTGGCTAAATAACAGAGCCCACCCTCGTGGGTGATCGGATACAACAAGGAGGAATGCCAGCCAGTCAACTACCTTTATACCTGGGCAGGTAGGTGGAGTCATGGGCGGAGTCAGCAGTGGTCAGCCCAGGTATAGCAGCGTGACAAGAGGCGACCTCGTATAGTGATACAACAGTGTGAACAGTGATAACCATAGAGTAACGATATAACAGTGATAACTATCGTGTAACGATAGTGAATGATAAAAGTGGTTTACCACAATTCCTTTACCAGATAGATTACCTCCTAGGAAAGTGACTTCCTGGACGCCAAACTGACACTTGGCTTTGTTGAGCTTTAGTCCATTCCGGCGTATGCTCTGTAGCACTTTAGTCAGTCTCTCATTGTGTTCTTTCAGTGTGGAGCCCCAGATGATGATGTCATCAACATAGACCCGAACTCCTTCCAGACCTTCAATTATGTGTTCCATCGCTCTATGAAAGATTTCAGATGCAGATATTGTCCCGAAAGGCATTCTGAGGAAACAATACCTGCCAAATGGTGTGTTGAAGGTACAGTATTTGGTGCTCTCTTCATCCAGTTTTAGTTGCCAAAATCCTTGTGAGGCATCGAGCTTTGTGAAGTATCTGGCACCTGACATTTCACTGGTGATTTCTTCTCGCTTGGGAATCTGGTAGTGTTCACATTTTATGTTTGCATTTAAGTCCTTTAGATCCATGCATACTCTTAGATCATTGTTCTTTTTCTTTACACATACCATGGCGTTAACCCAGTCTGTTGGCTCTTTGACTTTCCTGATGACTCCTAGTGTGGTCATTCTGTCCAGTTCTTTCTTGAGCCGGTCACACAGGGGTGCTGGAACTCTTCGTGGAGCATGTACCACTGGCTGAGCATTCTCCTTTAGCTGGATCTTGTAAGTGAATGGTAGAACTCCAAATCCTTTGAACACATCCTGGAAATTACTCACTACAGAATCCACCAAGTCATCTGGTCTGCTTATGGCACAGTTTATACGGTAGGCTCTCTTGACCAGTTCTAAGTCCTCACAAGCTTTGTCACCTAGTAGTGAATCAAGTCCTTCAGCCACAACAGAAAACATGAGGTGATGCACTTTGTCTTTGACTGTCACTTTAAGTCTGCATACACCTAAGCTATCTATTTTCTGTCCATTATAGTCCTTCAGTGGTACTGACTTTTTCTGTATTTTGGGCTTTTCTTTCATATTTTTAATGTCACTTATACTGATTAAGTTTGCTTTTGCCCCAGTGTCTAGTTTCAATGTAACTAATGCTCCATTTACTTGCAGTGGCATCATCCATTTGTCCTCTTTTACTGCATTAACTTTATGTTCAGCATTGTCCATTCTTGAGGGCTGCACATTTTCTGTATCCTTTTCTATATTGTCACATGACACCATTCCTACAAAAAATGTCTCACTTAAATCAGTGTCCTCAATCACATTGACTTGTTGCCCTTTCTTTGTTTTTACTTTTGAAAAGCATTGTTTGGCAAAGTGATTCTTTCCATTACATTTTGTGCACATTTTCCCAAATGCTGGGCATTGTCTTGACTGGTGCTGGTAACCACAGCATTTACAATTGAAAATTCCATCCTCCAATTGCTTTGCATTTCTGTTCTGCCCCTGTTTCTTCCCCTTGAAGGACACAGCACTGACAGCAGCACAGTCACTCATTACAGTCGCATTATTATTAATTTCACTGAAAGTCTTTGCGTTCTGTTGAGCTAGCTTACTGGCATGGCATATTTTCACAGCATCCTCCAATGTTAGTTCGGTTTCTCTCAACAAACGTTCCCTGAATTTTTTATCATGAATACCAAACACAATCTGGTCACGATTCATGGATGATTTCAGTACAGAGAAATTACATGTCTGTGCTTTCAGTTTCAGATCGGTCACAAAGCTATAAAAAGTCTCATTTTGCTGCTGTGTCCGTGAACGGAATATGTACCTCTCATAGGTCTCATTCTTTTTGGGAGAACAATGTGTATTAAACTTCTTTTGCACATCGTCCATCTTTTCTCTGTCCTCCTCTTGATCAAATACAAACGTATTAAATACCTCTATCGCCTGCGGGCCTGCAACCGTGAGCAGCAACGCTATTTTCCTTGCGTCTGGCATCGTACCAAACCCGATGGCGGCAATGTAGAGTTCGAATTGTTGTTTGAAAGTCCGCCAATTGCAGTTGACATTCCCTGTGAGTTTCAAACCCTCTGGTGGCTTCAAATTCTCCATGTCGCGTTTCACAATATTCAGCAGATATTACCACTTCTGGTACCATGTTATGTTCATAAATAAATAGACATTTTCATTATGAACAGCTAGCTTGAGCTAGTCATTTATTCAGCCATGTGGACTAGTGTACAGGCATCCAGCTTGACTACTGCCTTGTGGGTAGCCCACTACTAAACATACAGCTTCACATAGTGTACCATTCTAGAATGACATGTTACTGATCATTACAACAGGCTCTTTCCAGTTCTTAAAGGGAAGATTCAATCATGCTGCAGAACCTCATTCTCAGCATTGCTGGTTCTGCAGCTGTCTCAGCAAGCAGCAGAAGGCCAAGGAGAAGGAACCGGACCACTGAAGGAGGTGTCATTATGGCAGATCAACGGCCCAGGGGGAGAGTTCGCAGATTCTATGACCAGGCATTGGAGGCGTTGGTCTTCACTGTGGAGAGACGGAGGGCGGTGCTATACCCAGGAAGTAGCAGGAGGCCCTCACCGCAAGCCTTCCGTGCCATGTGGAGGAAGGTAGCCCAGCAGGTCTCGGGCAGCTATGTGGTCCCCAGGACCCACACACTGTGCAAAAAGAAATTTAACGACCTCACTCAGGTGGTCAGGGTGAGTCAATGCTTCAATGATAGCATAGTGGTTATGTTACTGGTCTAGCTAATCCAGAGGCCTGGACTAATGATTCCAGAGACGTGAGTTCAAATCCCACCTCAGCAGCTGTGGAATTTAAATTCAGTTAATTAAATAAATCTGGAATAAAAGGCTAGTATCAGTAATGGTGACCATGAAACTATCGGACTGTCGTAAAAACCCATCTGGTTCACTAATGTCCGAAGGTAGGAAATCTGCAATCATTACCTGTAGTGGCCTATATGTGACTCCAGACCCACAGCAATGTGGTTGACTCTTAACTGCCCTCTGAAATGGCCTTAGCAAGCTATTCAGCTGTACAAAACTGCTATGAGAAACAATAATAAGAATAAAACTGGACGGACCACTCGGCACTGGCTTTGGATACGACAACGGCACAGTCGACCCTGCAAAGAAAGCTCTCCTCACGAACATCTGGGGACTTGTGCCAAAATTGGGAGAGCTGTCCCACAGACTAGTCAAGCAACAGCCTGACCTAGTCATACTCACAGAATCATACCTTTTTGCCAATGTCCCAGATTCCTCCATCACCATCCCTGGGTATGTCCTATCCCACCGGCAGGACAAACCCACCAGGGGTGGTGGCACAGTGGTATACAGTCGGGAAGGAGTGGCCCTGGGAGTCCTCAACATTGACTCTGGACCCCCTGAATTCTCATGGCTTCAGGTCAAGCATGGGCAAGGAAACCTCCTACTGCTTACCACCTACTGCCCTCCCTCAGCTGATGAATCAGCACTCCTCCATGTTCAACACCAATTGGAAGAAGCGCTGAGGGTAGCAAGGGCACAGAATGTACTCTGGGTGGGGGACTTCAATGTCCATCACCAAGAGTGGCTCGGTAGCACCACTACTGACCAAGCTGGCCGAGTCCTGAAGGACATAGCTGCCAGACTGGGCCTGTGGCAGGTGGTGAGAGAACCAACATGAGGGAAAAACCTATTTGACCTTGTCCTCTCCAATCTACCTGTCGCAGATGCATCTGTCCATGACAGCATTGGTAGCAGTGACCACCGCACAGTCCTTGTGGAGACAAAATCCTGTTTTCACACTGAGGACACCCACCATCGTATTGTGTGGCACTATCACCATGCTAAAAGGGATAGATTCAGAACAGATCTAGCAGCTCAAATCTGGGACTCCATGAGGCGCTGTGGGCAATCAGCAGCAGCAGAATTGTATTCCACCACAAACTGTAACCTCATGGCCTGGAATCTCCTGCATTCTACCATTGCCATCAAGCCAGGGGACCAACCCTGGTTCAATGAAGAGTGCAGAAGAGCATGCCAGGAACAGCACCAGGCATACCTACATATGAGGTGCCAATCTGGGGAAGCTACAACACAGAACTACAATACATGCTAAACAGCGGAAGCAGCATGCTATAGACAGAGCTAAGGGATCCCACAATCAACGGATTATATCAAAGTTCTGTAGTCCTGCCACATCCATTCATGAATGGTGGTGGACCATTAAACAACTAACGGGAGGAGGAGGCTCCATGAATATCCCCATCCTCAATGATGATGGAGCCCAGCACGCGAGTGCAAAAGACAAGGCTGAGCGCACTGGATACAACAAAGGCTATGGGCCCTGACAAAATCCCGGCTGTCATGCTGAAGACTTGTGCTCCAGAACTAGCCGTGCCTCTAGCTAAGCTGCTCCAATACAGCTACAACAATGACATCTACCCAACAATGTGGAAAATTGCCCAGGTATGTCCTGTCCACAAAAAGCAGGGCAAATCCAATCCATCCAATTACCGCCCCATCAGTCTACTCTCAATCATCAGCAAAGTGATGGAAGGTGGCATCGATAGTGCTATCAAGCAGCACTTACTCACCAAAAACCTGCTCACCGATGCTCAGTTTGGGTTCTGCCAGGACCACTGGGCTCCAGACCTCATTACAGCCTTGGTCCAAACATGGGCAAAAAAGTTGAATTTCAGAGGTAGGATGAGAATGACTGCCCTTGACATCAAGGCAGCATTTGACCGAGTGTGGCATCAAGGAGCCCTAGTAGAATTGATGTCAATGGGAATCACGGGAAAAACTCTCCACTGGCTGGAGTCATACCTAGCACAAAGGAAGATGGTTGTAGTTGTTGGAGGTCAATCATCTCAGCCCCAGGACATCGCTGCAGGAGTTCCTCAGGGCAGTGTCCTAGGCCCAACCATCTTCAGCTGCTTCATCAATGACCTTCCCTCCATCATAAGGTCAGGAGGGGGGTATTCGCTGATGATTGCACAGTGTTCAGTTCCTGTTTTGTATTTTGAATGTGTATTAGAATTGTCCCACATGGGATACCGTAGTGGTGATTTGCAATGCACTATGGGAAATGTAGTGCATTGAGTGAAGAAGCACATTGTAAATAAAATGGCTGTTAACTAAACTCTCCACCCCGGAGTCCTTCTTAATTGTTATATAGGTAAGGGTATAAAACCCCTTGAGACACAACAAAACTGGCGACGAGGACGACGGACTTGCCCATCACTTTGCACTGGAATCGGCGATGTTTAAAGTAAGAAGTTCCTGTCTTTTCTTAATGGCGCGCCCGCAGTTTAGCGCTGATGCAATCGCCTCGTAAAGGTGACAGTTCGTGTGTTACACAAATAAGAAGGGGGAGAGTAACGATAAAGTGAAACGAAGTGGAGGAAAAGGACTGTAAAAATGAAAAAAAAAGTGGAGGAAAAGGACTGTAAAGAAAAAAAAAAGAAAACAAAATGGCTATGCTAACCGGAGCGTTTGGACCATTTGATGAAACGGCGGAGCAATGGAGTGCTTATACAGAGCGTTTCGGATTTTTCGTGACTGCAACTGGCATTAAAGATGACGTGAAAGTGGCGACGTTCCTCAGTGTGATCGGAGCAAAAACATTTGGCTTGTTACGGAGTTTGATGCACCCAGATAAGCCCGGCGCTAAGACATATGATCAGATTGTGGAAGTTTTGGAAACATATTTCGCACCCAAGCCGCTGCTGATTGCCGAGAGGTCCAGGTTTCACAAACGAAACCAAGGGGAGGGTGAGTCCATAGCCGAATATGTTGCAATGCTAAAGAAGCTAACTGAGCATTGTGAGTTTGGTGAAACTCTAAATGACACTGTCCGTGATAGGTTTGTGTGTGGATTAAGATGTGAAGCAACACAGAAGCGCTTGCTCACGACTGACAAACTGACGCTTAAATCAGCAGTGGAGCTCGCTGTGTCTATGGAGTTAGCAGCTAAAGATGCACAGCTGTTGGGGGCTGCAACAAGAGTGCACAGGGTAGCAGCTACACCGGATAAGCATGCAAGGGGCACCAGAGAGTGTTACAGATGTGGAAGGTCAGGTCATCAGCCATCTGACTGCTGGTGTAAAGACCTGACCTGTCGGAAATGTGGAAAAGAAAGGACACATTGAACGTGTGTGTAAAGGGCAAAGCAAACAATCCTACACAGAAACACACAAAAACAAACAAGGAAACACATCCAACTGGCGTTCTAAAAAGAAAAACCTACACATGGTGAAACAAGAACTGGAAGACAGTGACACAGACTCTGATGGGGAGCTGAATCTCCATGTGTTAACGGTGAATGGAGGCTCATCAGGCCATGGAGTCACTCCACTACTAGAGGGAATACCGGTCAAAATGGAGCTGGATACGGGGGCCGCTGTCTCCTTGATTTCACAGAAGCTATTCAAAGAAAAATTGAACCACCTATCACTGACGCTGGCCAAGCTCATCTTAAAGACCTACACTGGGGAAACAGTCCCAATGCTGGGTAAGACGGAGGTCAAGGTGGAGCTTAATGGACAAACCGTGATGCTGCCAGTTTACGTGGTCAAGGGTGACTATCCATCCTTGATGGGCAGGCCATGGTTGGAGAAAATTCATCTGGATTGGAAAAAAGTGAATGCGGTGTCAGTCGAAGAGGCGGGGCTAGCGGCAGTGTTGACAAAGCATGCGGCTGTCTTTGACGGAGAATTGGGGAGTATGAAGGGGATTACGGTCAAACTCAAGGTGAAGCCTGACAGCCAGCCACAATTCCTGAAGGCCAGGAACGTTCCCTACGCCCTCAGACCAAAGGTGGAGGCTGACCTGGAGCGTCTGGTCAAGATAGGGGTCCTGGTGCCGGTTTCGCACAGTGAGTGGGCCACGCCCGTGGTACCAGTGATGAAGAGTGACTGCGCGGTTCGCTTATGTGGAGATTTCAAAGTAACAGTGAATCCTGTGCTCTCAGCTGAACAGTACCCCCTCCCCATCATTGAAGATCTTTTCACGGGTCTAGCAGGCGGTCAGAAGCTTAGCAAGATTGATCTATGCCAAGCCTACTTGCAGATGCATGTAGAAGAGGACTCACAGAAGTACCTCACCATCACCACCCACAAGGGCCTCTACAGGTACTGCCGCCTACCCTTTGGTATAACGTCAGCACCAGCATTGTTTCAGCGGGCTATGGACCAGATCTTAAGCGGCATTCCAGGGGTACAATGTTATCTCAATGATATCCTTGTCACAGGAAAGGACGACAACGAGCATCTGCAGAACCTGACGAAGACACGAGGAAGACTTGAAGAATATGGCTTATGCGTTCGCAAGGACAAATGCGAATTTTTCAAGCCATCAATGGAGTACCTAGGCCATGTCATCGATGTGGACGGCATACACACAGCACCGTTGAAAGTGAAAGCCATTGCCGATGCTCCTGCACCTACAAATGTCGGCCAGCTGCGGTCATTCTTAGGTCTCCTGAACTATTACGGAAAGTTTATTCCACAGCTGGCATTACTATTGAAGCCATTACATGAGCTGCTGTGTCAGGGCAAGGCCTGGGCGTGGACGAAGGAGTGCGAAGCTGCATTCAAGAAAGCCAAAGCAGCTTTGACTGACCCCAGAGTGTTGACGCACTTTGACCCGTCGTTGCAGATTCAGCTGGCCTGTGACGCGTCGCCTTATGGCGTCGGCGCGGTCGTGTCCCACATCTTTCCCTCAGGTGAAGAGAAGCCGATTGCATTCGCGTCAAGGTCCCTGACCAAGGCGGAGGTGAAATACCCGCAGATCGAAAAAGAGGCTTTGGGCATCATCTTTGGAATCAAAAAGTTCCATCACTACTTGTTCGGAAGGAAATTCACCTTGCTGATGGATCATCGTCCTCTGACATCGATCTTTGGTCCACACACAGGAATACCCTCCCTGGCAGCGTGCAGGATGCAGCGCTGGGCGCTGATGTTAAGCACTCACAATTACAACATCAAATACCGGAGGTCAGCAGCACATGGAAATGCGGATGGATTGTCAAGACTTCCACTGCCTTTGCCCTCTGAAGGCTGTGAGCAGAAGATTTTCTACTTTGACATGGTGAGCAATGCCCCTGCCACGGCCCGGCAGGTCAAGAAAGAGACGAGAGTGGACCCTACGCTATCCAAGGTGCTGGATCGGGTGATGCGAGGAGACGGATCACGGGTGTCAGACGCACCACCTGAGCTCCTACCTTACCTGTCAAGAGGGAAGGAGTTGTCTGTCATGTCAGGATGCCTCCTTTGGGGCATGCGAGTGATCATACCACCAAAGCTGTGGAAACATGTCCTCAACGAGCTGCACTCAGGACATTGTGGTATTGTCCGGATGAAGGAGCTGGCACAAAGCTACTTCTGGTGGCCTGGTCTGGATCATGAAATTGAAGTTGAAGCGAAATCGTGCCCATCATGCGAGACAACCAGGGATACGCCAAGAGCAGCGCCACTGCATCCATGGGAATGGCCGGCGACACCGTGGCAATGGATCCATCTGGACTTCGCGGGACCAGTGGAAGGAGCGATGTTCCTGGTCGCGGTGGACTCCCATTCCAAATGGCCGGAGGTTGCAGTAATGTCCACTACCACTATGGAGAAAACCATCGAGACTCTGAGAGAGCTGTTCGGGCGATTTGGTCTGCCGGAGCAGATCCTAACCGACAATGGAATACAGTTCACATCCCAGGAGATGGAGGAGTTCCTCAAGAGCAATGGAATCCAGCACATGTTCTCCGCGCCTTATCATCCATCCATGAATAGATTGGCGGAGAGATTTGTCAGAACGCTGAAACGGGCATTGAAAGCGGCAAGAAGTGATGCTCCTCTAAAGCAGCGCCTGAATGCTTTCCTGCTGAAATACCAAAACACGCCTCATGCTACGACTGGAGCATCTCCTGCTTACCTACTCATGGGAAGGCAGCTACGGACACGCCTTGACCTGCTGAGGCCAATGTCCACAGAAGAAGTGGTGCACGCCAATCAGCAGGATCAAGTCAGCAGACGAGCTCAGAGGTCCAAAGAACAACATTTTGTGGTGGGGGGCAAAGTCCTCATGCGTAACTACACCACCCCGGAGTGGTGGGTCCCGGCTATGGTCATTCAAAATACGGGCCCCGTTTCATACCGAGTCCACACCGGAGACGACCGAACATGGAGACGGCATGTAGACCAGTTACTGCTGTAATGTATATACCTTTAAGGGGGGAACTACTTTTTACAGCTCATGTATACTGTAGTACCAGTAGTGACCACACCTGTATATAGCACTGAGTAGTAATCTGTACAGGCAGTTCCACTGTGAGCCATGTTGAGTAAACACCTGTTGTATCGTTTCTCATGCAGTCTGTGTCTTATTATACACAGACACAACATTGGCGACAAGGCAAGTTCGAACCTACCTGCAACTCTGCATCACCTCCCGGGGATTCGTTCCTGGAGATCAGTGGATTGGAGGTCAAGGCCAGAGACTCGGGCGTCGACCACGGGCAACCGCCCAGTCATCCAGCAGAGACTCGAGAATTGCGGGGGAGGCTGTCGAGAGCCAGGCTTGGCTTCCCAGTCGAGGTGGTCCAGCGAAACGGGCTGGCAACAGGTAGTGCGCAGACCCTTCCCGGACAGCGGTGGGCGAGAGCCCAACCGAGCGGCACAGCAAAGGGCCGAGCAGCGTCGACGGGGGAGAGAGAGAGAGGGCAGAACGCACAGGGCACAGCCGGTGTTCAGGGGCCGAGCAGCGTCGAAGAGAGGGAGAGAGAGACGCGCAGAAACCTGCGAGGCGCCGCCATTGCCATGAGAGCCGCTGGGAGCGGCGTTGGCAGCAGCGGGGGAGGAAGGAAAGCGCGGGAGATGTCATTTTAAGCCATTGGGAGATGCCATTTTAAACCACACCCAAAATGCCGAAGAGTGGCAGTATCACCGCATTTGACAATGAAGTCGAAGATTGGACTACATATGTCGAACGAATAGAGGTGTACTGCAAGGCAAATGAGGTGTCAGATGACAAGAAAGCGTTGGTATTGTTAAATTTAATGGGTGCAAAGACGTATGGTTTATTACAAAATCTAGTAACCCCAACGAAGCCAATGGAAAAGAGTTTTGAAGACATAGTAACGATACTACAGGAACATTTAAACCCCACACCGCTGCTGATAGCAGAAAGATTCAAGTTTCACAAACGGAACCAGCATAAGGATGAAAACAATGCTGATTATTTAACAGAACTGCGCAAACTATCGAAACACTGCTAGTTTGGAGCGGGACTGGCAGATACCTTAAGGGACAAGTTTGTGTGTGGGCTTCAAAGTGAAGGAACGAACCCAGAAACGGCATTTATCTGAAAAGGACCTTATGCTGGAAAAGGCTTTCAGCATTGCGGTATCATATGAAGCAGCAGCACGGGGCGCTGCAGAGATACAACAGAGACCGCAAGAATATGGCACAAACGAAATGTCATATGGAACAGAGAAGTGCTATCGCTGCAGCAGAACAACACACGACCATAATGATTGCTGGTTCAAAGACAAAGTGTGCAGACTGTGTGGAAAAGTAGGACACATAGCATGAGTCTGCAGGTCGGGAAAGAAAACCAGCAACAAGAAACCTACCAAAGAAAAGTACAAGAAGGTACATAAGATGACGGAGAATAGTTCAGACAAACAAAAGAGTGATAACGACTCCGAAAGCAAGGAACTGAGTTGTCTGAAACTACATAATGTGATCACAACGGAGGATCACCGAACCATTTGGGTCACTCTCAAGATAGCAGGAGTCCAGGTAAAGATGGAATGAGACACAGGATCAGCCCTAACAGTCATAAACCGATGGGACTACGAGCGGCTATTCTCACACATACCCTTGAGAGATACAAAAATTATTTTGAAGACGTACACGGGGCAAAAAGTCTACCCCAAAGGAAAAATAAGGGTGACCGTTATATATAACGGTAAGGAAACACCAAAACTAGACCTGTATGTATTGCAAGATGGAGGACCACCATTACTGGGACGTGAAAGGATCCGGAAAATACAACTGGATTGGCATTCCATACAGGCACTGACTGTGGCTGACAAAAAGGATGACGATGTCACACCTGGGCGACTGTCAAAGATCCTAACTGACGCGAAAGAAGTGTTCCAGCAAGGACTCGGAACACTAAAAGGCATGACAGCGATGATTAAAATTGAAGAAAACGCAAGGCCAAAATTTTTTACGTCCAGACCGGTACCTTATGCGATCCGCCCAGCCGTCGAAGCAGAGCTGGAGAGTCTGCAACGTTCAGGTGTACTGTCCAAGGTAGACTGGAGCGAGTGGGCTACACCCATCGTCCCTGTGATGAAAAAGTCGTTGAGCAGCAGGCCTGGGGAACCAAGGAAGGTTCGCATCTGTGGGGACTTTAAGGTAACAGTGAACCCGGTCCTGCACACCGTACAATATCCACTTCCGCGGATTGAAGATATTTTCGCCTCACTATCTGGAGGGAAATGCTTCACTAAGATTGATCTGGCCCAGGCGTATCTGCAAATGGAGGTAGAAGAAGCATCAAAAAAATACCTCACAATCAACATCCATAAAGGTCTCTACCAATACAACCGGCTGGTATTCGGGGTAGCATCAGCTCTGGCTATTTGGCAGAGGGCAATGGAACAAGTCCTGCAAGGGATCCCAGGGACCCAGTGTTATTTGGACGACATCCTGGTCACGGGCGAAAATGGCAGTGATCACCTTGCCAACCTGGAGCAGGTGCTCACTAGATTGCAGGAATATGGGCTCCGAGCTAACCGCCCCAAATGCGAGTTTTTTAGAAAACAGATCTCGTATTGTGGCCACGTTATCGATAAAGCGGGGTTACATAAGTCCCCAGAGAAGATTGAGGCAGTAGTCAAGGCTCCAGCACCAGAAAATGTGTCACAACTGAGGTCGTTCCTCGGGCTGGTAAACTACTATCATAAGTTCTTGCCAAATTTGTCTACAATACTACACCCACTGAACACCCTGCTGCAAACTGGGGTGCCATGGAAGTGGAGTGACGAATGTAGACGAGCTTTCCAGAAGAGCAAAACACTAATCACATCGAAAGAGGTATTGGCCCATTACAACCCGGCATTACCAATTTGGTTGGCATGTGATGCGTCACCCTACGGCATTGGAGCCGTGCTGTCGCATAATTTCTTGGACGGCTCAGAGAGGCCATTAGCCTTTGCATCACGATCACTAACCTCAGCCAAGCGTAACTACGCCCAGATTGACAGGGAGGCCCTCAGCCTAGTGTGGGGAGTGAAAAAGTTCAATCACTACCTGCAAGGGCAGAAATTCACCTTGCTGAGTGATCACCAGCCTCTTGTCTCCATTTTTAATCCGAAGAAGGGCGTTCCGGTGATGACTGCGCAACGACTACAAAGATGGTCACTTTTTCTAGGGGCGCACCACTATGAGATTGAATATAACGGCACGAAACAGCTTGGAAATGCTGATTGGCTATCACGCCTGCCACTGCCTACTGCGGAGGAAGCAACAGCAGTGGATCCTGTTGAAATATTCCATTCGACTATAGTTGAATACCTACCGGTAACTAACGCTTGTATCGAAAAGGAAACCCGAAATGACCCGACACTGTCTCGGGTATATGATTTGACGGTGAAGGGATGGCCAGCACATGGCGACTCACTGTTGCCAGCATTCTCGACAAGGAGAGAACAGCTGTCAGTGTGTCGGGGGACTTTGATGTGTGGATCCCGAGTGGTAATTCCACCCAAGTTAAGGGATAGAGTGCTCAATGAGCTTCATGAGGGTCATCTGGGAGGGGTAAAAATGAAAAACCTAGCCAGGGCTTATGTGTGGAGGCCGAGAATCGATAAACAAATCGAGGACCTGACCAAGAGCTGCTCAGGATGCCAGAGAATACAAAATGCACCACCACAGGCCCATCTACACCCATGGGAGTGGCCCTCATCTCCATGGCAACGGGTGCATATTGATTTTGCTGGTCCATTCATGGACTCAATGTTTTTAATAGCCGTGGATGCACACTCGAAATGGCCTGAGGTCATCAAAATGTCCTCCACTACCACGGAGAAAACTATTGCAGTCCTACGGACCATTTTTGCCAGGAATGGCTTGCCAGAACAGATTTGCTCCGACAACGGACCACAGTTTGTGTCCGAAGAGTTCCGGAGGTTCTTGAAAAAGAATGGGGTAAGGCATTACACATCCGCCCCGTGTCATCCAGCCACAAATGGATTGGCTGAGAGGTTCGTACAAACCTTTAAGAAGGCAATAAAGGCTATGTACAATGACAACATTCCGCTGCAGCACAAGGTGGACAATTTCCTGTTCGCCTACCGGAATGCGACACATGCAGTCACCAACCAGGCCCCAGCCATGATGTTCTTTAGCCGAAGGTTAAGATCTCGCCTGGATTTGCTCAGACCAAACGTACAAAGAGATGTTGAGAGTAAGCAATTCCAGCACATCCATGAGAAGCCAACAAGGAGCTTCAATGTAGGGCAACCAGTCCTGGCCCGCGACGACCGAACAGAAAAATGGCAGCCAGGAACGATATGCACACAGCAGGGCCCACTAATGTACACAGTGGACGTTGGGGAGAGCATCGTGAGACGCCATGCTGACCAGATCCTAGAGTCACAGGAACAATTCAACACCATGCCTCGCCCATACGTACCTGTTGATGAACCCGACGTACAGGTCGCATCTACCCCAGAAACAGTAGCATCGGAAGCTGATGAACCAACCGACGACAGGGGGCCAGAATCGCCTCCGCACCAAGAGCAAGACACTCGGGAAAGGCGCTATCCAGAAAGGATCAGGAAGCCTCCCCAAAGACTGAATATATAAATAGACTATTTTCAGCTAATGTTGCATGTTAAAAGTGTTAATTGTAATTAGTTTGATATTTAATTGTTAAATGAGTGTTATGGTACTGTTAATCTAAAAGGGGAGGAATTGTAATGTATATACCTTTAAGGGGGGAACTACTTTTTACAGCTCATGTATACTGTAGTACCGGCAGTGACCACACCTGTATATAGCACTGAGTAGTAATCTGTACAGGCAGTTCCACTGCGAGCCATGTTGAGTAAACACCTGTTGTACCATTTCTCCTGCAGTCTGTGTCTTATTATACACAGACACAACAACTGCCAAGACAGTCGCCACAGGTAACCCAAGAAACAGAGGATCAAGGACCTGCTGGGGGCTCCAGCAGGGACTGGTCATCCGACCCTGAGACGGTGGCACCATCCACTCTTGTGCCATCGAGGGAGGAAGCCACAGCTGCAGGGTCATGGGAGAGCCAGCCAGAGCCTGCTCCTGAGACTAGGCATTACCCCCAAAGAGAAAGGCAGCCTCCAGAGCACCTTAGTTACAGTTAGTGCTAACCTGTGTGCATGGGGCAGAATAATCCCCAGGGTTAGCGGAATGTAAAGGCAGTCTACCCTCTTTTCCAAAGTTATAGTCATTTTCAGTTATTCTGTTTTGTGGACATTCTATTTTAAGGGGGAGGAAATATGTTGTGTATTTTGAATGTGTATTAGAATTGTCCCACATGGGCTACCGTAGTGGTGATTTGCAATGCACTATGGGAAATGTAGTGCATTGAGTGAAGAAGCACATTGTAAATAAAATGGCCGTTAACTAAACTCTCCACCCCGGAGTCCTTCTTAACTGTTATATAGGGAAGGGTATAAAACCCCTTGAGACACAACAGTTCCATTCGCAACTCCTTGGATAATGAAGCAGTCCATGCTTGAATGCAGCAAGACCTGGAAGACATTCAGGCTTGGGCTCATAAGTGGCAGGTAACATTTGCGCCACACAAGTGCCAGGCAATGACTATCTACAACAAGCGAGAACAGTTGTGACACACTCCTAGAACAGTGATTCACAATATATATGTAACGAAAGCATAATCCAAATGTATGCATCAAAGTTGAATACCTCATCACGTCACACAAGTGCCAGGCAATGATTATCTCCAACAAGCGAGGGTCTAACCACTGCCCCCTTGACATTTAATGGCATTACCATCGCCGAATCACCCACCACCAACATCCTGGGGGTCACCATTGATCAGAAACTTAACTGGACCAGCCACATAAATACTGTGGCTACAAGAACAGGTCAGAGGCTGGGTATTCTGTGGTGAGTGTCTCACCTCCTGACTCCCCAAAGCCTTGACACCTATAAAGCACAAGTCAGGAGTGTGATGGAATACCCTCCACTTGCCTGGATGAGTGCAGCTCCAACAACACTCAAGAAACTCAACACCATCCAGGACAAAGTAGCCCGCTTGATTGGCACCCCATCCACCACCTTAAACATTCACTCCCTCCACCACCGGCGTACCGTGGCTGCAGTGTGTACCATCTACAAGATGCACTGCAGCACCTCCCAAACCTGCGACCTCAACCACCTAGAAGGACAAGGGCAGCAGGCGCATGTGAACACCATCACCTGCAAATTCCCCTCCAAGTCACACACCATCCTCAATTGGAAATACATCACTGTTCCTTCATCGTCGCTGAGCCAAAATCTTGGAACTCCCCCGCTAACAGCACTGTGTGAGAAATAACAACAGAAAATGCTGGAAAAACTCAGTAGGTCAGGCAACATCCATGGAGAGAAATTTGAGGTGACGTTTCGGGTCGAAACCCTTCTTCAAAACTGGAAAGAAAAGAAAATAGATCGAAGGCAAAACTGCGATCGAACAAAAGAAGAAAAAGTGACAATAAAAGGTTATTGTTGTAGTATATGTACCTTTAAGAAAGAACTACTTTTACAGCTCCTGTATACTGTAGTACCGGCAGTGACCACACCTGTATATAAGCCTTGAGCATGCCTCTGTACTGCCAGTCTTGAGACTAATCTACTCCAGTAAACACCTGTTGATTGTTAAGTTACAGCCTCCGTGTAGTTATTGGAAAACATCCTACTTTAAGAATCACGGATCTAACAGTGGCGACGAGGTCGATTTGAATCTACCTGCAACTCTGCATTTCCCTTCAAGGATTCGCTCTGGGAGGACGGTGGAAGAAAGTCGAGGCCAGAAGCACGGGCGTTGACCACGAGCAACCGCCCAGTCATCCGGCAGAGAGTAAACATCGCAGGGGAGGCTGTTGAGAGCCGGGCTTGGTTCCCCAGCCACGACGATCCAGCAACAGACTGGCAACAGGTACAGCGCACACCCTTCCCGGACAGCGGCGGCTGGAGCCGACCGACGGCATAGAAAAGCCGAGCAGCGTCGACGGGGTAAGAGAGAGGGTGAAGCGCATAGGGCGCGCCCGGGGGTTGAAAACCGAGTGGCATCGAGGAAAAACAAACAGAGAGAGAGAGAGAGGGTAAAGCAGCAGCCGGGTTCAGGACCGAGCGACGGCAACGGGAAAGGCGCACAGGAGAACGTGCAGAGCACAGCCAGGGCTCAAGGGCTGAACCGTGTCCGTGGGGAGAAGAAGGGAAAGCGCGGGAGACGCCATTGAGCCGCGGAGAAGAAGGGAGAGCGCAGGAGACGCCATTTTTAGAAGCCGCAGCGGAGAAGGGCGAGCGCGGGAAGGAATGAAAGCGTGGGAGACGCCATTTTGTGCCAGCGGAGAAGAAGGGAGAGCATGGGAGACGCCATTTTAGACAGTTAAATCACACCCTGGGATGTCGAAGAGTGGCAGTATCGCTGCGTTCGACAATGAAGTCGAAGATTGGGCGACATATGTGGAACGCATTGAGGTGTACTGCAGGGCGAATGAAGTGCCAGATGCTAGGAAAGCACTGGTTTTGTTAAATTCCATGGGTGCAAAAACTTATGGCTTACTGCGAAACCTGATAACCCAGAGAAGCCCGTGGATAAGAATTTCGAAAACATAGTAGAAATCCTACAGGACCACTTAAGCCCCACACCGCTGCTGATAGCAGAAAGATTTAAGTTCCACAAAAGGAACCAGCATAAAGACGAAAGTAATGCTGAGTATTTAACGGAACTGCACAAGCTATCGAAACACTGCCAGTTTGGAGTGGGACTATCAGATAAGTTAAGGGAAAAGTTTGTGTGTGGGCTTCAAAGTGAAGGAACCCAGAAACGGCTTCTATCAGAAAAGGATCTTACACTGGACAAGGCTTTCAGCATGGCAGTATCACACGAAGCAGCCGCACGGGGCGCTGCAGAGATACAACGGAGACCGCAAGAATATGGCACCAATGAAATGTCATATGGAGCAGGGAAGTGTTATCGCTGCGGCAGAACAACACACGACCAGAAGGATTGTTGGTTCAAGGACCAAGTGTGCAGACAGTGTGGAAAAGCAGGACACATAGCAAGAGTCTGCAGGTCAGGGAAGAAAACCAACAGCAAGAAATCTTCACAGGAGAAGTACAAAAAGGTACATAAGGTGATGGACAGTAGTTCAGACGAACAGAAAAGTGATACAGACTCCGGAAGCAAGGAGCTGGGTTGTCTGAAACTACATATGGTAACCAAAATGGAGGATCACCAGACTATCTGGGTCACACTCAAGATAGACGGAGTGCAAGTGGAAATGGAATTGGACACTGGATCAGCCCTAACAGTCATAAACCAAAGGGACTACAAGCGGCTATTTTCACATATACCCTTGAAAGCTACAGAGATTGTCTTGAAGACGTACACGGGGCAAAAAGTCTACCCCAAAGGAAAAATAAGGGTGAAAGTGATATACAAAGGCCAGGAAATACCTAAAATGGACCTATATGTATTGCCAGATGGAGGACCACCACTACTAGGACAGGAATGGATCCGGAAGATACAATTAGATTGGCATTCTATACAGGCACTGAAGGTTGAGGCCAAAAAGGATGAAGAAGCCACACCTGGACGACTGTCAAAAATGCTAACTGACGCACAAGAAGTGTTCCAGGAGGGACTCGGAACACTAAAAGGCATAACAGCAACGATTAAAATAGAGGAAAATGCAAGCCCAAAGTTTTTTAAGGCCAGACCGGTGCCTTATGCGATCCGACCAGCCGTCGAAGCAGAGCTGGAAGGGTTGGAACGTTCAGGAGTACTGTCCAAAGTAGACTGGAGCGAGTGGGCTACACCCATCGTTCCTGTAATGAAGAGGTCGTTGAGTAATACGCCTGGGGAACCAAAGAAGGTCTGCATCTGTGGGGATTTTAAGGTGACAGTGAACCCAGTCCTTCACACGGTACAATATCCGCTTCCACGGATTGAGGATATTTTCGCCTCGCTATCTGGAGGTAAACGCTTCACCAAAATTGATCTGGCCCAGGCGTACAGGCCATGTAGCCTGATCCTGCTCCTATTTCGTGTGTCTAATTCTGTTAGATTCAGGAGATGGTTCTGTGATAGTAGATTGGTGGTTAGGATCAGATCAGCCATGATCTTATTGAATGGCGGAGCAGGCTCGAGGGGCCGATTGGCCTACTCCTGCTCCTATTTCTTATGTTCTTATGTTCTTAAATGGAGGTAGAAGAAGCCTCGAAACAATACCTCACGATCAACACTCATAAAGGTCTCTATCAATACAACCAGCTGGTGTTCGGGGTAGCATCGGCTCCGACTATTTGGCAAAGGGCAATGGATCAAGTCCTGCAAGGGATTCCAGGGACCCAGTGTTATTTGGACGACATCCTGGTCACGGGCGAAAATGACAGTGATCACCTCGCCAACCTGGAGAAGGTGCTCACTCGATTAAAGGAATATGGGCTACGAGCTAATCGCCACAAGTGTGAGTTTTTCCAGAAGCAGATCTCGTATTGTGGCCACGTTATTGATGAAGAGGGGTTACATAAGTCCCCTGAAAAGATTGAGGCAGTAGTCAAGGCTCCAGCACCGGAAAATGTGTCACAACTGAGGTCGTTCCTCGGGCTGGTGAACTACTACCATAAGTTCTTACAAAATTTGTCTACAGTAGTACACCCACTGAATACCCTACTGCAAACGGGGGTACTATGGAAGTGGAATGACGAATGTAAACGAGCTTTCGAGAAGTGCAAAGAATTGATCACATCAAAAGAGGTGCTGGCCCATTTCAACCCAGCTCTACCAATCTGGTTGGCATGTGATGCATCACCCTATGGTATTGGAGCGGTGCTGTCGCACAAATTCCCAGATGGGTTGGAGAGGCCAGTAGCCTTTGCGTCTCGGTCACTAACCTCAGCCGAGCGCAACTATGCCCAGATCGACAGGGAGGCCCTCAGCCTAGTATGGGGAGTAAAAAAATTCAACCACTATCTGCATGGACAGAAGTTCACCTTGCTGACTGACCACCAACCACTTGTCTCCATCTTTAATCCAAAGAAAGGCGTTCCGGTGATGGCTGCACAACGGTTACAAAGATGGTCCCTTTTTCTAGGGGTGAACCAATATGAAATAGAATATAAAGGCACGAAACAGCATGGAAACGCTGATGGGCTATCACGCTTGCCACTGCCTACTGTGGAGGAAGCACCAGCAGTGGACCCTATCGAGATATTATATTCGTCAATAATTGAACGATTGCCAGTAACTAACGTGGATACAGAGAAGGAGACCCGCAATGATCCGACACTGTCTCGGGTATATGATTTGACAGTGAGGGGATGGCCAACACATGGCGACTTACTGTTGCCACCATTTTCATCCAGAAGAGAACAGCTGTCAGTATGCCAGGGGACAGTGATGTGTGGCTCCCGAGTGGTAATTCCACCCAAGTTAAGGGAGAGAGAGCTAAATGAGTTTCACGATGGTCATCTGGAAGGGGTGAAAATGAAAAGCCTTGATAGGGCTTATGTGTGGTTGCCGGGGATTGATCCACAAATCGAGGATCTAACTAAGAGCTGCTCAGGATGCCAGAAGGTCCAAAATGCACCACCACATGCCCCTCTACACCCATGGGAATGGCCCTCCTCTCCATGGCAACGGGTGCATATTGATTTTGCTGGTCCATTCATGGACTCAATGTTCTTAATAGCAGTGGATGCACACTCGAAATGGCCTGAGGTGATAAAAATGTCCTCAACCACTACAGAGAAAACGATTGCAGTCCTACGGACCATATTTGCCAGGAATGGCTTGCCAGAGCAGATTTGCTCTGATAATGGACCACAGGTTGTGTCCGAAGAGTTTCGGAAATTTATGAGACGGAATGGGGTAAGGCATTACACATCCGCCCCGTATCATCCAGCCACAAATGGATTGGCTGAGAGGTTCGTACAAACCTTTAAAAAGGCGATAAAGGCCATGTGCGATGATGAAATTCCACTACAGCATAAGGTGGACAATTTCCTGTTAGCCTACAGAAATGCGACACATGCAGTTACCAACCAGACCCCGGCTATGATGTTCTTTAACCGAAGGTTGAGATCTCATCTGGATTTGCTCAGACCAAATGTGCGAAGAAATGTTGAGGATAAACAATTCCAGCACATCAATGAGAAGCCGACAAGGAGCTTCAATGTAGGACAACCAGTCTTGGCTCGTGACTACCGAACAGAGAAATGGCAACCCGGAACGATATGCACACGGCAGGGGCCATTAATGTACACAGCGTATGTCGGGGAGAACATTGTGAGATGCCACGTCGACCAGATCTTAGCGTCACAGGAATGAGTCAACCCCATGTCTCGCGTACCTGGGGATGAACCCGACATACCGGTAGCATCTTCCTCAGAAACAGTAGCAGTGGAAACCGATGAAAGGGGGCCAGAATCGTCTCCGCACCAAGAACAAGAACCCCAGGAAAGGCGCTATCCAGAAAGGGTCAGGAAGCCGCCCCAAAGACTGAATCTATAAATGGACTATTTCTGTTTAATTTGCATGTTAAAGTGTTAATTGTTATTTGCATATTATGGGAACTGCTAATCTAAAAGGGGAGGAATTGTAGTGTATGTACCTTTAAGAGAGAACTACTTTTACAGCTCCTGTATACTGTAGTACCGGCAGTGACCACACCTGTATATAAGCCTTGAGCATGCCTCTGTACCCCCAGTCTTGAGTCTACCCTACTCCAGTAAACACCTGTTGATTGTTAAGTTACAGCCTCCGTGTAGTTATTGGAAAACATCCTACTTTAAGAATCACGGATCTAACAATTGTCTCTTTTTCTTCTTTTGTTCGATTGCAGCTTTGCCTTCGATCTATTTTATTTTCTTTCCAGTTTTGAAGAAGGGTTTTGACCCGAAACGTCAACTCAAATTTCTCTCCATGGATGTTGCCTGACCTGCTGAGTTTTTCCAGCATTTTCTGTTGTTATTTCGGATTTCCAGCATCTGCAGTATTTTGCTACAGCACTGTGTGAGCACCTTCACCACACGGACTGCAGTAGTTCCAGAAGGCAACTCACCACCACTTTCTCAAGGGCAATTAGGGATGGGCAATAAATACTGACCTTAGCAGCGACACCCACATCCCAGGAACAAATAAAAAAAAACAAATGCTACATACCACCATCTGAACTTCAGTCATAGAGTCATAGAGTCATAGAGTCATAGAGTAATACAGCACGGATAGAGGCCCTTCGGCCCATCGTGTCCGCGCCGGCCATCAAGCCCTGTCTAATCTAATCCCATATTCCAGCATTTGGCCCGTAGCCCTGTATGCTATGGCATTTCAAGTGCACATCCAAATGCTTCTTAAATGCTGTGAGGGTCTCTGCCTCCACAACCCTTTCAGGCAGTGAGTTCCAGACTCCAACCACCCTCTGGGTGAAAAAGTTCTTTCTCAAATCCCCTCTAAACCTCCCGCCCTTTACCTTGAATCTATGCCCCCTAGTTATTGACCCCTCTACTAAGGGAAAAAGCTCCTCAGCATCCATCCTATCTATGCCCCTCATAATTTTGTACACCTCAATCATGTCCCCCCTCAGCCTCCTCAGCTCCAAGGAAAACAAACCCAACCTGCCCAGTCTCTCTTCATAGCTGAAGCGCTCCAGCCCTGGTAACATCCTGGTGAACCTCCTCTGCACCCTCTCTAACGCGATCACATCCTTCCTGTAGTGTGGCGACCAGAACTGCACACAATATTCCAGCTGTGGCCTAACCAGTGTGTGATAAAAATGCTAACTTCCGGGAAGTTATGTCATCACTTCCTGTGAACTATGAACTATGAACTATGAACTGTGTACATACCTCACTTCCTGTAAATGTCACTTCCTGTTGGACTGGTATAAATACTGGTCTGTTCAGTATTGTAAGAGGCTTCTACCAGAGGCATGGTAAAGACCTCTCTTGTATATAGTGTGTTTATAAGTTACTTAAAGCTTACTTTAAAGTTACTTGATGGTAAGTCTCCTTTTTCTTACATCAATTTAAGTAACTTAGTATTTACACTGACAAATACTAGACCTTCAGACAAACTCGGAAGTTAAGGATCCAGGGAACCACCCATCATGGAGAAAATCCTTAGACCTATTCGTCTGGACTTGGACCCGAATACACCAGCAGCTGGCAGGGTATGGAAGCATTGGTATCGTACTTTTGAGAATTTTCTGGATGAATGTAAAGTGGATGCTCCTGCTAAATTGAAGATACTTGTCAATTATGTGACCCCAAAAGTGTTCGAATATGTTGATGACTGGGATAATTACGAAGAGGTGATTCGGGCACTTAAGAAACTGTATGCGAAGACCCCAAATGAGGTCTATGCTAGACATCTACTGGCCACAGCCCGACAAGGGCCAGGGGAATCAATTGACGAATTCCTGCAAGAACTTCGCAGGCTCAGCGTAGATTGTAACTTTCAGGCAGCCTCAGCTGAGCTGTACCGCCAAGAAATGATTCGTGATGCTTTCATCTGCGGGATTGCCTCTCCATTTATACGCCAGCGTCTACTAGAAAGTAAAACACTTGAGCTACAAAAAGCTTTTGACCTAGCTTGTTCACTGGATTTGGCAAAGAGAAATGCAGACCTCTATCAGCTGCCCAGATCTCGATCTGCTGCTGTAGCTGCAACCAGACAATTCAAGCGGTCTCAGGTGAACCCTATCATGGGGGAATCTAATTCTGATAATTCTGATGAAGAAGAGGAGGACGACCCCACTTTAGCAGCCTCTTGGCAATCTAGGAAGGAATGCTTCTTTTGTGGAGATGCTTTTCACCCTAGGAAAACCTGCCCTGCTCGCAATGCAATCTGCAGTTATTGCGGGAAAAAAGGACACTTTGCTAAAGTTTGCCTATCAAGGGCCTCTACGAGGGCCAATCCAGCTAAGGCCTACCGAACTGCCCCAATTAGGGCCTATCAAGATGCTCCAGCTAGGACCTATCAAGCTTCCTCTCGAGCTCTCTCCCGAAGAAGCACACCGAGAGTTTTAGCCACTCTCTGTGCAACGACACCAATTACAGCTGCTTGCCCACAGAACCTGTCTCAGGCAGCCACAAAAATTTCAATTAAAGGGCATACCTTAGATGCCTTAATTGACTCAGGAAGTACTGATAGTTTCATTAAGGAACAGATTGTTGCGAAATTGAAACTACATGTCTTCCCATCGGACCAGGCAATTGCGATGGCCCAGTCATCACTTAATACCAGAATCTCCGGCTTTTGTGTTGTTGATATGACACTTCATGGTCGTATGTATCCCTCCACCCGACTTTCAGTGCTCAAAGACTTATGTAGTGATCTCCTCTTAGGGCTGGACTTCCAAAAACAGCATAAGAAACTCACCATTGAGTTTGGTGGATCCAAACCCGGACTTACTATTTCTAATATACCATCTAAATTACCATTTTGTGCATTATCAGCAGCTTCACTTGATGAACCCTCATTATTTGCCAGTATTCCGCCTCAATGCCAACCGATAATAACGAAATTGCGGCGCTTTAATCAGGGAGACCAATCTTTTATTGCGGCTGAAATCTCTCGACTTCTAGCAGAGGATATCATTGAACCATGTTCGTCGCCCTGGCGGGCTCAAGTCGTCATTGTCAAGAACCCTCTAAAACCTCACAAACAGCGACTATGCATCGATTATTCGCAAACCATCAATCAATATACCGACTTGGACGCCTACCCATTGCCACGCATTGATGATATGGTTAATAAACTGGCCGAATACAAAGTGTTCTCAACTTACGATTTAAAAAGTGCCTATCATCAGTTACCCTTGAAGGTCTCAGATAAGCAGTACACAGCCTTTGAGGCTAATGGACGGCTGTACCAATTTCGTCGCCTCCCATTCGGGGTTACTAATGGAGTGGCTGTCTTTCAACGGGCAATGGATGGCCTGGTTAAGCAGGAAAACCTAAGGGACACTTTTCCCTATCTTGACAACATTACCATTGCAGGTCACGATCAACAGGAACACGACTCCAACCTCCAAAAATTTCGGGATGCCCTCCATCGCCGTAATTTGACCCTGAATGAATCCAAATCTGTTGAGTCGCAACCGACCATCAACATCCTTGGCTACTGCGTAGGCAATGGTATCATTAAGCCAGACCCAGAAAGACTTCGCCCGCTCCAAGAGCTCCCGTCACCTAAGAATCCGGCTTCTTTACGTCGGGCTCTCGGTCTGTTTGCATACTACGCTAAATGGTTTCCTCATTTTTCGGACAAAATCCAACCCTTGCTGCATGCTAGATCATTTCCACTGGGAACAGCGGCTGTTGCAGCCTTTAACCTTCTCAAAAAACAGTTGGAGAAAGCGGCTCTTCACTCCATCGATGAGAATCTCCCTTTCGTGGTTGAATGTGATGCCTCGGAGGTGGCGATCTCGGCTACTCTGAATCAGGAAGGTCGTCCTGTAGCATTTATGTCCAGGACCTTACAAGGTGCCGAGCTACATTATCCTCCGGTTGAGAAAGAAGCCACAGCCATCATAGAGGCAGTACGGAAGTGGAACCATTTTCTAGCTCGCCAGCACTTTACATTGATCACGGACCAACGATCAGTCGCCTTCATGCTCGATAATCGAAAACGAACCAAAATTAAGAATAATAAAATACAACTTTGGAGGATGGAACTGGCCTCTTTTGGTTATACCATTCTCTATCGGCCTGGCAAGGAGAATGTGGCCCCGGACATCCTCACACGGGCATTCTGCTCCACTATGTCATCCTCCACTCTCATGGATGTCCACAATGGTTTGTGTCATCCTGGCGTTACGCGCATGCTACATTTCGTACGATCACGGAATCTCCCTTTTTCCACTGGAGATGTAAAGAAAATATGCTCAGAATGCCGGCTTTGTGCGGAATTAAAACCTCAGTTCTTCCGCCCCTCAGATGGTATACTCATACATGCAACCCAACCGATGCAACGACTTAGCATCGATTTTAAGGGCCCAGTGCCCTCTTCAACTCGGAACACATATTTGCTCACCATGATCGACGAATATTCACGTTTTCCGTTTGCCTTCCCCTGCTCCAATATGCTGGCGTCCACAGTAATCTGCTGCCTTGAGCAGGTATTTTCTCTCTGTGGCATGCCGGCTTATATTCACTCAGATCGGGGTCCATCCTTTATGTCAAGGGAACTCAAGGACTACCTCTCAGAACGGGGAATTGCTACAAGCAAAACAACACCATACCATCCCATCGGAAATGGGCAGGTAGAGAGGTATAACGGTATCATCTGGAATTCCGTACGTCTCGCTTTAAGATCTCGGGGCCTACCAGACCAGCAATGGGAAACAGTGCTTCCGGATGCATTGCACTCTATACGGTCCCTGCTTTCTACAGCCACAAATACTACACCTCATGAGCGGTTCTTTGGATTCCAGCGTCGCTCATCTCATGGAACATCACTCCCGTCATGGCTAACTACTCCTGGACCTGTATTACTCCGAAGATACGTTCGGACGTCTAAAAATGACCCTCTTGTAGACGAGGTCGAACTAACCGATGCCAACCCCACCTATGCAAACATACGATATTCCGACAGCCGAGAATCTACCGTATCATTACGGGATCTGGCTCCCTGCCCACCAGGACCTAGTGGGACATCGGGTGATGGCATTTCACCAGGAAACTCTTGGGACCTATCGGGTACCCCTCTCCAGGATCCTGATCGGACACCAACTAGCTTGGTGCCGGTAGAACCCCGTGCTCAAGGTTGCGACCCTCCCAGTACCGCGCATGAAAGTACTGATCCGCCACAGACCAGCTCTGCACCTCCCTCTGAACAGAGGCAGTCCGACTTTGAACCTATTGGGGCTCGTACTCGAAGCCATGATCTCCCCGACCCTTCACAGGGCAATCCAGGCCACACAGACTCTGACCAATGGCCAACCGCATGTAAGCGGACCAGCGACCCTCTACGACGGGAATCCAAACGGGTGCGACTCTTCCTTGTTCGGCGGCTGCGGACCAAAAAGTAGACCACAGCCTCCTAATCCTGCAGGAGGGAAGAATGTGATAAAAATGCTAACTTCCGGGAAGTTATGTCATCACTTCCTGTGAACTATGAACTATGAACTATGAACTGTGTACATACCTCACTTCCTGTAAATGTCACTTCCTGTTGGACTGGTATAAATACTGGTCTGTTCAGTATTGTAAGAGGCTTCTACCAGAGGCATGGTAAAGACCTCTCTTGTATATAGTGTGTTTATAAGTTACTTAAAGCTTACTTTAAAGTTACTTGATGGTAAGTCTCCTTTTTCTTACATCACAGTGTTTTATACAGCTCCATCATAACCTCCTTGCTCTTATATTCAATGCCTCGGCTAATGAAGGCAAGTATCCCATATGCCTTTTTTACCACCTTATCCACCTGTTCCGCCGCCTTCAGGGATCTGTGTACTTGCACACCCAGATCCCTCTGACCCTCCGTCTTGCCTAGGGTCTTTCCATTCATTGTGTATTCCTTTGCCTTGTTAGTCCCCCCAAAGTGCATCACCTCGCACTTTTCCGGGTTAAATTCCATTTGCCACTGTTCCGCCCATCTGACCAACCCATCTATATCGTCCTGCAGACTGAGGCTACCCTCCTCGCTATTTACCACCCTACCAATTTTTGTATCATCCGCGAACTTACTGATCATACCCTTTACATTCATATCCAAGTCATTAATGTAGACCACAAACAGCAAGGGACCCAGCACCGATCCCTGTGGTACCCCACTGGCCACAGGCTTCCAGTCACAAAAACAACCTTCGACCATCACCCTCTGCCTTCTGCCACTAAGCCAGTTTTGTATCCAATGTGCCAAGGCACCCTGGATTCCATGTCTGCACACACTTCCCAAAGCAGCACACCCCAAGCACTCATCCACCAACAATCTCCACCTATCAACACTTACACCCACATCTCACACCTTGCACACAATGACAGCTATTCAACTATGGCAGGCACATCTCCCAAACACATTACTCCACACTCAATCACACACTTTCCTCTCTCTTGTAGACCAAGGTCGCTCACAACAGGAGAGAGCAGGAGCGCACAGGCGGGGAACAACCTAACACCCAGCCATTTTCTGAGCTGCAGGAAAGAGTGCTACAAATCATTCGGCACCAGGTGGTGGGCGCCGTGGCCACCTGCAACATTGACCCCCTTGGGGACAACAATGGTATGTTCATCCCTACTCCTTTTTCTCACATCCCACAAGCCTTTCCCACTTTCCAGCTAATCATGCTGTATGCATGCCTTTCTCCCTTCCTGCCCCCCTCCCCTCACCTTAACCCGACTCTTGTGCCTTTATGCTTTCAGATAATGAGCAAGCAGCTGAGCAGCCTGTCCCTGAGGGCAGCATAGAGAGCGAGGCGGGAGAAGAGGAGGAGGAAGAACACACCATGTTACTGCATGTCTCACCTGCAGGCACCAGCTCAGATACTGGCACTACGCAGTCTTTAGAGGCTAGTATAGTAGTGGGATCTGCACAGGGTGATGTACTGGGGATGAGCGGGCTGCAGCAAGGCCAGAGGGAAAGAGTATCTTGGGAGCCAGCTCACCGGAGGGCGAGTTCTGCTGCACAGGACTCCAATGAGGACCTCGATGGGAAGGCCTTTAGAAGAAGGGTGATGTGCATGCACACAGAGATGATAGGTGCAATGGCAAGGGTGCCTGAGAGCCTCTCAGCAATGGTAAGGAGCATGGAGGAGTCCATCTCCAACATTGCACAGAGCTCTGCACACACCATGGAGCCCATCATTTGCAGTCTGCTAAGGATGGTGGACTCCCAGAGAGACCGTGGCGACCCAGACCTGATGCCGCGTGTGATGGGCGATGACACAGCTTCCATTGCCCATCAGTCTTAGTGCTGTAATGCAGTCTATGCTTGGTGCCATCGATTCTCAGACTGCTCTCATGCAGCCTCAGTTTGATGCCACGCAAGCTCTGACTGCTGCCATCGTGGCTGGGTCAACCACCGTCGACTGGGGCTTTCACAGTGTCGCAGCAGGCCAGCAATCTGTGCTCCAGCAGATTGATAGTGATGCTGAGGTGCTGCCCTGGGGGATTGGCAGTGGGTCAGTGGAGCAGGAACCTGCTGTCCTCTCTCAGGATGACAGCTTTCTTGCTCCCACCACTGGCACTTCGCCATTGTCCTTGTCGCTGCCTGTCATCCAGCCAGCCCAAAGTGTTGCCGCCCATGCTGAGGTGGTGCAGTTTACAGCCGGGTCTTCCAGGCCCAGAGCTGGTCGAGGGCATCCTGCAAGGCCATCTGAAGCCTCCCACACGGACACTCAGCATCCTTCCACCCGCCGTGCTGCAGCCACTGGACCAACACTTCGTAGGAGCACTAGTGTAGGCAAAGGCACAGTAACGAGAGGAACTAAGGGATTGCACAAGAGTGAATAGCTAATATTGTTGTTGTGTATGTACCTTTAAGTGAATAACTGGTCTTAGACTGCAGTACCGGCAGTGACCACCCCTGTATAAAAGGCCCTAGCAGGCTTCTGTAGTTTCAGTTCCAGGTTGTCTCCATTCAATAAAGACCTGTTATAATCAACTCCTGCAGTCCGTGTCTCAATTATACACGGACATAATACTGGCGACGAGCAGATACGAACTTACCTACAGTCTGCACCACCTCATGGGGATCCAACCCTGAAGCGAAGTTATCAGAGGTCGAGGCCAGAAGGAAGAAAGAAACAGTAGAAACGGGCGTCGACCGTGGACATCCGCCTCTGAGTCAGGGGAGTTGAAGATTTGCAGGAGAGGCTGTCGAGAGCGGGGCTTGGTTATCCTGTCGATGGTGCTTCAGCTAATCGGGCTGGTGGCAGGTAGTACACTGATCGTTCCTGGGCTGCGGCGGTCTAGAGCTCGAGCGGGTGGCTTGCAACGGGGCCGAGCAGCGTTGTCGGGAAGAGGAGAGAGAGAGAGGGTGGAGCACACAGGGTGTGGCAGGTGCTACGAAGCCGGGCAGCGTACAGACCCGAGAAGAGGGAGGCAAGAGTCCCACAGGGTTGTTCCGACGACGGGGAAATAATAAAAAAAATTAAATGCGCCGAAAGCCGCGAGGAGCTGCAGTTTGCCACGGAAACTGCGGAGAGCGGCGTTAGCAGCAGCGCGGGGGGAAGTGCGCGAAGACCATAGGGCGTCGCCATCAAGGCATAAAACGCCAGCAACAGCGCCAGCAACAGCGGAGAAGACAGAAAGCGCGGGAGGCGCCATCTTAATCCAGCGGGGAAGAAGGCAAAGCGCGGGAGGTGCCATTTTGTTAAATCGGGGAAGAAGGCAAAGCGCGGGAGGCGCCATCTTAGATTTCCAAGATGCCGAAGACTGGCTATATCACTGCCTTCGATAATGCAATCGAAGACTGGACCACGTATGTGGAAAGAGTCGAGGTATATTGCAAGGCAAACAAAATAGCCGAGGGGAAAAAGGCATCGGTATTGCTAAATCTAATGGGCGCAAGAACGTACGGCCTATTGCGGGACCTGATTACTCCAGCTAAACCGAAGGCGAAGAGTTTTAACGAAATTGTTGCTATCCTACAGGAACACCTAAATCCTACACCGCTGCTGATAGCAGAAAGATTTAAATTCCACAGGAGAAATCAGCATAAAGATGAGAGCAATGCTGATTACCTTACGGAACTCCGCAAGCTATCAAAGCACTGCCAGTTCGGAGCAGGACTGGCAGATACCCTACGGGACAAATTTGTCTGTGGACTCCTGAGTGAAGGAACCCAGAAGAGGTTACTCTCAGAGAAAGAGCTGACGCTAGATAAAGCTTTCAGCATGGCAGTATCGTACGAAGCAGCAGCAAGGGGAGCTGCGGAAATACAGCAAAAGCCACAGGAATACGACACCCACGAAATGACACGGGGATTTGCAAAATGTTATCGCTGCAGCAGAACAACCCATGACCAGAAGGACTGCTGGTCCAAGGATAAAATATGCAGGCAATGCGGAAAGATGGGACACATTGCATGAGTTTGCAGGCCTGGGAAGAAGACCAACGACAACAAAAAGGCTATTAAGGAACTGTACAGGAAAGTACAAAAGATGACGGACAGTAGTTCCGAAGACCAGATGAGCGATAGGGAATCTGGGAACAAGAGACTAAGCTGTCTCAAAATTCACAACGTAATCACAAAAGAGGGTCACCGAACCATTTGGGTCACCCTCACGATAGCAGGATCCCAAGTCAAAATGGAATTGGATACAGGATCAGCTCTAACCGTCATGAATCGACGAGACTACAAGCGGCTATTCTCACACATACCCTTGAAAGAGACATCCATTGTCTTGAAGATGTATACGGGGCAAAAAGTATACCCCAGAGGAAAAATAAAGGTGCCTGTCGAATACAACGGCAAGGAAATACGGAAATTGTATCTCTACATGCTGCAAGATGGTGGACCACCATTATTGGGACGTGAATGGATCAGAAAGATAAGTTTAGACTGGCACTCCATTCAGGCACTGACGGTGGCTGGTAAAAAGGATGACGACATCACTCCTGGACGATTGTCAACAATCTTAGCTAACGCCAAAGAGGTATTTCAACAAGAACTGGGCACACTTAAAGGCGTAACCGCCTCGATAAAAATAGAAGAGAATGCAATTCCCAAGTTTTTCAAAGCAAGACCGGTACCATATGCAATTCGCCCAGCCGTCGAGTCAGAGCTGGAGAATCTGGAGAATGCAGGCGTGTTATCCAAGGTAGACTGGAGCGAGTGGGCGACACCCATCGTTCCTGTCATGAAGAAATCCTTAAACAATAAGTCTGAGGAGCCAAGAAAGGTTCGCATCTGTGGGGACTTCAAGGTGACGGTGAACCCAGTCCTTCACACAGTACAATATCCTCTTCCAAGGATAGAAGATATCTTCGCCTCACTATCTGGAGGGAAGCGTTTTACAAAAATTGACCTAGCACAAGCATATTTGCAGATGGAAGTTTAAGAATCCTTTAGGAAGTATCTCAGGATAAACACTCACAAAGGTCTTTACCAGTATAATCGACTGGTATTCGGAGTAGCATCAGCTCCGGCGATATGGCAAAGAGCGATGGAACAAGTCCTGCGAGGGATTCCGGGGACTCAGTGTTACTTGGACGACATCCTAGTGACAGGTGAAGATGACAGTGAACACCTTGCCAACCTAGAGCAGGTGCTCACTAGACTACGTGAGCATGGGCTACGAGCCAATCGCCCTAAGTGCGAGTTTTTTAAGAAACAGATATCGTATTGTGGCCACGTGATTGATGAAGAGGGGTTACATAAGTCCCCTGACAAAATTGAAGTGGTAGTTAAGGCTCCAGTGCCTGAAAATGTGTCGCAACTGAGGTCATTCCTCGGATTGGTGAATTGCTCCCATAAGTTTTTGCCGAATTTGTCCACAATTCTGCACCCACTGAATGCCCTACTACAAATGGGAGTAGCATGGAAATGGAACGATGAATGTAAGCGGGCCTTTCAGAAGAGTAAGGACCTAATCACTTCAAAAGAAGTATTGGCTCACTACAACCCATCACTACCGATAAGACTGGCGTGTGATGCGTCTCCCTACGGCATTGGGACGGTACTGTCACATAAATTCCTTGATGGTTCAGAGAGGCCGATAGCTTTTGCGTCACGCTCGTTAACTTCAGCCGAGCGTAACTACGCCCAGATTGACAGAGAGGCCCTCAGCCTGGTGTGGGGGGTGAAGAAGTTCAATCACTACCTGCACGGTCAGAAATTTACTCTACTAACTGATCATCAACCTCTTGTCTCCATTTTCAACCCTCAGAAGGGCGTACCGATAATGACAGCACAACGGCTACAGAGGTGGTCCCTTTTCCTAGGGGCACACCAATATGACATCGAGTACAAAGGAACTAAACAGCATGGGAATGCAGATGGATTGTCGCACCTACCGTTGCCGATGGTGGAAGAAGAACTTGCAGTGGATCCAGTGGAGATATTCCACTCGACCATAGTCGAATGTCTCCCTGTGACGAATGCAAACATAGAAAAGGAAACACGAAATGACCCAACACTCTCCTGGGTCTATGATTTAATGGTGAAGGGATGGCCAGCACATGGCGAACCACTGCTGCCAGCATTCTCGCCGAGAAGAGAACAGCTGTCAGTGTGCAGAGGAACCTTGATGTGTGGATCCAGAGTAGTAATTCCACCCAAATTGAAGGATAGAGTGCTCAATGAGCTTCATGAGGGTCATCTGGGAGGGGTAAAAATGAAGAACTTAGCCAGAGCGTTTGTGTGGTGGCCGGGAATCGATAGAGAAATCGAAGAGATGACCAAGAGCTGTACAGGATGCCAGAAGGTCCAAAACGCCCCACCACAAGCCCCTCTACATCCAGGGGAGTGGCCATCATCTCCATGGCAAAGGGTGCACATTGATTTTGCTGGTCCCTTCATGGACTCGATGTTTTTAATTGCGATGGATGCACATCCAAAGTGGCCAGAGGTAATAAAAATGTCCTCAACCACCACAGAAAAAACTATTACAGTCTTACGAACCATATTCACCAGGAATGGGCTGCCTGAACAGATTTGCTCCGACAATGGACCACAGTTTGCGTCTGAAGAGTTCCGGAGGTTCTTAAAGAACAATGGTGTTAAGCATTACACATCCGCCCCATATCATCCAGCCACTAATGGATTGGCCGAGAGGTTCGTTCAAACATTCAAGAAGGCTATCAAGGCAATGTGTAATGAAGATATACCCCTACAACACAAGGTGGATAATTTCTTGTTTGCCTACCGGAATGCGACACATGCGGTTACCAACCAAACTCCAGCCATGATGTTCTTCAATCGAAGACTACGATGCCGCTTGGATTTGGTTAAGCCAAACATCAGAAGAGATGTGGAGAACAGGCAGTTTCAGAATATGAATGAAAGGCCGACCAGGAGTTTTAAGATAGGTCAACCAGTTTTGGCCCGGGACTACCGCACAGAGAAATGGCAGCCAGGAACGATCTGTACACGGCAAGGACCTCTAATGTATACCGTGGACGTTGGAGAGAGCATTGTAAGACACCATGCTGACCAGATTCTAGAGTCACTGGAAAACGTCAACTCCACACCACGATCTGATACACCTGGCGATGAAACCGAAGTACCAATTGCATCTACCGCAGAATCAGTGATATTGGAAGCAGACGAACCAAACAACGACATTGATCCCAACTCAACTTTGCCAGAAGAACCTGATACCCCAAAGAGGCGTTATCCAGACAGAATCAGGAAGCCTCCTCAAAGACTGAACTTATAATTGCTTAACTTCAACCAATGTATCTAGCAACCGTAATTGTAATTAGTTATTATTTAGTTGTTAAATGAATGTTATGTACTGTTTATCTAAAAGGGGAGGAATTGTTGTGTATGTACCTTTAAGGGAATAACTGGTCTTAGACTGCAGTACCGGCAGTGACCAACCCTGTATAAAAGGCCCTAGTAGGCTTCTGTAGTTTCAGTTCCAGGTTGTCTCCATTCAGTAAAGACCTGTTATAATCAACTCCTGCAGTCCGTGTCTCAATTATACACGGACATAATAATTGTTGTTTTAAATATGTGTTCACTGATAATTGATAAATGTATTAATTGGCTTTGGATGATTTTGTGGTGTCTCTCATTTCAGCTTTGCGCTGTGATATGGCCAGCGACAGGGATGGAATGATGGGGATGTGGTGAGCAACGGGGATCTGGGGTTTAATTTATTGGAATGCAGTCTGATGAGGAGGTCACGGAACACCCTTCCAGAAGGCCAATTGAGTGGCTGCCCCCTCCCTCGCTTCTGTTCCTCCTCCTCCTCTTCCTCATCCTCGAACTCCTCCTCCTCTCCCTCTTCCTCCTCCTGAGGTGGTCCTGCTATGCCTGGTGGCAATGGCTGGGCCCTCATGATGGCCAAGTTGTGCAGCATGCAGCACACAACGACGAAAAGGGACACCCGCTCAGCTGAGTACTGGAGGGCTCCTCCCAAGCAGTCAAGGCAGCGGAATCGTTGCTTGAGCACCCCGATGGTCTGCTTGATGATGTTCCTGGTGACAGCATGGCTCTCATTGTATGAGTGCTGAGCAGGAATGCTGGGGTTGCGGAGGGGAGTAATGAGCTAGGTGGAGAGTGGATAGCCCTTGTCTCTGACCAGCCAGCCGTAAGCTTGATGTGATGGCTAGAAAATTCTGGCGCAGGATGAAGGCATTGTGGCTGCTGCCAGGATAGCGGGCATTCACATTGAGGAATCGCTGTGTGTGGTCGCACACCAATTGTACATTAAGTGAGTGCTAGCCTTTGCGGTTACAGAAGACCTCAGAATTGTTATGCGGTGCCTGCAAAGCCACGTGGGTGCAGTCAATGGCGCCCTGCACCATGGGGAATCCCACTATCCTGACAAAGCCACATGCACGCTCGTCCTGCTCCTCTCTGGTGATGGGAAAGGAAATGTAGTCCCTTCTCCTACTGTAGAGAGCCTCTGTGACTGCCTAGATGCAGCGATGGATGGCAAACTGCAAGATGTTTGCTATATCTCCTGTTGTCGCTTGGAAGGAACCGCTGGCGAAGGAACTGAGGACGACGGTGACCTTGACTGCCACTGAGAGAGCCGTGGTCAACTGGTTCAAGGTCTGGTTGCAGGAGGTGGCAGAGTTCGGTAACCACATCCTTGCTGAAGCAGAGCCTTCTAATGCACTGCTCCTCGCTTAATTGGAGGTAGGAGAAGTAGATCCTGGAGGGCGAGGTTGACTGCCAGTACAGCCCCCATTAATGTAATGATGCATTTTGAAATTTTGCCAGAATAAATGTAACAAATTTTTAGTAGCCACGACACTCCTGACACTAAAGAACCTTTAAATGACTGAATTAAACTTTTGCACAATCGCAAACTGACAAGGAAGCAGTGAAAAAGCACCAACCAGACAGCTGCCACTGATCCCTTTAAATAATGCCCCTGGAGCCGCCATCCGCCTGCTTCACGCTTCCACTTCCCGTCGTTGTCGGGGCGAGGCGCTAAAGCAGGGGGCGATAATCAATTTAGCAGATCGGGCGCTGAGTGAGCGTTGCACGCTCACTGATATCACGATCTGCCTGGCACTAAAGCCCCAGGTGCTAACTGTTAATGGCGGCGCTAGGGGACAACTGGATTTGGCGTGTGGCACTGGATTTGCCACGCCCCGACGCTACTTCATTAGCGCTCCATTAGCGCACCTGCGAGGTGCTGACGGGAGGCGCTAACCAACCAAATTTCTCCCCCTTTATTTCTTCGGGTCATGGGAAAATCTTCAATCAATTCAAACTTTAAATTGATCTCAGTGTCGTGGTCCAGCACAGTCATGTCATTTTCATACCTTTGTTGCAAAATCTAGTGACGATTGATTTTATAAGATTTTGATGTGCAAATTAGTGCTGGCGACTGCATAGATATGGGTGAGTAGATGTTGGTCTTCACGACTTGGGCGCTAAGCTGGACATGCGGACCGCTTGCCTATTATAGAACCCATCTGATTGCTTTCAATGGGAATGAAAATCAGACATGTTCTACAATGGATGGGCGATTTGCTCCTCCGGTTCATTTTCTAGGTGGTGAAGACCAAAATCTACCCCGGGATAGAGGCTACTTTAATTTACTCTTTAACAACGCAGCCACTGATACTTGAGTCAAATGCAGCTGTGAATGATTAAGGGCATTCATCTGAAGAAATGTTTTGCCTTTGTTCTTTGCTCTACTTACAAAATACAAGAGTGGTTGAGACCCAACGGCAGTCATTAAAACACATTTTCACAAAAGGGTTTATCAGCTTTTCATCGAAACTAAATATGTGATACGTATCTGAGGTTCACTGAACCACCACTGCTAATAATGCAGGAAATGAATAGATTTCTTGTTACAATTTAAGAATGTAATTGCTTGAACAAATGGTTCTTGTTTTCTCTCACAGCTGCTCGGACAGGGAACCACATTGTATAATGCTCAATTACATCGCCCTGTAATTCATAAAAGGAGGTAATGGACATTGCAATATACACATAAAATATATTTGCTCTTGATTATAAGAAGTATTATATAGTTAGATCAGTTTCAGTAGTACATCAAAAGAAAAACATAAATAATTTTAAGAGGGAGTTAGACAGATACTTGAGGATGAGGAAGTTACAGGGTTACGAACAAAAATCCAGGATGTGGGATTAAGTACGACTGCTCTTTCAAAGGGCCAGCATTGGCACACTGAGCCGAATGGCCTCCTTCTGTGCTGTAAGTTTCTATGATTCCATGGGGAAATTTTTGCTTCCTGACCCGCTGGGAGCGGGCGGTTCCGGTAGCGCGCGGGAAATCCATGAGATTTAACTCCACAGCATGCGCCTTTCGTCATTGACAGGTTCACCGCCCGGAGGTCTGCCTGATTGACAGGCTTGGCTTCCAGTCGGGTGGGGAGCACTCTGGAGGAGGTTACAGGACCAGGTAGGTCCGATCCCTGACCCCGGGGAGGGGTCCAATTCCAAGAGGGGACCGATCCCCGACCCCAGGGTGTTCTGATCCCCGATCCAGGGGGTGGGGTCTGATCCCGGGGATGGGGCTTTGTATGGGGGGGTGGGGTCGGATGCTGGGGAGCTTGGGGACCCAGGAGGAAGCAGGCCTGCTCTTCCTGCCCCACAAGGATTGCTCCCCGAGGTTGTCCTCGCCTGGCTGCAGCTGTCGGGTTTCCCAAGGCCGGAAAACCCGGCCGGCCACAGTTAAACCTGCGCAGCATTTTTAGTATTTTAGCTATTTCGATAGTAAATAATAAATGCTAACGGTAAACAAGCATAACTACACTTATTTAATGCACATCTGTAAGACTGTCAGTTTCTACGTAACCATACGGCAGTTTACACACAGCAGCAAGTAAAGAGCCATTAGACGGAAAGTTAATGTAATTATATAAATTTAGACCATTAATAACCAGATATTAATCCACATATTAACCAAGATCCACAAACAGGACCCTGGTAGACCCATCGATTCAGCCTGCCCTTGCCCCACGGAACTTACCTCTTCCTATCTCGACTCTATTTTTTCTCCCCTTGTCCAGTCTCTTCCCACCTACATCCACGACTCTTTCGATGCCCTCCGCCACTTTAACAGTTTCCAGTTTCCTGGCCCCAACTGCCCCCGGACGTCCAATCCCTCTACACCTCCATCCCCCACCAGGACGGCCTGTGGGCGCTCCGCTTCTTCCTTGAACAGAGGCCCAACCAGTCCCCATCCACCACAACCCTCCTCCTCCTGGCTGAACTTGTTCTCACATTGAACAACTTCTCCTTTGATTCCACTCACTTCCTCCAACTCAAAGGTGTTGCTATGGGAACCTGCATGGGTCCTAGCTATGCCTGCCTTTTCGTGGGATATGTGGAACACTCTTTGTTCCAGTCCCACTCAGGTCCCCTCCCTCACCTCTTTTTCCGGTACATTGATGACTGTATCGGTGCCATTTCCTGCTCTCGCCCTGAACTAAATAATTTCATTCACTTTGCTTCCAATTTCCACCTTTCCCTCACCTTCACATGGTCGATCTCCGACTTTTCCCTTCCCTTCCTCGAATTCTCCGTCTCCATCTCTGGGGATAGGTTATTGACAAACATTCACTACAAGCTCACTGACTCCCACAGCTACCTGGACTACACTTCCTCCCACCCCGCCTCCTGTAAGGACTCTATTCCATTCTCCCAGTTTCTCCGTCTCCGCTGCCTCTGCTCTGACGATGCCACCTTCCATACCAGTGCTTCTGACATGTCTTCCTTTTTCCTCAACCGAGGATTCCCCTCTACAGTGGTTGACACGGCCCTTGACCGTGTCCGTTCTATCTCCCGCACTTCTGCCCTCACCCTTGCCCCTCCCTCCCGGAACCATGATAGAGTTCCCCTTGTCCTCACCTTACACCCCACCAGCCTCCACATTCAACAGATCATCCTCTGCCATTTCCGCCACCTCCAACGTGATCCCACCACCAAACGCATCTTCCCCTCCGCTCCCCTTTCAGCATTCCGTAGGGACCGCTCCCTCCGCAACACCCTTGTCCACTCCGTTATCACCCCCAACACCCCTTCCCCTTTGCCCGGCACCTTCTCATGCAAGCGCAGGAGGTGCAACACATGCACCTCCCCCCTTCCCGCTGTCCAGGGCCCAAAACACACCTTCCAGGTGAAACAGCGATTTACTTGTACTTCTCACAATCCAGTGTACTGTATTCGCTGCTCACGATGTGGTCTCCTCTACATTGGGGAGACCAAACGCAGATTGGGTGACCGCTTTGCGGAACACCTCCATTCAGTCCCTAAGGCGGAACCCGAGCTTCCAGTCGCCTCTCACTTTAATTCTCCGCTCCACTCCCACTCAGACCTCACCGTCCTCGGCCTCTTGCATTGTTCCATGGAAGCTCAGCGTAAGCTCGAGGAACAGCACCTCATCTTTTGATTAGGCACTTTACAGCCCACTGGACTCAACATAAAGTTCAACAATTTCAGATCATAACCTCGGCTCCTATCACATATATATATATATTTTTTTTATCTACACTTTTTGTCTGTGTCTTTTTTTCTTCTCCCCCACATGGCAGCTGTCTCTCATTCTGCCAGTGCAATTTACACTTCATCTAGAGCCATCCTTTGTTTCTTAACCTGTTCCATTACCATCTCCTCTTGCCTTGAATATCTCTTAATGTCTCTTAATCCCTCCCACCTTCCATCCTGTCACAGACCTTCCCTTTTGTTCTTTCATCCCCTCCCCCCTTTCCCAGCCTCTTCACTTGCTTAAAAATCTGTTCCATTTCCTGCTTTTTTCCAGTTCTGACGAAAGGTCATCGACCTGAAACGTTAACTCGGTTTCTCTCTTCACAGATGCTGCCTGACCTGCTGAGTTTCTCCGGCATTTTCTGTTTTTATTTCAAATAACCAGATGTGGCCCATTTGATCATTTCAAATCAGTTTGGTTTATTGCACAAGGTAATAATATCCTGGCTGTTATGCTGTGCAATACTATCATACAAGCAGTTAAACCTTCATATGAAGTAACTGCTCATTTCATGGAGGTGTTAACTCGTTTAAAATAAATGGGTTAGCACCTCTGCTAAACCAGCAATTTTCTCCAAAGGTGTTAAATGCTCACGTGTTAATTACACAGGGCATAACTTCCAGGTTAAACTAATGGCGAAAATCTTAAAACTTTTAAAGGCGTTGAGTTTTCAAATTTTGGTCATTTAAAAAAAAATGAAGTGATATGACCCAAGATGCCTGCTACTATGGAATATTAAAATTCCAGGCAATAACAATCCATTAGATCGCCGGCCCCACAACCCCTTCTCGGAGAAATTTAGAGAACTGCCAGAAATGGCTCAATAACCTAAGGAGAATCGCCAGAATGAATAAAAATCACGTCACCAAAGACACGATGCAGATTTTTAGCCAAACGGCAGGCTTGAAATAAGAGAAAAAAGGTGGCAAAACATTTCCAGTGATTACAACACGAGTTCCTCTGAGTCTTAAAATCAGAACATGCTGAAAGGTCATTGACCTGAAACGGTGACTCTGTTTCTCTCTCCCCTGATGCTGCTTCACCTGCTGAGTATTTCCAGAATTTCCTTTTTTTTATTTCAGATTTCCAGCATCCCCAGTATTTTGCTTTTGCTCCTCTGAGTCCTCTCTGGTAAATTACTTTTTATAATGGCCCGTAGTTTCCAATTGGAGGCTTCCTGCGTGCGGAGGCCTCCGATCTGGAAAAAATCTACGCCCTTACCTGAGGGCCCCCGAGGCCCGGCCATTTCCGCTCCTGGGCCTCTCAATGACGAAATGCGCAGGGCCCAGGTATCCCAGGGGTGCAGGCAGTTCGCAAGCGTCCCTGGGATCACGTGGGCCATGGGGAGCCAATGGGAGAAGGGAATCTCCCTTCATACTTTTCACAGCTTAGACATGTCAAAAGTATGAATGGGGATCACTCCAAAAAGACATCAAAACATTAAATAATTTTTTTTTAAATCATGTTTTTAAAATTAGTTAAAATTATATTAAATTAATTATTTTAAGCAAAAATTTAATTTTTTGAAAAAAAATGAAGGGGGAAAAAGTCGGTTGATTAGCGCCTCCCGTTTAATGGGACACAAAGCAACTAGCTCCTGGGCGTGGCGATGTTTGCGTCGCTCGCGAAATTCACCAGACATTTTGCGATGGCGCTAAACACGACCACCACGATTTCCTGCGCCTGCAGATCATGACGTCAGTCGAGCGTGCAATGCCCCGTAGTGCCCCAGATCGGATATTGAGTGGTTCCCACTGCCTTTCCGCCTGCCGCTAGCAACAACAGGTAGAGGGGAACATTTTGCAGTCAAGAAGGGGCTGGGGGAGCGCTATTTAAAGGCACCCTCTTCCTGCCTTTTTTTTCAGAGACATTTTTGCACCACTCATTCTGAGAGAGAGAGAGAGAGAGACTTCTGGAGAGATTCAATGCTATGTGAAGGAGTTTTGGGTACTGAGCAGCACTTTGCAGGTTCCTTTTGATTTGACCTTCCTTGCATCGATTTAGAAGAGACTTTGGGGGCTGCACTGATTCAGGGCGTCATCCTGCACTGCAGAATTGGAGGCATCAGAGACGCAAAGAGAGAGTGGCAAGCATGGCCAGAGGGATGAGGGCCAACAGGCCTCTGCACAGGAGACCTTATCCTCCCAGGGTATTCCGGGAGCAATTCTCCAACATTCATTTGTCTGAGGAGCAGTGTTTGCACAGGCTGCGCTTCAGCAAGGAGGTGGTCACTGAGCTCTGCCACCTGCTGCAACCAGATCTGCAGCCTCTACTGAGGACCAGGACGTCTCTATCGGTGATAGTGAAGGTGACAGTGGCTCTGAATTTTTATGCCAGCGGCTCCGTTCAAGCATCTACTGGGGACATCGCCAATATCTCCCAGTTTGCGGTCCATTGCTATATCTGGGCGGTGACAAATGCCCTCTATAAAAGGAGACACCAGTACATTTCCCCATTACCCGGGCCAAACAGTATGACCGCGCATGTGGCTTTGCTAGGATAGCGGACTTCCCCATGGTGCAGGGCACCGTTGACTGCACGCATGTGGCATTGCGAGCACAGCAATGGCTACCACTCCTTAAATGTCCAGTTGGTCTGTGACCACAGACAGCTCATACTCGCCGTCAATGCCCGCTATCCTGGCAGCAGCCACAATGCTTTCATCCTGCGCCAGACTGGTGTGCCAGAGCTTTTCCAGGCACCGCATCAGCCAAGTGTTTGGCTCCTCGGGGACAAGGGTCATCCACACTGCACCTGGCTGATGACACCGCTCCGTAACCCCAACACCTCTGCCAAGCTGTGGTATAATGAGAGCCATATTGCCACCAGGAACATAATTGAGCAGACGATCGGCGTGCTCAAGCAACGGTTCCACTGCCTAGACCACTCAGGAGGAGCCCTGCAGTACTCTCCTGAGCGAGTCTCCCTCTTCATAGTTGTATGCTGCATGCTTCACAACCTGGCAATCCTGAGGACCCAGCCAATGCCACCAGGGATCGATGCACCACCGGTGGTGAAGGAGGAAGAGGAGGAGGATGATCAGCAGCAGCACCAAGGTGGGCGGGAGGCCCACAATGTTGCCACTGCAAGGGCCATCTGTCAACGGCTGATAACAAGCCACTTTTAGGCATGGAGAACATCATGGAAAGCAACCCGCAACCCCTATAGCCGGCCAAAGCTGCAATGATTCCAAAGGCCAAACATATAAATTTTGAATACAACAACTTTTTTATTTAACAAACTTTGTGTGTGTCATTTACTCAGGACAAACAATTAGAAACAAACACAACAAATCATGAATTTACAGAACTGGTTCTCACAAACTGGAGAAAAACGCCAAAACAGTAAACAAATGTAATCAGATGAACCTTGACCTTTACTACAAACATTCCCACCATTTATTTAGACCTCCTACTGTTTGCCCTTTGAGGATGAGCTCCATCCCCTGCGCACTTCCCCCCTTCCCACCCTACTGCTCCTCCGTAATGGGGCCCCAGTGACTGCAGCAAGGCTGGTGGAAAGCTGCTGAATGTCAGATCCTGAGACGACAGATGCCCTTGAAGGACACCCTCGACCAGCCCTGGGCCTGGAGGCCCCGGCTGCAGACTGCACCAACTCTGCATGGGCGGCAGCAGTCTGGGCTGGCTGTGTTGCAGGCGGTGGCAAGTGCAATGGAGAAGTGACAGTGGTGGGAGCAGGAATGCTGTCATCTTGAGAGGGGACAGCACCTCCCTTCTCGACCAACACACTGGCACTCCCACGGGGCAGCACCTCAGCATCTGGAGCAATCTGCTCGAGCACAGATTGCTAGCCTGCTGCGGCGCCATGAGAGCCCCGGGGCAATGTGGCCGAACCAGCGACGATGGCAGCAGTCAGTGCTTGTGTGACATCAATCTGAGACTGCATGAGAGCAGCCTGAGATTGGATGGCAGCAGCCAGTGACTGAATTGCAGCACTAAGCCGTTGCGTTGCATCGGCCTGTGCTGCAGCGGAGTGCTCCACACTCCTTGCCAGTCCATCAATGCTTTTGGGCACCCTTCCCATTGCACCCATGAGCTGAGTATGCATGTCAACCGCCTGGGTGTTCAGTTCAGCGATGAGCCGCTCCTCCTCTGCGTCCAGTGCAGCAGGACTCACTGGCCTACTCTCCTTCCGGGGAGATGGCCCCGAGCTTCCCTACCCCTATCGCGTTGCTGCAGCCCGCTGGGTCCCGGAGCTTCACCCTCATCAGACCCTTCCCCCCTGCTCCCCTCCAGGGAAGACGTGGTCCCAGTGTGGGCATGGGTTCCCTCGGGAGACGCAGGCGCTGAGGGTCCAGCTTCCTTTTCCTCCTTGCCTGGACCGTCGCTCCCACTGCTTGGTTGAGGGACAGGCTGCTCAGCTGGTGGTTCACTATCTGAAAGCAGGGAGGTACAAGAGTGGCTTTAGCGTTAGGACAGGGGGGCAGTAAAGGAGCAAGGATTGGAGAGATTTAGTAAGTTGGATTGAAAGTGTAAAAGGCTGGTGTTGTGAGGGGCAAGTGGAATGAGAGAGGAGAGAAAGCTGATGACCTTACCATTGCTGTCCCGAAGGGGGTCGGCCTCTCCAGCGGCCACGGCACCTATCACTTGGCTGGCAACAATCCTGTGGACGCGCGCCTCCAAATCGCTGAGGGTTTGCAGCTCAGCTAGCCCTCCACCCATCCGTTGCTGCTGGCGCCTGTTGTGAGATGACTTAGCCTGCAAGAAAAAGGACGGCGTCTGAGTAAATGTGCAGCCATGTGCTTGCCTGATGTGCCTCCCATAGTATGCAAGGTGTGGAATGTGCATGTGTGTTTTATGAGATGGCCATAGGTCTTGGATGAGTGTTGGGCATTTGGGGTTTTTAAACTCTCTGGACACAGAGTGAGTTGAGATGGAGGGATGTAGAGGTATTGAAAAGCAGCCACTCATCCGGACCATCCGAGTGAGGTCGTTGACCTTCTTCCGACATTAGGCATGGGTCCTGGGCACCATGCTCCTGGAGGAGATGTGCTGGGCCACCTCCCTCCACACTCTTCTATATTCGCGTGGCAATGGCCTCCTGCCACTCTGTGGGTAGAGTACTGACCTTCGGCGCTCCACTGCACCAACCAGAGCCACCAAGACCCACTCGCTGAAGCGCTGAGCTCGTTCCCTTGGCCTCTCCATTCTTCTTTGCAGCAGAATTCAAGTTCAGGTCTGTCCAGGCCGAGATTCAAGGCTGCAATGAGCAGGGTGTGGATGGAGAGCAAGATCAACCCTCCCCTTTAAGAACTGGCCGGCGCCAGTGTGTCTGTGTTCCATTGCTGACTGACATCACATGAGCTTCGCCAGCGCTCCGAGGTAGCGCCTCGCTCCTTGGCATTAGCGCCTTAAGAGAGGTGTGTAGCGCCTGATTTAGTGCTCCAATCACCTCCAGGGGCGATAGAAGCCAAGTTTGCAGTCGGAGGCGATAACTAGCGCCAGGCGCTAAACTTTGCACCCAGCCGATAATTGCGCCCCAAATGGGACGATACTGAATTTCTCCCCCTAAACTTTTTTACGAGGCTAAAAATAAACTTACCATTTTTAAAAGTATTTTAAAATTATAAATGAGTGAAAACATTTTTTTTTCTTTTTTTAAACTCTTATGCTGGTAAAAGCAGGCCTTACGCTTTTAGCAGGCGTAAGATTTTTAAGTGATTTCAGTGGGCGGAGGCGTGGCAGAAAGCGGATCTCTCCACCCACAGAGGTCCTTCTCCAGGTCAGGCGTGCGATCTGTCAAGAGGATTCTTGCCAGATCGGAAATGCTGGTTTTCAGCGCATGCGCTTCGCATTCCTGAAACCGGCATTTGCGAGCTCCCTACGGGTGTGTACACAGCGCATACACACCCGTAGGGATCAGAAAATACGGGCCATTATTTATTATTGCATGTAATTTCTCCAATTAAATAAAACAGGTCCATACAATATATCAAACCCATTTAGATGTCAGCGGTGGCTCAGTGGTAGCATTCTCCCCTCTGAGTTAGAAGGTTGTGAGTTTAAATCCCATTCCAGAGACATGAGTATATAATCTAGGCTGACATTTCAGTGTAGCACTGAGGGAGAGCTGTGTTTTGGAGTAGGCATAGAAGATCCCACGACACCATTGAAAGGAGAGCAGGGGAGTTCTCCTAGTTTACCGGCTAACAGATATCCCTCAAGTACCACCAAAAGAGATTACAGTATATGGTCATTTATCTCATTACTGTTTGTGGGACCTTGCTGTGTGTAGACTGGCTACTGAATTTCCCTACATTACAACAGTGACTGCTCTTCAAAAGCACTTCATTAGCTGTGAAGAACTTTGGGACATCCTCAGGTTATGAAAAGGACCATAAAGATACAAGTTCTTTCTTTCTCTTTCTATAATGTTGGTTATTATAAAATATATGTCAGTGACATACTGCATAGCATATAAATCATAGGCATAATGCTCATTCCCATTGCCATCTGTGTATTGGAAGGTTTGGGAAAAATTAATTCAGTAACTTACATTGCACTTTTGGTTTAAAAAGCTCTTCAGATAATGTAGTAAAAATCATAACCAGTGTTTCATGTTGCTGCAAATGATTCTTTCCACTAATGAAGGACCAGTGATTCTTTCTTTCTGAGGAGAAAGAATTTAATGAGGATGAAACAGAGGAAGATGAAAGCAAAAATGCAATTGGCCGTGAGACAAACCACACCTATGATGCCCAAGTGGTTGAAATAAGTTGCCACATTTCTGCTAAAAGTGTGGTCATTCGTCAAGCCACATGGAAAATATGAAGGCAGACATAAAGCACAATGCTCAGGAAATGTATCTTCAACAACTCCCACTCCATACCCAGATCATGCAGAAGACAAGAGTCTTTACGCCAATAAGGCACTGTTTTTGCTACTGAGCAATCCAGCTTCCATCACACAAAGTAGCCTGGGTACAGCTACTTCAGTAGGTTGACATGCTAGTTGATTTCCTGCTGACACTGGTGTGAAATCAGCAATCCTTCTTGCAGCTGAGGGATGGCACTGTTCATGTTACTCTTTCGCGCACTCTGAAGGTCAGCCTGGTAGATGATAGGGGCACCCTCAAGTGTCATTGTGGCTGATGTGCTGCTTCTTGCTCATCCTTAACTTAGATGTTAAACAGTTTCACCCAGTCAGTCTATAGAAAACTGAATCATGTTGTGGTTACTCAGGGGTGCCTTGGCTTTCATTCTCTGTATGTTGTCTCGCGTTATTTAATATTAACAAGTCGGTTACCACAGGATCTAATTCCTTAGGTGTCCCTGACATATGAGCCTACCCTACTTCCTTTGCTATCTATTCTTTTCATATAAAAATAGATAACCTTCATATACTAAAGCAAAATACTGCGGATGCTGGAAATCTGAAATAAAAACAGAAAATGCTGGAAATACTCAGCAGGTCAGGCAGCATCTGTGGAGAGAGAAACAGAGTTAACGTTTCAGGTCGATGACCTTTCATCAGACGAAGGGTCATCGACCTGAAACGTTAACTCTGTTTCTCTCTCCACAGATGCTGCCTGACCTGCTGACTAACCTTCATATGTTGCACTCATCTTCAGGTCAATACTTTTTTAGGAAATAAAGATGTAGGTAAAAACATTAATGCCAGCTACATTTTTTCATATTATATAGGCCCAGAAATTCGGGTCTCCACGGGTGAGTACGCACGGGGTACTCACCTGTAGGCCCAATGGAAGTGCCGGTTTCCTGCATGCACTGCGCATGCGCGGGAAACCGGCACTTCCGTTCCCCTGAAAGAAGGGGTTCAGAGGTCGAACGCATGCACAGGAGAGGCTGCGCATGCGCATTGAACTTACGTTTTTTTTTGCCGGTTTTCCCGGGAGGGTAAGTCTCCAGAAGTTACACATATAAAAAGCAGTTGCAAGGTCTGCTTTTTACAAGGTAAGTGGTGAATTAATTAAAATGTAAACATTTTTCCCACAGGTTTATTATTTTTTAATACTTTAAAGAAAGGTAAGTTTATTTTTAGCCCCGTTAGAAAACAAAATAATTTTTTTCAAAAATTTAAATTATTGTTTAAAATAGTTATTTCATGTAATTTATAGTTTATTTAAAAAATGTGATTTAAAAAAAAATGTATTTGAAGATTTAGTGATGTTTTGGGGCTTATTGCCCTTCCTGTCAAACTGATGAATGAAGCATTCCCTGCTACCATTGGCTCTCCATGGCCCACATGATCCCAGGGGACGCATCGAACTAACTGTGCCCTTGGGATACGCAAGCACTGCAAGCCGGCAGTTGGAGGAGGCCCAGGATTGGAATTCCACGGGGGCCCACAGCTCAACGGCCGGTGCGCAAGGTAAGTGCAGGTCGGGGGCTTACACCCGCGGGAAGCCCCCAACCCGAATTTCTGGGCCAATATTATGTTTGCTCGTTCTTATACTAAGTATTTACCTTTTACTCCATTATTCTTTGCTTATTTATTTAATCAGTTCAGTCTTTCTTTACTTCAGAATCCTGCCCTTTTACTTGATGCAAAGTAACATACTGAGCAGTATCAAAAATGTAAAATTGGACTTCTGGCACCTATGTTCAGCACCCCCAAAAATGTAGAAAATGGCAGTCTTAGAATCATAGAATGGTTACAGCATGGAAAAAGGCCATTCGGCCCATCGAGTCCGTGCCAGCTCTCTGCAAGAGCACTTCAGCTAGTCCCACTCCCCTGCCCTTTCCCCGTAGCCCTGCAAATTTCTTTCCTTCAGATACTTATCCAACTCCCTTTTGAAAGCCATGATTGAATCTGCCTCCACCACCCTTTCAGGCAGTGCATTCCAGATCTTAACGACTCACTGCATGAAAAAGTTTTTTCTTACGTCGCCTTTGGATCTTTTGCCAATCAGCTTAAATCTGTGTCCTCTGGTTCTCAACCCTTCTGCCAATGGGAACAGTTTCCCTCTATTTACTCTGTCCAGACCCCTCATGATTTTGAACACCTCTATCAAATCTCCTCTCAATCTTCTCAGCTCCAAGGAAAACAACCCAAGCTTCTCCAGTCTATCAACATAACTGAAGTCCCTCATTCCTGGAATCATTCTCGTAAATCTTTTCTGCACCTTCTCTAAGGCCTTCACATCCTTCCTAAAGTGTGGTGTCCAGAATTGGACACAATACCCCAGTTGGGACCCCATCTACCACCTTAAACATTCACTCCCTCTACCACCAGCGCACCATGGCTGCAGTGTGTACCATGTACAAAATGCACTGCAGCAACTCGCCAAGGCATCTTCGGCAGCAAATCCCAAACCCGCGACCTCTTCCACCTAGAAGGACAAGGGTAACAGGCGCATGGGAACACCACCACCTACAAGTTCCCCTCCAAGTCACATACCATCCTGACCTAGAAGTATATCAACGATCCTTCATCGTCGCTGGGTCAAAATCCTGGAACTCCCTCTCTAACAGCACTATGGGACTACCTTCACCACACGGACTGCAGCAGTTCAAGAAGGCGGCTCACCACCACCTTCTCAAGGGCAATTAGGGATGGGCAATAAATGCTGGGGTTGGCAGCGACGCCCACATCCCATGAATGAATTTTTAAAAAGGTGGGGCCGAACCAGTGTTTTATACAGGTTCATCAAAATTTCCACACTTTTGTACTCTATGGGCTCAATTTTAACTCAGCCGCCAGGCGGGCTTTGAGGCGTGTGGGGGGTTAAAATCGCAAAACCTGGGGGTCGGGACCCCCCCCGCCTGGTTCCCGAAACTTAGCCATTTTAACCCAGGTGTGTCTGATGGTCCCGAATCAGTCCCGCCTGCAACAGGCGGGACTGGTCTTTAGGGCCCTTAAACAGCACTCATTGGCCTTTATAATCCCATTTTAACAGGCCCTTGCCTGTTTAACCCTTTTCCCACGTAAAACACGCCTGGTGGGGATCACGCCTGTGAAACCTGGCGTGAGCACTATTGGCTTGCTGACTATCAGCTGCAGGTCAACCATTAAAGAGGAGATTTGATCAGTCCTCATTTGCAGGTGGCAGGACTTTGTTGTTTCAGGCCTGAGGCAACTTTCACCAGGCTTAAACACACCTATGGAAGGTTGGAGCCTCACACACTTCTCCAGTGTGACCTCCTGCAAAACCCCTCTCGCCAGCCTCACTCAGCGCTTCCTCAACTGAGGCATCTACCAGAAGCATGGGAGGCCTTTTTTTCCTTCCCTTCTTGGCATTAGAGGACCTCCAGCCCCATTCGCGAAATGACACACGCCACAACTGCAGAAGTTGCCATCAGAATATTTATGCAAAACAAACAACTGATGGCATTTTTACAGAATACACAACATTTCACCCAAGTGACTACCCTTGTGACTATTTGTGCTTTATTTTCCTCTTACGCATGCTCCTATGTAGTGGTTCCCCTGTGGCTTCAGCAGATGTGGAGGCCCCTTGCTCACTTTCCTGCTGCTCCTGTCTCGACACCTTTGGTGGGCATCCTCTGGGGTGGCGAGCCTGTAAGGGCTTGTCAGCAGTCTGCTGCTCCTGCGGCTGTGCAGGAGTTGAGACGTCTATCTTCGTTGGGTGTGGACTCCGGCGGGGCTCTAACCGAGGGCTCTGCAGTGGTATGGAAGTGTGAGCGCTTGGAGAGGAGCCCCCACTTCCTTGAGGTCAGCCACCAACCTCCCTCTCATGGGTCAGGTCCCCCTCAGTGCCTGCAAGTGGCTTGAGAGCACCTTGCTGCACATCAGCGGGGCCATGGTGACCCGTATCTGCAATGGCAGTCCTACTCAGAAGGACTTCCAATGAAGGTCTGGTTTCTCTGTTCAATAGATGCCCATCGCTCCTCAAGAGATATCATTCTATTCTGAACACTCACCATGTTTTCCATACCATGGCGACTAACGTCCTCCATGGCCGTAGCCCTCCTCTCCTCTACCATAGCCAGCCTTACCACAGAGGCAGCAATCATTTCCACGTAGGTAGCCATCCTTTCCGTGGTGATGCGTTCATGCGCCAATGACTCCACAAAGGCTCTGCTCATGTTCGCTATGGACTCCTCCATTCGCTCCACACTCGCAGCGACCCTAGAGACAAAACCTGCCAGAGACTCCTGCACCTGTGCATGGAGTTCCATCACCTCTGATCTTACGGATGGACCCAGAGGCAGAGGGTCGACATGCAGCTGAGCCAAGCTGGCAGAGTCCTGCGCCCTCCGACGAGGACTCTCCACTGCTGTCCCTGTCTCCACAATCTGCTGATGCTCACTTGTGAGCTGTGATACACCAGGTGACAACTCTACTCTACAAACTAGACAAATGTCCCGAAGGTCCCACCGAGGTGTGAGTGTCTGCGCTGGTGCTGGGTGTGCTTATTTCTGCTGACGCTGCGCCCTCAGAGGTTGAAGATTCCTCTGAGGAGTCTGGCATCTCAGGCTCTTCCTCCTGCACACTGGGGATGGAGGCTCTCGATGGTCCTGTGGGGGAGTCAAGGAAAAAGTTAGAGATGTGATGCCAAGGTTACATGCACATTGCATTTTGCAGATGATCATAAGTCCATATGATGTAGCTTCAGAATCATTATCAGCGACTCACGCAATGCCAATGAGAAAGAGGGAAAACTATTCTGTCACCAGCTTGCAGGGATGCACCTGTCTCTCTTTCCCCAACTTCCGCATCTCTGTCAGCCCCGACAATCTCCAGGATGCCTTCCTCCCAGGGGGTGAGCTGGGCTAATGAGGGCGGCCCTCCTCCTGTCCTGGCTCGCTCTCTCCTGTTGTGAGCTCTCTTTTCCTGCAATGAGGGAGACAAGTGGAGGTTGAGTGAGAATGAAGGAGTGAGTGCAGAGATTGCATAGCATAGATACTTAGAAGGAGTCAAAGATGGAGTGAGGTTGCAAGACCAAGGGCCCTCCCTGTGTGTTGCCAGTTGTGTTCAAAGCATCAGAGTGAGAGGGAGTGTGAGGGCTGCATGGTGGAATAGTTCTGTGAATGTGAGCATAGAGAGAGAGGGAATGGGTAAGGGTGCATGGATGTGAGTGTCTAGTGAGATGTGGAGGAAGAGATTGTTAAAGGTGAGTGCTGGTGAGGAAAGGCAATGGGGATCAGATTGAGGGTGATGGAAACTTCATACAGTACTTACTTTTCCAGTGCGATGAAGGTCATGGAATCTTTTCCTGCACTGCATCCAGGTGCGCTGTGTGAGCCCCAAGGAGTTGACTTCACCAGCCACCTGTAGCCACACAGCCTTGGTCTGACTGGGAGGCCTCTTCCTCCCTGAAGAAGGGAACAGGACCTCCCTGTGGGCCCTAGCACCATCCAGCAATGCCTGGAGTGAAGCCTCATCAAATTTGGGCGCAGCTCTTGCCCTCCCGCTGGCCGTTGCTCCTGCAGGCTCCTGTGCCATCTCAATGGTGAAGTTTGGAAGTCTGCAGAAGAAGCAAGGCTTGCTGTGGGCCCTAAAAACAGCAGCAATGATGATGTCACATTCTGTGACTTTCTGACTGGAAATACTCACCTGCCAAGGCTTCCCACACGTTGGAAATCAATTGGCCATTTGAGTTAAAATTGCATCAATCTCACAGACCCATTTAGATTCGTGTGGGAAACACCAAATTTGGGGAACCCGACAATTCCCCGCGCCTGAGTTAAAATCGAGCCCTATATCTCTATTTATGAAGCCCAGGATCCCGTATGTCTTTTTAACTGCTTTCTCAACCTCCCCTGCCACCTTCAATGATTTGTGCACACATACCCCCAGGTCTCTCTGTTCGTGCACCACCTTCAGGATTGTACCATTTAGTCTATATGTCCTCTCCTCATTCTTTCTACCAAAATGTATCACTTCACACTTTTCTGCATTAAATTTCATCTGCCACATGTCCACCCATTTCACCAGCCTGTCTATGTCTTCCTGAAGCCTATCACTCTCCCCCTCACTGTTCACTATACTTCCAAGTTTTGTGTCATTTGCAAATTTTGAAATTGTACACTGTACACCCACGTCCAAGTCATTAATATATATCAAGAAAAGCAGTGGTCCTAGAACCGACCCCTGGGTAACACCACTGTATACCTTCCTCCAGTCCGAAAAACAACCGTTCACCACTACTCTCTGTTTCCTATCACTTAGCCAATTCCGTATCCATGCTGCCACTGTATCTTTTATTCCATGGGCTTTGTCGAACGCCTTTTGGAAACCCATATACACCACATCAACCGCATTACCCTCATCAACCCTCTCTGTTAGCTCATCAAAGAACTCAATCAAGTTCATTAAACATGATTTCTCTTTAACAAGTCCGTGCTGGCTTTCCTTAATTAATCCACACTTGTCCAGGTGACTGTTAATTTTGTCCCTGATTAATGTTTCTGAAAGCTTCTTCACTACTGAGGTCAAACTGATTGGCCTGTAGTTGCTGGGTTTATCTTTACACCCTTTTTTGAACAATGGTGTAACATTTGCAATTCTCCAGTCCTCTGGCACCACCCCCATATCTAAGGAGGATTGGAATATTGTGGCCAGTACCTCCACGATTTCTTCCCTTAATTCCCTCAGCATCCTGGGATGCATCCCATCTGCTCCTGGTGATTTATCTACCTTAAGTACAGCCAGCCTTTCTAATGCCTCCTCTTTATCAATTTTTATCCTATCAAGTATCTCCACTACTTCCTCCTTTACTATGTCTATGGCAGCATCCTCTTCCTTGGTGAAGACAGATACAAAGTACTCATTTAGCTCCTCAGCCATATCCTCTGCCTCCATGCATAGGTCTCCTTTTTGCTCCCTAATCGGCCCCACCCCTCCTCTTACTGCCCTTTTACTACTTATATGCCTGTAGAAGACTTTTGGATTACCTTTTATGTTGGCTGCCATTTTAGTCTCATACCCTCTCTTTGCCCTTCTTATTTACTTTTTCACTTCTCCTCTAACCTTTCTATATATAGCCTGATTCTCAGATGTATTTGCAACCTGACATCTGTCATACGCACTCTTTTTCTGTTTCATCTTATTCTCTATCTCTTTTGTCATCCAGGGAGCTCTGACTTTAATTGTCCTACCTTTCCCCCTCGTGGGAATGTACCTCAACTGTACCTGAACTATTTCCTCTTTAAAGGCAGCCCATTGTTCCATTACAGTTTTGCCTGCCAATCTTTGATTCCAGTTTACCCGGGCCAGATCCATTCTCGTCCCACTGAAATTGGCTTTCCCCCAGTTAAACATTTTTACTCTAGATTGCTCCCTGTCCTTTTTCATAGTTAATCTAAACCCTTATGAGACTATGATCACTGTTCCCTAAATGTTCCCCTACTGACACTTGCTCCACTTGACCCACCTCATTCCCCAGAACCAGATCCAGCAATGTCTCCTCCCTCTTTGGGCCGGAAACATACTGATCAAGAAAGTTCTCCTGAACACACTTCAGAAATTATTCCCCTTCTCTGCCCTTAACACTATTACGATCCCAGTCTATATTAGAATAGTTGAAGTCCCCCATTATTACTACTCTATAGTTCTTGCACCTCTCTGTAATTTCTCTGCAAATTTGCTCCTCTATCTTTCCCACTAGTTGGTGGTCTATAGAATACACCTAGTAGTGTAATGGCACCTCTATTATTTCTTAACTCGAGCCATATAGATTCTGTCCTTGACCCCTCCAGGATATCCTCCCTCTCCAGCACTGTAACATTCTCCTTGACCAATACTGCCACACCACCTCCTATCTTTCCTTCCCTATCTTTCCTGAACACTCTATAACCAGGAATATTTAATACCGAATCCTGCCCTTTTTTGAGCCAGGTCTCAGTTATCGCCACAACATCATATTGCATGTGGCTATTTGTGCCGGCAGCTCACTTACCTTGTTTACTACGCTTCGTGCGTTCACATACACTGTAAACCCATCTTAGACCATCCTGGCCTAGAAATTCAGTTGCGTTCGCCAGCCGCTAACGCCATAAGAGGGGTATATTTCCAGCGCTAGGCACTTAGCGCCCGGGCGCAGGCCGATCTGCGCCTACGCCCAAATTCAGTAGACATTTAGCGCCGGCGCAAAGTGTTTGCGCCCGCTCAGCTGCGCGTGCAGCTTATGACGTCATTTCATCGTGCAACGCTGTTTGTGCGCCCCAAACCGGAAATTCAGTGGCGGCCGCCCAATGTGGGCGTGGCGCTGTTAAGAACTGTGAAGTGGAATGCAACAGATGCCCTGTGGGCCTCGGGGAGCGCTAATTAAAGGGCACTTACACTGACCTATAAAGCCCAGCCATTTTGCTGCAATGACTTTACTGCTTTGGATTTCTGGACAGAGACCAAGGAACAGAGCTTACTGATTTGGGACAACATAAGAGAGGTATTTTTGGCTTCTGGCCAGAGCTTTGACATTTGAATCATTGTGATTTCACTGTTTGCAAGTTTATTATGGGGGCTGTATGGGGTTCCAACCCTCAGTTGCAGCATTATGTGCGAAGGGCTCGCAGACGCTGTGTGAGAGGGCCAGCCATGCCTAGACGCAGAGGGGCCATCAGGCATCGGCAACGTAGGCCTTACCCACTCAGGCAATACCGGCAGCAGGTGTCCTATCTCACCATGACTGCGGCGCATTGTGTTAAGAGGCTGCGCTTCAGAAGGGAGGTGGTTGCAGAGATCTGCCAGCTGCTTCACAGAGATCTGCGTCCACAGCTGATGTGCAGGACATCTCTCTCGGTGGAAGTGAAGGTCACGGTGGCTCTGAACTTTTATGCAAGCGGCTCCTTCCAAGCCGCTGCTGGGGACATAGTGAACATCTCCCAGTTCGCCGCGCATCGCTGCATCCGGCAGGTCACCGATGCACTTTTCGCGAGGAGACACCAATTCATCTCCTTCCCCATGACCCTAGAGAGGCAGGAGCAGCGTGCAGTCGGATTTGGCAGGATCGCGGACTTCCCCATGGTGCAGGGCGCCATTGACTGCACGCATGTGGCTATGCGGGCACCTATCGACAATGCCGAGGATTACCGCAACCGGAAGGGCTACCATTCCCTCAATGTACAGCTGGTGTGTGACCACAGGCAGCGCATCCTAGCTGTCAATGCCCGCTTTCCAGGAAGCAGCCACGGTGCATTTATCCTGCGCCAGACTACTGTGGCTGACATGTTCGAGGCACAGCCTCCACCAAGGGGATGGCTTATTGGGGACAAGGGCTACCCTTTGTGTACATGGCTCATGACCCTGCTCCGCGCGCCCAGGACCCCAGCGGAGGAGGCATACAGCGAAAGCCATCAAGCCACAAGGAACATCATAGAGCAAACGATTGGCGTCCTCAAGCAACGGTTCCGCTGCCTGGATCGTTCCGGCGGATCTCTACAGTATTCGCCGGATAGAGTCTCCCAGTTCATCGTCGTGTGCTGCATGCTGCACAACCTGGCTATCCGCAGGACTCAGGCACTGCCACCTGACGTTGCACCACCACCTCAGGAGGACGAGCAGGAGGACCATGAGGAGGAGGAGGAGGAGGAGGAGGAGTACCAGCCCAGGAGGGAGCCACAAGGTCCAAGGGCCGTCCGCCGGCGGCTTATTGAACGACACTTCTAGGCCCCCTGTCAGGGAATGGCCTGTGGCAATGAACGCACCTGAATGCAGCCGCTCCGCAAGCCCTCAGCCGGTTAACGCAACAACCACTTGAAACATGACACCTGGACATGCTGAATAAATAAAAAGCTTTATTTTACAAACTCAGGGCCCTTCCCACATGAAACAGAAAAACAGACGAGACCCCCAAAAAACAGTCAAAAACATCTGTCACTCCCACAACCTGGGGAGGAATAACAAAACTTGCCCATCCAATTGGCCTTCATCATCGGCCTTACAAAAATAAGCCCCCCCCTCCACAACACAAACACCCCCATAAAAACAAAAAATGCCTTCATCTTCGGCCTTACCAAAATAAGCCCCCCCCAGAACACAAACACCCCCATATAAAAAAAAACGCTATCACCACACTCTACTGGGTGTGCCGAGAGGGCGAGTCCTTATGCAGGCTTCTCCGGCCCCTGCCTGACCTGCTGCTCCGCCTCAACCTGGGCCCTGTGGGTGTGGCAAGGCTGGGGGAAGGCTCATGAGGGCCACAATGCGTGACGGCAGATGCCCTTGGGGGTCGGCCTAGATGAGGCCTGGCCCGGGAGGGGCCGGCTGCTGACTGCTGCAGCTGTGGCTGGCCAGCATCAGTCTCAGCAGCAGCTCGTCGCACCTTGGCTGGGGGAGTGGCAGTGTCGGCTGCACCAATGGGGGCAAGCTGGCTGATGCCAGGCGCGCGCTGTTCGCCAGAGACACTGGCACTCGGCCGGGCTGGCAGTGCAGCAAGCGCAGCAATCTGGTGGAGGCCAGACCGCTGTGCTGCAGCAGGGCGGCGGGTGCCCTGGCGATGCTTCCGCGCCACAGCGAGTGTGGCAGAAGTGAGTGCCCGAACTGCCCTGGTATGTGCCCGCATCAGATCTGCCAGTGTCTGGACGGCACCACTCATGGACTCGCGACTCGCGTCCTGCGCTGCCGCGAGTTGCTGGACACCCCTGTCCTGCGCTGCCGCGAGTTGCTGGACACCCCTGTCCTGCGCTGCCGCGAGTTGCTGGACACCCCTGTCGTGTGCTGCCGCGAGTTGCTCGACCCCCCTGGCCTGTGATTCCCCGAAAGCGACCACACTATGAGCCAGGGACTCAATGGCCTGAGGCAACTGTCCCACAACCCCCATGAACTCCTTGTGGCGCCGCTCCGACGCCGCGGACATCTCATCAAGGAGGCGCACCTCCTGGGCGAGGACCGTCTCCGTACTGGAGGGCGGACTCTCCCTCTGGGGAGAAGGCCGCCGTGCTGCCCGACCCTTCCCGCGTACCTCGACCCCACTGGGACCAGGAGCTACACCCCCCTGCAACACTTCCCCCTGCCTCTCCTCCAGGCCAGACGTCTCCCCTCCATTGCCATCCCCTGGCGCGGATGAGGGTTCCCCCGATGTGCCGCCTTCCTCCTGGTCCTCGTCGTCCTCCTCCAAGGGCCTGGCACTCTAAGCTTCAGGGACCACCTCCTCCTCACCAGCTGAAAGCAGGAAGGCACAAGAGTAGCTTTAGAGTGAGGACAGGGCGTCAGCGAGGGAGGCATGAGTGGTGGCATTATGCGCATTGGTCGGACAGTGGGAAAGGATGTAGATCTGAAGCGCAAGGGCAACGAGAGAGGTCCGACCAGTCATGTCCTTACCAGTGGGTCCCAGTACAGGGTCCGCATCTCCAATGGCAACAGGGCCAGTCACCCGGCCACGCATGAGTCGAGCCACGCTCTCCTCCAGCTCACTGAGCGCCTGGTACTGAGGACGGCCCCCCCCGGTGGCAGACTGGCTCCTCAAATTCCACGCCAGCTTGGCCTGCAAGAGAAAGGACGGCCTCTAAGTACAGTGTGGTGCCCTGTTGCTGTGTGCACTGCCTCCCATGGTCGAATAGCTTGGCCAGTGTGGTGCCCTGTTGCTGTGTGCACTGCCTCCCATGGTCGAATAGCTTGGCCAGTGTGGTGCCCTGTTGCTGTGTGCACTGCCTCCCATGGTCGAATAGCTTGGCCAGTGTGGTGCCCTGTTGCTGTGTGCACTGCCTCCCATGGTCGAATAGCTTGGCCAGTGTGTTAAGTGCAGAAAGTGCTCTTGATGATCATGCCAGTGCCATAGCTGCGGGAGGAGGGCTGGCCATTAGGCCTTTGAGGTCCCTTTGCCCATAATGTGAGGTGCACATGCAAGGATGAGGAGGACACTGGAAAGGGTACTCACCTTCACCATCCGAGTGAGGTCGTTGTACTTCTTGCGGCATTGGTCCGCACTCCTGGGGACATCGCTGGTGGATGACACCCTGTGGGCGATTTTCTTCCAGGCTCTCCTGTACTGCCTCCTGGGTGGGAGCCTTCTTGCCACTGTCCGGGCACAAGATCTCTCTTTTCTTTTCCACACCATTAACCAGCACCCTCAAAGCATGCTGGGAGAAGCGCTGCGCTCGTTCACGGGCCTTCTCCATGGCTTCAGGCGCTATTTGGGTCCACCAGCAGTGTTGAGGCCTAGCTGCAGGGCTCCACTATGCAGGGCGTGGCAGCAGTCAAAGTCGACCCTTCCCCCTTTAAGAGCTGGCCGGCGTCAGGGTGTCTGCTGTCAATCAAAACATGACCGCACCTGCGCTGCGCCCGGCCTCGGCGTTATCAGTCCGCATCGCCGGCTTAGCGCCTGAAGATAGCAGTGCAACGCCAGTTTCAGCGCTCGCCCAAACTCTTGGCCAAATCTACTGAATTTCGGCGAAGTGGCCTACACTTTCCGGCGGGCGCTAACTTTTGCGACCGCCCGACTTTACCGCCCCAAAAGTGGCCAGACTGAATTTCTAGGCCCTTGTGTTCTCTCTTAGTCTGACCCCACCTAATACCTTACTATTTCTTACTTTAGTGCTCTCTGCCTCTCCCAATCCTTTGAGCACTTTATTCCCCCTTTCTAATGTTACATCCTGGGGCCCATCCCCCTGCCAAATTAGTTTAAACTCTTCCCAACAGCACTAGCAAACCTCCCTGTGAGCATATTGGTTTTGGCTCTGTTGAGGTGCAACCCGTCCAGCCTGTACAGGTCCCACCTCCCCCAGAACTGGTCCCAATGCCCCAGAAATCGAAAGCCCTCCCTCCTGCACCATCTCTCCAGCCACTCATTCATCTGCTCTATCCTCCTATTTCTATACTCACTAGCTCATGGCACAGGGAGTAATCCGGAGATTACTATCATTGAGGTCCTGCTTTTTAATCTCCTTCCTAGCTCCCTGAAATCTGCCTGCAGGACCTCATCCCTCTTTCTACCTGTGTCGTTGGTACATATATGGACTACAACCTCTGGCTGTTCACCCTCCCCCCTCACAATGTTCTGCAGCCACTCGGTGACATCCTTGACCCTGGCATCAGGGAGGCAACATACCATCCTGGAGTCACGACTGCGGACGCAGAAACGCCTGTCTGTTCCCCTAACTATTGAATCCCCTACCGCTATTGCTCTCCCACTCTTCTTCCTCCCCCTCCCCCCAGTACAGATGAGCCACCCGTAGTGCCGTAGACTTGGCTCTGGCTGTCCTCCCCAGAGGAACCATTGCCCTCGCCAGTACTGAATACTGGTTGGAGAGCGAGATGCACTCAAAGGACTCCTGCACTACCTTCCTGGTCCTCATTGTCTGTCTGACAGTCACCCATTCCCTCTCTGCCTGCACACTCTTTATCTGCGGAGTGACCACCTCCTGGAACGTGCTAGCCACGTAGCTCTCAGCCTCACGGATGCACCGCAGTGATACCAGTTGCTGCTCAAGTTCCAAAACCCAGAGCTCGAGCTCCTCCAGCCGACGACACTCCCTGCACATGTGGTTGTCCAGGACATGGGGAGTGCCCTGGAGTCTCCACATGGCACAAGACGTGCATTCCACGGCACTGAGCTGCCCTGCCATGCCTTTACTTAACAGACAATTAACTAGAAACACTTTCCAGCTATGCACTAATCAGCTCCTTTCCTGGTTGTGACGTCACTTTAGCTGTTTTGCAGTTGGTGCTTTTGTTGTTGTTGTTTTCACTGGAGGTCCTCCACCTCCTCGCTGCCGCCGCTGCTCCAGTCTACACTCTCTCTGGGCCCCCCACTCGATTTATATGCCACCTCCTTGCTGTCCTGTGATGTCACTCCTTGTTTTTTGGGGAGTTTTTAAGTCGCCGCTCAGCTCCCTTTAAGCCACCACCTCCGCTCCCGCTCAGGTCCGCGCTGTGTCCTGAGCCTTCTCCGGTGCTCCCTTTAAGCTGCCACCTCCGCTCTCGCTCAGGTCCGCGCTGTGTCCTGAGCCTTCTCCGGTGCTCCCTTTAAGCTGCCACCTCCGCTCTCGCTCAGGTCCGCGCTGTGTCCTGGGCCTTCTCCGGTGCTCCCTTTAAGCTGCCACCTCCGCTCTCGCTCAGGTCCGCGCTGTGTCCTGGGCCTTCTCCGGTGCTCCCTTTAAGCTGCCACCTCTGCTCTCGCTCAGGTCCGCGCTGTGTCCTGGGCCTTCTCCGGTGCTCCCTTTAAGCTGCCACCTCCGCTCTCGCTCAGGTCCGCGCTGTGTCCTGGGCCTTCTCCGGTGCTCCCTTTAAGCTGCCACCTCCACTCCCGCTCAGGTCCGCGCTGTGTCCTGGGCCTTCTCCGGTGCTCCCTTTAAGCTGCCACCTCCACTCCCGCTCAGGTCCGCGCTGTGTCCTGGGCCTTCTCCGGTGCTCCCTTTAAGCTGCCACCTCCGCTCTCGCTCAGGTCCGTGCTGTGTCCTGGGCCTTCTCCGGTGCTCCCTTTAAGCTGCCACCTCCGCTCTCGCTCAGGTCCGCGCTGTGTCCTGGGCCTTCTCCGGTGCTCCCTTTAAGCTGCCACCTCCGCTCTCGCTCAGGTCCGAGCTGTGTCCTGGGCCTTCTCCGGTGCTCCCTTTAAGCTGCCACCTCCACTCCCGCTCAGGTCCACGCTGTGTCCTGGGCCTTCTCTGGTGCTCCCTTTAAGCTGCCACCTCCACTCCCGCTCAGGTCCGCGCTGTGTCCTGGGCCTTCTCCAGTGCTCCCTTTAAGCTGCCACCTCCACTCCCGCTCAGGTCCACGCTGTGTCCTGGGCCTTCTCCGGTGCTCCCTTTAAGCCACCACCTCCACTGCCACTGCTCAGGGCCGTGCTGCTTTTCAAAATAGATTGCCTTATAATTTACTTACTTAATGTTTGCAGCCAATATAGGGCAACCCATTAATGCTGTGTTTAATGCTATGTGGAAAATACAGTCTGGCAATAATTGCGCTGAAAGTAACATGCCTGCCAAAACTAACATGCTACTCTCAGCAGTAAGCAACCAATCTCATTAACAAACACACGTGAAATTAGGCTCCTGCACAATTCTTTACAGGAATAACTCTGGAAAATTGCAATGGACCAAATCTTGGAAATGCTTTAAAACTAAAATGTCATTATTAAACTAGAATTTTGGTCCAAATTCATGGCGATTACGATGTGAATTGACTACAAAATTCTTACAATGGAACATCTAAGTCACACTCCAGCTCAGTTGCTCTGTAACCAGCAAGATGAGCTGAATATGTGGCTTGACAAAGGAATAGCACTGTACAAGGGCAGACGTCGACGACAAAGTCCAACACCACCTTCAGTGTGCCAGTGCAGCCTGAGGAAGAGAGTGTTTGAAGACCAGGACCTCAAACCCGGCACTACACTCATGGTCTATCATGGTCTACAGAGCAGCAGTGATACCCGCCCTGCTGTATGCCTCAGAGACATGGACCATGTACAGCAGGCACCTCAAAGCACTAGAGAGGTACCACCAACGCTGCCTCCGCAAGATCCTGCAAATCCATTGGCAGGATAGGCGCACCAACGTCAGTGTTCTTGCTCAGGCCAACATCCCCAGCATCGGAGCTTTGACCACGCTCAATCAGCTCCGATGGACGGGTCACATTGTCCGCATGCCCAATACGAGACTCCCAAAACAAGCGTTCTACTCGGAGCTCCGGCACGGCAAGAGAGCCCCAAGTGGGCAGAGGAAACGCTTCAAGGACACCCTCAAAGCCTCCTTGAAAAAGTGTAACATCCCCACCGACACCTGGGAATACCTGGCCCAAGACCGTACAAAGTAGAGGAGAAGCATCTGGGAAGGCGCCGAACACCTTGAGTCTCTTCGCCGGGAGCAAGCGAAAGCCAAGCGCAGGCAGCGCAAGGAGCGCACGTCAACCCAAGCACCCCACCCACCTGCCCCTTCAACCACCATCTGCCCCACCTGTGACAGAGACTGTAGGTCCCGCATTGGACTCATCAGTCACCTGCAAACTCATTTTTAATGTGGAAACAAGTCATCCTCGGTTCCGAGGGACTGCCTAAGAGAAGAGTACTGTACTAAATCCAGTGTATAGATTGGAGTCAACACAGTGTTCCAGACTCCAATACACATCATGCCATGCATTATGAAACAGCTCTATTTACTTACCAGCTTGAGTTTGACTCCAAGCTTGTTGGATCACTTCAGTAAGTAGGATCACTTCACTTAAGCAAGTCTGGTTGGTTTAAACAAGCTGCACATAGTAAGCACTCCAGTTTTCTCTAAATCCCAGAGAGCCACGTCACATGGTCAAGCATATGCCTACAGTGTAACACAGCACATTTATGTGCTTTTGCATCTACAGTGGTGCACTAAAACTTGAAGGAAACCATAGTACCACTAACTACTGGCCAGTTTAACACTTCCACTATGAACTGAAGTACTGTAGTGTTATTAAATGTTTCCTATCTATACTGCCACCTTCAATATAACAAGAGCATAACTTTTGATGGGAACTGATAGTTTGTGGCGACACGCCACCTCTGGACATAATCCGCTCACGGCGGCACGGACAGTTTACGCAGGCGCACTGCCGGCAGCAGACGCCCCCAGCCGGGGGCCCTTTCCTCCAGCAACTTGTTTCCCGCAGGGACAGGCTGCCGGGAGCACTTCCTGTCTGGGGAGTATTTAAGTGGTTGCGCGGGCTTTTCCAGTTTCTCTTTGCCATGAGGTTGAATAAAGCAGTTGTGTTTCACCAACTCTGGTCTCGACTCCCACGTTTGCCGCGGTATCTCAACACTGGTGACCCCCGACGCTCAGGACGAATCCTAAGCTAGCATGGCGGATACAAACGCAGTCACGGTTAAACTACCGGACTTTTGGGAGAACCTGGCCGAGGCCTGGTTCGTTCAAGCCGAGTCCAGATTCCGGCTGAAAAACATTACAGTCGACGCCACGAAGTATGACTACCTCGTCGCCTCTCTCACCTACGCCACAGTCCCCAAGGTTTGGGCAGCGCTGCAGGATCCACCAGTAGAAGGCAAGTACGAACATCTGAAGGCCACGCTCCTTAAAAAATTTCAAGCGTCCTCTTACCAGCGCAACTGCCAACCCCTCGACCTCCCCGGCCTTGGTGACGCTTCACCGTCGGATCTGCTTTCCCACATGCTGTCCCTCTCGGACGACAAAAACCCCGGCTCCCTCTTTCGCACGCTTTTCATTCGGCAGCTCCGCGCCAGCATCCGCCCGCTCATTGTGGAGTCTGGCTCCACGGACCTGAATGAGATAGCCGAAAAGGCCGACCGGCTGCTCTCTGTGCAGACCGCCTGCGACGTCGCATCCGACCTCACGGCAATGCCCACGCGGTCTCCCCGGCCCACTAGGCCCGACCGCCCTACCACTCCGGGTCACTGCTACTACCACACCCGTTTTGGCACTAGGGCCCAACGCTGCACGCCACCGTGCACTTTCAAACCCCCCCCCCCGCACCGGCCCCCACGATGGCCGCGGGGCAAAAGGGGCCTCTACTGTACGTCACCGACGACAGCACCAACCGCCGATTTCTGTGCGACACAGGGGCCCAGCACAGCATCACCCCCGCCTCTGCCCTTGAAATCCAACACGGCGCACGGGGTATCACGCTGGCCGCAGCGAATGGCTCTGACATCCGCTCATACGGCACCCGCATGGTCACGCTCGACCTCGCAGGCCACCGCTACTGCTGGGAGTTCCTCACAGCCAGGGTCCTCTGCCCACTCATCGGCGCCGACTTCCTACGCGCCCACGGCCTCCTTGTCGACATTCCGAGGCACCGCCTCGTCGACATCAATACTATGGCCCCCATCCCTGGCGCATTCACCCCGGCCCGTTCGGTCGGCCTGACGACCTACTGCCTCGCCAGAGCCACGGACGACTACTCGGCACTTCTAGCCGAGTTTCCCGCCCTCTAACCCGACCTTTTCGGCCAAAGCCGCCAAACACGGTGTGGAGCACTATATCCCCACCACCGGCCCCCCGGTTTCTGCCCACGCCCGCAGACTCAACCCAGCCAAGCTGGAAATCGCGCGGGCCGAGTTCACCACCATGGAGCAACTCGGCATCATCCGCCGCTCCAGCAGCCCTTGGGCCTCGCCCCTCCACATCGCCCCCAAGCCCGGCGGAGGCTGGCGCCCCTGCGGGGACTACCGCCGCCTCAACGACGCCACCACCCCCGACCGATACCCAGTGCCGCACATCCAGGACTTCTCGGCCCGACTGGCCAGACGAACCGTCTTTTCCAAGGTCGACCTGGTGCGCGGTTACCACCAAGTCCCTGTACACCCCGCGGACATCCCCAAAACGGCCGTCATCACCCCATTCGGCCTGTTCGAGTTCCTGAGGATGCCTTTCGGCCTCAAGAATGCAGCCCAGGCTTTCCAGCGCCTTATGGACTCAGTCCTCCGGGACCTGAACTTCCTATTCGTCTATCTAGACAACATTCTCGTGGCCAGCTCCTCCCAACAGGAACACCTCGAACACATTCGCATCCTGTTCGGGCGCCTAGCCCAACATGGGCTCATCCTCAGCCCGGCGAAGTGCCAATTCGGCCTAGCCGAGATCGATTTTCTCGGTCACCACATCACCCCTGCTGGGGCCGTCCCCCTGCCCAACAAGGTGCAGGCCATCCAGCAATTCCCCCGCCCCAAAACCATCAAGGGCCTCCAGGAGTTCCTCGGGATGGTGAACTTCTACAACAGGTTCATCCCCAGAGCTGCAGCCCTCATGAAGCCCCTATACGACTCCCTCCGAGGTAAATCCGGCAAGATGGCCGTAGCCTGGGCCACTGACACGTCAGCCGCCTTCGACGCCACCAAAAACGCGCTCGCCGATGCCACCCTGCTCGCGCACCCGAGGGCCGATGCCCGGGTCGCGCTCACCACCGACGCCTCCGACCACGCGGTCGGAGCCGTGTTTGAGCAGTGGGTCAATGGCGCGTGGCAGCCACTTGCCTTCTACAGCCGCCAACTGCGCCCCCCGGAAGTCAAATACTCTACTTTCGACCGCGAGCTCCTCGCGCTCCACCTGTCGGTCCGCCATTTCAGGTTCCTCCTGGAGGGCCGCCCCTTCACTGCGTACATGGACCACAAGCCGCTCACATACGCGATGGCCAAGCACACCGAACCCTGGTCCGCTAGGCAGCAACGCCAGCTCGCGGCCGTGTCCGAGTTTACTACGGACATCCAGCACATCTCCGGTAGAGACAACGTTGTCGCCGACTGCCTTTCCCGTCCCGTCATCTGCGCGAATCACCTCGCGGTCGACTACGCGCAACTAGCAGCGGCCCAGCTCACGGACCCAGACCTCCTCTCGGCGGCTACCAGCCTGCCAGGGCTACGCCTAGCCAAGGTCGCGCACGGGCCCGAAGCCACGGCAGTCACTTGCGACGTCTCACTCGGCCAACCCAGGCCGGTCGTCCCTGCAACCTGGCGCCGCCGCATCTTCGACGCGCTACACGGGCTCTCCCATCCGGGTTCCCACGCATCCGTCAAACTCCTCTCCCAGCGCTTCGTCTGGCGCGGCCTCAGCAAAGATGTTCGGACTTGGGCCACCTCCTGCCTCGCCTGCCAACGGGCTAAGGTACAGCTGCAAACAAAAGCACCCCTGGGAGACTTCGAGGTACCCAGCCGCCGCTTCGACCACGTACACGTCAACATCGTCGGTCCTCTGCCGCCATCGCAAGGCCAAACTTATCTCCTCACGATGGTCGACCGCTACACACGCTGGCCTGAGGCAGTGCCGCTGACCTCCACCACCACAGCCGACATTGCCAGGGCGTTCGTTAACACCTGGGTCGCAAGGTTCGGCGTACCAGCCGACATAACCTCTGACAGAGGCGCCCAGTTCACCTCCGAACTCTGGACGGCCACAGCACGCAACCTCGGGGTGACGCTCCACCGAACCACGGCGTACCACCCGCAGGCCAATGGGCTGTGCGAACGCTTCCACAGGTCACTCAAGGCCTCACTCCGCGCCGGCCTGCAGGACAGTACCTGGACTGACCGCCTACCGTGGGTGCTACTAGGCCTACGCACCGCAGTCAAGGAAGACCTCCAGTCCTCAGCAGCGGAGTTAGTCTACGGACAACCGCTGCGCGTACCAGGCGAATTCCTCCCGGAGGCTACCACGCCTTGGTCGGCCGAACAGCAGCGGCTCAACTCTTTCTCTTCCGCTCAACAGTTCGCCCCACTTCCGGTCAACCGACACGGCGAACTCGCACCTCACGTCCCGCCAAACTTACAGCAGGCACGCTTCATCTTCGTGCGACACGACGCGCACCGCGGACCCCTGCGACCCCCATATGACGGATCGTACGAGGTACTACAAACCAGGGACAAGGTCTTCAAGCTGCGACTCGGCGACAGGGTCGACACAGTCTCCATCGACCGGCTCAAACCAGCACACACAGAACCAGGGGAACAGGTCCCCGTGGCCCGACCTCCAACGAGAGGCCGTCCCGCCAGCAAGCCAGCACAGCCGGCGGCGAACCGCCCGGCCCCACCAACTAGACCGGCGACCACTCAGAGCCGCTCCGGCAGAACCATTAGACCACCGTCACGACTCGTCCACTCCTCCTAAGCGGATTCTGGGGGGAGCTCTGTGGCGACACGCCACCTCTGGACATAATCCGCTCACGGTGGCACGGACAGTTTACGCAGGCGCACTGCCGGCAGCAGATGCCCCCAGCCGGGGGCCCTTTCCTCCAGCAACTTGTTTCCCGCAGAGACAGGCTGCCGGGAGCACTTCCTGTCTGGGGAGTATTTAAGTGGTTGCGCGGGCTTTTCCAGTTTCTCTTTGCCATGAGGTTGAATAAAGCAGTTGTGTTTCACCAACTCTGGTCTCGACTCCCACGTTTGCCGCGGTATCTCAACAAGTTGATCATTTAGACTGTTGTCATGGTTTGTTCATGGAGTCACAGATAGTTTAAACACACCTGAGACAGTTTTGTATTGTTCCTATCATTCATGTTCACTATTGCATTAAATATCTTGGCAAAACAGGTAAGACGTGCACCATCTTTACAAGTCTCCTAAAACTACCGCTATGAAATATTATAACTGACTTCGGTATTCTCCTGGGCCAACAAGGTACCTTTTGGAGGCAGTATCTATTTCTAATACATTTTTATAATTAGCGTAAAGACCAGGGCCTAGAAATTGGATGCGGCCCGAAAACGGGCAGTGTCATGGCCCAGCGCTATTTAGCTATGCCGGATCAAAGTGGTCTAGGTAGCACGCAAAATTCATGCTCAGTGCTCATTAACATGATTATAGTGCTGATCTCAGCATTAAAACCGCTGCTCATTGGCTTACCGCTCAACAGGTGGGTCAATATCGGGTGCAATCTAATTGCAAGTAATGTTTGGACTAGGCTTTCTCCACTAGTTAAAGGGGAGATTCTTTGATGCAACAGTACCTCATTGTCATTGTATTTAGAGCTCCATTTGGAGTACTGAACTTGCAAGAGATGGCTGAGCAGCAACAGAGGGAAAGAGCCTGATGGTTTGCAGATGCAGCTCTAGAGGCACTGGTGGTGGCCATGGAGAGGACTGGCAGGAAACCATCTGCCCATACATCTAGAAGACTCTGGCAGGTGATATCTGGATATGTGACAGCCAATAGTGTGGTCCCCAGTTCATGGATACAGGGCCGCAAGAAGTTTAATGACCTCACACGGCAGGTCAAAGTGAGTGAAGTCTTCAGCAAATGCCATATCCCAACATCTGCACCACAAGCCTCACACACTGCTCAATGCACCACACCCCTATCACTCACCTACCAACAATCTCTACCTATCACCACTCAAACTTCACAATCATAGCTTCAACTAACCCTCACAACCTTACCACTGCTGCAACACTCACACCCACTTCTCACACCTTGCACACAGAGACAGCTATTCAACTGTGGCAGGCACATCACCCAAACGCATTGCACCAGGCTCACTGACACACTTCCCCTTCTCTTGCAGGCTAAGGTTGTTCACCATCAGCACGAGCAGCGGCAGACAGGAGGCAGCCAAGCTGCAATACAGGCCTTGAGCCAACCGGAGGAGAGTGTGCAATGGGCAAAGCTGAAGCTTTTAGGGACAACAACGGTATGATCATTCCTAATCCTTCTTCTCACATCCCACTTTCCCCTCATCCCACAATCTCTTCTACTTACAAGCTGCGGATGCTGTATAGATATCTTGCTTCCCACCAACCCCCACCCCCTCCCCCCACCACTCCCCTCACCACAACCCAACGCTTGTGCCTTTCTACTTTCAGATAACCAAGAACTGCTAACCGCAGAGCCTGTCCCCGAAGCTATGGAGGAGAGCAAAGGAGAAAAAAAAGGCACACCATCATTACAACTGACACTTGCAGACACCAGCTCAGAAACTGGCACAGCGCGGAATTTAGAGGGTAATGGAGATGTGGGATCTGCACAGGGTGAGGCACCAGGGACGAGTGGGCTGCAGCAAGGCCAGGGGGAAAGGGTAGCTCGGGGGCCAGCTTCCCGGAGAGCGAGTTCACACGCGAGTTCTGCTGCACAGGACTCGGATGATGACCTCGATCAGGCGGCCTTCAGAAGAAGGGTGATGGGCCTGCACACCGAATTGCTAGGTGCAATGGCAAGCCTGCCAGAGAGCCTCTTGGCAATGTCAAGGAGCATGGAGGAGTCCCTTTTTCTGGTGGAGAAAGCCGCTGTGACCTCTCGGATGCAGTGATGGATGGTGAACTGGGAGATGTTAGCTACGTCTCCTGGGATCGGACCCCACCCCGGGCCTGGAACCCCCCACATGCCCTCAGATTGTGACTCAGCCCCAGGGTCAGGGATCAGGCCCCCTCCCCCACCCCCTGGGGATTGAGCTCACCACCCACCCCCCAGGGCTTGGATCACCCACACCACCCCACCCCCGCCCCCCCCGCCAACCATCCTGGGCCCAGCACTTACCTTGTCCTGCGGCCTCCTTCTCCGAGTTCCCCGCACGACTGGAAGCCAGCCTGTCAATCAAGCTGATTTCTGAGTGGGGGACCCACCCCTGACATCGCACGCACACCAGATTTCCCGTCATCTCCCGGGTCCCCCTGCATGTGGGAGGGACCCGGCAAAATCCAGCCCCCTAGGTGGGTAAGGCCTCCTGTTGAGAGCCCTCCTCCTCCTCCCTCTGTGAGCATCTTCTCCTCTTCCTCGCTGCTTCCACTTCCTTTCCCAAAGATACTCGAGCACGAGGGGGACTACCAGGACCTTGAAAGAAGTTTATAAAGCTGCTAGCGTTGCAGAAAGTTCCACAGAGCCAGTCAAACTGAAGAAACATGTTAGCTGCAAGTATTGCTGACAATCGCTTTAAATAATGCTGCTGGAGCCTCCTTCCTGCTTGTCAATGCTTGCTCAGCTGGTCACAATTAACACAGACCGGTAAGTGGAGTGGGACACTCCAAAATGGCAGATCGGGCGTCAAGTGAGTGTTGCACACTCACTGACATCACGCACTACATAATCTCCATAATGATAGTGAATTCAGACATCGGTAGCTCTGCTGCCCAGCCGAAATTCGCGGCAGCCACGGAACCATCCGGCAGCGGGCAGAAGTGCGGCGGTCACCATTTCTTTTCCCGAATCGGACCTTAATGGCCAGCGGTAAGACTGCAAATTTCTAGGCCCAGATTTTGCAGTGTGCATGTATGCAAGGATCAGATAATCTGGCAAGGATACCATTTGCCAGATCCCTGCCCACGCTGGCTCAAAGTGCTGTTGTACAAAATGTGTGGGAGCTTCATTAAATGTATGAATCCTATTACCTGAAGTCAAGATTTCCAGATGTTCTTACTGGGAATATGTTGTTCTATTCATCTCACCATATAAAACGTGCAATAAAGAGTAGGCATGTTCTGGACTTTCAAGTACTTAAAGCTGTATTACTGGATTTTTCATTGTTTTAGCCTAAATTCTTAAAATGGGTATTAGATTCATATTTGAGCCCCAAAGTTCCTCAGGATGCGATCCTGGAGGTTGCACAGTATTATGCTGGCCAGTGCCTTCCAGCGCTGACCCCAGCAGAATTTGTTCGGTCAGTGGGAGAGCACCTAATTAGCATGGGGCAGGCAAGCGTGTTAGCCACTATGGGCGCATCTCCAGCACCTGCCTGCCCCATGCCGGTGGAAACTTTAGAATTCACCTACCCTTGAGAGGAGGGTTACCCAGGCTCCTCCCCTGAATGTAGCCATATTTTCATTGACCCCTGAGTAAGTGAGCTGATCTGGAATTTATTAAATTAGAAATTCATCTCCATTTGCCTGGCCTGGACCCCAATAGTGGGGTCCACATATGTCCCTGTGGAGGCTGGTGCACCTCCACTCATCTGATACACAAAGTCCCTGCTCCACCTGAGTAGCAGGAACTCCCTGCTTAGAGATTCCCCAACCTTGCTCCCCCCCCACCGCCACCCCACCTCATCACCCCGACTGTTATTTACCTTGTAAGGGGCGGATGGAGATGCCCTTCCTTACAAGGCAACCAGGAAACTCCCGGAACCAACGGAGATCTCTGCTTGGGTTTCTGACAGTTCCTGCCAGAGTTATGGTGGGAGACAAACCGAATTCCAAATATCTTTGGGGCCTTGCACTCTGAGTTTTTTGGAGATGGAAGAAGAGATTGAAAGGAGGAATGTGAAGCAGGCGTACTTATGCCAGAGGTGGATTATCTGTACCTCGCCTTACCTCTGGAACCATGTATACAGTGCCAGGCACAACTGCCTCAGTAGGCTCTGCCTCGCCAGGGAGGTACTGACTGGGCAGTGACTGAGTTGTGCTGTATACTGGAATTTGACAGGCAGACAAGGTCAACAACAGTTCCCCCATGAAAAACTAGCAACAGAAAGAGAGAACACTGCAATTCTTCCACAATGCAGGATTCCCAAAAGTCCAGGAAACATAGAAACATAGAAACATAGAAGGAGCAGGAGTAGGCCATTTGGCCCCTCGAGCCTGCTCCACCATTCAATGAGATCATGGCTGATCATCCAAACTCAGTACCCTGTCCCTGCTTTCTCCCCATATCCCTTGATCCCTTTAGCCTTAAGAAATATATCTAACTCCTTCTTGAATATATTTAATGAATTGGCCTCAACTACCTTCTGTGGACATTATTGATGGCATCCGTAATGTAATTTGTATCCCTACATACAACGCCATGATATTCATGAACCACGAGAACTTCCATAACAGCAGTGTGTGTGTTCATGAAAGATACTTCCATTGTGCAAACAACATCTGCTCCCCACTGCAGAAACAGCTGGAGTTGTCAAAGGTTGTGTGGTGGGCTGCAGTTTCAAAAAGCAGCTATGTAAGGCTGTGGTTGGACTCCTCCACAGACAGCACCAGACTTTTCAGGGTTCCTCAGGCAGACACAAGTAACTCATTTATAATGATTATGTTCAGATTCTGAGATCTGACAGTAGGCACGTGAGATCCGAACCCCGAGCCTCTGCAGCTGAGGAAGGAAACAAGCTGGCCCTCTGGTCCGTCGGTTCCTGCTCTTCCACTGCCACCAACACCTAGTCCTGCTCACTCGGGCCCTGTGATTCACCTGCTGCTCTGATCTCAAACCGTGTCTCTAAATCTCCTGGATGGATATACCCATGCTGGTGCTTGCAACAGTCAGGGTGAATGGCTCGGAGAGCTGTGAGCTGCTGCCTTTTTCAGTACCACTAGTTGCTCTGGCTGGTTTTTGGCAGTCTCCTGTAGAACCAGAAAAGGAAAATATGTTAGAATGCTGGTTGCGAAACATCCATTCAAGTAGCAAAATACTGTGTTTCATGGTATTGCGCTTGAGCATATGCCTATGAGTGAATGAGTAGAGGGAGAGATTACAGGAAAAGGATGCTACTCGGTCTGAACCTGGGGCAGGCTTCTGGATTCACCTCTCCCTCACTCGTTTAATCCCCAGGATTGTGATAGTGGCACATAAAAGAGGGACATGAGGCAGAGATTTTTGAGTCTTCCTGAAGGCTACATTTGCTCCCTCGTGTGTGCCATCTTGTCCTGCAAACAGAACAGTTGTGTTGACATAGAAGTTTGACACCCAAATGCCCACCCTGTATCTGCACATGTGTGTGAATGAATATACATCATGCAACTTGGTTTTCTTGAGTGATTTATTTCTGGGTACATCTTTACAGGTGTTAGTACAATAATAGTTCCAGTTTGAAGTTGCAGTTGGAATGTTTGCCTTGCATAGGTAAGGATGTGAAGCTAGGAAAGAGCTGTGAGGTTGTCTGAGTGCTTTGCATGTAGCCATAGTCAAGGTATGACAGGTTGAGAGAAGCTCAACATGCATACTTTGCCCATCTACAGTACTTTGGAAAGGGAAATGCTGGGTAGTCTTACCATGGCAGATTTTCAAACCCTTGCAAACTTCTTCCTCATCTGTATCCAAGTCCTCTGAATATTAGATACTATATTGACCCTTTCTGCCGCCTCAGTCCATTGTGGGGAGTGTTCCTCTTCCTAGCCCTGTTACTTCTTAAGAAGTACCTTCACAGCTACTCCGGTGACCAATGCAGCCACACGGGATACCTTCATTGAACTAATAAACACTTGTCAGAAATTATAACTGCCAAATTATTTTGAAAAAAGGTGCCCAATTATTTCTTTTATACCTCATTCTTTCCCAGAGATTGAATCAATTTTCTGATAGCGGTTCTCTTTGCACGATCTTGTTCAAAGACCATCACACATCAATCAGCCTTTTGTCCTTTCATTTTAGCTCAAATTGGTACAAGTGTGTTAAGTAGGGACACCTGGCTTTACCTGACTGTGTGGCTGCTATGTACTTCTGACAAAAATATCCCAGAATGCATGCAATGCTTGAGGGCAATGTAAGTCTATAGGGCTGCTTAATTCACCAAGCATCCAAAGGGCCATTGACTGCACTCATGTTGCCTTAGACATAATGGGGGAGAAATTCAGTTGTTTGCGCCACCCGTTAGTGCCTTAAGAGGGCGATAAGTGGGGCACGAGGTGGCTAGCGCCCGGGTGCGGCAAGACCTGCGCCTCTCGTGAAATTGAGTGGACATTTAGCGGCGGCGCTAAACCGCAACGTCCGCTCAGCTGCGCGCGCAGCTCCTGACGTCATTTCATGGTGCAACGCCCTTGGGGCACCCCGAACCGGAAATTCAGTGGCGCCCCTCCTCCTTTCCGCCTGGCGCTCCCAGCAACTGGTTGACTGGAACGGTTCCCAGTCGCTGTGGGGCTGGGGGGGGGCGCTATTTAAAGGGGGCTCTTCCTGGCTTCTTTGTGGTAGCCATTTTTGGACCACTCCTTCTGTGAGAGAGAGAGAAATTTGCAGAGAGACAAAGGGAGAGAGCTTTCTGCATTGAGTCAGCGCTCGCTGAGGTACCTCTGGCTCGGGCCCAGAACTTTGTAGTTGGTTTGCTTTTTCACTGGCATAACCTTGAGTGGCCACATACTATGGGGGCTGCAATGGGTGGAAACATTGGGCTTCTCCATTACATTGAGAGGGCTCAGAGGTGCCGAGAGAGAGTGCGAATCATGGCCAGACGGAGGAGGGCCAACAGGCGTCGGCACACGAGACCTCACCGTCCAGGGTTTTCCGCCAACAGTTCTCATACCTCAACATGTCTGAGGAGCAGTGTTTTCGGAGGCTGCGATTCAGCAGAGCGGTGGTCACTGAGCTCTGCCACCTGCTTCAGCCAGATCTGCAGCCTCAACTGAGGAGCAGGACGTCTCTGTCGGTGGCAGTGAAGGTGACTGTGGCTCTCAACTTCTATGCCACCAGCTCCTTCCAATCTGCTACTGGGGACATTGCCAATATCTCCCAGTTCGCGGTGCATTGCTGCATCCGTCAAGTCACGAATGCCCTCTTTAAAAGGAGATGTCAGTACATTTCCTTCCCCATGACCCTGGATAAGCAGCAAGAGCGCGCAATGGGATTTGCAAGAATAGTGGGCTTCCCCATGGTCCAGGGTGCCATTGACTGCACACATGTGGCTTTGCGGGCGCCGCAAGGGAATGCCGAGGATTACCGCAACCGGAAGGGGTTCCATTCGCTGAATGTCCAGTTGGTGTGTGACTACAGACAGCTGATACTAACTGTCAATGCCTGCTTTCCAGGCAGCAGCCACGATGCCTTCATCCTGCGCCAGACTTCTGTGGCAGACCTTTTCGAAGCCCCGGCTCACCCAGGAGGCTGGCTTCTCAGGGACAAGGGCTATATTCCGTGCACCTGGCTGATGACCCTACTCCGTGCGCCCAGCACCCCTGCTGAAGAACGATACAATGAGAGCCATCAAGCGACCAGGAACATCATTGAGCACACAATCGGTGTGCTCAAGCAACGGTTCCGCTGTCTGGACCATTCCGGGGGAGCCCTGCCACCTGAGCGAGTCTCCCATTTCGTTGTAGTGTGCTGCATGCTGCATAACCTGGCAATCCTCAGGACTCAGGCACTGCCACCAGACATTGGAGCACCAGCAGAGGAGGAGGAGGAGGAGGAGGAGGAGCACCAAGACAGGAGGGAGGCACAAAGTGCAAGGGCTATCCGTCAGCGGCTTATTGCAAGTCAGTTCTAGGCCCCCTCTGAGGGAATGGCTTCTGCCATTGAAAGAACATGAATGGAACCGTTCTGCAACCCCTAAGCCGGTCAAGGCAACAAATAGTTCAAAGAGCAAACATGCACATTCTGAATAAAGACACTTCTTTATTTAACAAACTGTGTGCCCTTCCCGCATGACAAAGTAAGAGAGAGAAACCCCAAAAAAAGCAGTCAGACACATAACTGGCTCTCACAACCTGGAGACAATGAACAAAACAGTAACCAAAAAATGACCACGATCCTCGGCCTTCAATAAAACATTTCACAGCATTTTGCCACACCTCCTATTTTATGCCCTTCGAGGGTGATCTGCTTCGCTTGCGAGATTGTCCCCTTCCCACCCTGCAGCTCCTCCGCAATGGGACCCCAGTGGCTGCAGCAAGGCTGGGGGAAGGCTGCTGAGTGTCAGAAACTGAGTCGGCAGATGCCCTTGAGGTACGGCCTGGACCAGCTCTGGGCCTGGAGGGCCCGGCTGCTGACTGCTCCAACTCTGCATGGGCGGCAGCAGTCTGTCCTACAGGTGGTGGCAGCTGCAGTGGAGAAGTGACAGTGTTGGCAGCAGGAATGCTGCCATCCTGACAGAGGACAGCAACTCCCTGGTCGGACGACACACTGGCACTCCCACGAGGCAGCACTGCAGCATGCAGAGCAATCTGCTGAAGCACAGACTGCTGGCCTGCTGCGGCGCGGCGAGGGCCCCGGCGATTCGTGCCCAATCCAGTGAGGGTGGCAGCAGTCAGTGCTCATGTGGCCTCAATCTGCGTCTGCATCGACCAGCCACTGACTGCATTACACCACTAAGCACTTGCGTGGAAGCCGCCTGTGCTGCGCCGAAGTCCTGCAGACTCCTTGCCAGTGCTGCGCCGAAGTCCTGGACAATACTTGCCAGTGACTCAATGGATTCGGGCATCCTTGCCACTGCAGCCATGAGCTCAGTGTGCCTGTGCTCCGCCTAGGCGCTCATTTCAGCGTGGAGCCGCACCTCTTCTGCGCTCACTGTAGCAGGACTCGGAAGGCCAGACTCTCCCTCCGGGGTGAAGGTCGCCGAGCTTCCCTACCACCTCCCCGCATTGCTGCAGCCCGCTGGGGAGCTTCACCCTCCTCAGACCATTCCCCCCTGCTCCTCTCCAGGGAAGACGTGTCCCCATTATGGCCATGGGCTGCCTCGGCTGAGGGTGGCACTGATGGTCCGGCTTCCTCTTCCTCCTCACCTTCAGAATCACTCACAGTGGCAGCTTGAGGGCCCACCTCCTCACCTGGCGAATCAGCATCTGAAAGCAGGGAGTTACAAGAGTGGCTTTAGCGTGAGGACAGGGCGGCAGTGAGGGAGGCATGAGTGCTGCAATGCACTGTATTGGTTCGATAGTGGCAAAGGATGCTGGTGTGAGGCACAAGTGGAAGGAGAGAGGTCAAAAAGGTGATCACCTTATCATTGCTGTCCAGAACGAGGTCGGCATCTCCAGTGGCGACGGGGCCAATCATCCGGCCTGCCATAATCCACTCGCTGCTCCAGCTCGGTGAGGGCTTGAAGGTGAGGCCGGCCTCCCCCGGTCCGTTGCTGCTGCCTCCTGTTATGGGCCAGCTTGCCCTGCAAGAGAAAGGATGGGCTCTGAGTAGAGTGTGAAGCCCTGATCTTGGCTGCACTGCCTCCCATGGTGGAATAGCCCTTACAGTATGAAGCCCTGATCTTGGCTGCACTGCCTCCCATGGTGGAATAGCCCTTACAGTGTGAAGCCCTGATCTTGGCTGCACTGCCTCCCATGGTTGATTAGCCCTTACAGTGTGAAGCCCTGATCTTGGCTGCACTGCCTCCCATGGTGGAATAGCCCTTACAGTGTGTAAAGTGCTGAATGTGCGTGTGAGTTTCATGAAAGGCCCATAGGTGTTGGATGAGGGCTGGGCATTGGGGCTTTCAGGACCCTTTGGCCATAAAGTGAGGTGGACATGCAGGGATGAAGAGGATACTGAAAAGGGTACTCACCCTGATGACCCGAGTGAGGTCGTTGAACTTCTTCCTGCATTGCACAGGGGTCCTAGGCACCATGCTGCTGGAGGTCACTCTGTGAGCCACCTCCCTCCAAGCTTTGCGATAGTCGTTGGGCAGCGGCCTCCTGCCACTGTCTGGAAACAGGATAGATTGCCTGCGCTCCACCGCACCAACCAGAACCTGCAAGGCCCCCTCACTGAACCGCTGCGCTCGCTCCCTGGCACTCTCCATGGTCCTAGGCATTAGAATGTGGCAGCAGGTCTGTCCAGGCTGAGAATCAGGGCTCCGATGCGCAGGGTGTGGCTGCAATCCAAGATCGAACCTCCCCTTTAAGAGCTGACCGGCGCCAGCGTGTCTGTGTGCAATCGCTAACTGGCCGCACCTGCGCTGCGCCCGCCCTCGGTGGTAGCGCCTCGCTTCTCCGGCTTAGTGCCTTAAGACAGTCGTGCAGCGCCTGTTTTAGCGCTCCAAGCACCTCCTGGGGCAAAGCAGGTCAATTTAGCAGTAGGAGGTGATAATTTGCGCCGGGCACTAAATTTCGCGCCCGCTCGAGTATTACGCTCCAAACGTGGCGATACTGAATTTCTCCCCCAATGTTCTGCCCTATATGACCCAAAAGGGAGTTTTTTTTCTGACAGTGGCCCTAGTTTGCAACCACCAGCACATAATCACACAGCTATCTGTTGGAGCTCTCAAAATGCTTTCATTTTAAGCAATCACCTGTGCCACTCTTATTTGAAGCAAAATGAAGACCGGAAGGATGGAACCAGGGGAAATAAAGGTACCCTTATGCAACAATGTCTCATTACACCCAGGTACCAACCATGGACAGAAGCAGATATGGGGGCAACAAAGCCCACACTATAACCAGGATTATTATCAGATTTGCCACTGGTTTTACAAAACAGTTGTCTGCCATAGGGTTTCCAGAATAATTGTCATATGTTGCATGCTCCACAAATTTGCTCTCAGGAGTCCTCAATGTGCACCTCGATGACCAGAAGAGCAAAGCCATGGCAAAGTAAGAGGGTGAACATGCCAATAAGGAATTATCAATGGTACCAGCAATGAAACCAGGAAAACTCATGGGCTAATTCCAGCTGCCTTCCAACTACTTCATTTCTTAAAGAGGCAAACTGTATCTACCAGTAACTGTATCCAAACCAATTTGTTCTACATTTTCATACTCAATTCTTCAAATATTATCTGTTGTAATATTATGTTGGGCTCCTACTCTATTACAGACAAATGACAAATAAATAATTCACACCAGGAGAAAGCTGGAGGATTTTCTTGATAACCTACTGACAGATCTAGATTTCTCTAGATGGTCTACTGCCAGGGCTTTGTATGATGGCTCATTGGAAATGCCTACTTTAATCTATCTCCTCCAGTGCCTGGCTGCAACATTAGCAACTCAAAGAGAGACTATACAGCCAACATTTAATCGTTGATCTAATTAGCTTCTGAGTACAGACAGTGGCACCAACATAAAAGCTAGTTGTTTCAAACCAAAATGTGGATGAATCTGATCAGTTTTCTGTTTTGTCCACTGCCCTCACAAGGAGATAATGGCACAGAATTTCCTCACTGCTGCTCCCACTCCACCTCAATAACTTCATTGGAAGTGTCACAGAAACACTCTGGTGAAGTTACAGCCAGAGCAGCTCAGAAGACATTCTGGGCCAATGAGATTCTTCTAAATATACAGCTATCTGCAACCTATTTTTAGCCTGTCTATTGAAACTGATATAAAATATAACACCTCTGGATTTTGGGTATAAATATTCTAATAAAAAATCTAATTGATAGTATATATGACCTGATAAAACAGCAAGCTTTATTTTCTATGAAACTGTCACTTCCTTTCATGTAATATTTACATGCATTGGCCTAGAAATACCAGCCAATCTCTGCGCCTGAATGGTGTGGCCTGAGGCACACCTGATATTAGGCCTCGGGCCTCATTAACATCAAGCTGGTGAATTGCGGACACGAACAGGCAGCTCACCGGCCAAGCACGGTTGAAGATCGGGTCACTGTAACGCCAGCAGCAGTCCTCAGATACCTGGTTGAAGGGGCCCAGGAAGGTGGGGGGGTGGCAATCAGAAAGGGGGGAGTGTAGGGGGTGGCGTGCGTGTGCAGTCCGCTTGCCCCTGACTGCTTTGAGCGGTTCGAATCGCTCCCACACCCCTGGGTTCTAGACACCGGACTTAGGTACAGGCGGCGATACAGAATTGGAGTAGACAACTGGTTTGGTGCAAGAAAACTGTATTTTTATTAAAGGCACAATAAAATTACAACACTGGAAAAAGTACTGGAATAGTTACAGGCATACAAGAGTACACTTAATCAAGAATGGGGAACACACGGCACATCGAGGGAAAAATCACAGTAATAATCCCCCTACCCTTGTCCCACCCCCAATATCTAACTAGAATGTGCTGTGAGGGGCCAGGGATTATGCTCACCAATCAGGGTTTCTGGACAGCGGAGGTGTATCCATGGCGGGACCAGATGGCCATGTACTCCGTGCACGAATTGCACGTAAACATACTGTACGAGCAAATCGTGTATGGGGTGGGGAAGATTTCGGGGTGTGTAATGACGTACACTACCGCGGACAGTTCAGCCTGCTGGGCGCTCATGGTGCTGGGGAGCTTAATTGCCAGGGCAATGTTTGCCGCTGGGTCATAAACTCCACACCCTGTGAGTCGCTCACCAGCAGATACTGTGCTGGAGCCATCCACATAGATTTTGCGGCCTGTGGGGTGTATCCCGGCCCGTAAACCTATGTCCACTGCCCAAACCCCTTCTATGGAACACCGGTGGGCTGTTCCAGGATATACCAGGTTAGCTGCGAGCTTTGGCTCGCAGAGCCCTTTCACCTTTAGGTCCATCTGTGAGAGAAGCAGGGTCCAGCGAGCAATGCGGGCACTGCTCACTGTCCCATCCTTGATTCTCCCGTACAGGAGCATCTGGGTGGGCATGTGATGGGTGAGGGGGGTGATGGGAGAGGTGCCTGTGAAGATCAGTGATCTTTTCACAGCTCAATGTGTGGCCAAGAGGTGCCTCTCACAATTGGAGTAGCTCTTCTCCACATCTGTGAGTATCCTGGAGGAGTAGACCACCGGCCTCAGCCTGCCATGCCACTCTTGGAGCAGCACAGCACTCAGGCTGTCCCCGCTGGCTGCCACCTCCAGGAAGAACTCTTTCCCCCCCATCTATGGCCCCTAGAGCTGGTGCGGTCTGCAGATCTTCCTTGAGCCTGACAAATGCTGCCTGGCAACCCTCATCCCAAGCCCACTCCACTCCCTTATGTAGGAGTTGGAGCAGAGGGGCTGCTGTGGCTGCATAGTCCTCAATAAAATCTCTGTAGTACCCGGTTAGCCCTAGAAAAGATCGCACTCCCGTGACTGTATTGGGGACTGGTAACTCCTGTACCGCTTCTCTTCTAGCTTTGTCTATGGCCCTTTCCCCAGCGCGTACGGTCAGGCCCAGGAATTTGACCTCCTGCTGGCCGATCTGCGCTTTCTTTGGGTTTACTTTAAAACCCTCCTGCCTGAGCAGCTCCAGCAGTTCGGCCAGTAGTGGGCCATGCTCCTCTCTCGAATCAGTGAATAGGAGCAGGTCATCCACATACTGTACCAGCTGCCTGGGCTGGCTGAAGCCCTTTAAACTGTTTGCCATGCATTGATGGAAAATGCTAGGGCTATTGTGGAAGCCCTGACCTGAGGCAAACTGTTCCAGGTGTACTGTTGCCCTTTAAAGGTAAAGGCAAACTTGTACTGATCCTCCCTTCTTAACGGGATGGACCAAAACCCGTTGGAAATATCCAGCACTGTGAAAGTGGTCGCGGATGCTGGGATACTTCCTATCAGGTCAGCAACTGCTCCTACCATGGGTGCACAGGCTGGGATGTTACTGTTGAGCACCCGATAGTCCACCGTGGCCCTCCAGGAGTTGTCCGGCTTTCTAACCGGCCACAGTGGAGAGTTTACGTGGGTGGCTATCGGTCTCAGGACCCCCTGTTGTACTAAGGAGGACATGGCTGCTTCCATGTCTGGCTCTGCTTCCCTGGGGAAGTTGTACTGTTTTTGTCGTTGGGCCATAGGGTCCCCGTCTACGCTGACCTCAAACCTGTTGACCCTCCCACAGTCGTGTTTGTGTGTGGCAAATGTGGCTAGGTGGGCTCGCACAAATGCCTGGAACTCCTTTGGCATATTACTGACCATGAGCTTGAGGTTATAACCCTCTTTAGGCTTCATAGTACACAGGGTCCCCTTCCCCTGTTTCCCTGGGATGACTACTACTCCGCTTCCCTTTCCTGTGTTTGCCCCCCATAGGCAATGATTCCTTAAATCCACCAGGATCCCGTGGCCTACAATAAAGTCGGCTCCCAGGATCCCTTTTCCACCCTCCACTCCCCACTTCATTAGGATACAGGTCCACTTAGAGCGGAGTGTTCCCAAACGAACGGACAGCGGGATGGAAAACGAGCCGGCGTGTTCTTAACCAGTGAATCCTGACAGACTCTATGGGACCCCACTAGATAGAAGTGAGGTGGTGGGGTTATCTGAATGGATCATGGTGCATGATGCCCCCGTATCGAACAGATAGGTCCCCTTTACCTTTTCTACCTCCAGCTCAACAAGAGGTCTCTTCCATAAGTCGTACTGCAGGGAACACAGGTAAACGGGCTGTTCTGGCTCTAGTCAGGGCTGTGGGTTGGATGGGGCTGATGGGGTCAGAGCACCGGATTGGCTTCTACCCTCCCTGGGCCAGTCAATAGGGTCCTCATCGCGTCCAAAAATGACTCGACCGTGGCAGGAGGGATCCCTAACTCTGTCTTTTGGGCTGGGGCTGAGGAATTCTTTCCCTTGTTATCCTTCAAAGGGTTTTTGCACTCCTTCCTCCAGTGTCCATCCTTCCCACACCCGTAACAATTAAGCTTCGCACTGGAAGGGTTATTCCCTTCCTGATGCCACTCCTTCCTACCCTGTCTGGGTTTTACTTCATGCACCTTCCACTTAGGTGGGTGTGCATCGGTTCCCCTACCATTCCTGTAGGCTAGGGTCAACTGTCTGATCACCGTGAGTTCGGTAGTCAGGGGATTCTTAGGGTCAAACCAGACTTCCGCCTTGGCCCTGACCTGCGGCAAGCTGTTTGCCACCAGGCAATGGAGCCAGTGGGCCAGCTGATCCTGGCCCAGGCACGCCCAGTTAGGTGCCCCAGTACAGGCACTCCTATACACCGGCCACAGCCTGTCTGCGAAAGCCTGCGGGGCTTCCCCTGCGAGCTGCACTGTCTTCTCCACTCGGGAGAAAGGACTTCCCTCATTCATCCCCATGGCCTCAAGAACTTCGTCCTTGAGTTCCCCATACTCGCACTGTCCCTTCTTACACTGGTCAGAAAGGGACTGGAGGAGCTTACCCTCCAGGGAGAACAGCAGCATTTTGGCCTGCTCAGCATCATCACACTCGTTGATGCTGGCTGCCTGCTCCACTTTCCTGAAGTGGACCAAGGGGTCCCCTTTTTCTGTGAGCTTTGGTATGTGGCTTACCATAGCCCTAAGCTGTTGGGTGCCATAGGGCACTACGAACTGGTTTTGGAGGGGTCCCTCTTCCCCATCATTAACGGGTGGGCCCAACCTTCACGGCCGGGCACATCGGCCCCGGTTCCAGCCTCTCTTGCGGGGGTTGTTCCACCTCCGCTTCAACCCTTAACTCCACCCCCCCTTGCTGCCAGGCCTTGCTAAAACCTGGCGCTACGGGTGGTGGTCGTGGGACCTCCTGTTCCTCAACCGGGTCGTCCCTGGGCACTACCACTGGTGTCTGAACCGTTCTCCCCTTGTTCCCCGTAAAATCCGCCTGGGCTGCCTTCGGGCTTATGAGGCACACCATGCCCTTTGCCTTCCTTAGGGCCAGGCTCAGATTCTCTATCTATTCCTTGCAGGGGCCATGATCTGCATCTTCAAACCCCTGCTCGCTCGCTAACTTATAGGCTGCCTTTATGTCTTTTACTTTCTCCTCCTGCTCTCTTACTTGTCTCGCTAGGCGGGCATTCTTCTCCCGCAACCTCAACTCACTGCTCTTGGCCTCGGTGACATGGCACTGTAGATATTCCAGCCTGGACTTATGCTCCCCCATTAACTGTACCCTTTCCTGGTTTAGGGCCTGCAATGCTACCAGTAACTTCTCCCCTGCTAGAGTCCTGTCTTGGACTTCCAGGGCTGACTCCCGTATCTCGGCTGCCTGTGCTTCAACGAGCTTGTCCAAAAGCTGGATCTGTTTCTTGAAGCACATCGGCCAGACTGCCTTTTCTATGGATTTCCTATGATCCTTCCCTTCTGTCCATTTAGCTGCAGCATCTACCGGACGCCCAGCTTTTAACAGATTAGTGATCCACTTCTTAGTGATATTCACTTTACTGAATACATAATTAGAAATCCTCTCTTCCATTACGGTTTGCTCTTCCGAATCAGTGTCTACTGTATCGCACCCCTGTTGCCGGAGTCCTGCCGCGGTCGCCATTTCTGTAGGGGGTGGCGTGTGTGTGCAGTCCGCTTGCCCCTGACTGCTTTGAGCGGTTCGAATCGCGCCCACACCCTGGGTTCTAGACACCGGACTTAGGTACAGGCGGCGATACAGAATTGGAGTAGACCATTGGTTTGGTGCAAGAAAACCGTATTTTTATTAAAGGCACAATAAAATTACAACACTGAAAATTACTGGAATAGTTAAAGGCATACAAGAGTACACTTAATCAAGAATGGGGAACACACGGCACATCGAGGGAAAAATCACAGTAATAATCCCCCTACCCTTGTCCCACCCCCAATATCTAACTAGATTGTGCTGTGAGGGGCCAGGGATTATGCTCACCAATCAGGGTTTCTGGACAGGTCAAATCCTGTCGATTAAGCCGGTTGCGGTTTTGGGGTTCGCTTTTTGTGTCCTTTGGGGCCTGCTGTCGCCACGTGGTCTCAGGGCGCGGTGGTGGAGTCGTCTGAGTAAAGTACCCTATTTTCTCCGTTAGAGATAGGGAGTAAAGTTTTTGTTGGGTACTTTACCTTGTAGAGTGGAAAACTTCAGGTTTTGTTCTTCTGGTGGTGGTCTGGTCATCGAAGTTTTGTTGCGGTTGGGGTTCGGTTGGTGGTCTTCGGTGTTAGCTCGGTCGTGGTGGCATAGATCACTACCTGTGCAGTGGTAATGATCTGAAGGTATGGTTTACCCGGCCCTTTGTTACCGTGGTGCTCATGGTCGTTCTGCTTCGTTGATTTTCGAGTATCCCTGGACCAGAGTGTGTGCCTGCTCGTCCCCAATGCTTCTCCACGCTGCCCTTCTCTGCTTGTTCGTCGGCCTTGCTGTTCGTCTCGCCTCGCTTGCCTGCTTGCTGCACCCCTGTCTTTTTGGTTACCGGTGGGCCTACGATTATACTATTTTGGAGGTTCGTTATCTGCACGCCAAATCAGGGTAAGTTCTTTGTCTAATTTTGGTAGGCTCGTTTAAGGTGATTATAGTTGTTCACCTTAACTGCTTTTGGGGCAGTTGTCTGGTTCTTAAATGATCTTTAATGTCTGGGTGTTTGTTATTCATAATGTTTAGTCGGCGTCTTCCTGGCTTGGTAGCTACTTCAAACTGTAACCGATTATTTATGCAAAGGTTTGATGGGTTCAAGATTAAGCCCTAGAAATTCAGTTGTTCGCACCAGCCGCTAGCACCTTAGGAGAACGAGAAGTGGGGCGCGAAGCGGCTAGCGCCCAGGTGCAGTGCAATCTGCGCCTCTCGCGAACTTCAGTCAAGATTTAGCGGCGGCGCAACACTGCAGTGCCCGCTCAGCTGCGCGCGCAGATCCTGACATCATTTGATGGTGCAATACCCTTGGTGCGCCCCAAACCTGAACTTCAATGGCACACCCCTTCTGTGCGCCTGGCACCCCCAGCGACTGGTTGAGTGGAACAGTTCCCAGTTGCTGTGGGGCACGGGGGGCGCTATTTAAAGGGGACTCTTCCTGCATTCTTTGTGGCAGCCATTTTGTTCCACTCCTTCTGTGTGAGAGAGAGAGATTTGGAGAGAGACAAAGGGAGAGAGCTTTCTGCTTTGACTCAGTGCTCGCACAGGTACTTCTGGCTTCAGGCCAGAGCTTTGCACTTGGATTTAACTTTCAGTGCCATAGCCTTGAGTCGCCACATATAATGGGGGCTGCAATGGGTGGAAATATTGGGTTTCTGCATTGCATTCAAGGGGCTCAGAGACGCCGAGAGAGAGTGCCAGTCATGGCCAGATGAAGAAGGGCCAACAGGCATTGGCACAGGAGGCCTTACCCATCCAGGGACTACCGCCAGCAGTTCTCATACCTCAATATGTCTGAGGAGCAGTGTGTTCGGAGGCTGCGATTCAGAAGGGAGGTGGTCACTGAGATCTGTCACCTGCTTTAGAGAGATCTGCAGCCACAGCTGAGGAGCAGGACGTCTCTGTCGGTGGCAGTGAAGGTGACGGTGGCTCTCAACTTCTATGCCACCGGCTCCTTCCAATCCGCTACTGGGGACATTGCCAATATCTTCCAGTTCGCGGTACATTGCTGCATCCGCCAGGTGATGAATGCCCTCTTCAGAAGGAGACGTCAGTACATCTCCTTCCCCATGACCCTGGACAAGCAGCAAGAGCGTGCAATGGGATTTGCAAGAATAGCGGACTTCCCCATGGTCCAGGGCGCCATTGACTGCATGCATGTGGCTTTGCGGGCACCTCTACAGAATGCCGAGGATTACCACAACCGGAAGGGATATCATTCGCTCAACGTCCAGTTGGTGTGTGACCACAGGCAGCTCATACTAGCTGTCAATGCCCGCTTTCCAGGCAGCAGCCATGATGCCTTCATCCTGCGCCAGACTTCTGTGGCAGACATTTTCGAAGCCCCGGCTCACCCAGGAGGCTGGCTTGTCGGGGACAAGGGCTATTCTTTGTGCACCTGGCTGATGACCCCGCTCCGTGCGCCCAGCACCCCTGCTGAAGAGCGATACAATGACAGCCATCAAGCGACCAGGAACATCATTGAGCACACAATCGGCATACTCAAGCAACGGTTCCGCTGTCTGGACCATTCCGGGGGAGCCCTTCAGTACTCGCCTGAGCGAGTCTCCCATTTCGTTGTAGTGTGCTGCATGCTGCACAACCTGGCTATCCTCAGGACTCAGCCACTGCCAGCAGACATTGGAGGACCACCAGAGGAGGAGGAGGAGGAGGAGCACCAAGACGGGAGGGAGGCACAAAGTGCAAGGGCCATCCGTCGGCGGCTTATTGCAAGTCGGTTCTAGGCCCCCTCTCAGGGAATGGCTTGTGACATTGAAAGAACATGAATGGAGCGGCTCCGCAAACCCTCAGCCGGTCAAGGCAACAAATAGTTCAAAGTGCAAACATGGACAATCTGAAAAAAGACAATGTTTTATTTTACAAACTCTGTGCCCTTCCCGCATGACAAACAAATACAGAGAAACCCCCCAAAAAACAGTCAGACACATAACTGGCTCTCACAACCTGGAGAAAAGGAAAAAAACAGTTAAACAAAAATGACCATGATCCTCGACCTTCATATAAAAAACAAACACAACATTCTCGGCCTTCATATAAAAAACAATCACAACATTGTCGGCCTTCATATAAAAAACAAACAACATTCTCGGCCTTCATATAAAAAACAAACACAACATTCTCGGCCTTCATATAAAAAAAAACATTTTGCCACACCTTCTACTTTTTCGCCTGCGAGGGTGATCCGCCTCGCTTGCGCGATTTGCCCCTTCCCGCCCTGCAGCTCCTCCTCAATGGGACCCCAGTGGCTGCAGCAAGGCTGGGAGAAGGCTGCTGAGGGTCAGATGGTGAGTCGGCAAATGCCCTTGGGGGACGGCCTGGACCAGCTCTGGGCCTGGAGGGCCCGGCTGCTGACTGCTCCAACTCTGCTTGGGTGGCAGCAGTCTGTCCTATGGGTGGTGGCAGCTGCAGTGGAGAAGTAACAGTGTTGGCAGCAGGAATGCTGCCAACCTGACAGAGCACAGGCACTCCCTGGTGCGCCGATACACTGGCACTCGCATGGGCCAGCACTGAAGCATGCTCAGCAATCTGCTGAAGCACAGACTGCTGGGCTGCTGCGGCACGGCAAGGGCCCTGGCGATTCCTGGCTGACCCAGCAAGGGTGGCAGCAGTTCGTGCCCGTGTGGCCCTGATCTGTGTCTGCATCAGGCCAGCCAGTGACTGCATGGCACGACTAAGCACTTGGCTGGAAGCCACCTGTGCTGCCCCAAAGTCGTGCAGACTCCTGGCCTGTGCTGCCGCGAAGTCCTGCAGACTCCTGGCCTGTGCTGCCCCGAAGTCCTGCTGACTCCTGGCCTGTGCTACCCCGAATTCCTGACCACTCCTTGCCAGTGACTCTATGGAGTCAGGCATCCTTGCCACTGCAGCCATGAGCTCCATGTGCCTGCGCTCAGCCTGGGCGCCCATTTCACCAAGGAGCCGCACCTCCTCTGCGCTCACCGTAGCAGAACTGGAGGCCGCACTTACCCTCCGGGGAGAAGGCTGCCGAGCTTCCCCACCCCTTCCGCGTTGCTGCAGCCCGCTGGGCCGCGGAGCTTCACCGTCATCAGACCCTTCCCCCCTGCTCCCCTCCAGGGAAGACATGTCCCCATCATGGCCATGGGCTGCCTCGGCTGAGGGTGGCACTGATGGGCCGGCTTCCTCTTCCTCCTCCTCGAATTCCGAATCAGTCACAGTGCCAGCTTGAGGGCCCGCCTCCTCACCTGGCGATTCAGCATCTGAAAGCAGGGAGGCACAGGAGTTGCTTTAGAATGAGGACAGGGCGGCAGCGCGGGAGGCATGATTGCCGCAATGCACTGCATTGGTTCGAGAGTGGCAAAGGATGCTGGTGTGAGGCACAAGTGGAAAGAGGGAGGTCAAAAAGGTGATGGCCTTACCATTGCTGTCCAGAACGGTGTCAGCATCTCCAGTGGCGACGGGGCCAATCAGCCGGCCTCCCATTATCCGCTCCACTCGCTGCTCCAGGTCACTCAGGTCTTTAAGGTCAGGACGGCCTCCCCCGGTCCGTCGCTGCTGCCTCCGATTGTGGGCCAGTTTGCCCTGCAAGCGAAAGGATGGCCTCTGAGTACAGTGTCAAGCCCTGATCTTGCCTGCACTGTCTCCCATGGTGGAATAGCCCTGACAGTGTCAAGCCCTGATCTTGCCTGCACTGTCTCCCATGGTGGAATAGCCCTGACAGTATCAAGCCCTCATCTTGCCTGCACTGTCTCCCATGGTCGAATAGCCCTGACAGTGTCAAGCCCTCATCTTGCCTGCAATGTCTCCCATGGTCGAATAGCCCTGACAGTGTGTAAAGTGGTGAATGTGCATGTGATTTTCATGAGAGTCCCATAGCTGTTGGATGAGGGCTGGGCATTGGGGCTTTCAGGACCCTTTGGCCGTAAAGTGAGGTGCCCATGCAGGGATGAAGAGGATACTGGAAAGGGTACTCACCCTGACAACCCGAGTGAGGTCGTTGAACTTTTTTCTGCACTGCGTGGGTGTCCTGGGGACCAAGCTGTTGGAGGTCATTCTGTTCGCCACCTCCCTCCAGGCTTTTCTGTACTCGCTGGGCAGCGGCCTCCTGCCACTGTCAGGGAAGAGGACAGGTCGCCTGTGCTCCACTGCACCAACCAGAAGCTTCAGGGCACCCTTGCTGAAGCGCTGCGCTCGCTCCCTGGCCTTCTTCATAGTCGTGGGCGTCGCGTTGTTGAAGCAGGTCTGTCCAGGCCTAGATTCAGGGCTGCAGTGTGCAGGGCGTGGGTGCAATCCAAATCGACCCTCCCCCTTTAAGAGCTGACCGGCGCCAGCATGTCTGCCTTCAATCAATAACTCGCCACACCTGCGCTTGCGCCCGCCCTCGGTGGTAGCACCTCAGCTCGCCGGCTTAGCGCCTTATGATAGTCGTGCACCGCCTGCTTTAGCGCAGCAGCAACCTCTTGGGGTGATGCAACTCAATTTCGGCGAAGGTGGCGCTAAGTTGCGCCGGCCGCTAAATTTAGCGAACGCCCGGCTGTAGCGCCCCAAACGTGGCGATACTGAATTTCTAGGCCTAAGTCTTTCCTGAATTGATTGGTTTCAAAATGAAGAATGCGTATTCTGCATTATCTAGTTGTCTGGCTTCAGAAATAACGGCCTAGAAATTCAGTATAGCTATGTTTGGGGCGCTACAGCTGGGCGTTCGCTAAATTTAGCGCCCGACGCAACTTAGCGCCACCTTCGCTGATATTCAGTTGCATCGCCCCAAGAGGTTGCTGCTGCGCTAAAGCAGGCGATGCACGACTATCATAAGGCGCTAAGCCGGCGAGCCGGGGTGCTACCACCGAGGGCGGGTGCAGCGCAGGTGCGGCGAGTTGCTGATTGAAGGCAGACACGCTGGCACCGGTCAGAAGGGGGAGGGTGGATTTGTTTGGCTGCCATGCCCTGCACACTGCAGCCCTGAAGCAAGGCCTGACCATTGCTGCTTGACCAGTTCAACGCCCAGGACAATGGAGAAGGCCAGGGAGAGAGCGCAGCGCTTCAGCGAGGGTGACCTGAAGGTACTGGTTGGCGCAGTGGAGCGCAAGCGCCTTGTGCTCTTCCCTGAGGGTGGCAGGAGGCCGCTGCCCAGCGAGTATAGAAAAGCCTGGAGGGAGGTGGCAAACAGGGTGACCTCCAACAGCATGGTTGCCAGGACTCCTGTGCAATGCAGAAAAAAGTTCAACGACCTCACTCGAGTTGTCAGGGTGAGTACCCTTTCCAGTATCCTCCTCATCCCTGCATGTGCACCTCACTTTATGGCCAAAGGGACCTGAAAGCCCCAGTGCCCAGCCCTCATCCAGCAGCTATGGGACTCTCATGAAAATCACTTGCACATTCAGCACTTTACACACTGTCAGGGCTATTCCACCATGGGAGGCAGTGCAGGCAAGATCAGGGCTTGACACTGTTAGAGCTATTCTACCATGGGAGGCAGTGCAGGCAAGATCAGGGCTTGACACTGTCAGGGATATTCCCCCATGGGAGGCAGTGCAGGCAAGATCAGGGCTTGACACTGTCAGGGCTATTCCACCATGGGAGGCAGTACAGGCAAGATCAGGGCTTGACACTGTCACGGCTATTCCACCATGGGAGGCAGTGCAGGCAAGATCAGGGCTTGACATTGTACTTAGAGGCCATCCTTTCTCTTGCAGGGCAAGCTGGCCCACAATCGCAGGCAACAGCGACGGACTGGGGGAGGCCGCCCTGACCTCAAAGAGCTCAGCGACCTGGAGCAGCGTGTGGAATGCATTATGGCAGGCCAGCTGATTGGCCCTGTCGCCAGTGGAGATGCCGACCCTGTTCTGGGCAGTAATGGTAAGGTCATCACCTTTTTGACCTCTCTCTTTCCACTTGCGCCTCACACCAGCATCCTTTGCCACTATTGAACCAATGCAGTGCATAGCAGCACTCATGCCTCCCTCGCTGCCGCCCTGTCCTCACTCTAAAGCAACTCTTGTGCCTCCCTGCTTTCAGATGCTGAATCGCCAGGTGAGGAGGCGGGCCCTCAAGCTGGCACTGTGTCTGATTCTGAATTCGAGGAGGAGGAAGAGGAAGCCGGCCCATCATTGCCACCCTCAGCCGAGGCAGCCCATGGCCATGATGGGGACATGTCTTCCCTGGAGGGGAGCAGGAGGGAAGGGTCTGAGGAGAGTGAAGCTCCGGGGCCCAGCAGGCTGCAGCAACGCGGGAGGGGTGGGGAAGCTCGGTGGCCTTCTCCCCAGAGGGAGAGTCTGGCCTCGAGTCCTGCTACGGTGAACGCAGAGGAGGTGCGGCTCCTTGCTGAAATGGGCGCCCAGGCTGAGTGCAGGCACATTGAGCTCATGGCTGCAGTGACAAGGATGCCTGACCCCATAGAGTCACTGGCAAGGAGTGCTCAGTAATTCAGGGCAGCACAGGCCAGGAGTCTGCAAGAATTCAGTGCAGCACAAGCAAGGAGTCTGCAGGACTTCGCGGCAGCACAGGCTAGGAGTCAGCAGGACTTCGCTGCATCACAGGTGGCTTCCAGCCAAGTGCTCAGTCGTGCCGTGCATTCACTGGATGGTGTGATGCAGACACAGACCAGGGCCACACGGGCACTAACTGCTGCCACCCTCGCTGGATCGGCCAGGCATCGACGGGGCCCTCGCCGCACCGCAGCAGCCCAGCAGTCTGTGCTTCAGCAGATTGCTGCGCATGCTGCAGTGCTGGCCCGTGCGAGTGCCAGTGTATCAGCCGACCAGGGAGTGCCTCTGCTCTGTCACGTTGGCAGCATTCCTGCAGCCAACACTGTCACTCCTCCATTGCAGCTGCCACCACCCGTAGGACAGACTGCTGCCACCCGAGCAGAGTTGGAGCAGTCAGCAGCCGGGCCCTCCAGGCCCAGAGCTGGTCCAGGCCGTCCCCCAAGGGCATCTGCCGTCTCACCATCTGACCCTCAGCAGCCTTCCCCCAGCCTTGCTGCAGCCACTGGGGTCCCATTGAGGAGGAGCTGCAGGGCGGGAAGGGGCCACTTGCGGAAGCGAGGCGGATCACCCTTAGGGGAAGAAGTAGAAGGAGTGGCCAAATGTTTTTTTTATATATGAAGGCCGAGAAGGTTTTTTTTTATATGAAGGCCGAGACTGTTGTGTTTTTTTATATGTGAAGGCCGAGATTGTTGTGTTTGTTTTTTATGAAGGCCGAGACTTTTGTGTTTGTTTCTTATGAAGGCCGAGACTGTTGTGTTTGTTTTTTATGAAGGCCGAGGCTGTTGTGTTTGTTTTTTATAAAGGCCGAGGATCATGGTCATTTTTGTTTAACTGCTTTTTTCTTTTTCTGAAGGTTGTGAGAGCCAGTTATGTCTCTGACTGTTTTTTGGGGGGTTTATCTGAATTAGTTTGTCATGCGGAAAGGGCACAGAGTTTGCACAGTAAAACATTTTCTTTAATCACATTGTCCATGTTTGCATTTTGAACTATTTGTTGCCTTGACCGGCTGAGGGCTTGCGGAGCGGCTCCATTCATCTTCTTTCATTGGCACAAGCCATTCCCTGAGAGGGGGCCTAGAGCTGACTTGCAATAAGCCGCCGACGGACGGCCCTTGCATTTTGTGCCTCCCTCCCGTCTTCGTGCTCCTCCTCCTCCTCCTCCTCTCGTGCTCCTCCAATGTCTGCTGGCAGTGGCTGAGTCCTGAGGATAACCAGGTTGTGCAGCATGCAGCACACTACAATGAAATGGGAGACTCGCTCAGGCGAGTACTGCAGGGCTCCTCCGGAACGATCCAGACAGCGGAACCGTTGCTTGAGCACGCCGATTGTGTGCTCAATGATGTTCCTGGTTGCTTGATGGCTGTCATTGTATCGCTCTTCAGCAGGGGTGCTGGCCACACGGAGCGGGGTCATCAGCCAGGTGCACAAAGGATAGCCTTTGTCCCCGAGAAGCCATCCTCGTGGGTGAGCCTGGGCTTCGAAAATGTCTGCCACAGAAGTCTGGCGCAGGATGAAGGCATCGTGGCTGCTGCCTGGAAAGCGGGCATTGACAGCTAGTATGAGCTGCCTGTGGTCACACACCAACTGGAAGTTGAGCAAATGGTAGCCCTTCTGGTTGCGGTAATCCTCGGCATTCTGTAGAGGTGCCCGCAAAGCCACATGCGTGCAGTCAATGGCGCCCTGGACCATGGGGAAGCCCGCTCTTCCTCCAAATCCCATTGCACGCTCTTGCTGCTTGTCCAGGGTCATGGGGAAGGAGATGTACTGACGTCTCCTTCTGAAAAGGGCATTGGTCACTTGGCGGATGCAGCAATGTACCACGAACTGGGAGATGTTGGCAATGTCCCCAGTAGCAGATTGGAAGGAGCCGATGGCATAGAAGTTGAGAGCCACCGTCACCTTCACTGCCACCGACAGAGACGTCCTGCTCCTCAGCTGTGGCTGCAGATCTCTCTAAAGCAGGTGGCAGATCTCAGTGACCACCTCCCTTCTGAATCGCAGCCTCTGAACACACTGCTCCTCAGACATGTTGAGATATGAGAACGGCTGGCGGTATACCCTGGGTGGGTAAAGCCTCCTGTGCCAACGCCTGTTGGCCCTTCTCCGTCTGGCCATGACTGGCACTCTCTCACGGCATCTCTGAGCCCTTTGAATGCAATGCAGTAAGCCAACGTTTCCACCCATTGCAGCCCCCATTATATGTGGCGACTCAAGGCTATGGCACTGAAAGTTAAATCCAAGTGCAAAGCTCTGGCCTGAAGCCAGAAGTACCTGTGCGAGCACTGAGTCAAACCAGAAAGCTCTTTCCCTTTGTCTCTCTCCAAATATCCGTCTCTCACAAAGAAGGAGTGGAACAAAATGGCTGCCACTTATAATGCAGGAGGAGTCCCCTTTAATTAGCGCCCCCCGCGCCCCGCAGCAACTGGGAACCGTCCCCCTCTACCAGTCGCTGGGGGCACCAGGCGCACAGAAGGGCAGCGCCACTGAAGTTCCGGTTTGGGGCGCACCAACGGCGTTGCACCATGAAATGACGTCAGGATCTGCACGCGCAGCTGAGTGGGCGCTGCGGTTTTGCGCCGCCGCTAAATCTTGAGTGAAGTTCGCTAGCTCGCGCCGCGCCCGGGCGCTAGCCGCTTAGCACCCCACTTCTCCTCCTCCTAAGGCGCTAACGGGTGGTGCAGCCCACTAAATTTCTAGGCCAACAAGTCTCTCACAGGCCCAGGCATGCCATTTGACCTGCCGTGTTTACGGGGTCCTGCTTTCCAATCTTGCAGGCTTCTGCCACGAGGTCCAGAAGCCATTTTCTTTAGGGTACCCTTATTAATAACTCTGTCCTTCAGGGTCCCTTTATTACTAACTTTGGGGAATGTGGGAATTTTGAGAACCCTACAGGAGCGACCAGGTCGGGAGGGGAGATGATTGGATCGGGATGTAGTGGTGGCTGTGGGGGGTTGTGGAGTGGCGGCGATCACTCCTGCTCCTCCCGGCTCCATATTCAGGTAAGTATATTTTTAAAATCTTACTTTGTTAGTTGCGGGCCAACAGGCAGTCACAGGCAGACCGCTGGCGAGGTTGCACATAGACCTGGTTTTCTTGAGTGTAATGTCGCCGGCTGCCTCAGGGCAAACCAATTTTATGCTGTTTAGTTTTGCTCCGACCATATCAACCAAAGCTAAATAGTTTAAAAAAGGACAGTAGAATGGCAAGAATTTCCAAGGCCATAACCTTTATGCCCTTTTCATGGGACTGCAATGCAGTTTAGAATCCCTTGTTGTTTGGAATAATTAGGTTCCTATAGATTCTGGATTCTGATTAGTTGAGCAATACTGATTAGAGTGTAAATATTGTTCTCTAATGAAGCTACCACCCTATTATCTCATCAGACATTGGCAAACTACCCACAGATTAACATAATAAGGAACTGCCAGGACTAGAATTATGCAATAAGAGTCTTACGTCACTTGCTGACATTTAAATTTTGCAAAACTCAAATAGTGATGCTTTTTCATTGAAAGTCAAGCCCCAATTTTAACCTGGGCCAGGAATGTGGCAAGCGGGGCAGATACAGACGGAGATTTTAAGTCCTGGGCCTCATTTAAATGATTTAAAAGGAACTTCACGCAAAGCCGGCATGAATGACACGGGTGCTGGCGGGCGGAAGCGGGATTCTGGGCAGAAGGAGGTTGGTGCCGGGGACACAAGGGGATTCCTGCTCCTCTCAAGGAAACTTTTCAAAAATCAAAAAAGGATACTTACCTGGGCCTCTTCTGGCCACGGTCCCTAACTGGTCCGATACTGGGCGTGCCTTTGTCAATCTGCAGTTAAAATGACATGTGCATCCAGATAACATTATACGAGCATGATTTTGCCATCATAATTAGAGCCCCACTGGTTTGGGCCGGGTGCCTGCTCCGAGGCAAAATAAAGGACAGTTAAAATGCCGGATACTGTAAACAGAAACCTGAATTTAATAACCGTATGCACCATTCCCATCAGGTATGGCAGGGTTAAATTTGGGACTGGGGCTTCAATACCAGTCATGCTCTGTAGTCTTGTTTGAAAATATCCCAGGGTTAAGTGCATCAAAAATTGAACTTTTGTTATTCATTTCACTTCAAAGTGATTGAGAATCATAGGCCTAGAAATTCACTTGGGCGCGGGCAGCTCGCTCGCACCCAAAAGTTAGCGCTGGGCGGGGAGGCATTAGCGCACGCCGTATATTTGTCTTCTGCGCCCCAATTCGGAAGCGGGCGCTATACCAGGGTGTGCCCGCCTCCGTTTGGGGCGCTGCAACTGAATATCGGCGCGCTAGTTGCTGCAGCGCCACCCGATGCGGTGCGGCAGGCTGCGGTACTGCAGGCCTCCTCCTTCTCTTAAGGGGGAGGTGCCTGCAACGGCCGGAGCCCCGATCGCGAGTGCCGGCAAAAGAGCCCGGCACAACGGAGAAGTGCCGGGCTCCACGGAAAGCAGCCGGCAATGCCGGGGAGGAGGCCGGGGAAGGAGGTGCGGGCAGGCGGCCGCCGAAAAAGCGGCCGGCCGCACCTTCAGCTTTAAAGCGCCCCACTATGGCAGCAGGACGGCCCCGTTTTCTGTTCGCTGTTTGCGCCCGCTTCGGAGGAGGCGGGCGCAAATAAATATGGGGATTGGCGCAGTTTTGGGGCGTTACGGGCCACCGCGCACACCGATGACGTCATCGGTCCCGGCGCAGCGCTAACGGCTACTGCCGCCAATACCGCTGCACTCAATTTCCACGCTACCACCCCGCCGGCGCAAAAGACCTCTTTAGGCGCTAAGTGGGCGCAAGGCCCACTGAATTTCTAGGCCATAGAATGTTAGAATCATCGACCTAGAAGTTCGGGCCACCACTCCTTCAGCTGGCAGCGGTCCCACAGTGGCTGCCATTTTGCGAGGGCCGGCAGCACTGCTGATAGAAGCGATCGCTGAAGGGATTGAAATCAACCAGTTTGTGACGTCAGTGAGTGTGCAACGCCTACTTGACACCCGATCTGTGACACTGGATTTCGCCGCTGCACTTACCGCCATGCCTTAACAACGACAGGCAGAGCAAGCGTTCAGAAGCAGGAAGGAGGCTCCAGCAGCGGTATTTAAAGGGATCATCAGCAATCACTTACACCTGACCTGTTTCTGCAGTTTGACTGGCTCTGTGCTACTTTCTGCAACTCCACCAGCTTCATTAACTTCTTTCAAGGTTCTAAGGTAACAGGAGTGTCATTGCAAGTGCAGAACACCTTCATTATTTTGTAAAGACTTCTGCTCACAACACTTGCTCACAGTCATGGGGGCTGTACTGGCAGCCGACCTCGTGGTCCAGGATCTTCAGCAGTGGGAGTGGAGGCAGTGAAGAAGATGGGAAGATGCGCACAGAGAGAGGAGGAGGAGGGCCATGAGGGCTCTCAACAGAAGGCCTTACCCACCTAGGGCCTTCCAAGAGCACTTCTCCTACCTCCACTTAAGCGAGGAGCAGTGTATAAGGAGGCTCCGTTTCACCAAGTAGGTAGTCACGGAACTCTGCCATCTCCTGCAACCAGACCTGCAGCCTGAGAGCAGAGCGACCACAGCACTCCCAGTGGCAGTCAAGGTCACCGTGGCCCTCAATTTCTTTGCCAGCGGATTCTTCCAGTCTGCAGCAGGAGACATATCTAACGCCTCACAGATCGCCATCCATCGCTGTATCTGGGAGGTCACTGAGACTCTCTACACCAGGAGAAGGGACTGCATTGTCTTCTCTCTGAGCAGAGAGAAGCAGGACAAGCATGAATGTGGCTTTGCCAGGATAGCAGGCTTCCCCATGGTGCAGGGCACTATCAACTGCACCCATGTGGCTTTGCAGGCGCCGCATAACAATCCTGAGATCTTCTGTAACCGAAAGGCAAACACTCACTTAATATACAGGTGGAGAGCGACCATGCCCAGCGATTCCTCAATGTCAATGCCGACTATCCTGGCAGCAGCCATGATGTCTTCATCCTGTGTCAGTCCGATGTGCCAGCAATCTTCCAGCCCCCACAGCAAACTCGAGGATGGCTGCTCGGAGACAAAGGCTATCCGCTCTCAACCTGGCTCATGACTCCCCTCCGCAACCCCAACACTTGGACCCAGCGCTCATAGAATGAGAGCCATGCCGCCACCAGGAACATCATTGAGCAGACCAGGTTCCCCTGCCTTGACCGCTCGGGAGGAGCCCTCTAGTACACAGCAAAGCAGGTGTCCCATTTCGTGGTGGTCTGCTGCATGCTTCACAACTTGGCCATCATGAGGGCACAGCCCTTGCCACCAGGGATTGCGGGACCACCTCAGGAGGAGGACGAGGGAGAGGAGGACCAGGAGGAGGATGAAGACAAAGAGGAAGAGCATGAGGAGGGTGATGAAGAGCAAGAGGATTGGAGGGAGGAAGGAGACAGACAGACATTCGTGCTTCTGGACGGGCTGTCCATGAACTGCACATCAGACTCCGATTCCAAGTAATGAAACCCCAGATCCCTGTTGCTCACCACATCCCCATTATACCATCCCTGTATCACAGAATATTACAGCATCCTCCCAGGCACAAAGCTGAAATGAGAGACACCACAAAATTAATAAATTTATCAAAAATCAGTGAATACATATTTACAGGAAAAATATTAACTATTCACCCTTGTGCAATCCCTTAGTGCTTGTCGTTCATGTGCCTTTTACCTACTCAAGTGCTCCTATGAAGTGCTCCCCCAGTGGCTGCTGCACGGCTGATGGAAGGCTGCCGAGTTCCCGTGGGGGGAGACTTCAGATGGCCTTGCAGGATGACCTCGAGCAGCTCTGGCCCAAGAAGGCCCGGCTGTAGACTGCACCACCTCAGCATGGGCGGCAGCAGTCTGGGCTGGCTGGCTGTCAGACAGTGGCAAGGGCAATGGTGGAGTGACAGAGGTGGGAACAGGAATACTGTCATATTGAGAGAGGACAGCAGGGCCCTGCTCCACTGACCCACTGACAGTCTTCTGGTGTGACGCCTTGGCATGTCTAGCAATCTGTTGGAGCACAGATTGCTGGCCTGCTGTGACACCCTGCAACCCTGATCGACACTCGTAATCCCAGCCACAATGGCAGCAGTCTGAACTTGGGTGGCTTCAAGCTGAGTCGGCATGAGAGCAGTCTGAGTTTCAATAGCATCAAGCAGAGACTGCATGAGAGCAGTCTGAGCTTCTGCTGCAGCACTAAGACGTCGGGTTGCTTCCACCTGTGCTGCAATGGAAGCTGCGACATCGCCCATTATTCGCACCATCACGTCTGGGTCAACACGGTCTCTTTGGGAGTGTCCCATCAATTCCAGGCTGGAAATCCTGGGCTATGCGCAGAGCACTGTGCAATGTTGGAGGCGGACTCCTCCATGTTCCTTGACATTGCCAAGGTGCTCTCTGGCAGGTTTGCCATTGCACCCATCAATCCTGTGTGCATGCCCATCACCCTTCTTCTGAAGGCCTCCCCAACGAGGTCCTCATCTTAGCCCCGTGCAGCAGAACTCGCGCGTGAACACACCCTCCGGGGAACTGGCCCCCGAGCTATTCTTTCCCCCTGGACTTGCTGCAGCCCACACATGCCCGTAGCCTCACCCTGTGTAGATTCTGCTACTACACTAGCCTCTAAAGTGTGTGTAGTGCCAGTTTCTGAGCTGGTGTCTGCAAGTGACAGGTGCAGTGACACGGTGTCTTCTTCCTCCTCTTCTTCTCTCCCCTCACTCTCTTCCATGACCTCGGGGACAGGCTGCTCGGGTGCTTGTTGATTATTTGAAAGCAGAAAGGCACAAGAGTCGAGCTATGATCGGGGGCTGAGGGGGAAGCCAGATATGCATTTATACAGCATGAATAGCATGAAAGTGAGAAAAGATTGTGGGATGAGGAGGAAGTGGGATGTGAGAAGAAGGATTAGGAATGAACATACCTTTTTTGTCCCCAAGGGGTCCAATCCCGCCGGTTGCCACGGCCTTTACCTCAATTAGCTGGAGAACTTGCTGCTCGAGCTGGCTGAAGCCCTGTGTGTCCGCCTGGCCCCCGCCTGTCTGCTGCTGCTCCTGGTGATTATGTGCCAGCTTGGCCTGCAAGAGAAAGAGAAGTGTGTGAGTGAGTGCAGTACAATATGTTTGGGTGATGTGCCTGCCATAGTTGAATAGCTGTCAGTGTGTGCAAGGTGTGAGATGTGGGTGTGAGTGTTGCAGCAGTGGTAAGGTTGTGAGGGTGAAGTGAAGTCATGATTGTGAGGTGTGAATGGTGTTACTTGGAGATTATTGGCAGGTGAGTGATGGGGGTGTGTTGCATTGAGCAGTGTGTGAGGCTTGTGGTGCAGATGGTGGTATGTGGCATTTGCTGAAGCCTTCATTCACCTTGACCACCCGTGTGAGGTCATTAAACTTCTTCCTGCATTGGATGGCGGACCTTGGCACCACAGTACTCACCGTTACATGGTCGGCTATCTCCTGCCACATGGTATGGGACGTATACAGCAAGGGCTTCCTGCCACTTTGAGGGTAGAGTACAACCCGCCTCCTCTCCACAGTCACAATGAGTGCCTCCAGAGCTTCATCGGAGAACCTCCTGGCTCTCTCCCTGGTACGATGATCTGCCATTGCTATCTATCTGCAACTCTTGCTTGTGCTTGTGCTGTGGCTTGAGTTTCTCCTTCTGCTTGTTGGGGCAGCTGCAGATCCAACTGCCCTGACAATGAGGCGATGTAGCATCAATGCTCCTCCCCTTTAAATAGTGGGAAAAGCCTGTGCCACACATGATTGTGAATTAGACTGGCCCCAATATTGGTCCACCTCTTGAGCGTTAAGCCAATGAGCAGCAGTTTTAGCGCTGAAATAATATGAGGCTAGAAATTCGTGGTCTCAGCGCCACTCCATAGAATGTAACTAAAATGACGGCCGCCGCTCTTTCACCAGCTGCTGGTGGGTTCTGTGGCGCCCGCCATTTTCATCCTTACCTTCGCACTGCCGGTAACTAGCAGCGCCATCCCAAGCAAAATGGCGCCATTGTGACGTAAATCGGCGTGCAACGCCAACTTAACGTCACAAGCTCGAACTTCGAACCAAGCGCTGAATTCAGGTTAACCTTGCATGCAAGCAGGCTTACAGTGGTGATGTCTGCACCTCTTAAAGGGACACATACATCATTCAAGTAAGTTTGGATTTAAGGGTTTGGACTGTTTTTTTTGATTTTATTGAAGTGGTTGCTTGCTGCAATAGATGTGAACATTTTTTTAAGTGTGTAGGGAGTGCTGCTGGACGCTTGCAAGGGCTCATATGGTAAATGAAAGTCTTTGAGAAGACAGAACATGCTGCAAATACTCAGCAGGACACGCAACATCCGTGGAGAGAACAACAGAGTTCACATCTCAAGTCGAGATGCTGCCTGACCAGCTGAGTATTTCCAGCATTTTATGCTGTCATTTCATATTTAGAGCATCCACTTGCAGAGGGAAGAGGAAGACACAGAGGAGGAGGAAGCAGAAGAGGAGGAAACCGAAGAGGAGGAAGCTGAAGAAGAGGAATCAGATGGAAGGGTGCATCCCACACAGCCCCTTTGTGGCCGGGATATCTGGGATGGAATCATCCGCCTGCGGTCCCAGTGACCGCAACCCCAATTTCCCTTTCAACATTAGTCCCAGACCTTACCTTCCATCTGTTACTGACCATCACAGCATCCTCTTGACCATGATGCTGAAATAAAAGCCACCACAAAGCCACAGCCAAGGGCTCAGCCATGCTCCTGACAAGAATGGCCTCCTCCAAGGAAGTGAGGTGAGGCTAGGAATGGGAGATGTGCCTTGTGATTGGTGCAGATTGTTGGTAGGTGAGTGATGGGGGCGTGGGGGGAGGTCATGCATTGAGCAGTATGTGAGGCTAGCGGCGGAGTTGCTAGGAGACTGCTTTTGAAGATGCATTCACTGATTCTGACCAGTGGTCTGAGGTCATGAAGCTTCTTTGGGCACTAGAGCGTGGTGGGGGGCAACACTTCTGACAGTGATGGCCTCGGTGATGTACTCCCACATCGGTCTTTCTGGAGGGCCTCCTGGACCCTATGGGTAGAGGACCTGTCTTGCAGTGTTGACCCCCTAAGCAAAGCTGGAGTGCTGCGTGCGAGACCCTGGGTGCTCCTTCCCAGGCTTGCTGAGCCATTTGTGTTAGTGCTGAGGCATTTTTCCCATTTTTTGAGGTTAGGAAGGGAATTCAGCTTTAAGAGCTGAATATTCACATTTGGGACTTCTTTTTAATGTTAAATATTTTTTTTAAAGGCAAAAAGTGCTGAAAACTGCCTTATTTCACTTCATTTTAATTTGTATTGCTTCAGTGTGCTTGGCCCCTTTAATTCTCAGGCCGCTTCAGTGCCCACAATTCCTTGCAAGCCCCACAGCCTCAATTCCAGAGGCTGTGCGAAGCTGGAACACCACTCCTGCACACAAACTTCGGGTCAGATGCCTCCTGCAACGCCACCAGGACGGTGTTGCATGGAAGTTAAGCACTGTACCAACAATTTTCATCCCCCCCAGATGAATTTTGCTCTGTTAGCTTTGCGGCTATTTTCAGCAGCCATTAATTCCAGGTGACACCGGCAACTTTACTGGCTAACATGAATTTCTCCCCCCTTGATTACAATCATGTTAATGAGGAGTGAGCACGAATTTTGCGTGCTAGCTAGACCCTTTTCAAGTGGCGCAGCTTAACATCATTTGGCCTCAACACTGCCCGTTCTAAGCCAGAGAACATCAGTTTTTCCACATACAGCATACAGAAGGATGCCATTCGGCCTATCGTGCCTATGTCAGCTCTTTGAAAGATCTAACCAATTACTTCCATTCGCCTACCCTTTCCCCATAGCCCTGCAAATTTTTCCTTTTCAAATTTATATTTAATTCCCTTTTGAATGTTACTACTGAATCTGCTTCCACCACCTTTTCAGGCAGTGCATTCCAGATCATAACAACTCACGTGCAAAAAACATTTTCCTCAGCTCCCCTCTGGTTCTTTTGTCAAATATCTTAAATCTGTGTCCTTTGGTTACTGGTCCTCTTGCCAGTGGAAACTATTTCTCCTTATTTACTCGATCAAAACCTGTCATAATTTTGAACACCTCTACTAAATCTCCTCTTAACCCTCTCTGCTCTAAGGAGAACATGCCAGCTTCTCTAGTTTTGCCACAGAACTGAAGTCCCTCATCCTTGGTACCATTCTAGTAAATCTCTTCTTCACCCTCTCCAAGGCCCTGACATCCTTCCTAAAGTGTGATGCCCACAATTGGCACAATACTCCAGCAAAAGACCTAACCTGTGATTTGTAAAGGTTTAGCATAAGTTCCTTGCTTTTGTACTCTATGCTTCTATTTATAAAGCCAAGGATCACATATACTTTTTTAACAGCCTTCTCAACTTGTCCTGCCACCTTCAAAGACTTGTGAACGTACACCCCCAGGTCTCTCTGTTGCTGCACCAGCTTTAACATTGTACCATTTTGTTTATATTGCCTCTCCTCATTCTTCCTTCCAAAATGTATCACTTCACACTTCTCTGCATTAAATTTTATCTGCCACGTGTCTTCCCATTTCACCAGTCTGTCTGTGTCCTTCTGGAGTCTGCTGAGAAGTTTTCATTTCTGCAGTGGGTTGGCAAAAAAGTGTGCTTAAGTCACTGTTATTACTAGCCTTCACAGGATTTCATGGACTTTCTGAAGTAATAAAGGTTGATGGCAATAAATATTTTATAGTCTTATATATACAGAGATGGAGGTACCAAGTCCTAACTTATTTATTACTGAAGATCTCACTTCATCTATACCAAGTCCCCGAATGCTGTGAAAGGCATAGAGGCTAACTTTTAAAAATATGAGTAGTTGGCAATTGCCTAAAATTTACACAGCTGCAGGCCACCACCAAAAAGGTAAGATTTTTTAAAGATACAAACTTGCGGTGCAAAAACGGTTTGCGGGACTGCAGTAAAGCCGGGAGGAGGCTCCAGTGCTACTGCAATCCTGGTCGTGCGCCCCTTCCGATCATCTTCCTTTCAATTTCCCCTTTCCAGTTAGCCCCCCTGTTGAGTCTGTGTTTACAAATGCAGTTATACTGAATAACAGGACATAGACTACAGAAGTAAGTAAACAGGTCTTTAGTGATTGAGGGTCAGGGCGGAACTGAGGTACACTTTGCTCCGCAGGGTTTATATACCGGTGTGGTCACCACCGGTACTACAATGTACAGGAGCTGTTAAAAAGTAGTCCATCACCTTAAGGTATCCTCTTAAGGTAGTACAGGTTACATACACTATAATTCCTCCCCTTTTAGCTTAACAGTGGACACCCCCAATTAATACACTACATGGATAACATATATACAATTTACACACAAGAACTGTTCAAAGATTCAGTCTCTGAGGAGGCCTCCTGATCCGGCCCGGATAACGCCTTTCAGGGATCTCTGGTTCCCGTTGCTGGGGTGACTCATCCACTTGATCTCCTATGGATTCAACATCATCCAATACGTTTGAGTCTGAGGTAGATGCTACAGGCTCAATAAGTTCTTCAACTGGTGTCTCTGCCGTAGACATGGGGTCGACCCTTGTTCTCGATTCCACAAGTTGGTCAGCATGACGTCGTATTACGTTCTCTCCAACGTCTACCGTGTACATCAAGGGTCCCTGTCGTGCACGAATTGTCCCAGGTTGCCATTTATCATCCCTATAGTCCCTGGCCAACACTGGTTGTCCTATTTCAAAACTGCGAGTGGCCTTTTTATTTACATGCTGGAATTGCTTGTTTTCGACTTCCCTTCGCACATTGGGTTTTAACAAATCCAACCGGGACCGCAACCTTCTGTTATAGAACATTATGGCAGGGCTTTGATTTGTCACTGCATGCGTGGCGTTTCGATACGCCATTAGGAAATTGTCCACCTTGTGTTGTAGTGGAATATGATCTTCACTCATGGCCTTTATCGCCTTTTTGAACGTTTGTACAAATCTCTCGGCCAACCCATTTGTAGCCGGATGATATGGGGCAGATGTATAGTGTTTCACCCCATTCTTTTTCAGGAATTTCTGGAATTCTTCTGACACGAACTGTGGTCCGTTGTCTGAACATATTTGCTCCGGCAATCCATTCCTTGCAAATATGGTTCTTAGAACTGCAATCGTCTTCTCAGAGGTAGTGGTCGACATCTTAATCACTTCTGGCCATTTAGAATGTGCGTCTACTGCTATCAAAAACATGGAATCCATGAATGGACCTGCAAAGTCGATATGCACACGTTGCCATAGGGCTGAAGGCCATTCCCACGGATGCAGCGGTGCAATTGGAGGTGCGTTCTGAACTTTTTGGCACCCTGAGCAGCTTTTAGTCAGATCCTCTATTTGTTTGTCGATACTTGGCCACCACACATAAGCCCTAGCAAGGCTTTTCATCTTGACTCCCCCCAGATGACCTTCGTGCAATTCTTTTAGAACTCTCTCCCTTAATTTAGGAGGAATAATCATCCTTGTTCCATACATTAATGTTCCTTGACATACGGACAGCTGTTCTCGTCTGGCTGAGAATGCTGGTAACAGTGGTTCGCCATGTGCTGGCCATCCCTTCACTGTCAAGTCGTAGACCCGAGACAGTGTCGGGTCATTTTGTGTCTCTCTCTCAATACCCGCATTGGTGACTGGTAAGCATTCGATGATGGTCGAGTGAAATATCTCTACAGGGTCAACTGCTGGTGCCTCTTCCGCTGTAGGTAGTGGCAGGCACGACAGCCCATCAGCATTACCATGTTGCTTTGTACCTTTGAATTCAATATCATATTGATGTGCCCCGAGGAAAAGGGACCATCTCTGAAGCCTCTGCGCCGTCATTACCGGAACACCCTTCTTAGGGTTGAAAATGGAAACCAACGGCTGGTGATCTGTCAGCAGTGTAAACTGTTGTCCGTGCAGGTAATGGTTAAATTTCTTAACTCCCCACACGAGGCTGAGGGCCTCCCTATCTATCTGAGCATAGTTGCGCTCAGCGGAAGTCAATGATCTGGATGCGAAAGCGACTGGCCTTTCCGAGCCATCTGGAAACTTATGTGAGAGCACTGCCCCGATACCATATGGAGAAGCATCACAAGCTAAGCGAATAGGCAGCGTTGGGTTAAAGTGAGCCAACACTTCCTTAGAGGTGATCAGTGCCTTGCTCTTTTGAAAAGCCCGCTTACAATCATCGCTCCACTTCCATGGTATTCCCGTTTGCAAAAGAGTGTTTAGCGGGTGTAACACTGTGGATAAATTTGGAAGAAACTTGTGGTAATAGTTAACCAACCCGAGGAACGACCTCAACTGGGATACATTTTCCGGTGCTGGAGCTTTGACAACAGCTTCGATCTTGTTAGGTGACTTATGGAGCCCCTCCTGGTCAATGACGTGGCCGCAGTACGAGATTCGCTTTTGAAAGAACTCGCATTTCTGGCGATTAGCTCTTAGCCCATATTCTTTCAATCTGATGAGCACCTGCTCCAAATTCGCGAGGTGATCCTTATCGTTATCTCCTGTAATCAGGATGTCATCCAGGTAGCATCGTGTGCCTGGGATTCCCTGCAATACCTGCTCCATGGCCCTTTGCCAAATCGCTGGAGCCGATGCCACTCCCAAAAACCAGCCTATTATACCGATATAAGCCCTTATGTGTGTTGATCGTGAGATACTGTCGTGACGCTTCATCAACTTCCATCTGTAGGTACGCCTGCGCCAGGTCTATCTTGGTGAAGTGTTTCCCACCAGACAGCGAAGCAAAGATATCTTCAATCCGCGGAAGCGGATATTGCACCGTGTGAAGAACTGGATTAACAGTGATCTTGAAATCACCACAGATGCGAACCTTCCCAGGTTCCCCCGGCTTGTTGCTCAACGAATGCTTCGTGACAGGAACAATGGGTGTAGCCCATTCGCTCCAGTCCACCTTGGACAGTACCCCTGAACGTTCTAGCCCTTCCAGCTCTGCTTCCACAGCAGGACGTATCGCATAAGGCACCGGTCTGGCTTTGAAAAATTTTGGGTTTGCATGTTCTTCAACCTTGATGGTTGCCGTAATTCCTTTCAGTGTTCCAAGTCCCTGTTGGAACACCTCCTTAGCATCATCTAAGATTTTGGACAGTCGTTTAGGTTTGACGTCGTCCTCCTTACAGGCATCCACAGTCAGTGCTTGTATGGAATGCCAGTCCAAATTTATTCTCCGGATCCATTCCCGTCCCAGTAGTGGCGGACCTCCATCAGGTAACACATACAAGTCCATTTTCTGACTTTCTTTACCATTGTAGACCACATTTACTTTTATCCTTCCTTTGGGGTATACTATTTGCCCCGTGTATGTTTTCAATACAATCTCCGTATCCCTCAGGGGAATGTGCGAGAATAACCTTTTGTAATCTTGCTTATTCATGACCGTTAATGCCGACCCTGTGTCCAATTCCATCTTCACTTGGACTCCTGCTATCCGGAGCATGACCCAGATAGTTTGGTGGTCTGCTGTGTTACCCACATTATGTATTTTCAGACAACCCAGTTCCTTACTGCTGGAGTCTGAATCCGTCTTCTGTTCATCCGAACTGTTCTCTGTCACCTTGTGTACTTTTTTGTACTTCTCCTGCGGTGACTTTTTGCTGCTGGTCTTCTTTCCTGACCGGCATACTCTCGCTATGTGACCAAGTTTGCCACATTGCCTGCATTCTTTGTCTTTGAACCAGCACTGGTTCTGGTCATGCGTTGTCCTTCCGCAACGATAGCACTTTACTGCGCCCAATGCCATTTCATTGGTGCTGAATTCCAGTGGCCTTTGCTGTATCTCTGCAGCGCCCCGTGCTGCTGCCTCATGGGATGCTGCAATGCTGAAAGCTTTGTCCAGCGTAAGATCCTTTTCCTCTGGCAGTCGCTTCTGGGTTCCTTCCCTTAGGAGCCCACACACAAACCTATCTCTCAGTGCGTCTGCTAGTCCTGTTCCGAACTGGCAGTACTTTGATAACTTGCGCAGTTCTGTTAGGAATTCAGCGTTGCTTTCTTCTTTAAGTTGAATTCTTTTGTAGAATTTAAATTGTTCCACTATCAGCAGCGGCATGGGGTTTAAATGCTCTTGCAGGATAGTAACAATATCCGCGAAACTCTTCCCTACCGGTTTGTCTGGGGCTACCAGGTTCCTTAATAACCCGTACGTCTTCACACCCATCGAGTTTAATAGGGTTAGTGCTTTCTTATCATCCGGTACATCATTCGTTGTACAGTAAACTTCGATGCGTTCCACATAAGTGGCCCAATCTTCCACATCGTTATCAAAAGCAGTGATGTTACCCGTTTTTGGCATCCTTGCTGAGTTTCTCCTTTCCCTTCGGATATTATTTAATATGATGACTTTTTTTTTTTAATTTATTTAAGATGGCGGCTTTTCCCGCGCTTGGCGGCTTTTCCCACGCTTGTCTTCTTCCCCCGCCGACTCAAGATGGCGATTCCTGCGCTGTTGCCGTCCACGCCTCCCAGTGGTCCTTCCTGCCTTTATTTTCCTTGCGCTGCTGCTCTTGTTGCCCCACCGCTCCCGCGGTCCTTGTGGCCATAAACGCTTTTCTGGCTGCTGCGCGTCTCTGCCCCGATTGCAGTCCGGCCCCTGACACCGGCTGCGGTCGTGTTCTCCGCCCTTTTCTTCGTTTTCACTCCCCTTCTCCCACTGACAACTCGGCCGACTTCCCCCCCATGCCGCTCGATCGGGCTTACCCGCCGCTGTCGTAGAAGGGATGATCACTGCCTGTTGCTGATGTTGGACTTCGTGGCCAGAAAACCAACCCGGGTTCCCGATGGCCTCCCGTGCGATGCAGTGCTCAGCAGGATGTTGAGGGCGGATGCCCTTTTTCGACTCCCGTTTCTGAGGACGAAGCTTCCTTGGATGCAAAACTACCGCTAGGTACGATCAGACTCGTCGCCACTGTTGAGTCTGTGTTTACAAATGCAGTTATACTGAATAACAGGACACAGACTACAGAAGTAAGTAAACAGGTCTTTAGTGATTGAGGGTCAGGGCGGAACTGAGGTACACTTTGCTCCGCAGGGTTTATATACCGGTGTGGTCACCACCGGTACTACAATGTACAGGAGCCGTTAAAAAGTAGTCCATCACCTTAAGGTATCCTCTTAAGGTAGTACAGGTTACATACACTACACCCCCTTCTTCTGAATGCCCTCCTTCTCCCGATCAGCCCCTTCCTAGTCACCCCATCTCCTAATCGCCTTCCCTTCCGCTTTAAGCACTAACCTGAGGGCCACTGCCAGCGATGTAGTGGCTCAAAATTTCAAGTCTCTTCGCTAGTCTTATTTAAATGAGGCCCGAAGTCCAATATTGGGTGTGCCTCAGGCCTACCCATTCAGGCACAGGGATCATTCTCTGCACCCAGTTCACGTTGGCAGCCCAGCACAAACAAACTTCTACACCTAGAGCCCTGTGGTGGTCTATGTTAATTTCCAGTAGCTTACCTGATAATTACCTGATAGGATCTGCTGTTCATTATCCCAGACTAATTAATGAAAGCTTACCTGGGTCTCAAGGCTAGGGTAGACACTCTTGACGGGGAGTTGGGCTTGCCCATCAGAATGATCTAAGTTACAAGACCCAAATTAAACCTCAAGTAGGAAGGGTACAAAAGATCCAAAAACATAACATATTCTCCCAGAAACTTTTCATAGCCTAAAGTATAACATCCCTGACAATGGAACAAAGCTTCTTCAAAATCATGAGAGAAATACAATATAAAGGAACATAAACCAAAGGGAAAAAAAATCACTAAACTCCCAAAAGATTACCAAAAGTCCAAAGAAGTACTCTACAAAACTATAAAACATGTAATTCAGCTCAGAGTTTGGAACCAGTAACTACTTGAGTCAATTTGAGGAGATATTATACAACGGAACAATTGTGACCCGCTCCTGGAACAGTGATTCACAATATATATGTAATGAAAGCATAGTCCAAATGTATACATCAAAGTTGAATACCTCATCATGCCACACAAGTGCCAGACAATGACTATCTCCAACAAGCGAGAGTCTAACCACCTCCCCTTGACATTCAACGGCGTTACCATCGCCGAACCCCCCACCATCAACATCCTGGGGGGTCACCATTGACCAGAAACTTAACTGGACCAGCCACATAAATACTGTGGCAACAAGAGCAGGTCAGAGGTTAGGTATTCTGTGGCGAGTGTCTCACCTCCTGACTCCCCAAAGCCTTTCCACCATCTACAAGACACAAGTAAAGAGTGTGATGGAATACTCTCCACTTGCCTGGATGAGTGCAGCTCCAACAACACTCAAGAAGCTCAACACCATCCAGGGCAGAGCAGCCCGCTTGATTGGAACCCCATCTACCACCTTAAACATTCACTCCCTCCATCACCGGTGTACCGTGGCTGCAGTGTGTACCATCTACAAGATGCACTGCAGCAACTCGCCAAGGCTTCTTCGGCAGCACCTCCTAAACCAACGACCTCTTCCACCTAGAAGGACAAGGGCAGCAGGCGCATGGGTACACCACCACCTACAAGTTCCCCTCCAAGTCATACACTATCCTGACTTGGAAGTATATCGCCGTTTCTTCATCATCGCTGGTTCAAAATCCTGCAACTCCCTCCCTAACAGCACTGTGGGAGTACCTTCACCACACGGACTGCAGCAGTTCAAGAAGGCAGCTCACCATCACCTTCTCAAGGGCAATTAGGGATGGGCAATAAATGCTGGCCTTGCCAGCGACGCCCACATCCCATGAAAGAATTTTTAAAACTCAGGAATGCTGGTCTGTAGTAATAGATTTTTTCATTGATAATCTGAGCCAGACAGATTTATTAAAACCCAGTCAGAAGTCAGAATGGTATTTGTAGCTCTTAACAAAATCTGTTACATTCCTATTAAATTCTGAAATAAAACTGCTTATTGTGTATTATCAAAACATTATGGAACAGCTCACGTGTTCGAAAAAGTGGACAAATCACAAAAAATTGGTAACCATTAATGACCAGATATTTTCAGTTAGGCAGTTAAAGGGATCATCAACAACTTTCAGGTAACTTGCTTTTTGATTTCTATTGGTTCTGTGTAAGCTTGTGGAACTGTTTGGAGCTTTCTAGAGTTACTTAAAGTTGGTGACGTGACGGAGTGGTGTTGCAAGTGGAGAAGGCCTGGCTTCTGAATTCAAGGGTTCTGGTCGGACCACTTGCTCCCACTCCTGGGTGCTCTAGTTTTCATCCCCCTTGGCCTGCAGCATGACAGGGAGATGAAGCAGAGGCAGCAAATAAGAGGACAAGCTGCTCACAGAGGGAGGAGAAGGAAGGGGAGAAGGGATCTCAGCAAGAGGCCTTACCCACCTAGGGTCTTCCGAGAGCAATTCTCTTACCTCAGCCTGAGCCAGGAGCAGTGTGTGAGGTGTCTGCGATTTACGAAGGCGGTGCTCACGTAACTCTGCCACCTCCTGCAACCAGACCTGCAGCCTCACACCAGGGAAAGAACAGCGCTGCCAATGGCTGTGAGAGTGACCGTGGCCCTGAATTTCTTCACGTCAGGATCCTTCCAGCTGGAGCAGGCGACATCTGTAACATCTTGCAATTCACTGTCCACTGCTGCATAAGAGAGGTGACAAACGCTCTTTATGCCAGGAGAGGGGATTTTATTGTATTCTCTCTGACTAGAGAGATGCAGGAAGAGTGGGCACGTGGCTTTGCCAGGATAGCAGACTTGCCCATGGTGCAGGGCGCCATCAACTGCACGCACGTGGCTTTGCGATCACCGTCTCTAAATTCTGAGTTGTACCACAACCGCAAAGGTTACCACTCGCTGAATGTGCAGTTGGTGTGCGATCATGCTCAGCACATCATGATGGTGAATGCCCTGTATCCTGGAAGCAGTCATGATGCTTTTATTCTGCACCAGTCCGCTGTTCCCTCAGTCTTTGAGCCACCAAGACAAGCCAGAGGGTGGCTACTGGGTGACACGGGCTATCCGCTGACCACCTCACTCATGACTCTGCTCCGCAACTCAACCACACATGGGCAGCATGTATACAACAAGAGACCCGCTACCACTCGAAACATCATCCAGGACTGGAGAAATTTATCTATGAGGAAAGATTGGATAGGCTGGGGTTGTTTTCTTTGGAACAGAGGAGGCTGAGGGGAGACTTAATTGAGTTGTATAAAATTGAGGGACCTAAATAGAGTGGATAGGAAGGGCCTATTTCCCTTAGCAGAGAGGTTAATAACTAGTGGGCGTAGATTTAAAGTAATTGGTAGAAGGATTAGAGGGGAGTTGAGGAGAACTTTTTTCACCCATACAGGGGTCTGGAACTCACTGTTTGAAAGGGTGGTGGAGGCAGAAACCCTCATTGCATTTAAAAAATACTTGGATCTGCACTTGAAGTGTCATAACCTACAAGGCTACAGACCGAGAGCTGGAAAGTGGAATTAGACTGGATAGCACTTTTACGGCCAGCATAGGCATGATGGACGGAATGGCCTGCTTCTGTGCCGTAAATTTCTATGATTCTTTGATTCTATCATATCTGGAGGAGCTGTATAATACTCACTGGAGCATATGTCCCAATTTGTCGTGGTCTGCTGTATTCTCCACAACCTGGGCATCATGTGGGCACAGCTCTTGTCACCAGGGATACGGCCACCAGCTCAGGAGCAGGAGGAGGAGGATGAGGAAGAGGAGGAGGAAGAGGAGGAGATGGAAGAGCAGGAAGCAGAAGCAGAAGGAAGGAGGAAACCCAGACAGCCTCTTTCTGGCCGGGATATCTGGGATCAAGTGATCTGCCTGTAGTACAATTAAACGCAACCCCAACTCCCATTCAACTTCAGTCTCACACCTTACCTTCCCTCTGTTACTGATCATCAGAGCGTCATCTTGCCCACTATGCTGAAATAAAAGCCAACAGAAACCAAACTTTCCAATCAAACTTTATCCATCTATGCATCAAATACAGCAAAAATGTAACGAATCACCCTTGTGCATTCCCTTAGTGACTATCTTGCATGTGTCTCTGCCTATCCTTGTGGAGCTCTAGGCCTAGTAGGCCTGGTTTTGGACTGCACCACCTCAGCATGGGCAGCAGCAGTCTGGGCTGGCTGGCTGACGGGCAATGGCAAGGGCACTGATGGAGTGGCAGTAGCAGGAGGATGAATGCTGTCATCCTGAGAGAAAACAGAAGGGTTGTCCTCCCCGCATCCAGTGCCACTGCCCAGGGGCAGTGTTAGATCCGTGAATCTGAGAGTATGATGTTTTTCAATAACCACACGGATGCTGTAACTTAACAATCAACAGGTATTTACTGGAGTAGGGTAGTCTCAAGACTGGGGTACAGAGGCATGCTCAAGGCTTATATACAGGTATGGTCACTGCCGGTACTACAGTATACAGGAGCTGTAAAAGTAGTTCTCTCTTAAAGGTACATACACTACAATTCCTCCCCTTTTAGATTAGTAGTACCCATAATATTCAAATAACAATTAACACTTTAACATGTACATTAAACAACAATAGTCCATTTATAGATTCAGTCTTTGGGGCGGCTTCCTGATCCTTTCGGGATAGCGCCTTTCCTGAGGTTCTTGTTCTTGGTGCGGAGGCGATTCTGGCCCCTTTTCATCGGTTAATTCATCGGGTTCCACTGCTACTGGCTCGGAGGTAGATACTACCGGTATGTCGGGTTCATCCCCAGGTACACAAGACATGGGGTTGACTCGTTCCTGTGACGCTAAGATCTGATCAACGTGGCGTCTCACAATGTTCTCCCCGACATCCACTGTGTACATTAATGGCCCCTGCCGTGTGCATATCGTTCCGGGTTGCCATTTCTCTGTTCGGTAGTCACGGGCCAAGACTGGTTGTCCTACATTGAAGCTCCTTGTCGGCTTCTCATTGATGTGCTGGAATTGTTTATCCTCAACATTTCTTCACACATTTGGTCTAAGCAAGTCCAGACGTTATCGCAACCTTCGGTTAAAGAACATCATGGCCGGGGTCTGGTGGGTAACTGCATGTGTCGCGTTTCGGTAGGCTAATAAGAAATTATCCACCTTATGCTGTAGTGGAATTTCATCGTCGCACATGGCCTTTATCGCCTTCTTAAAGGTTTGTACAAACCTCTCAGCCAATCCATTTGTGGCTGGATGATACGGGGCGGATGTGTAATGCCTTACCACACTCCTTCTCATAAACTTTCAAAACTCTTCGGACACAAACTGTGGTCCATTATCAGAGCAAATCTGCTCTGGCAAGCCGTTTCTGGCAAATATGGTCCGTAGGACTGCAATCGTTTTCTCTGTAGTGGTTGAGGACATTTTTATCACCTCAGGCCACTTCGAATGAGCATCCACTGCTATTAAGAACATTGAGTCCATGAATGGACCAGCAAAATCAATATGCACCCGTTGCCATGGAGAGGAGGGCCACTCCCATGTGTGTAGAGGGGCATGTGGTGGTGCATTTTGGACCTTCTGGCATCCTGAGCAGCTCTTGGTTAGGTCTTCGATTTGTTGATCAATTCCCGGCCACCACACATAAGCCCTAGCAAGGCTTTTCATTTTCACTCCCCCCAGATGACCTTCATGTAGCTCATTTAGCACTCTCTCCCTTAACTTGGGTGGAATCACCACTCTGGATCCCCACATCACTGTCCCCTGGCATACTGACAGCTGTTCTCTTCTGGATGAGAATGCTGGCAACAGTGAGTCGCCATGTGTTGGCCATCCCCTCACCGTCAAATCATATACCCGAGACAGCGTCGGATCATTGCGGGTCTCCTTCTCTATATCCGCGTTCGTTACTGGCAATCGTTCAATTATTGACGAATAAAATATCTCGATAGGATCCACTGCTGGTGCTTTCTCCACAGTAGGCAGTGGCAGGCGCGATAGCCCATCAGCTTTTCCATGCTGTTTGGTTCCTTTATATTCTATTTCATATTGATTCGCCCCTAGAAACAGGGACCATCTTTGTAACCGTTGTGCCGTCATCACTGGAACGCCCTTCTTAGGATTAAAGATGGAGACAAGTGGTTGGTGGTCAGTCAGCAAGGTGAACTTCTGCCCATGCAGGTAGTGGTTGAATTTTTTTACTCCCCATACTAGGCTGAGGGCCTCCCTGTCAATCTGGGCGTAGTTGCGCTCGGCTGAGGTTAGTGACCGAGACGCAAAGGCTACTGGCCTCTCCAACCCGTCTGGGAATTTGTGCGACAGCACCGCTCCAATACCATCACATGCCAAACGAATTGGTAGTGCTGGGTTGAAATGGACCAACACCTCTTTTGATCTGATCAATTCTTTACACTTCTGGAAAGCTCGTCTACTTTTGGCATTCCACTTCCATGGTACCCCTGTTTGCAGTAGGGTGTTCAGTGGGTGTAATACCGTGGACAAATTCGGTAAGAACTTATGGTAGTAGTTCACCAGCCCGAGGGACGACCTCAGTTGTGACACATTTTCCGGTGCTGGAGCCTTGACTACTGCCTCAATCTTTTCAGGGGACTTATGTAACCCCTCTTCATCGATGATGTGGCCACAATACGAGATCTGCTTCTGGAAAAACTCGCACTTGTGGCGATTAGCTCTTAGCCCATATTCCTTTAATCTGGTGAGCACCTTCTCCAAGTTGGCGAGGTGATCACTTTCATTTTCGCCCGTGACCAGGATGTCGTCCAAATAACACTGGGTCCCTGGAATCCCTTGCAGGACTTGATCCATCGCCCTTTGCCAAATAGCCGGAGCCGATGCTACCCCGAACACCAGCCGGTTGTATTGATAAAGACCTTTATGAGTGTTAATCATAAGGTATTGTTTTGAGGCTCCTTCTACCTCCATTTGCAAGTACGCCTGGGCTAGATCAATTTTGGTGAAGCGTTTACCTCCAGATAGCGAGGCAAAAATATCCTCAATTCGTGGAAGCGGATATTGTACCGTGTGAAGGACTGGGTTCACTGTCACCTTAAAATCCCCACAGATGCAGACCTTCTTTGGTTCCCCAGGCGTATTACTCAACGACCTCTTCATTACAGGAACGATGGGTGTAGCCCACTCGCTCCAGTCTACTTTGAACAGTACTCCTGAACGTTCCAACCCTTCCAGCTCTGCTTCGACAGCTGGTCTGATCGCATAAGGCACTGGTCTGGCCTTAAGAAACTTTGGGCTTGCATTTTCCTCTATTTTAATCGTAGCTGTTATGCCTTTTAGTGTTCCGAGTCCCTCCTGGAACACTTCTTTTGCGTCAGTTAGCATTTTTGACAGTCGTCCAGGTGTGACGTTGTCATCCTTTTTGGCCTCAACCTTCAGTGCCTGTATGGAATGCCAATCTAATTGTATCTTCCGGATCCATTCACGTCCTAGCAGTGGTGGGCCTCCATCTGGCAATACATATATATCCATTTTAGCTATTTCCTGGCCTTTATATATCACTTTCACCCTTATTTTTCATTTGGGGTAGACTTTTTGCCCCGTGTACGTCTTCAAGACAATCTCTGTAGCTTTCAAGGGTATGTGTGAAAATAGCCGCTTGTAGTCTCTTTGATTTATGACTGTTAGAGCTGACCCTGTGTCCAATTCCATTTCCACTTGGACTCCGTCTATCTTGAGTGTAACCCAGATAGTCTGGTGATCCTCCATTTTGGTTACCTTATGTAGTTTCAGACAACCCAACTCCTTGCTTCTGGAGTCTGTGTCACTTTTCTGTTCGTCTGAACTACTGTCCATCACCTGGTGTACCTTTTTGTACTTCTCCTGTGGAGATTTCTTACTGTTGGTTTTCTTCCCAGACCTGCAGACTCTTGCTATGTGTCCTGCTTTTCCACACTGTCTGCACACTTGGTCCTTGAACCAACAATCCTTCTGGTCATGTGTTGTTCTGCCGCAGCGATAGCACTTCCCTGTGCCATAGGACATTTCATTGGTGCCATATTCTTGCGGTCTCCATTGTATCTCTGCAGCGCCCCTTGCGGCTGCTTCGTGTGATACTGCCATACGGAAAGCCTTGTCCAGCGTAAGATCCTTTTCTGATAGAAGCCGTTTCTGGGTTCCTTCACTTTGCAGCCCACACACAAACTTGTCCCTTAATGTATCTGCTAGTCCCGCTCCAAACTGGCAGTGTTTCGATAGCTTGCGCAGTTCCGTTAGGTACTCAGCATTGCTTTCATCTTTGTGTTGGTTCCTTTTATGGAACTTAAATCATTCTGCTATCAGCAGCGGTGTGGGGTTTAATTGGTCCTGTAGGATTTCTACTATGCTTTTGAAATTCTTGTTCACAGGCTTCTCTGGGGTTATTAGGTTTCGCAGTAACCCATAAGTTTTTGCACCCATGGAATTTAACAAAACCAGTGCTTTCCTAGCATCTGGCACTTCATTCGCCCTGCAGTACACCTCAATACGTTCCACATATGTCACCCAATCTTCGACTTCATTGTCGAACGTAGAGATACTGCCTCTCTTCGGCATCCCTGGGTGTGGTTTAACTCTCAAAAATGGCGTCTCCCGCGCTTCCCCTTCTTCTCCGCTGGCACAAAATGGCATCTCCCGCGCTTTCCTTCCTTCCCGCGCTCGCCCTTCTTCTCTGCTGCGGCTTCTAAAAATGGCATCTCCCGCGCTATTCCTTCTTCTCCGCGGCTCAATGGCGTCTCCCACGCTCTCCCTTCTTCTCCCCGTGGACACTGTTCAGCCCTTGAGCCCTGGCTGTGCTCTGCGCGTTCTTTTTTTTTGTGCGCTTTTCCCGTTTCCGCCGCTCGGTCCTGAACCCGGCTGTTGCTTTACCCTTTCTCTCTCCGTTTTGTTTTTCCTCGACGCCGCTCGGTTTTCAACCCCCGGCTGCGCCCTGTGCGCTTCACCCTCTGTCTTACCCCGTCGACGCTGCTCGGCTTTCTCTCCGCCGTCGGTCGGCTCCAGCTGCCGCTGTCCGGGAAGGGTCTGCGCTGTACCTGTCACAGCCTCCCCTGCGATGTTCACTCTCTACCGGACGACTGGGCAGTTGCTCGTGGTCGACGCCCGTGTTTCTGACCTCGACTTTCTTCCACCGCCCTCCCGGAGCGAATCCTCGAAGTGAAATGCAGAGTTGCAGGTCGATTCGAATTGACACTTGTCGCCACTGTTAGATCCGTGATTCTGAGAGTATGATGTTTTTCAATAACCACACGGATGCTGTAACTTAACAATCAACAGGTATTTACTGGAGTAGGGTAGTCTCAAGACTGGGGTGCAGAGGCATGCTCAAGGCTTGCGGGTGGTCACTGCGGGTACTACAATATACAGGAGCTGTAAAAGTAGTTCTCTCTTAAAGGTACATACACTACAGGCAGCACCTCAACAATCCTAGTCATCTACTGAAGAACAGATTGCTGGACTACTCTGACACCCTGCAAGCACCTTTCAACACTGGTAAACCCAGCCATGATGGCAGCAGTCTGAGCTTGCGTGACTTCAGTCTGAGCTTCCATTGCAGCACTCACACGTTGGATGGCTTCTGCTTGTGCTGCAATGGAAGCTGAGACTTCGGCTGTCAGTCGCAGCACCTTGGTTGGGCCCACTAGATGTCTTTGAAATATACTAACACTGAACCATTAAATTATTTCCAACAATAAAGATTTAAGTAAAGTGATATTGATGATGCATTTGACCTGCCAAGCAGAAGTTTTGGAAAGCTAGAAGCTAACACGAAGGGTAGAATGTTTCATCACGACATTTTATACCTTTGTTCCATCAAGTGTTTAATCTTTATAGCAGCTTGCAGAACAAAACCACATTTTCTACTTTCACATAAAAACCTATACTGTGGATAATTAATGTGAATAAGACTAGAATTCATACTTATTTTATTATGTAATATCCTATAAGTAAACAATAAGTAGTTTTCCTTATTTGGAAGTGGTGGGGAATGCATTGGTCTAAAAATTTAGAGAGTCAACTATTTAACAGCTAATTTGAATTATTGTTCCTTGCCAAAGTGTTGGCATAGCAAATGCCTATCTCGCAGACGTTTAACACTGCACAGCTCTAAATATTTCTGTGTATGTTTTCATAAGGATGCTTAGAAAGGATTAAATGTAACATGTCTACACATTAATAGGAGGGTACAGTGGGGATTGTGAAATTCATGCACCTCTTTCCACACCATCTCCTGAACTGATCACCATATAAAATGCATGCAGGAAGATATATTTTGCAACTTTTTGTCTTATTTATTTTTTTCAATAAATTGATTTGTGTGATTGCTGTTGTAGAAGGCTGATTTTATTTTTGTTGAGTGAATTTCATTAAGGATTACAAAACAGCTGAAAGACACATATTTTCTGGGCTCCGTGCCGGCGCCATCATCCCGCCCCCACGCGCCTTTCCCTCGGGCGTATTTGTCAGTGCGGCAGCGACCCGAACGGCAAAGGCGGCCGAGGTAATTGAGATCATTAGGAAGACCCTTAAGCATCTTTTAACCCTATCTTTCAAATTTCCCTGGATGAGCGCGGGAATCACACAGCTCGGGAACCACGTCTATGAACCTGAGGCTGAAGTTGAGTGGCCATTGATCCAGCTCATTAGTACACAGCATGAAAAGTACAATAAAAACTCCCACCTGACAGCTGATCACTTTCCTAAGGCAGATGCTGTTGCTGAGTACATTGTCAGTAACATGAATCTTGTCATTCATGTGGAAATGACTTATGAAGTAATACTGGGCAGCCTGCTGGTGGTGCTGTCCAGGGAAAGTATAAATACTCGGGCATGGGCCCAGCTTGCTCAGGACATTCTTTAACAGGAACTAGTGAAGGACACAACTAGATATCCATGTTGAAAAACAGTTGATTAAAGCCTTGTTTAATACTTAGACCAAGTGCCTAGTAGTTTTCTTACATCAGTCAGCACAGATTTAGCTTTCCACAGGTTGCAAGTGTTTCCAGCAAAGTCGGAATCCACTGTCACCTCAATGGTAGAACCTATCACACTAGTGACAGATTGCTTCTGTCATCTCTACTTGAACTGTCATCTATTACATCAGAATGGGTGCCGTTTATACTATCTCACCTTGGTCCTCAGAATTGGATCACGATGAGCCCCAACACCAGCAGCACCAGGCACACCAGCAGCACCAACAACACCACCAGCCTTCTCCTCAACCACCTGATGCTGCACAGGACAGAGGGCATCAGCACAGGAGGTGGTACCCCCCAACACAGGGCATACAGGCAGAGGATGAGCTTCCTCAACATGACTGAGCAGCAGTACCAAAGGAGACTCAGTCTATCATGCCAGGTCATCACAGACATTTGCAGATTATTGGAGCAAGATCTGCAGCCCAGAGGATCAGGTGGACACGCCTTACCAGTGGCTGTCAAAGTCACCAGCGCCCTCAACTTCTTCACCTCAGGCTCCAAAGCTGGCTGCTTGGAGACAGGGGCTATCCACTGAAGACATGGCTCATGACACCCTTGAGAAGGCCAAGGAGAGATACAATGAAAGCCACATTTCCACCAGATGTGTCATAGACAGACAATAGGCATGCTGAAAATGCGCTTCAGATGACTTGACAGATCTGGAGAAGCTCTTCGGTATGCACCAACCAGGGTCTCCAGAATCATTGTGGTCTGCTGTGCACTGCACAACAAAGCGCAGCAGCGAGCATTAGTGCTGCATGAGAGCAAGACACTGAGCGTACAGCCTCTTCAGAGGAGGAGGAGGAGGAAGAGCAGGAGGAGCATCAGCTGGAAGACGAAGAGGAGGAGGAACTGGAGGAACCTGCGGTCCCGATTGCACCAGCACCCGAGCACATTGCTGCCCAGGAGGCCAGGGATGACCTCATCATGGCCAGATATACTTAACTTCACGCATTACACCCATATGGCTGCACTAGGTTTACACCACCCCACAGCAACACCATAAAGCATCTCTACAATAACCAAGCCATTCCTTTTACGCTGACCACCATTGCTGGAGGGAACGTTATGTCTCACCAGTCACTCCAACTCACTAAGCCACTTCCAAAGTTGCACACAAATTTGTCCATGACTGGAAAGTGGTGAAAATAAATAATTTTATGTGTGACATCATAGTAACAGAAACTTCACAGAAACATTTATTAAAACACCCAAGTGGCTACCCTTGTGCATCTACTTGCATGTGATCTTTCTCTTAGACATGCTTCTACAAGGTACTACCCCTGTGGCTTCAGCAGAGGTAGAGGCAGCCTGCTCACTTCCTTGCTGCAACTGCATAGACACTTTTGGTGGACGTCCTCTGGGTCTTGGAGCCTCTGATGGCCCCGCCAATGTCTGCTCCTCCTGCGACTGTGTAGGGGCAGACTCGGCCATCGGGATCCCAGGAGGCATGTGGGGCTCTGACTGAGGGGGAGGCAGTGGGGGAGAAGTGTGAGCACTTTGAGAGGAGCCCCCACTTCCATGTCCCCTCTCACCATCATCCCTCTCATGGGCCACCCATACTTCCCTGCTAGCAAGGAGCTGGAGAGCACCTTGCTGCACATCAGTGGGGCCATGAGGACCCATGTCTACGTTGACATCCCTCCTAGAGAGGAGGTCCATGAGCCTCTGCCATCTATTCTCCATAGATAGCATGTGCTCCTGTGAGTGGCAATGCCATGTGGCCTCCTTGTGTGTTGTTAGTTGGTATGATTGCATTAGGCTGAGGGTGAGTGTGAGGGGTGATTATTCAGATGGGGATCTGATAATGTTGATAGAGAGAAAGGGATGGGTGGACATGTAAGGTATGTTGGTGTGAGTAAGGGTGTGCAGGAATAGGGTTGGGAAAGCAGAGTGATGGAGATGTGATGAGAGGAACAGCAGGATAAAGGTATTGCTTTGCACTCACCTTTCCTGATCTAATGAGATAATTGAAATGTTTGTGGCACTGCACCCAGGTCTTCCTGACAACATCCCTGCTGTTGACCTCCTCTGCTATTTGGAGCCATGCTCCTTTGGTCTGCTGGGGTGGTCACTCCCACCC